>NC_072860.1:16202206-16855456 GCF_028858705.1 Grus americana
ATCACAGCAGGTGTGGCACAGAGGGCAGCAGCCTTTGGGTAGCAGCTACTAATCTAGTCAAGCCCTGTTGCTGCAGCTTTATTTGTCCTTAGAGAGTCTGAAGATCTTTGTTTCTTTCTGTGGTAAAACCCTATAGAAAATTGCTGGTTTAAGGCTTCACATCTGACAGCTATACCAATAAATTAGGTCTCATTCTAAAAGTATTCCTAAAAAGAGTTTGCTCTCCACCTTTTTGGTGTCCCTAGTCTGTGTATTTAAATAACACTCTGAGTCTGGTCCCTACACAATGCTCTCAACCAAAATGCCTGCTCTCACCAGCTAGCAGTCATCCTGTGAAACTAGACCTGACTGCAGACACAGGGAAATGGGTGCCCATCAACATGGTGAGTAAAGCAGATGAATGCTGGTGGGGGGTTTTTTAGGCACCAGAAGTTTCTTTTTTTATCTACTTTTCTCTGTGTCTAGCTGCCTCTTTTTTTTTTTTTTTTTTAATGTTGTGAGATCTTGAGAGAGAGGGCTGGGGGTTTTGTTCTGCATTTGTACAGCACTTTGCACAAGTCCTGAGTGCTGCCATAACACACGTACATTCTAAAAATTCCTGTGTATATAACAGGTTATGTTGCTTCCTGATCTCATGATGAGGTGCATGATTAACCTATACATCTAACGCTTGGACCAGCTCCATAGCTGGTGTTAATCAACATAGCTGCCTGGTTCTTGTCCTGTGGTGGCAGGGTTACTATATTTAACCTGACAGTCACTGAAATATTACATGTGGCTAGAAATTTCTGTCTGAATTTTCTCACATGCACCTGTCATTGTGAGAGATTATTTGGTACCGGGCAGTGCTGGTTATAGTTTATCAACTCTCAGCCCTTCAGGGAGAAGTGGCTGCCCCAGGGACCCGACCTTGGCTCTGTGCTTCACTGACCTTACAGACTATGCTGGAAATCAGCAAACACCTC
Source organism: Grus americana (assembly GCF_028858705.1). Classification (NCBI taxonomy): domain Eukaryota; kingdom Metazoa; phylum Chordata; class Aves; order Gruiformes; family Gruidae; genus Grus; species Grus americana. The sequence goes on from NC_072860.1 coordinate 16,203,172, forward strand.
TCTGAAATAAATAGGTAACACTGATATGTGATAAAAATCCAGCTCAAAATACGTTTAGGGGAGGAATACCTTGACCTTTTCTCTCTTAGGTGTTTGGATAAAGGAGGAGGGAAAAAATAGCTAAGACACATGTAAGACAAATAGGATGGTTGGAGGCATGGGAGTAGAAGAGGGTGGCTTGTTTTCATGGGTGCCTGCCCAGGCTCTTCCCCTTTGATTTGAGAGGAGGCAGCATCTTAGTTCACAAACGCAAGGATTTCGTGTCTCCGTGTCAGATTGCTGAATGTCACTGAAATGTCTCAGTCTCTAGTTTTGCTGTGCTAAGTGCAGCAGAAATCTCCACGGCCAAACCACTGCAGAGGGATGAAGTGCTCTTGGCACCGACTGCTGATCTCCCTTTTATTTGGGGCTAACTCTGCCCACTTCGGCATTGACCCTGCTCTGTGTTCAGGGCAGAAGGAACTCAGCCTTGACATAGCTTTTTAGGCTGGACACACACAAACCTCAAGTGATGCTTTCTTGAGCACAGAAGCTCACTCTATTAGCACAGAAATGTTCATGTGCGTGCAAAGCAGTGCAGCGTAGGGAAGACTGAGTTGCTGTGATGTTTTGTGATGAAGAAGTGGACACACGGTTAAAGAAAAAAGGTCCCATTCTCTCCTGGCCAAGCCTCACTGGGGAAACTCCAACAAAATCAGTGATGTTTGGCCCAGAAAGTGAGCAGGTTGGCATAGGCATACAACAAAGCATCCAAATGCTCAGAGATGATTTATGAGAATTCGTAATGCCTTTACTGCCATTTCCTCCAGCTGCCCGAACTCCTTCCACACCATCCTCCCATCTGAGAGCAGAAATTAGCCTCCTCTTTCCTAAATGCTAAATTTGGGGAAGACATCTGACTGAGCAGACACTCTCTGCAGGTGTCCATGGGGATGGGTTCAAATATCGAAGAGTTTCTCTTAAAATAAACTTGTTAATTCAGCCCCCTCCCCACCAAAACCGAAGCACCTCCCTTGGGCTCTTTTAGCAGGCAGTGTTTCCCCTCATGGAAGCACCGAGTGTGTGTGTAATGGATACAGCATCAATCAGGGAAAATCTAGCACTAGCAGATGGGCTGTGTGACTTGATATCTCTCCCACCATAACATGGGCAGTGTTATTTTGCCTCAGGTTCTCTACTTGCTCATTCATCTCTTCCCGTCACTCTGATGCTCAGTTTGTCCTGGAGCTGAAGTATGCTTTTACATAGGTCCTTCTTCAGTCTCCATCTTCAGTTCTTAGGGCAGGGGCCCTCTGCAAAGCCATGGTAATGTCCTGCAGAGACCTGCCACAATTTATGAGGGAGGAAGAGGGTCATAGACCTTTAGTGTTCCTGTCAATCTGACCATCATGAGTTTGAAAATCAGTGCTGCCTCTCATTTCAGCTGGGGCATTGGGCTCATAGTACTCATGCTGACACCTCATTTCTGGGAGGCGATGCTCAAAACAGGCTGCTTCTCCCCCACGTAACATATGGCTGGAGATGTGCCATGCTGAGAACAGGAGCCAAAGGTGGTGGCAGTTTTTAAGTAGCTGGGGAGTTGACGGTGGCTCACTGAAACCACAGGCCTGGGGAGATGTCCTTGCTCTCTGCCAGCTGGCACTGACCCTGATGTCAATGGCAACCCTCAGCGCTGTCATTGCGGCTGGATTGTGCTGTCTTCTCTCCTCAGGCTCTGTGTCTAGTTGCTGTGCTGTCCGTGAGCTGTCCCACCTGGCTTAGGGACTGACCCTTGCATCTCTACCAGTATGCCGCTCTTTGGGGAGAGAGGGATTGAAGAAAAAGCTGTGGGCACAGCCTCTCCGTGTGCCACTGATATGCAGGATTCTGATCGGCAAGCCATTTTCATGGCAAGTCAGAGAAAATCCCCTGAAGCCCTACCTGGCAGCCAAGCTGTGGCTAATGCAGTATGAGCTGTTCTGGTCAGATGGTTAGTGCAGAGGGAGAAAAGTTTCCCTGGGATGACTCACAGATTCCTGGTGATGAATGTGCTGAGGTTTGCCTGAGATGAGGTCAGCTTTCACAAAGCAGGAATGCTGCAGAAGGGGGCTAGCTGTTGACTTGGTCTCCATCCCATGTGCATACGAAGAGACACCAGCAACAGCCTCAGTGCAGAGTCCAGCACTGGCACACATCCCTCTCCAAGGGCTTAGCAAACACAAGAAGCTCTGCCAGCTTCTCTTTCGCCATCTCTCCCTACTGGATTAATATCTGCAAACTTGTCTGGAAGCAAAATATCAGCAGTTCCTTGGGATTTGGTCAGTGCTAATACCCAGCAATGTAGCATGTTTATAGGCAGAGGCGGAAGCAGAAAGAAAAACAAGGAAACACTGCAGGCAGCACTAACATCAGACTTGCTTTTATTTTAGCTTTCAGGGTGGTTTTCCAGATTTAATTGTGTTCAGTAGTTAAACAGCACATTCATTTCTTCATTACCTGCAGCATATTGGACGTTCCTGTTCTTGAGTTGTTTTGATTTCTAGGTATTTGAGAGTTTAATAAGGCTTTGTGTTTGTTTAAGGAATTATTGCCCACCCGATTGAAAGATAATGGGACACTGTAGCCTTGCCAAGTGTTTTTATGCTTCAATAAAACAACAAGCAATTTACACAAGGCAATAAACTGGTACCCTGTGTCCCCAATGAAGAAATACAAAGCAATGTTTGAAATTATGTCTAGCTGAGAAAATAAATCCACCCTTAGTCAATGCACTCCATAAAATTAACTAGGTACAAAATCGCCCATACGCTCTTCTTATCCCAGAAGTTTGGAAAATGAGCACAAGATGCGCTTGAAAATCCTGTAACATATCAGCATAGTTTGTCCCAAGGTATGTTTCTGTCTGCAAAACAGCAGACTGGCTACTCATTAAGACTTCCAAAGGGGCATAAGTTTTATCACGTACTCCATAATCCTTTATTTCTTTTCTCTTTGGGCTCTGTCACTTTTAGAGCCTTGCCCGGCTGCATGAAATGCTGAAGGACCCCATCTGATGTAATGACTTGCCTCTTTACCCGCTCTGCTGCAGGGCTTGGGCATTTGATGGTATTTACTATGCTGGCATTCAGAAAATTTTGGAGGCTGTGCTGTCCTTCTGCCTCTGAACAGCTCTTCTGCCACCTCTGTCCAAGGGCCGAGAGCATCTCTGAGCCCTCAGAGTGGCCTCTTGTTGCTTTGCCTGCTTCTTCCATAGTGGCAAAAGAGAATTTTGTAGTCTACCCGTGTCATAGCGAGCACTCACGTGAGCATGGAGACTGATGCCAGCAGGGAAGTAAGAGTCCTGTTCCCTCAAAAGCGTGCCATGTGTCTTACCTCAGTTTGAGTCTTGAGCTTCAAAAGTCTGCCTGGAGCTCTATCTGAAAGACCTCCTGGCTATAAGGATGCTCTGCTGTGTCCCTGCAGGGACTGCCATAGAGAAGAGATTTCAACTTCTGTCTTGACTAAAGTGGCAAGAAGAGGTCTGAACCCAAAATGGGGTACGAACCCCCTCTTGTTCTCACATCCTGTTTATTCTTGGCAGAAAAGGCTTTCTGCTGGCTGCTCCAATGGGAAATGCCACAGTGAAGCCTGAGCTTTATGTTTTACCTACATGCAGTGATTTGCACTGTAAGTGTTGCTGCTGTTGTTGTAGCAGGAGCACCACCCATGAATAAAGGCTCGATTTTGCCTTTGCAGATGCCAACTGAACTGAGGCTGGTAAAAGCATGGTATAAAATCATAGCAATGCTGTCCTTGATTGCAGCTGTGAGCCAGTGGGGAAACAGCCTCCAGGGCTGTTGGTGCAGCCCCTTTCAAACACCATCAAACCCAGCATTTCCAAGTACACATTGTTTCAAACGCTTGTAGTCATTCACAACAGCACTAGTCTTACTGGCATGAGGCACCCCCAGATCAGCATCCAGCTGCAGCCAAAGACCTCCTGAGATGCTTTTTAGGAGTGCATCTCCACCCAACCGGCTGCTAATCCCTTGGAAATGCTCTGCACTTTGCTTGGAAATGCTCTGGTGACCTTTGCTTCGGGGCGCCGGCCAGCCTCTTCAGCAGCTGCTGCTCAGAGTGACCCTCCTGGCGTATGACAACGGAGGCTGTTTAAAGAAATAAATATACAGTCCGGCCAGTTGCAAAGCCAGGTTCAGAGCAATCTTTCCTGATGAATAAAGTCAGAATCTTCTTAAACAAAACCAGACCCTGGCACAAAGATTAAAGCTTTCACATATCTCTTTTGCCATTAAAATCCCACTTCTCATGAGAAACCTCCCTCCTCCTCCTGTAAAGGATCCAGCCCATTCGAGCCATCCGCTTGTCAGAGTATGATGGATTAACACAGCAAAAGGTTGCTGAAGCCTTTAGCTCTCCTTCTCTAGGCATATACTTCAAAAAGCACCCTTAGCCTGGCATACTGAGCAAATTTCACTCCTAGTCCTGAAGGATTGGCCAGGGAGATGCTTGTGAGACCAGATCACCGTTCTCTGCAGAAATTACAGGGGTCAAAGAAGTAACCGCACTCTAATTTCTAACAGCTGAGATCTTCGATGCAAGGAGCAGATACAAAAGCAGCACCGTCTGTGGCTTACTTGTTTTTCACTAAAAGCTATATTATAGAAATGAGAAAAGTAAGGAAAACAGAGTTCTTGCTACTGTATTCAGAGATCTTCTCCTCTTGGCTACCTTCCTAAATCTTTTTCTGGACAAGTCCCAAAGGTAATGCAATCTAGGAGAGAGAGAGCAAATGCACACTAGGATCTATTTTTAGTGATTACAGTAAGGCTGAGATCTGCCCCCCCCCCCCCCCCCATTCCATCCTCAGCTAAAAAAGGCCCTGGAGAAACTGCTGAAGCCGTAGTGAACAGCCCGTGCCGGTGACACCCTCTCTGCTGACGCACTCGCCTTCAGTGCCTGACCTAGCAAAGGGTGTCCCCATGCAAAGTCTCGGGGAGGAGAGTCAGGAGAGCTGTTTCTTTCCTGAGTGATTTCAGGCCACACGCTTTCCTGCCGGGTGCACAGCACCTTGTGTGCTGAGGATCTGCTCCCTCTGAGGACTTCTGCTGCCCTTGGAGAAACAGCCACTAATCGCATCAACATCAGCTTTCACAGAGCATGACACCACAGGGAACATAGAGGCAATTTCCCTTCCCGTTCTTCAGCAGTGTTTCTCTTCTGCAATTTCTCTAATTATAGGGAACACTTCAATGAGACAGGATATTTGCTCCTCTCCACTTCATTATCACCATCTGGATTCACTGCTCTTGCCATATGTTCCCCAGCTGATGTTCCAGTCACTCCATGCAGTGCCACTGCCAGCTGGCATCCCTTAGAAGGGAAGGAGAGGGTGGCACGGGGCAGCTCAAGGCAGATTCTCATCTCAGAGGCTTCAGTGTTGATCTGGAGCAAACTGGAGTCACTCTGCATCCATACACCACTGCACCACTGTATCCCAGTTTCGATACCCAAATTTTCTGTAATTCATACCACTCTGAAACCAGAGTAAATACGCTGCTGCAGGGGAATTCGTCCAGCTTTACTTCAGCTTTAACAAAACCTAAAAATTGGCCATGGGGGAAGAGAAGGAAAGAGAAAAGGGAGTGAGGGAACATGTCATTGCTTGGATTGGCAGAATTGTTCTCAAACTGAATGTTTTCCACTGGCCTGCAGCAGCTCTGCAAATAACAGTGTTATTCAGCCACCAGTTCCAGTCTCCTTCCTCCACTCACCCCTTCCAGACCTTCCTCCAGCAGGAACGGTCCTGCATAGTACCTGTGCAGTGTCCAGCTTTCCCCGGTTATTGATACAGGTACAAAGGATGTGGCGAGAGGAGGAATGACGGTGCGTTCTCCTTCACACCTTGGCTGGCCACAGACCCTCAGTCTCCTGATTCCTTTTGGACAGGCTTCTTGGTTGGGCTGATCAGATATTGGGAAGGCTCTTGGCGGGGCTGGGAGCAGGAGGTACCCCTGCTGCTGTGTGTTACCAAGCTGGTACCAAGCAATGCAGAGTAGCTGCTACAGACCCACCTCCAGGTGAATCTGGGCTTGATTTGTTGCATACTCACAGCCCAACTCTGAAATCTTGGTGTTTCCTCTCGTTTGCCCCAGGGATGCACATCACTCCACCTCCAAAATTACATCTGTGAGGAGAGACCAGAACCCCCAGAGGTCTGCATACTACATGAAATGTTAACAACTCAAGTTCTGCTTCCTTTCCCAGCGGTAATTTCCCTTAAGACAGGATTTTGCTGAGATGTCCTGGGTTGGTTATTCCCTTCCCACATCTGGGTGGGAAGCAGTGTGCCAGGAACCTGTCTGCCTAGCAGCTGTAGTGAAGTGAGTTTTATGTGTATAGTGTTAGCAGAGCATTTTAGGATTCTCTAGGATGAAAACTACTGCCATATAAACCTAGCACCTCGCAGTAAAAATGATTCAGCCAAACCCACTTTGGAGTAGATTTAGTTTTAACCACCTCTGAGCCTCTATCTCTGCACGCACAGTATACCTATGATCTGCCCCAACATCACTTCACCATCATGAAGATTTTTGACTTTTACTTAGGGCAGGTTTTTGAGGAGATCAAGGAGCAGGTACAGAGCTATCGACTTATACTTAACTACACACCATTTCTTCCAGTTTCCGTGGTGTTGCCAATGACTGGGCTGTGGATATTGATTTACGCCTCTTGGTTGGATTAGTCAGAACTGCGTTAACGTGCAGGAAAGATGGACTGTGAAAGAGGAGGCACAGGGAACCCAATACTTGTGAAAGAAATGAGCTCAATGTCTTTTATAGCCTCTCAGTCCCCCACCTTTGCACTGAATCACAAAAATTAAAATTGGGAAAGACTGGCAATGTGAGACCCCCTTCCCCGCCTCTGCTGGCAGCGAGAGCTGCTGGTGTTTGCTGTGGTCCTGTTGGGGATGGCAGCACTCCTGGTTATCACCGCTGGCGCTCAGCCGTGCCTCTTCCAGGGAGCTCCTCTCCGCAGCGCGTGTCCTGCCATTGCCAAATCTGGTTTTGCATTTCCTCAGCAGACTTTCTCTGCCTCTTGGGCTTCCCCTGCAGCTCTCTCCCCTCCTCCGATTTCAGAGGCAGGCAGGACGCTGGGTTTCCCCCTGCGACAAGCCGTCAGATTGCCCTCCTAGTGGGCCCCTTCCCCCTGCCTGACGCTTCCTTCTTTCTGCCCACAATAAGTTGGGGTCTGGCTTACAGGGAGAGCTCTGCAGGGAAAGGAAATATTTACTCTTGGAGACCCAGTCTCTCACTGCTGAGCAATGCGGGGAGAACGGTCTGTGGATAAAACTTTGCTGTTTGTAGGTTGCGTTTCAGAGCCGGATGCAGCATCTATCTGAGCTGGCTCAGCAGCCCCGTGGCTTTCACATAATCTTATTTTAAAATGTTTTCTAAATGCTGAACAGCATTTTCAGACCAGACAAGAACCGATAAAGGGAATGACAAAAATAATAAATGTATCAAGGTGCCCAGATTATGAGCTAATGCGTAGGAAAAATAAGCACAAGTTCACGCAGAGGAAAATACGGCCACACTGCATTTGTGAATAGTTATATTGATTTTAATGGGGACTCTGACATTTCCACTAAAAGACATGAACTGCTTCAGACAGCTCTTGAGGGGTCCTTGAATATTTTCCCTATTGTCCCACTTCAGTGGCCACATCTCACTTTCACAAACTGTGATTCCCCATCTTGCTCCGCAGCAGCTCGGTCCTCACACTTTCAGCAGGAACAGCCCCGTTGCAGGCAGCAGAGCTGCCAGGACAAGGAAACCTGGAAGTCAAATCCATCAGATGTTTACCCCAAAGGTTTTCATGGTCATGGTTTTCACGGGGAGCTCTTCCCTGGAGAGATGGTGAGTCCACAAACATCCACCCCAGCTGCACAGGAGCCTGAGCCACTCCATCCACACTCATCTCCACCTGATTTTGGGCAGACGAGGAGGTTCACTATGTGTGGCATGTCTCCTCCACCCCCCCCGTCTTTCTTCTCGCTTCACACACCACCACAGGGTACCAAAGTCATGTCAGAGAGAGGCTCTACCCCTCCTAGATGAATTTCATGTCTTTCAAACCTTACTCAAACAGGGCACTTCATCTAGCCTGTCCCACCCCCATCCATTCACCATGTGTGGGACCTCCGAGAGCTACAGCCAGACTCCGGCTGTGCGCGCACACACTCTGCAGTTGACCCATCATTTTGGCAATGTCACCAACTTCGGTCCAATTACAGCAGTCATGAATCAGACCCTGTTCACCCTCTGAAACTGAAACTGCCACAGCTTACAGCTAAAGTTCAGACTGTTACACAATGCAACCATTCACACGTCTCATTAACTCTGGACTATGCATTGAAAATAACTGTGTCATATGAGTCTATGATTAAATTTTTTCAGTTTATATCATTTATAGGTACCTTCCTGTTCATAACAGCAACTCTCAATACGTAAAACTTTTTGTGCTGTCAGTGTAAGAAAAGTGCTATGTAAAGCAGAATATAATAATTCCTTAGTGTTACTAATTGTTGTCATCCTAAATAATATAGGCCATGGAGGTATGTTAAATCCAAGCTCAAAGATACAGGCATGTGGCCAGCCCCTCCAAGACACCAGTGCGCCTGTGGTTGTGTATTTTGTACTTTTTGAACTTTTATTTTTATTGGTTTTTAATTTATAACGGCAGTAGAGTCCAAGTTTCTGAGTAAGCAAAGTGTACAGACACTTGGAATTTAGTAAGGTTATACTGTTGCCTACACATGGGAAGACACGAGGATCTTCTGCTTACATGATTTATATGATTGTATTTCTCTGCTGAGTGCCAACAGCACGCTTTGTGTTGTACTTGTCTGTGCTCTTGTATTAAGGTTTTTATAACAGATCCAGCACAGGGGTTTCTGTGTATCACAAAGCACTTGCAAACTAAAGCACGCGTCCAAAGCCTTGAGAGGCACAAAGGAGGGATCATTGCAGAGATGGCTTTGGGGAATTAGTTTTGGTTTGTGCTGCAACAGAGAAGCGATGGCAAATTCTAGAGCACAAAACCTTGTCCAAAACAGGCAGAGACACAATAAGCCCCATGAAATGAAGCAGAGAGACAGGCGAGACCAGGACAAAGAAAGGAATGAGCTGTCGAGGCTGATATTAATAATGGAGTGTAGCAGAGAGAGAAGTGGACAAGCCTGGGCCAAGACAACTTTACTGGATGCTGCAAAGGAGGATATGAGATGACCTTGACACTCTGTGTGAGGAAGGATACACAAGTGGGTTATGCACTTAGAGAAACATTGTAAGCAAAGCTTCGCTGGCAATCATCTTGTCCATCTGCAGAGGTAATGTCTCTGCAGATGTCAAGAGGAAGTAATAAAAAAAAAGAGGCTTTCATCAGCAAGATATGAGATGGACATGCTTTGGAGAAATGTCAGGAAAGAGGCCTGCCGGGACAGAGGACGTTCCAGGTTCTTGCGATTGTAGTTTATGGAAGAAGAACATACAGCATTTGATCACAGATCAGCTGTAACAGTCAGCTGCTCCCAGGTCCTAAGCCTACAGAAATATTGCTAGAAGGAAGTAAAAGTAAAAAAGTTGAGGAAGAAAAATTGAAGACCTCCTGTTCACTTGTGCTGACCTCAAGTCATCAGTGACCCACCGGCAGCAACGCGTCAGACACAGGCTCAAATGTACGGTGGGACACCTGGGGGGAAGCAGATTCGTAAGTCAGCAGCAGAGAACCAACAGGTACAACCTGGAGTGGATGGGGTGGCATCCCCAGCACGCACCTTGTGTTCTCTCCATCCATGTCCTGCTTTGTTACAATGTCTACATCTTGCTATAACAAGAATTATAATTTACAGAAAAAATTCCTCCTTGGTCACTCATCCTTTCACCCCTCTCAAACCGAGACTAGTTTTATGTGACTCTGATGATGGATTTTTACTAGGAGAGTCCCAAAATGTGTCACGTGATTGTTATTGCAGCACATCTATTTATTTGGTATTCATTTCCTGACATCTATTGACATTCACAATCACTCCCACGCCTTCCTGAATCAAAAAGGTGTTGGGTGGATGGAGGCATTCTACAGAATTTTGGTCTGGATTCAGGTCTAAATCATGAAGTACTTCAGTAATGGTTTTGATATATTCAATAAACTTGTACTTTTGTACATGAGGAAAGGACCAAAGCCCTTCAGTGAGGCTGTGTTGTATTTTTCCATCTGATTCAAAGCTCTCTCTCTCACTAAGGTACATGGCTGAAGAGGTCACCTGAGTTTGATTTGGGAATTATAAAGTTTGTCCATGAAGGCAAATCTACAAATGAAACAGAGAAGGCTTGAAACAGGTCTGCTTGTAAAGTGCATGTTGAAAAGCCATTTTGAAAGGCATTCTAAAATTTGCTCTTATCTTGTTGCCAAATCATCAGTGGTTTGACCCACATATCAGAGTTTTCCTCAAGAAAAAAAAAGCTTCAGATGAATCTATTTACGTAGGAAAAAGTCTTTCAAAACAACTGCACAGGGGCCAGGATCAACATCTGAACACGGGCCGAGTTGTTACATTTTTAGAATTATTCCTTTCATTAGAGGCATGAGGAATATCTCGGGCATCTTGGGGCCTGATTCAGAGTTGTAACATCCTAAACTACTAATTGCTCTGCTGGGTGAAATCCTGCCTTTATATGTGCAACACTTCTAAACCCAGCTCCTTTCCAACTCGAAGAAGGCAAGTTCACCTTGCCGACCACCCTGCTGCCTGTAGCAGCTGCACTGCTGAATTGTTATGGTTCAGATCGTCTGCAAGAACAAGACCCCAAATCGGGGGACCAGGAAACTTTGCACCTTGTTGCTTCCTTTTCATTTAGGCAGTGAGCAGGTGTATAAAAATAAGAGTGGTTGCTCAAGCAACTGCACCAAATGCCCTAGAGATACCCTGGATTGAGTGCCTTGTATGTGCTGACTATTTTTGAGCTGCAATTAGGGAGCAACGAAAGTGAGGGAAAGCACAAACTTTTGTGAACAAAGAAAGCATGACCCAAGGCAGGAGGACTGCAGAGCTGGGGTAGTGGCAGTCTGGTCCTAGAGTGAGTGGGTGCCTACAGAGAAAACCATGGAGGAAGTGCAGCAGAATTGGGCTGCAGGGCATCAGAACTAAGAACCTTTTCTTTACTGTTTCGAAAATGATTTTTAATGAAAGCAACATCTGGATCAGAAAATGCAGCAATCTGAAATAAAACATTTTGTTTGACGTCATTCTCTCTCCAGTCATTCATGTACTTTCTGCATTCCTTCCTACGCAGGGCCTCAATGTTATCACTGCATGCAGAGATGTTACTGACTTGGAAACAATATGGAATTATATAGATCATCTGAGGTGCATCCTTCAGAAAGTGCACCCAAGGAGCTGGGTGCTTTTTCTCTGTGATTTGGGACACAGCTGACTCCCAGTCTAAACTTGTGCAATCACCAGTGGTACCTCTGTGACCTTTGCGAAGGTTGAAATAGATGGGAAAGCTCTTCACCAAGAACTTTAGTAAATCTCCAGCCATGTGGGAAAAAACTTCTCTGAGGTGAAACAGTCATATGCCAGACTCCATAATCTGATCACTTGCCCGAGGAAAAGGTGCTGAGCCCTGTTTCTGATCCTGGACGCAGCAGCATAAATGTGAAACAATTTGATCAATGCCACTAGCAAAGCAGAGGGGAGAGCCCAGAACGACGTGAGGAACATCTCTGGCTTGATGCAATAACAAAGCCTGGACCAAATGGCTTTCAAGCATCTCCCATTTGCAGCTATTTTAGCCTGTGAAAATATAGACAACATCTATAGAGATATTCCTGACGTGTGAAATCACTATGTCCACAATTCCTGGTGAGAGACCCTACTGAGCGCAGTTCTGTATGCACAGACTTTGGAGCACTCAAGCCCAGAACAGCTTACAGTAAAGCATCTAACGAGATCCAGGATTTGCCCATTCCCTCTCACTCAGGAACAGCTGATTTCAGCCAAATTAACTGTATTAATATGAAAAACTTCTTACTGACAGGTGTTCAACACTGAGATTACTTAAAATGCCACCTAACATTTTTTTTTCGTGTGTCACCAGGCTGCATTGCCAAACGTCTCATCACAAGAATGCCTTAATATTCATGCAAAAAAAAAAAAAAAAGAAAAAAAAGAAAAAAGTAACATTTTCAGCAGGGTAGGGCTTTGCAGCACTGGAAGAGAGAAACCTTGGAGGAAGCGAAGTAAAAACCACACAGCTGGGAGCTGCAAAGGCTTCACCAGCCACTCACTGTGCCCATCCCAGATGATCTGTTTGCAGAATTCCCAGCGGCAGGAGGCTGTCGGGGCAAAAGGGACTAGGGGTGGAGAACCCAGCGAAAAACGGCTCCCAACCACCAGCCTCACAGAGAGGCAAAAAATCATCCTGCGAATAACGACGGCAGCCGCGGGGATGTGGGGAAGCAGGAGGAGGCGTAGAGGACGGACGGGAAAAGAGGGAGAAAAGGCTGTTATTGCCCTTTAAATCACCCCGGGGCGATTTAAATTTCACGACGTCATTTAAGAATCCCTGCAGCCACGGGGCGAGCAGCGGAGCGGGGATGCTCTGAGCGGCGCCCGGCCGGTGGTGGCCCCTACCCCCCCCCCCCCCCCCCCGCGCCACCTCCTCGCTCGGGGGGGCAGGCGGGGCGGGCCGGGCCGGCGGAGCGGGGCCCTTTAAGAGGTGCCGGCGGCGCGGGAGGGCGGCACAGGGCCGGGCGTGCAGCGAGTCGCGGCCCCGCCACCGGCTAGGGTAGAGCCGCAGCGAAGCCCCTCGGACGGCCCCCGGAGCCGGCTGCACCGAGATCCGTTGCACGGTGCCCGGCTCCCGCTGCACGGACCCCTGGGCTCTGCCGCATCGCGCCCCACTCCACGGACCCCCGGATCCCACTACACCGAGACCCATTGTACGGTGCCCGGCTCCCGTTGCACGGACCCCCGGACCCCACCGCGGCGGACTCCACTGCGCGGACCCGCGGATCCTACCCCATCGCCCCCTATCGCAGCCCGTCTCCGGACCCTATCGCACCGAGCCCCGCTACACGGTGCCCGGACCCCCATTACACCGGACCCCTACTCCCCATTGCGCGGGCCGCCGGTGCGGCGGGCATGGCATCCGGGAGCCGGCCCTGGGGGGCCCTGCTGCTGCTGCCGCTGCTGCTGCTGCCGGCGGCGAGCCGGGCGGGCGGCGGATGCGCGGGGGAAGGCGGCCCGCTGGAGCCCTTCGACGCGCTGTACGCCAGCGGCGTGGAGGCGTACTACGGCGGCGACTTCGCGGGCGCGGCGCGGTGCCTGGAGCGGGCGCTGCGCAGCCGGCGGGAGCTGCGGGCCGCGCGGTTGCGGTGCCGGCGGCGCTGCCGCGGGCAGGTGCGGTTGGCGGCGCCGGGTCCGGGCGCCGGAGGAGACCTGCCCTTCTTCGGCTCGGTGCTGCGGCGTGCCGGCTGCGTGCGGCGCTGCGAGGAACCGCGGCTGGGAGCCGCCTCCCGCCACCGCGCCGCCGAGGAGGTGCGCGCCGACTTCCAGCGCAGGGTGCCCTACAGCTACTTGCAGCGCGCCTACATCCAGGTAGGCACCGCCCGACCCCCCAGGGCAGGGCTGTCCCCCGCCACGTCCCTCCTAACCTCCCCCCTTCGAAGGGTTTTCCGCTCTTCCGTCTTCCCAGAACATCCCAGGCGTGGTCCCCCTCTTCCATCTCTCTCAAGCCGCCCAGGTATGCCCCCCCTCCTCGCCCCCAGTCTCACTGATGTGTCGGGACAGAGGACATGGCCTGTTCCAGACGCGGAGCATCCTGGCTGGCAACTCGGACTCTGTCCAGCCTTGCCTTACTCCTGTTCTTTTTTTGTTTGTTTGTTTTGGGGAAGGATGTTTCCGTTTGTCTTGTAGTGTAACGAAGTGTAATTCTGAAAATGATCTGTCTTCAGTGGAGAGTTTGCAGACAAAAGCCCCCAGACCCCACCGCCCCACTATCACCCCGATGCTCTCTGCCCCAGGTGTTTTGCTTTCAGACAAACTGAACTGATGCTCTGTTCCAGAAGCTGGGAGTGTGCGTGAAGCTGGGAAGTATATAACCTCTGCTACTGGGGCCCGAGTCTTTATCTTCTTGTGTGATATGAAATACTTTGCATGACACTGTGCAGCCAGTACTTAGCAGCCACTGGCATGTTGAGTATCATCCTCTTATCCCAGTAACTTCTGCCTTGTAGCTGTTACTTTCCCTGAGGAAAATGGTGTTATTCTTTCAACTTCCTTGCCAAAAAGAAGGAAAAACACTCCAACACAGCCTCCCCCTCTGCCAGAATAGTTAATGGTATTTTTCTTTTAGTTCAAGACTTGTGCTCTGTCAAGCCAGGTACCTGTAGTAAGTCTTCCTGTTCATGACTAGTAAGGACAGAAACTGTGGGAATTTTATTTCATGCCAAGCTGAATGTTTAAAACATTTCTGGAACATTTCCCTCTGGATTTCTGCTTTATTTGAGCACATTCATAACCTTTTAGTTGCTATAGGCAACTTAATAGGTGAAGACCTGCACAGCAGAGCATGGGGAGGGTGATTCTGCTAAAATCCATTTCCAGTTGAAGAAGCAAACATCTGTCCTAGTGTCATGGTTTAGCCCCAGCCAGCAACTAAGTATTGCACAGCTGCTTGCTCACTGCCCCGCTCCCCCCCGCCCCCCAACCTTCCCAGTGGGATGGAGAGGAGAATCGGAAGAAAAAGGTAAAACTTGTGGGTTGGGATAAGGACACTTTAATAGGACAGCAAAAGAAGAGAAAAATAAAAACAATACTAATAAAAGAATATACAAAGCAGGTGATACACAATGCCATTTGCTCACCGCACAGAACCCAATGCCCAGCTGGTCCCCCAGCAGCTATCCCTCCTCCCCAGCCAGCTCCCTCCCCTTATATACTGAGAATGACATCATATGGTATCAGATACCCCTTTGGCTAGTTTGGGTCAGCTGTCCTGGCTGTGTCCCCTCCCAGCTCCTTGTGAAAATTAACTCTATCCCAGCTGAAAATCAGGACACCTAGGCAGTGCCACTGGTGCGGTGCCTGTGCAGCAGTGGAACAAAGAGGCAAATCATTAGCTACTGCATTTTAAAAACTTTTGGAAAATCGTGGCTATGTTGCTTTTTCCATACTTCCTTTTCTGTCATTGTCTTAATGTCATTTTTTACAAGTCAGGGACTAGAACTGCATTGGCTTAAACTCTAGTGTCCGTGTGCTGCATAGAGTTCCTGAAAGAAATCCCAGGAGTGAACTGGGACTGTAATTTGGCTTGTATGAGATCCCAGTGAAGCTGGCAGAATTTTCTTGCAGTCTTCACCCTGAAAGATGCTCTGTGTAATGTCACCATCTGTGGGAAGTGACACTAAATTTGTCATGCTAAAAAATTAAGTGATTTCTTCTCCTGAACTTAAAGCCTTTCCTAGAGTCACAAAGGTTTGCTCGTGTTAAGCTCACTGAAAACCTTTCTGCTAAATTAGGGATTTTTTCTCCCATTTCAGTAAAATTGATATACAAAAATCCAGGTGATTTTTGGGGTATGGTCTCTTCTTCCGTTTCTGCTTCTACTGGGTCTGAGGCTTTTATTTTCCTCATTTAGAAATGCATCATAAACTTATCAAAGTAATGTGTTGAAAACAGTCTTTTTTCTTATGTGTGACACCTTAATTTGCTTTTGCAACATCTGGAGATTTTATATCCGTGCTAACACTTTGAATTTGCTGCTCTCTGATGGACTAGGGGATGTTCTTGCTATCTGTATGGATGCCCAGGTTTTGGGCACCGTAGCCGAGGGAAGGTACTCTTCGAACAGATCTGTTCATGATTTTTAATACCTTTTCCTTTAGCTCTTTCTGATGCTCTTGGGTTTTGTAAGCAGCACTCTGATGAGCTTTGTCCCACAGAAGAACCTGTAGTGGTTCGTCCACATCCTCGCCCTGCTGCTGCCTGCACGTGAGCTCTGTTCCCAGGATTGCTGTTTTGATCTGGCTCAACAAGTCTGTGCGCAGAAGAAAATGCCCCACATTGGATTTGCCTGCACTTGCACAAAACACGAGGTCTGATGTCTCGCACTAACATACACTCGGATGTGAACCATCCCCTCATGCCAAGGCTGAGCGCAAAGGCTTTGGCATGTTCCCCAGGCTTGGGATGCATCGGCACACGCACCCTCCAGGGAGACCTTGGTTGCAGCATCCGCTCGGCTTTTTGTCTGAGAAGGGGAGCTGCAACGTGGGGCTTGTGCAGAGCCCCCCCCCCCCCCCCGCTCCCACCACCTTGCCATGGGCATGTGGGCAGGCTGCACGGCTCCAGGGACGGCTGTTTGACCCCTCTGTTTTGCTCCTTGAAACCAGAAAGGAAATGAGATGAGGTTAAACATCCTGCTGTGTATCCTGTCTGGCCCCTTCCCGGGCTGCGTGGGGAGGCCTGGATGCTGGGCACTTGCGTGGGGTGCCGGCTGGGCTGGACAGACAGCAGGGTTGGTGGCATTTGTGGTTTGAGAGAGGAGGAGCAGCCTGGAATGTGCTTCCCACCTCCCACTCTTGCTGACCTTGCACTTGTTTGTTTCTCAGGAGGGAAGAAACACATCCCTTTGGGAGGGACTGACAGAGCAAGGAATAGATAAAAAAAAATCAACGCGTTTGGCTCTTGTGCAGTGCTTTGAAAAATGGTGCTGAACAAACATGAGCTAATCCTTGCAACGCTCCTGTGGAGTACGAAAAGCAAAGGCTTTTAGTCCTGCTGGACAGATGCACAGGCCAAATGTTGGCCTCCACCGTGTGCGCTTTTGGGGAGTGGAGCCACCCCGTGCGCCCTGGGAGCAGGCTGGGGTCTCCCGCTGCCTCCGCTCTCTCACTGCAGAGCAAGCACCAGCAGAGCCTGGCCCGGCCGTGGTGATGTGAATTAGTCTCTGCAGTGAATTGGTAGAAAACTGATGTTAGAATTGGAGGTTTGGGACTTTCCTTGCTGCCTACTGGACCCCAGCAGTGGCTGCCCTGGGTTGCGTTACTCCTGCTTCAGAGCAGATGCTTTAGATACTCCCTCACGGAGCGCTGTCCAGTCACAAGGAGGTGATGATGTGATTAGGTTAAATGCCAGTGGTATCCCTGTGTAAGAACATGTCCCATCAGTCTCTAAATCCATGTCATCCTATCAGTTCCCTAAATTATTTCCTAATTATATTTTTTCCTTGGTACTTTTCTGAAATAGAAATAGCGGTCTTTTGAGGATCACTGTTCTGTTTCACACATGCGATCAGAGTGTTTTTGGTGACTCTAGCATGATGTGAGGGGAGACTGTGGTGCACTGCAGGACTGGGCCAGCTTGTGGGTTCAGCTGAAGGTTTCTATGGGCTTTGGGCTCTGGATCAGGCCTCTGAGGTTGATCACAGTCTTTACAGAGATTGTTGACAAATTGCTTTGAACAAGCAGCCCAAGTCCAAATGCACTCGCAAGTCATCTTTGCAGCCTCCAAATAGGAAGACTCCTCCTTTTCCTAGGATAGCTGATGTTTTCAGGTAATTTAGAAATACACTGGGTACAGCTAGCTGAGGCAGTTAGAATGGCATGGATTTTGAGAAGATGTGGAAACAGAGAAGGTAATGAGCATATGGGATTTAACTCTTGTAGTGCATGTAGTGGGCTCTCAGCCCACAGAGAAAAGGACCTTCAGTGGGTTTCTGATGTCGAGTCCCATGGCAGAAGGGCAGTTTGCCTTATGCTGATGGCTCTCTGCTGCATGCTGGCTGCTTGGTCTTTGTCAGTGAAACACCCTCTAGGCTTGCGGGGGATCTCTTTGTCCTCTTAAATATTTTATTAATCATATCCTCCTTACCTTGCTGCCTTAGTCATCCTGTTTCTGTTAAAACCTAGCCTGCAGGCCGTGATGTTTCTAACACCCCCCCCCCCCCCGCCCTTTTAGGGGTGTTTTCTAGCTCTGAAAGCGAGTGGAGAAGGAGGAAACGAGGTACACTGCACGAGCGTTTGCTGGCTGCAAGCTGCTGACTCAGTTGCCATGTTGGAACTTGCTGTGGACGGTCTGCACGAACCCTGTGACAGAGCATCGCTTCCAGTCCCCGTGCTGACTCCTGCAAGTCAGCCTGGTCCAAAACTAAGTAGTAACCTGGAAAAGTTGATTGCTGTATCAATTACAAAACCAGGACTTGCTTCTCTTCCACACACTAACCCTTCCCTTGAGGTCTCTTTCCCTTGTCTCATCTTGTTCCCAGCCACAGCATCCCCTGGCCTGTTTGCTCAGTTGATCGCTGTATCTCATTTTAATTTCCTCTGTATATTGGTGTGCTGTTACTGGGCACTTGCTCCCATTTTGTAAATGCCGACTCACAATGGTCTCATCTTCCCACTTGCCTGCATGCCCCGTTGCACATCGGTGAAGCAAGACAGGAATCGCACGTATGTAGTCTGTAACCACCAGCCTTGGATCTAGATGAGGAAAAGCCTTTTAGTCTGTGCTTGGATGTAAAACAAGTCTCCAGCACGTAGGGCATTGCTCCTCTCTTAGTCATGTCAGATCATAGGTGGAGCAAAAGGTGCAAGAGTCTGACTATACCTGGCTTATTCTGTCTTTGTCTTGAGTTCCCATTTAACGTGTCTGAGATGTGCTTCAGTTCTGTTATTACCATGATTTCATGTGTTGGAAGCATAAAACAATAGTGTTTAGGTTTTCTATGTTGTAGGAGAGGCTGTTTTATTTGTTCTTCAAAGCTGTATCTTTTTTTAAAAAAATCTTTTTCTAGTCACACAAACTTTATACAAGCAGCTTAATCTTTCTAGTGGTCTTGTTTGTGGAGAACTTTGACTTTGCACTGTTACCTTCTCTGCTGGTCTTCCATGCTGCAGCTGATGGGGCAGTGCTGGAGGCACCGCTGGGAGCGTGTCCTTGGGTCACACCATGCTCTCCTGCCCACCCATGCCACCAAGATTTCTGAAATGCAACACAGAGACAATATATCTTGATAAAAGACCACAGGAGGGGGGGGGGAAAAAGAAAACAGTGGGAGCCCAAGCTCGCAAAAATGTTGGCGATACAGGTTATTGCCCTATTCTACTCGTGCCTTTGAAAACTGCCTGTTTATGGGAATCCAAACTCAAGGGAGCAGACTTGTGTACGTAAACCAGGCCTCTAACCACTCCAGATTGATTTGTCTGTCTTCTGCCAGTGCTCATGTGAGCCTTACCACCAGCCATGCTTGGGCGTCTGTCTCTGAGCGCCTGTAGCAAGCCTTGGGATGGGTGTTAAGACATCTCCACCAAATTCTTTCCACCTCAAGTAACCTCTGCACTGTTGCACTGGGCCAGAGTCTTTTGTCTGCTTGACAGATATCTGGATTACCTACCTAGGGATTGCAGAGTAACTCTGGATTCCCACCAATGTAGCTGCTTTGGGAATTTGGTTTGTTTCACTCAATTGCTGATATTTTCCATGAAAGTTTTCTTCCGTTTTCCTTCATGCTGCAATGCTGCGTGGACTTAAGCAGACAATAGTGTTCTGTCCAGGGGTGAACTGCAGCCTTTGGGGCAAAGGTGGTGATTTCACTTATGGCATCGCATGGGTAGTGACACAGAATAACATGAAAACCCAGCTACTTAAAAGTCTTTGCGGGAGCAGCCTCCTGAGGCTATTTCTCACCACAGACACCACCTGTCCTGCAAGGTCTGCCCGGTCAGTTGGTCTTGTTTTCATAGGGTTTATATGGCACATCCCAGACAAAGACCGATAGTAGAACCGTCAGATAATCATTATTATTTGGATTATTACTATTAGCGGTGTTTATTTATCTTTAATCTTGAGAACTGGTATTACTCAGATACTGGATAAATAAATAGATCCCAGAACTAATCTCTTGGAACGTCTCTTTATTTAGATTTTCTGAGAGAGCATTCCTAGACCTCACCAGAGGGTAAATGTTAGTGCTCAGAAAGTTAAAATTATGTAGACAAAAATAAAGTCAGTTTATGGGATGGAAAACTCTGAGTCTTGATGGTTGGGTCAGTGTCCCAGGTTTAGGGCAGGACTAAATATCCTGCCCTAAATGTGAGACACTAACCCAACTGCCCCTTCCCCTGTTCTTGCTGACCAGGTCAGTTGAAATGTCTCTGATACTTTCAACCTAAAATGAAACATATCAGAGAGGGAAAGAGGTGACCCAGTGGTTCAGTACTGACACTAGCAAGTGCAGACTAGGCACGTGTTTTTGTGGTGAACGTGAGCTAGCAGTTGAAACCAATGTACCAAGAATTACACTGGACTCCCTTGCCATCTTCACAGGAGACTCGGTCTTGACTTTTTTGACTTGACTCTGGGCTGGTGCTGTACTAAAAGTTAGACTAGATGGTTGTAGTGACTTTCTGCTGGGTTTTTGTTTGTTTGTTTGTTTTTAATAGAGCAAATCCAAAACTATGGTGTTTACAGATTTGCACATCATTTCAGCTGACAGTAAATTAGCACAGTCCTGTTCAGCACCACTGCAAATCAGGACACAACCAGTTAGCACAAACTGGTCTCAGATCTCATTTCGTACAGGCTAGTAATAGCCATTTGATGGCCAGGGCTACTCTTTTGTCTTGCCAAGTTCTTCTTTCTCACCTCATAGCTATGCAGTTATGCCAGGGCTCCAAAATACACTGGTGGCAGGTCACAGCCTGCAATATTTCTCAGTCTTTTGGAGAAAAAAAGGTAACCATGTACTCCTCCTTATTTCTTGGCAATCCCTGGTGCCATGGCTTGCATGACGGAGAAGTCAGTGGTGTGACTCACACCGTTTCACTGGATCTTTCAAGGTCTTGATGTAAGGGCATCCCAGCACCTGAGCTAGGTTAACAACCCAACTTGGGTAAAACTAGGCACCGATAGTGCAGGAGAGCCCGTTGGCTTTGGAGAATGGACTTCTGCTGCTGTGCTGTAACCCAGGAACCTGCCTGTTCCCTGTTCTTTTATCTCCTTAGTTTCCTGTGGTTTTTTGCACCTTGCTCTTCACTCATCTCACGATGACTTGCTCCGCTGGCTGCTCCTTGGCAAGCCTTGCTGCTGAACTGCCCCGTCCGCGTGCCGCATTGTGCTGGGATTTGTTAAATGGCTTTTTGGTCCTAGCGAGCTCTGCTCTGGCTTCTGCCGAGTCCTTTTGTTGTCCTTGGCCACAGGAATAACTAATGGCAGCTGGTAATGAACTGTATGTGAATGAGCAATGCAATTTAGCCCTGCTAAGCAAACTCATGCCCTGTACTCACTAGTTGTGCCTGAGACTTCAACAAGGATTATTCCCATTTCCTCGTACAACTGGTGATTTCATCATGGATGGCGTGGGCAGTAATGAGAAACCATCGTGTCAGTAACTGAGCCGTTTGCTGCCAGCCTCCTGAGCGTTGCAGGAGCCATGCTAGCAGGACTCTCGGCTGGAGGCAGCGCTTGACATCTGGAGCAAGGGATTCAGGGATTGTTTATCTTAGTTTTTTCCTTTGGAGGTGGTATGAATTAGTCATTGTGACTGGGTTTGTTCCCAAGGAGTAGGGACCCCTGTACTCTGCACATGGCATATTTCCATGTGTGTAGTGTGGACCAAGGCCGGGCTGAGTTTGGATACGTCCATGTGAACCTGGGGTGACCCAGCTGAGGGCCGAGGAGTTTCTCTGCCTTTACACTGGGGAGGCTGAGATCAGGATTTGGCCCGTGCTTTTTTACGGTAACCGATGGCAGGAAGGAAGGTGTGAAGTTCCCTGGATGCTTGTGTTTCCAGCCAATGTATCGGCAATAAGGTATTGACATTTTTATTTCTTGGCCACGAGCTGGTGATGACTAATGAAGGCAGGGGGTCTGCCTGTGTGTGGGTTCAGGCAGCAAAGAGCTGTTCCTCGTCAGCCTGTACCTCCCAACCTTCTCCTTTCCATGACAACTGGTCAGTTAAACAGACCCTCCAGAGCTGACGTCAAGGGTCAGGGATTTGGCCACTGAATAATTATAGCAACAAAAATAGCATCCCCTCCCACCCCTTCCTTCCCACATGCTCCTGCTGAATCCCGGCTCATAAATGTCCTTTTTTTCCTTTCTTGGATGGGAAGCAAAGCCCACATGTATTAGCTGGAACATATGGCAGAGTTTGGCTGCATCCCATCAGTTGTGAAGGCCAAATACTCGCTTGTAGCTTCTTGTTCACTTTAAAAAAAAAAAATAAAAAAAGGAGAAAAACACGTTCTTTCAGGATTGGATGAAAGGCTGAGTCTGTGCTCGTGCTGAGATGGGAAGCAGATAGGGTGCGGGACAGCACGCTGACCATGCTGTCACACCAAGGAACGTGTTCCCTCACACTACGGAGGTGACAGGCTGGCCATTGAGAGGTGATCTGGTGGCAGCCACCATCGCCCTCCGCTCCCTGCCCTGATGCTGGTTCTCAGGTCAGGCAGAGGTTGCAGATGGACTGCTTGGGAGAACGGCGTCAGCACCAGGGGCACAGGGCAGCCGGGAGGTTTTAAATATGGGCCATCCACGGGCGGGAGAAACTTCTGTCTTCATAGCACTAGAGGTTTTATTAAGGGTGGAGGGAGCATCTGGGAGGTGGCAGAAAACCCTTGAAGGAGAAGAAAATGAAGTGGCATTGTCAGAAATAGACTGTCGGCACCACCAAAACGTACCTCTGTCCTGAGAGTTTCACACCAAGGCACTAACGTCAGATTTGTCCAGAGAACGGTTTCCCTGAATGTGCTGAATGACAGGGGCTCCTGCAGGAGAAACATTCAGTGCTCAAAAGCTGGGATTTAGGTCTAAAGCCGAACTCATGTTTGCACCTTTAAAAAAATCTTGTTTCCACTGTAGCAAATTGCATTCTTAGAGTGTGGAGTTATAATTTGGTAGCAGATCAGAAGCATGTTGTGGGGATGCTGTTGGCTCCAGGGAGCAGTGTGAGCTCTGCCGCCTCTCACCCATCACCGGGTTTGTGCAGGGCGATATCACGCTGTGTGCAGTCCCTTTCTGGCACACGCGTGTCCAAGCTAGCTGTAACGTTGTGAGTGCAGGTACCGCAGCATGCAGCTGGTGTAAGTGGGGTTGGACATGACACGGCCATCGGGAACAGCTGTGGCTGCAATAAATGACAATTGATGCTAATGTGACTGCTCACTGACCCGCACGAGGCTGGTGGGTTTCTGCCCTGGCAGAGCCAAACCTTTGCTTACTGCCTTGCCACGTGGCATCGCTCCTTCCTTTGTGTGGAGACACTGTGCCAGGCCCTCTGCTCCTCTTTTGTGCAAAGCCACACTGGGTCTTGCACATGCTCCTCTCCCAGCACATGGGGATTTTGCAATGGAATTTAAACAAAAATCAGAAAAAATCACAAAAATGGTTGTTAGACGCCAACATTCTGCTTTTCACCATGTTTTTTTCCAAAACAGCTGCAGTGGTGGCCTTCATCTCACGTCGTGTCCCTGCAGAAAGACAAGCCTGAGACCGTGCCGTGTCCTGTCAAGGTTAGAGGCAGGAGCACTTGAATCTGGAGAGCCTTCTGCCTGCAGCTTTGCTGCAAAAACAAAGGGTGGGCAAATCCTGCGTGCGAGTATTGCAGGTAGGGCGCTGCCTGAACCCACAGCTCTTTGAGGTCGGGGCTGGACTCCCGAGGGTGTGATGGGGAGACGTGCTGCAGTTCATAGCCCAGGGCCGTGGGTGCAACTGCTTTTGAAGATGGAGCCAGCCATATCCCTTCCCAGAAAAGATCAGTGTGGTACAGAGAGAAAGAGCTTGGAAAATACCCTTCAAAATATTTGCTGAAGGTGTTGCTGTGACTGCCCAGGGACTGAAGCAGAGTCTGTTGGTTCCCTTGCTTAGAAAGCTCTATTTTTAAAGTGGTTTTTGCCAAGGCACTGCCTGTTCTAAGGCTTATATATATTCTGGGGCATCTGTGTCCTGAGTTACTCTGTCTCTTTGGAAGCAGATGAGAAACTGCAAAGTTTCCTTGAAATAGTCTGAAAGGAAGAGCACTGACTTGTGGTATGTTGCACTGAGCTGCTGCTGGAAAACACTTCCCCATCCAGGGCTGCCAGCCTCATCCAAAGAATCTGTGATTGAGCAAAATATTTTAGAGATGGGGAGGAAAATGCATTGTGTCTTATCCCCATTTTTCTTACTTATAGAGCTGTGTAATAAGTGGGGTTTTTTCATGCACTGGTATCCCTGAGGCGGTTCATTGAACAAAACATTTCATTTTATTCTTGAAGTCTTTCTAGGGATAATCTTGGAGATGTGTAGGTAGGAGATAAGGGATTGATTTTTTTTTTTAAGGACTTTATTAAACCTCATTCTATTTTAAGGAAGCTAGAATTAGTTAAAACCCATTATTTTCAGAGTTCACCTCACCCATGTCCCTTTCAGGTGTGTTGCAAAGCATCCTACCTGCCAGGACCGCTGGTCTCTGTCACAGGAGCTGAGGACGGACAGGAATTGTCTCACACATGGGCAGCACTGATCCCAGGGAAGTGTTTGCAGGCTGTTAAACAAGAGTTGTGAGATGCACTCATCTACAGTGAGTGAGGGAAGGCCGTTTGTTTAGAGGGGACCCACGTCAGTTTTGGGAAAGGCTTTTATTGCTTGGTGGTGTTCCTGAGTCCTGCTGATCTCTCCTGCTGAGAGCAGGAGGTTGGGGCAGTGTTTGCTGCA
The DNA here is from genome assembly GCF_028858705.1 of Grus americana. Lineage (NCBI taxonomy): Eukaryota > Metazoa > Chordata > Aves > Gruiformes > Gruidae > Grus > Grus americana. Next base: position 16,227,911 of record NC_072860.1, read on the forward strand.
GCCTGAGCAAGTGATGCTGGTTCATCTTGTGCTATGAATTACCGTGGTGGGGAGTCAGCACGCTGTGTGTAGGCACTTCAGGGTGCTGCAGTGACTGCAAACCCCCGTTGTGGGCTGCTGGGGAAGCTGGTCTGCAGCTTCACAGGGACTGCTCCAGCGCTCCCACCCCCGGGGCAGGCAGTACCCATTTCACACAGCTCTGTGCAGCCGTGAGGCTGGTTGGCGTGGTGCAGAAGGGGTTAAGCGCCCCGAGGTTGTCACCGAATAGGTTTAGCTGGGGAATGAGTGGGCCAAAATGCAGCCCCCAGCGCCAGCATCACTGGCATCACTGTGGACTGGGGCGCCTGACAGCCAACACAGCCTCCTCAGGCAGACAGCATGGCAAGAGCAGAATTGCTCTTGCATTTGGTCACTTCTGTTCCCTTTCCTTTAAATACTAATGTCTTTTGGCAGCTGGTAATTCCCCTCATCCCTTGCTTGGCAGTCTCACTCCGTTTCCTTTAACATAGGCGTTGCATCCTGGTGTCCAGATGCTGGTGGCTCTGCTGCTTCTCTGGGGTCAGTCGCAGACTCGCTGGCTGTGACTGCCCGTTCGAGTTTGTCTCTTCCTCCAGCCAACCACCTTGGCTCACTAGAGTACTGCTAATAAAACTTGATTTCAAACTGGATCCTTTTATAAGGCAGGCAAATAGCAAATAAAACAGCAGTGTGCCGCTTTAGGAAGCAGTTTGTCTGCTCAGCAGCTGTCAACTGCGTGTCCCTTCTGTACAGCCCAGGCTGCATGCTTTTGGTACCTCTCTGCGAGCATGTTCTGCATGTTGTAAGGATGCAAAGGACATCCTCAGGCTCCCACCCCTCTTTACATCAGGCAGCCAGCTCCAGCAGTGCTCATACAGCTTTGCCTCTCTGATTTGCCTGGGTCTGAGCTGCCTGTGCATCCTGCACTCCCCTCTGTCTGGCTGCTGTGGCAGACCAACAGCACCCTGTTTTAGCCACGTGTGCATCCACTGGGCAGTTATTCAGCTCCAGGCAGCTAACCCTGCTTGCTGCAGAGCTCCTTCCCTGAGTAATGTCCATATCTGGCCCATAGCCTTCAGCTGGGTTACAGCTGAAGCCTGGCTTGGGCAGGCTTCATGCAGCACTTTCGCCTGCATGGGGGAGCTGAAGGTGTTGCACCCCTGACTCCCAATGTGCTGTTCCTTGTGCCCTCCTGCCGCTTCTGTTTCTGTGTGTTGTGCTTTCCTGGCCATCCTTCCTGCTGCTTGGTTTGCCCTCTGCCTCCAAACTGCCAGAATCTTTCTTGCTGTGACCTGAGCATCCCTAGACCTGACTCACCACTGTATAAAGGAGCAGATCCTGTACATACTCAGTGCTGTAATGCTGGATGACAATCTCATTCCAGTGCCCTCAATGACCTGGGTGTAAGTGAGGCACAACATGTGACATCAGTGCCTGATTGTTCCACAGTGCCCGAGTGGGTAGTTCGAGCCTGGACGATGGGAAGGCTGCAGTGAGCAGCACGAGAGGAGGTAGGTGCCCGGGAGAGGCAGCTCTGCAAGGCAGTGGTTTGTAGAGGACAAGGCTTGTAGCTCCCTGGCTGCCTGGGATGTGCAGGAGAGTTTCAGGTCACAGGAGAGGCGGCTGGCCTCTCCAGTGTGACAGCTGAAGCTCTGGGAGTTGAACTATTCTGTGATTCTTTGAATGTTCCCAAGCTCAGGTCTGAGCTTAATAAAAGAGATTTCCCTGTCTTAGGGGAGTCATTCCAGCCTAATTGCTGTTCGGGATTTGGATGTTCAACAAAACAGTCCCTGGAAAATGACTTTTGCACTGTAGCACAAGTCTTCCCACAGCAGTGTTTTTAACTCCAAATCACTGTTATTTTAATCAGCGTACTTCTGTTTTCCAAATCTATTTTTGGATTCTTGCTTTGAAATCTATCTAGATTACAGACTCCTAAATAAACCATTTTTAGCCTCTAATGTTTTTTGAATCAAACCAAACCAGGTAGAGAGACCTGAATAATCATTTGTCTGGATTTCTTCTTTGAAAGTTATAGCACGTAAAGCTGTCACTGACCTTCCAGTAATCAGTGCGCTCAGTTATCTTGGAAAACACAGTGCAGAAACCATACTGTCCTTCATGATACTTTTGAGAAGTATTAGATAGGAAAGGTTTGCATACTTCAGGCTTATTGTTTACATTCCTGTTCCTTTGCTGTTATTTTATGCAGTGGCTATTGCAGTTCAGCTCCCAAGTGGAATTGCCAGCAGAGTCAGGCAGTGGAGCCGTGCTCAGAAGGGGCTCCCGCACTGCCCACAGGGATCTTCTGTGCCGCTCTTTGGGGATGCTTTGGTGTTGCAGCCGGCCTGTGCTGAATAGCAAAGTCCTGCTAAGTAGAGTTGATAGCTGTGCTCTTGCACGCTCCGGATGTGCACCATAGGCTCTTCTCACGTGTGCGCCAACAAGTGTGGGGCTTGCGTGATGAATAGGAGAACCTTACTGGTGTTTGCCTGTGTGTGCACCTGAGACGGGAGGTGTGGTGGCGCAGGTGTAAGAGCCAGCAACGCTTGGCCCCATGCGTAAGGGATTATTTCACTGGGGTGAGAATGTACCCAAGCCTAGAAAGAAGCGTCTTTCGGAAGTGATCAGGGTTACTGTGCCAAGTGAAGCAGTACACTGGTGTAGGTATCGGTCCTTCTAGGTGCCATGGTACAGCTGGGTCAATAGTGCATTATATGAACCACTTCACTGTCCATCTTATTTAAGCTATTTAACACCAAGTTTGGAGGTTATCCTCTACTATCGAGGGTATTTTACTATTAAGCCCAGACAGCTGTGCTCTCAACCATACTTAATTTTGCTCTGTACCAAATGCTGCTGAAAATAGCAGAGTTTGGAGCCTCTTGAGGTGCACACTTTGTGCTTGGTCCGTCCTGAGAACAACTGCTCTGACTGCCAGACTGCACTGTAAGTTGCTGATGGATTTAGCAGAATGTCCTCACAGGTGTCTGGGTTTGAAATCTGGTGATATTAGCAATAAAGCCTGCAGGTTTATACCGTGTAATGGCATAGGCGTATCTGTCCTTTAATCTGCAAACACTGAGCTGGAGGCCGTTAGTGTAAATGGAAGGGACCATGACTTAGCTTATGCAGAAAGAAAGAGTTACCCGAGTTGGTATCTATACTTGCTGTGAACTTGCTTACATCAGTTCTGATGACCCAGATTGATGCCTGATGACTTACTAAAGCACAACTACTGCATTGTATGTCGAACCAGGGATTTTGAATCCAGCATGTTGGGTTTTTATTCTGTACAGCACTCAGGTGTGATCTGGCAGACCTTATGCTTCTACATAGCAACTGCCTGATAGTCCCAACTGTGTTTTATTTGGGAGCGTGTGACCCAGACAAGAGCTGCTCTGGCCACCGACAACAGTTTGAGAGGCAGGACAGAAATGGCTGGGTTTGGTCCATTACAGCCTGTATTTTGTCAGTGTAGGGGCAGAAGGAAACCCAGCACTCCATGCCCTGATTTACCCATCTGGGGAATGAATTTGATGTGCAGTAATTATGCACCAGGCACTGTAAGACATAACTGACATCACACGTTTGGAGAGTGTCAGATGCGCTGCATGATGTCTGTGCACTGCGAGTGAGCTCCGACGGGAATCGCACGCATAAACAGTAGCAGATTAATTAAAGATGTTCTGTACTGCAAGGGAAAAGCCCAATTATGGAAGTGGTTTGCTCAGAGTCAGTGTGCTGCTTGGCTTATTAGCAGAGCCTGAGCTAACTGTCCTCTCGGTGGAAACCAGTCATACAGCAGTATGAATAGTCACAACTGTCTCACACGTGACAGAGGAGACACACATGACAGCCATGCGGGTCCAGGACACGTCAGCTTCAGACATGACCCTTCGTTACAGCTCCTTCGCAGTGAGCAGCACGGTGTCTGTGCTTCAGCAGCGCAGGACTCCATACAGCAAGCGTTTGTGGTTAGGTATTCCTTATTACCTTTGCAGAGATCTTTTTGACTTTGGGACCTTCAGTGTATTTTATTCCAGATGTTTTTCCCTGAGCTGCTGCTGCTGCTGTTTAAAGGGCTCTCAGAACCTGATGGCATCCCTGGGATCTGTGGGAAATTGAGCATCTCAGATGAGTAGGAGCCCTAAATTATTACCAGGCTGCAGCATAATGGTTCTCCTTGTTTTGGGCCTTTAAAGCCTGATGGGATCACTGTAGGAATGTGACCCAAAGCGGGGTTTTTCTGAGTGGTTCCTGAGGTAAAAACAGTTTCTGGTTGGGATCTGGACTGAATCTGGAAAGGCAGCTGGCTTGTCCAGGGGCAACAGCTTTCATTTCACAGAGCAGGATGTACCTGGTCACAGATGAAAGGTGTGAAGTGGGGGTCCTCAATGTCCTGAACCCAATCCCATCCCTTTGTCACATCACCATACCATTCCATAAATCCCATCATCACACCACAAATTCCCCTGGGAATCTGCTTTGCACACCTTTGTATTTCTTTCTGCTGAACCTCATCGGCAAAACCCCTACAATCAGCACGAGCGGTGCAAGGAGAGTCAGAGCCATCTTCCTCCGCTCTAGCCCAGCCAGCCGCGGGGCTGAGCAGGGCTGACAGCCTGTCCTGTCTGCAGCTGTGCTGCCTGAGGAAAGTTACTGAGAGTGACTCTCCCTTTGCAGCAAGACTTTATCTATTTTTCATATTGCTTTGCTTTAAAAGAAAAAAAAAAAACAAAAACAACACACTGCTGGAAAAATAATTATTTCAACATCCATTGAGAGTTTTTTGGCAAGTCAATATTCTGCTTAATTTCAGATGCATAGAGTGAACTGTAATTTCAGCTCTGGAGCATGTTCCAGTTTGTCTTCCTCCCCTAAGAGAGTCAAAAGAGAAATGTGAGTCAGAAAAGTGAGGCAGGGAACAGAAATGGCAGAAGAATATGAGGGGAAACGAGTCACAGCATCAACATGTGCTTGGCAGCTTCCTGCACCAAACTGGAGGATGACGCCGTGGGGATGCCGTCGTGTTGTGGGGCACTCACCTGTAGCAAGTTTTAGAGGAGGATGAGGAGTGACGGGTTCAGTTTGTCTAGAAAGGAGGAACTTGCTAAAAGGTCGGATTTGAACTCCTTTGTGCAGAAAACTGGAGCAAGAGTTCGTGCTGACACCGAAGCAGCCAGGGAGGCTCCGCTGCAGCGGGGAAAGACGGAGCTGATGGTAGTATCTCGCAGGGTATAAACCCTGCACAAAGGAAATGGCTGTCAGTCGTGTCTTTTAATTTGTTAGGTGTCTTGTCCGCATCACTGTTTTGAAGGCCGTGTAGCTTTGCTTCCACCCCTGTAAAGCCTGTGCGCCAGGTCTCTGGCAAAGCCAGCGCTGTCACGTGGGGGATTTGGTCATTCCCCAGGAGGGACAGGTCCTCCAGGCCAGGTAGTCAGAGATGTTTAACTAAGGTTGCTCTCAGGTAGTGCGTGTCAGGTTTTCCCATCACTGAAGCATGTCCAAAATTTGATTTTTGAGGTTTTTCTGTTTGTTCAGACCCCACTAGAAGATTTCATATTTATAATATAACCTTTCTTTTGTAGGGCATTGGTCTTCAGCAGCAAGCATAGACAGATTTCTTTTCTGAACTACAGTTACACCTATTGTTACAGAAGAAAATTCATAACGGAGCTGATTGATCTTTTGATGGTTCCCAGGTTAGCAATTGGGAGCATCTTAGCCTGTTCATAAACACCCTTCCTACTACCAAGTGAGGATTTCCAGGAGCTTTTGGCCTTTGCTTTAGCAAAAGGGATACGCTTACCTGGCGCGTGATGTAGTACCCCAAACTCTGCTTTACCCGAGGCATTGTGTCCAATTACACCAGTGTTGGTATATTAAACTGCCCTGTGATGTCTTCTGCAGAGCTGCGCAGGGAGTCTTGCGGATTTGGGAGATCTCAGAGCTTGCTTGTGCGTACGCACTCATGTGCACTCATGGGTGCAGAGCTTTAGGAAAGAAAATAAAAGTTGTATTCCCTGAATCCTTCAGAGTACCCCACTGGAAGAAAACTTGGCAAAAATATGGCATCCTGAATTTGTAAATGTTTGCTTCTTTGTTCACATTTGCTCATATCCCCAGAGGAATGAAGTCATTTATTTGATTTGCCCTGCTGCTTCACACTCCTACTTGTGAATGGTAGGGAACAAGACTGGAGGATGAATAGCCTGGCCACATGTGGTTTTGAAAAACGTGTTTGCTTGCACATTAGTGTCCGAATAGAGTAGCTGGCTCTGAAATCCTATCAGTAAGGCTTTTGAGTAACTTAAAACCTTTCTAGTAGATGCTTAGAATTTCTTCCACTCTGACATTGTGTAAGCCCCTGCTGAAGTTTCATTACCTCAGTAACCACAGAGAAGCAGCCAGCCTTTTCACTGAAACCTTCCCCACAAAGGTCTGGATCCTTTTTTTTTTTTTTTTCCTTTTTCCTTGAATGCAAAGCACAGCTTATTGTAGTTTAAATACAGGGTTAGAAGGCCAAGATCACATATGGATCTGGGTGGCAGTTGTCCTAAAGATGTATGAATGTGTCTTGTCCCCTGGCTAAGTCTGTGCATCTCCGCACTAAATATGGAAGATGACCTATATAATTTTCAACATAAGTAGGATATTCAGTGCTTTCTTTAGAGTAGCTTATAAAAGACCAGTCCCACACAGCTGCCATTTCATGGCTGTTCTTGGTATTTTCCATGCTTTAAATAACTCCAGAGCTTTGCGTCATGCTCTGGTGGGAGCTTTCCCCACTTTCTCTCTAGAAGTTGTTCCAGAGGCTCATACGTTGCTTCAGTGATTCACCACTGGGTTAGCAGGGCATCGTGGCGCAGGCAGTCACAAGATTTCTCTATCAGTCCTTCTCCTGGGTGGAGGTTTCCCAGCAGAGGGACTTCAGCCCTCCCCAGAAGGGCACATGTCCTCCTCAGCACGAGCGTCCCCTTCCCGTGTTCACCACCGAGCCCCATCAAGGTTGTTTCCAACCTGACTCCTCCTGCTACTGGTAACGTAGACCAGAAGAGTTACCTAGGAAGAAAAAATATATTTTTTTGCCCAGCTTTGTCTCCCCACCAGTTTCACATCAGGAGACGGCAATAGAATATGCCACTGCTTATGCAGAGAGCCTAAAATCTCCTCTAAAAAATTTTAGGCGAATCTCTGCCAGCAGCCAATACATGGAGCTGCTGAGGACTTTTTATTGCTGTGGGATACTGCTAGGATTCTTTAGTATTGGGAAAGATGTCAATTTTTGCCCCCCCCCCTTTTTTTTTTGAGTGGCTTGACCACAAACAACTGAAAACAATGGCCAACTGATCATCAAGTGAAAAGGTTTTTACATTGAAGCCCCTGAATTCTCAGTTTAAGTGTGGTCAGGTTCCACTTGCCAACACTTGGAGAGAGGCAAAGGGAAAGACCTTTTTAGACACCAGGCAATGCGTTATATGTGTCTCCCCAGACACTCTCATTTTCTTTTTTTTTTTTTTGATTCAGACACCTATAAAATTAAGGGATTATTTTCTTTGGCACAAGATCATGCCTATTTTCAGAAGCATCCAGTGCTGCTCTGAATGCTGCAGTTACTGCTGCTGGGGGAATCGGTGCCAGGCAGCTGCTCTTCATTTTTAGGGAATTTAAGAAAAGCTCACAGTGCTTAGCTGGTGCTTTATGTTTAGTGAAGCCTCTGTTTTCTCCCTCAGAGATTCATTAATCACATCGTTTGTTGCTTAAGCGGCAACGTAGCAATCAGACAGAAATGATTGATGTTATGTGCTCATACCTGATACAAAGTTGTTGAAGTACGAAAAAAGATGAGAAGACCTCTTGGTACTGAGAAAGAAAAGCTATTACTTCTGTCTGCGCTGTAGGGGGTCCAAGGCAAGAAGCTCACTTTAGCTGAGCAAATAAGCACACGAAGCTTATCTAACAGCTTTCCTGTTTCACAGTGGTGATGGTTTTTATTTTGCCCCAGCTAATGGTTTTTATTTTGTGTAATCTGCACGGAGCTAGTGTGTGGTTCTGCTCCGTGCTAGCGGATGGGATGTTCGGAGCCTGTAACAGGCGTACAAGCTTCTGGAGTTGATGGACTTTGATCTCAAAGAGCCTGCAGCGCTTGCACTGATGTGGGAGCTAAGTTACTGAGAGCAGACAAGTTTGGCAAGGTGAAAGGAGGAACCAGAGTTGCCTGTTTTCTGTATGTGACTGTGGGCAGAATCTGTCGGGCATCAGGCACCCGCCACTCCAATAAAATTAAAAGATATGAAGAGAGTAAAAGTTTGATCATGTGTTTTGCCATAGATCACACCACCACTTGTTAGACTTACTCAGTTTAGAAGACTAAAAGGCCTCAGTGAGTTGCCTTCCATAGAAAATGTAAAAAAAAAAACCAACCCCAAAACCAAAAAACAACCAAAAAGCAATGTATGACCGAAGGGTAGCAACGGCAAATGGACCAGCAGGGCTCCAGACAGCATGGGTCTCTCCAATGACCTGAAGTCCATCCTTCTTTCTTCATGTTTAAATTGATTTCAGTCATGTAGATACAGCTGTTCAAACTCATGTGCGGGTGGGAGGTTTTGCTCTACAGGTTTTCACTGCAGATAACTGCAGAAGGAAAAAGCCTTCACCGCAGCGTGGGGATCAGGCTGAACTGTGTGTGGTGGCAGGTGGACAAGAATTATCTCTTCATTAGCAAGCTGTGACTGTTTGATCTAAGCTTGTTACAGGGCAGCAGGTGTGAATCGCCGCCTGCAATTCATGTTGCGTTTTTTCTTTTTCTTCTGTATCTCCTTCCCACGCCAGATGCTATCTGGTTCATCAGCGCAGCCACTCGTTTACACCCTGTGCTTCTGGTTAGACCTAACCAAATCCACAAGTGAGTGTAAGGGGGAAACTACTTTTGGTCTTTCCTTAATATTCCCAAGACAGAGGTTTGCCACATCTTTCAATGGATGCTGATAGTGCCACCAGGTCCCTCTCTGGCTGTCTCAAGTGTGATATGCAGTAGACAGGGCAAGGAAACCCTTTTACCATAAAAGCTGTGGTGCTGGAGCTGCTTCCCTGAGACAGCTGACATTTCACACTCCCTACTGAGAAAGTCTTGCTGTAATCTGCTAGATAAGGAAAGAATTTTTATTTCACCTCCCTTTCACCTCTGAATACGCTGCTTGCTAAGAATCTGGCTGTGCCACAACTGCACATTTTTGTAAGGCGAGGAGGAGGCTCTCAGTTACCACAGCTGCTGGTCTTACCCCCTTACAGCTTGCTAAGTCAAGCAGATGCAGCCCAGAGATGGTGTAGTTCGCATCTCAGACTTTCCAGGTTTTTCCACCCTTGCAGACCTCCCAGTTGGTCATTGTGGTTTCAGCCAAAAATAGAATTTAAGGGACTTGATTCATCCTTCAGGGAAAGAGCAGAGGAAGGACCTGGATTTTTATGTCTTTTTCATGCAGGAAGCATGGTTGATCCTGTGGCTTCAGGAGCTCATCACCTGAAGCCCTGTGATGTCTGGAATCCAGGAACTGCTCCCAACACTTAGCCTTTCACTGGGATATGAGGATCGCTGTACTGGCACTGTGTCAACAGAAATGATGCTGAATAGGTTAGAATAGAAATACCAACATGGCTTTGTCTGGAAAGTCTCAGAAGGGACCAAACCCTCACTGAGAACCATTTGGTCACAACATTTTGAAACCAGGAGCCTGCAGTTTGGTGTCTTGTCCTAGAGGAGAGCAACTAAGTAAGTTTTCAGAAGCCCTGAGCACTGACAGCTGTTGTGAACCTCACACTGAATTTCCAGAGGCAAACGTTGGTGTTGGCCTCTTGGAGAGCTGATGGCCTTCCTGCTTCAGCCTTGAGGAGTCAGGACTCTCTCTGGCTGTGGTGTTTTGGGCTGTGATGCTGGCTGCTGCGGGAAACCTTGCTGGGCTGGGAAGTTACTGTGGTGCTGGTTCAGAAAGGCAGATGGGGGAGATGTTAGACGATCCCTGTGTTGTGACATTTGTCCAAAAGAGATTGTTTCCGGGAAGAGAGTAGCTATGCTTCTTCACAACTTTAGTTATAAGCAACCAGCCTGGAATGGAGCCTGGAAAATGTAGAGTGTCATGGGCTTTTTCACTCTTGGTTGTACACAGCCTCTTGGCCCTTGAGAAAGAGCAGAGCTCTGGTTTATTTTCCAGCTCACAGCCAAGGCAGACTAGTCTCATGGAAACTGGATCCTTGCAGAAGAAAAATGTAGAGGGTGTTGGTTTGTTTTCTTTGCCATTTATCTTACTGGAGAAGAGGAGGTAAAGGGTTGGAAACACAGGTATATCATCCCCTGATTAATGTGAATCATCTAGTGTGTTTTGGGATGAATCCCAGTTTCCTTTGGTTATTTTTATCCTAAAAGGTGTGAAGTTCTAATATGAATTTCATCAAGCGACTTTTTGATGCTTCTCACGCAATAGATGCTTCAGCTGAAATGTCCCAGCATGAGGAAACAATCAGGCTCAACGAGCACTCTGGGGGGAGCAGTACATCAGGCTGAAGCTTGAGGTACCGGCCGAGGGGACGCTGATGAAGGCAGTGGTGCACGAGTGGCTGCCTGCCTGGGCCTGATGCACTGATCTTGCACCACAGATTGATTTCCTGCTCCTGGGTTTTCAAAGATACCCATGACATCAGTCAAGCAACTCTTTTTCATCTTCCTCTTTCTTGGGTCTATACTGTTGGGTTCGATAGGGTGCCAAGGAGCAGCACAGAATCAGAGGTGACACGCTGCCTGGGCAACGCAGCGCTCCTTTGGCTCCTGGTTTCAGGAGGAGGCAGAGTTGGAAGAGCAGCAGTTTCCCACCTGGAATTTCCTGTTTGGGTGCTGGGAAGGTTGTTAGGGATTCCGATCTTAATTAGGAAGTTTCTGTTTCAATTAAGATCCCTTCCAGATAAACTCGAGCCCCATACCAGATGTGTCATAAACTCTACAATTCTGCTTCTTTGAAGCTCCTTGCAATAACAGACTATTGACATGCAGTGCAGAAACCACATTTGGATTTTCTAGTGAGAAAGCCTATTTGTCCCAGGCTTTTTGTTATTGCTGTTGTTACTCTTAGTAACATTGTGTGCACTAGAAAATAGATGATTAATAGTATGGTGGGAGGGGGAGGTTTGTTTTTGTTTTTTGTTTTTAGGCAACTGACACAAGAGCAGCTGTATGCAGTTAGAATAACGGTCCCTAGGAGTGGCCAGCACTGGGCACTCAAGGAAGGACAGGAGAACAGAGAAAACGTTGTGACACTTGCCTCAAATCTCGCCTAGCTTCCAGAACTGGTGGCTGTCGGGCAGCCTAGATCTGAGGTTGGTGTCTGTGCCTGTGAGAGCCTCCACTGGATTTTTCCTCTATAAATTTCTCTGGTTGCTTCTGAACTTTCATAGATGTTTTGTATCCACAGCTCCTTCAGCGAGGGCTTCAGAGTGTAATGATGCTCTGCATGAAGACTTGACAATGTTGCCTTTGGTCTGAAATTGTCACCTCCTCCTTCCTCTTCCTGCCCCTCATTGAAATGTAGTTATTTATTGATGACTTGGTCAACTTCAGAAGTCTAAAATGTCCTGAAAAACCAATCAAAGAAACAAAGAGGAGGGGGGGTTACTGTGCAGGACAGGGTATTTGAATTGTCCTTTCATTGCAGATGATTGACATATAGATTTCTGTGCCATATTAATAATGTGCATGTGTATTTGTGTGTGGTAAGGAGGCAGGATGGGGAGGTCAGTGGGGTGGAGGGCTCACAGGGCAGTGTGGGAAAATCAAAACAGCAGGAGAAAGCTCTGCGGTCCACCCGACAAACCCACAACAGGGTCTGCTGGGAGCTGCAACTAATATTAAGGGCAGTTAGCAACTGCAGTGATTCATTAAGAACTAGGGCAAATCTTATGTCCTGGGAAATTTTCTGAACTAAAAGAGCTCAAGATCTTTCAGAAATTTAAATCAATTGTGCAAAATCATAGATGTGTGCTAATGTTGGTTTGGGAGGCACTTTGAAAACTTACCTAGTCCAACCACCTGCTATGAGATGGGTACACGCCAGGTATTTATCAGATGTGGCTTCAAAATCCTCCTGAGAAGGCGAATCCTGAATTTCCAAAGGAAAATGTCCCAGATTACCAGTCCTTGAAGTTGGCAATTTTTTTTCTGATGCCTAGATAAACATTTTTGTACACTACAATCTAAGCCAGTGGGTAGACCCTGGCTCCTCATCACCTTTTTATGTATCAGCCTTTTATACAGTTGAAGGCTGTTTTCAGCTCCCCTCTCAGTTTTTTTCAATTCTAGCATGAGAAAACGCACCACTTTCAGCCCTCCCTCCTGGACCAGACCTTCCAGAGCCATTTTATCTCTCTCTTCCCTTCCCCTCTACCCCAACTCTGCTGAACTCTGTTTAGCTTGTGTTCACTTTTCTCAAAACATCGACTTTGCATTTCTTGTTGCTCGTGTCCCGCAGTGAGACTGCTAAGACTGATGTTATTGTAAGATATAGATTCACAGACTGGAAGGGGTTGGAAGGGACCTCTAGAGATCATCTAGTCCAACCTCCCTGCTCGAGCAGGATCACTGAGACCATGTTGCACAGGATTGCATCCAGGCGGGTTTTGAATATCTCCAGAGGAGGAGACTCCACACTGTTTGCAAGAGCAGCCCACATTCTTCAAGTTGTTCTAGCACTTAATTTCTGTAGAAATCTGAGTATTTGTCGTGCAGGTGTATCCTCTGTGTTTGTAAGTCCAAGGCTGGATTAAAACTATGCAGGGCTAAAGAGGCATTTTTTCCTGGAGGAGACCGCTTGTGGAAGGGGCTCTTCCTACTGAGGGACCTGTCACAGATACAGACCAAGGGGGTGACAATGCCTACTCGAAAACACTGACGGCATGTGCAGATGAGCAGATGTTTTGGAGGCAACAGGATGGACAAAGGCAGCATTTCCTGTTAGAGATGGCTAATTTGCTGAGGAAATTGTATTCAGGGCCGAAAGAGCAAGAGCAGAAGAGTCCCGTGGGTGGTTTCTTGTGGTATTTTTCCAGAGGAGATGCTGATTTAATACTTCCTGTTGTTCAGTGTTGCAGTGGGATTCTCCAGTTCCCAGGGCGAGTGAGTTCACGGTGCCGAGCCCTTGCTTAATCGTGTGCAGTGCGATGGCTGCGTGTGCTCTGCTGTGCCAGCAGACACGGGAGATGCTAGATGCTGCCTGTCAATCTAATTGGAAAATACGGCTCAGTTCAGAAAGAGGAGTCCAGAGAGCAGGAGCAGAGCTGCAGGGCATTGCTCTGGAAGCAGATGCCATTCAGGGAGCCTCCTGCTTTGCTGGGAGCTGGTTGATGGGATAAGGTCATAGCTCGAGGCCTGAGCTGGCTGCGCAGCACCATGAAGCTGCAGCTAGTGTTGAAGACAATGAGTTGCTTAGTGTTTTACTGAGTGTCCTGTGGTCATGCTTACAAGCAAATTCCCCTCTACTGGGTAATGAATTATCAGATCCAGACAGAGGAAGTCTCTCGTCATTCTCCTCCTCTGAGGTAACTCAGATTCTTTGTAAATTAACTTATTTTACAAACTGGAAGCACAGGATACAAGAACAGTGGTTAAGAATCTCCTCCAAGTAGCGCTCAAGTGGATGGAAACTTAATATAGGTCAGATTGCTATGCCAAATTCCAACTATCCAAATTGGGTAGCTAACTTTCTGCTTTCCTGTATGCCTTCTCAGATGTAAACGTCACTAAGCAGCTCAACCCATGTATCTCTATTACAATCATGTCTATGGATAAAGCCACACAGAATATATGCTCCTTTGGGCTAAAGCTCTTAGATGAGCTCTCTTTAGAAAACTGGAGATGTGTTTTCCACATTTCCCCCTCACTCTGTTATCTCTGACTCCAAAGAGAGCTGATAACCTGTCTTCCCTCATCCTGGCTTCATACGTCACCAGAAACCGCTGGCAGACAATAGCAGACCAGTCCGTCAGCGTGCTGTCACTCTGCAGCAGGGTCATCATCCTGCACTGCTGCAAAGAGCAGAAGTGATAGCTATCTGATGCCATTTGCTCTTAATACATCTACCGCCTTGTAGTATTGGTTTCAAACAGCTTTACATATCCCCTTTTTATTTTTGCATTAGGTTCTTGTTAAAAAGTATAGAATTTTAATTTCCCCCCCCTCTCCCTTTCCCTTTCCCTTCTTCCCCTTCCCCATAGTGGAGTTAAAGTTCATTTGTTTATTACCGATCACATTTTGTCAGCCTTCCAAGCAGCAAGTAGTGCTTGGCAGGGTGATGCTGAGACTGCATGGGCCAAAAATTATAAATACCTTGAAATTAAGGTTGCATGCTCCCAATTTCAGTTTTTATAGGGTAAAAAGTATTGCTTCATGTTACAGAAGGAAAGTGGAAGACGTGGAGCAAATCCAGTGTTGCAAGCAAGGTTTGATCCAAGAAAGGAATCCAAACAAATGCTGTCAGCTTGTGGCCTCTACAGACAGAGGCAATTCCGTAAGAGGACGTGAGCTCTGCAACGTGCTCCTGTGTCCGGGGACTTGGCACTGCTGATGCTGGAGTATGGGGAGAAGGGGCCAGTGATAACTTGGATGTGCTGTTTCCAAAATGAAGAAGCCTCCTCATGAAGAGAGATTAGATGATAAGGGCCCTTCACACGGATTAGGTGAAGATTTGGGGAGAAGATGGACAGGAATGGGTGTCCTCCATAGATGTCCTCTGAGAGTGGTGACAAGCCATGGAGAGGAGGGAGGTCCAGTCTGGAGGGTGATTTTCCTGTAAATTCTGGCTTGCAATGAAACCTAGGTGGGAAGAGGGCACTTGTGGGTGTGACATTTAGCCTTGGGAATTTTGGGACACTCCAGGGTCATGCTGGAATGTTGACTACCTGGATTTATCCTTTGGATGTAAACCACCACAGTTCTCACCAAGCGCACGCCTGTGCTCCATGGTGTCTCAGTGCCTCACTTGTAAAATGAGGCTTGTAGCCATGGATAACTTCATTATATTTGGAAAGTCTCATAATACATGCATATTAAAAAAGGGCAGATACAAACCTGCATAAAATTCTGGGTGAGAACTGTGGAAAGAATTTTTAGTGGGAGATGAACAGTGATTTAGGGGAGAAATCATAATAGGGATTATGTCAGAGTTGAACTGATATGTTCCTACTTTGTTAATTGAAAAAAGATCCTGGGGAAAAAAACCAACACAGTAAATTTTTATCAGGAGCTGGCTACCAACCAGCTTTGGTTTTGCCCTATGGTGTGAGATAGCAACCCCATTCAGCAGTATGTTCTAATTAATGTGTCAGTTCCCTCCTCTGGAACACAGAGATCAAAGGTTTTTAGAAAATGCTTCCTTCCCACACAGAGGGCTATTCCTAGTATTATTTCTGGAACTGGGGTTACCAGAAGTTTTCCAGGAAGAAAATTGCAAATCTCAGTGCTCCGCAGGCCATCTGCTTAATTTCTTCTTTTTTTTTTAATACATAAGACATTTTGGAGCCTGTATGTAATCAGACAGTTGTGTTGACTGATTCTGGCGTGTTGCAGAACAAACACCTTGTAGCCTGGACCAGATGTGGGGAGGCTAATGAGGTGTCTGTAACCAGAGTGTGAAAACCTGAAGCTGCAGCAAAGGTTTGGAATTTGATACCTCTTGAGGTAATGGAAATTAGTGCTTTAGGCAGAAGAGAGAGTGCAGATTTGGGGAAAAGTGCTATTAAAGGCAATGAAACAGTACATGAATTAGAAATGAGGGATGTTACTTTACGAGTTGAAGGCTGGCTAGAAAGGGAGGTCCCTGGAGAAGCTTTCATGGTGCTTCTTTATATTTAATTATTTTGACTGCTGAGAAAACACAGCTTGCAAATATGTAATTTAAATCCATAGTCCGCTTTCACCTGAGCATGATTTCATATCTTACACTAAGAGCCTGAGCAATGCTTGTGGGGATTGCAGTCTGAGTCTGCGCAGGGTCTGGAGCGATGAAGTGGGTGCTGGTTATGGGCCGTGAGGGGTGACACGCAGACACTTCTCCTCACTGGTCACACGTAGATGGAAACGGTTAGAAAAAGAGACTCTTTTGGAAGCTACCAAAGGATGATGGATTTTTTTCTGCCTTGGCAGAAGCAAGAAAACTCAACTTTCCAGCTGTGTGCAGTCCCCTCAGAGCACTATTACTCATTTTGATGTACTTTGTCCTCCAGCCACATAACTCATGTGCAGAACTGTTGGTGACCGTGTTTTTCTCTTCACGTGATCTTTTGACATCTCCCTTGCAGTGTGACAGCCTGTTGGACTGCACAACTGGTAAGAGCAGAACTAGCTGGTCTCATAGCAGGTGATGTGGCTCTGCTTTCGCCTCGCTGGTACTGGATCCTTGAAATGCGTGTGGTGGGGCACGTCCCACCCATCCCTGGATAGCTGGGAGTCTGCACACCATCATCTCAGAGCTAAGGCATGCTCCCAGTGCACATCGCCTCCTTGGGAACCAAAACCAAGGAGCGGTACCAGATGGGTACCAGATGGGGCAACCTGTGGAGCGCAGGACATGCAGTGCATGCTGTTGCCCACGTTGGAGGAAGCAGAGCTATCCAGTGAAGTGACTTTTAATCTGGAACTTGCTATTTGGTGTTTTTAGTAATTTTAGGCTGTAAAGCCCTCTCCATTCCCTGGGGTGGGATTCCTGCCTTGGCAGCTGTGCTCTCAGCATAACATGGGTGTTGTGGGCTGGACTGAGGACAAGCCTCTTGGGGCTGTCCTGGGGCTGCCAGACTCTCTTCAGATGTGCAAAACTGCATTTAATTTTGAATGCAAAATTTTTGCAGTGGCATTGTCCCAAAATAGCGAGGAATGTTTTACTACACCTTGGAAATACAGGGAAAACCCACATAGCTTGGCGTATCTTGCTAGCACCCAGGCGTTGCATGTGTTACCACTCTCTAGACATATAGGAATAACTATTTTTAGTTTAGGGCTTTTGCTTTCTTTTGGGACAGGGCTCTTCATTCATCTTCCTTTGGGAAACTCCATATGTTTGTTTTCCTCTTGCCTGTTTGGCGTGTTGAAGCAAAATGATGTGATTGACCTTTAGGGTTACAGATGAAGCCTAGTTTCCAGTCTTCATTAGTTTAAGATTGCTTCAGGGAAATCTCAGAAGCGCTATAGATATTACAGATGAAAGCAGAAGCTGAATGGCTTGAAGAGGTTCAGCACTTTGGAAATTTGTAAATATTCAGCTGAGAGAGAAGTGGAGCATGTGTGTGTGATAGATTTGCTGGGTGTCCTTGGCAACCTTCACCCTTACGGAAGCAGAGGAGGAACAGCCATTACTTTTTTTTTTTTTAAATAACAGGAAATCTTTTTAAATTTTGCTTGCGGTTTCCCTGAACACATAGATTAGGTGGCCTTGCTCTTACATCCCAGTGAAAGCCAAAAGCCTGGAGAGGAGGCAAAGGAGGCACGGAGCAGTGTGCTGCCTGGGGGGGATCCATGCTGCTTTCCAGAGCATCGCAGCCAGAGCCGTGGTGCCTCGGACGCCGTCCTCCAGGCATTGCTTACTTTGCAGCTGCTGAATGTTGCCTGGGAGAGAGTCGCTCAGCATTTTTCTCAGGGATTTTGGAACGTGTTTTCAGAACCACGTGGATCACATGAAGTCCCTGGTTCCCGCTGGACCGAGGAGGAAAGTTGGGTGCAATTCCCTGCCAGTGTGACAGAGTCGTCCCATTCCCCCTGATCTGCTAGGTTCCTCCCGAGGAGTTTCTGAGGAGGGGGCAACAATCTCTGAATTCAGCTCCAAATGAGTTGGGAAAGAAAGCCTCTCTCCTATGCAATCTGCTGTGATAAACGCCAGCCCCAGAGCCTGTGGAACAGACAGGTAAATCTTCCAAGCCTGTGCTGAGAGGGACCACTCCGTGTACCTGGCTTTTGGTGGCTGTGTTTGTACAATACTAAATATTCAATGAGGCTGTGCCTGTTACATCTCCCGGGCTCTGGTTTAACCATCAGACAAACTCCTGCTTCTTGCAGCATCCCTGCCTGCTCACCCTGTCCCTGAGGAAGGCGAGGCTCTAACAGAGCGAAGCCACTGCAATTCACTCGAAGGCATGGGGTAATTAGTGACAAGGCTGTTTACATATCAAGCTCCCTTTTTCTGACCCAGTGATTTGGCATTTTGAACACAGCTGCTGATTTAATGCTGAAGCCAGCCTTTTCCCAAGGAACAGAAAGCTTGACGGCGAGAGAACCACTTAAAAATGTGTTGCCTAATTGCTGTTGCTTAATTAAACGAAAGAGCACGCCAGCTCTGCATTCTGGCTCTGCTAGGGAAGTGAGTCAAGCAAAGCTGAGAGGGGGAAAGCTCAGAGGAAGCCTGGAGCGAAGTGGTTTTGTGCAGCTCTTAATGGTCTGTGAAATACTGCTGATCTTTTTCACTGAGCTGCAAAAGCTGTTACAATTTTTTTCTTTCTCCTGTCCCTTCTTTTCTTCCCCACACAGAGCTGACTCCAAGAGCCGGCAGCTTGGTATGGTATAAATTGGCAGGGCATTGAGCTTAACAAGTCCGGGAGGTTTGTTTCTAGCTATTCCCCTGGTTGCTTTGAGCACGAGGAAAGTGGGTGTCCTGTGGCAGCCAGCACCCGGGCCAGCACGTCAGAGTTACCTGCATGGGTCTGGAAACAGTACGGTTGTGTTTGCATACTGCTGTGCCCTCAGCTGAGAAACACTCCAGGCAGAACTTGTTTCAGAAGAGCATCCTGGAAATGTGGTTATTTTGTCCGAGATGCATTGTCCTGATGTCTGGACCGAGCAGTTCCCCTGCTTCCAGGTCTGTGGTTAGTGTGTGTTATGCACAGTCAGGTGTCTCTGCACCCATAGGGTGGACATGCCTGCTACTTCACTGTTTTGACTCTTTGACTCTAATTTCATAGGAGCTGTTGTTTGTTTTGTAGCATTTTACTACCTTGCGCTACTGGACTTCGAGGTCTAGAGGTAGGAAAGGCTTGCACAGTCTTGGTGTCTCCACCACCTGCGGAGGGGTCCTCTCCTGGGAAGCTGAAGGCTGAGCAGCGCTGGCCTGGCTACCCTCACCGCTGGGAAGTGCAAAGAGGAAGGTGTTGATGTTCAAACTCAGTAGCCAGCTCCCAGCCAGCTTGTTTATAGCATTAGCCATCTGCTGCAGTGGAAAGGCCATGTTCAAGCAGAATATCCATATGTGGGTCTTGGCTGACGGTCAAGTGAGAGTGAGGGTATGAATGAGTGGGTGTACTCTTCTGCTGCCTGGAGATGAGTATGTGCAGCTACTGCCCTTGCGAGTTCCGAGAGCCGTTCAGATCCATCTGCAGAAATGCACTGAGCCTCTCCAGTGCTTAAATGGCTGTTTAGCCTGGGAAGGAAAGACCAGAACGTGAGATCAAAGGTAGATGAATGAGGCTGTGGGTCTCTGCCATCTGCTAAATGCATTGCAGGTAGCGGGGCTGGCTGTGCTGCAACTTTGAATTCCAAATGCCTCTTGCAGGGGAGAATTCCCATTGCCTGAATTACAGCCCAGCCCAAGTATGCAGGCTATGCTGTGCTGCAACAGGGTTTAATTCTTTTTCCAGACCAGCTTTTAATCCACTATTTTTCAGTAGGCCTGTTTGAACATAAATGAATGTAATTAAATGTGTGTTTTCCAGTTGGACAAAGGCAAGGGAGAGGAAGGCAGCTGCCCTGGAAGGAAGCACAAAGGCTTTAAAACAAGCTGCTGTGAGTTGCTCTGATGATCTTTTTTGGAATTAGTGAGTATTTAGTGAGGAAGATGCCAGGGAAAATGTGACTTATACACATATGAATTGCCTTGATCAGAATCCTGTTCATTGCGGAAGCGTGTGGGACTCAGCAGGGGAAGTTGTGAGAAAAAGAATGTCCCTGGGATCTCAGTTATTGCTATTGCATGTACGTGGGGGCGTGTACCTGTCGTGCTATTGCTGTAGATCTGTTGTAGTTGTGTCATCTGATGAGGTGCTGAGCAAAGAGCTCTTAAGGTCAAGGGGTATTGGTGCCGTTCAGTGTTTTGCAAGATTTGACCCACACAAGTAAGCTAATGAGATACCTCAGTGTGTGTGCGTTTATCACTCCAGGACACCCATTGGTTATTTAACATTGTCACCAAACTCCTAAAGGACACTGCCAGATCACAGAGCCACAATGTGGTGAAAAATACCAAGTCAGAAGTCTAGGTTTCATGTCAATTATTTCCTTACACTTTTTTTTTTTTTTGCAATTCCAGTTAAACAACATCTGAGCCTTCAAATTAGAGGGTTACAGTAGAGTCATGTTCCTTGGTGCGTGCAAGAATGGGTCTGCACCTGCGTCTGAGCACAAGGAAGAGGCGTAGTCCCACCCTGTTCTTTTCCAAGAACCCAGCAGTTAGCAGATTTGTGGGACAATCTGCCATGGCCAAAAATAATTCCTCCTCTGTGACCAGCCGGGAGTGGGTGTCTGGCTGGCCATCACATCGTGCCTCACATGGCTGTTTGGCTTGAGACCTGGAAGGTGGATCTGCTGTCAGGTGTTTTAATGATACTTTTTGAAACGTGAGGGTACCTTCTGTGTCCTGCCAGTGGGTTCAGCCTAAGCTGAACATGCTTTAGCTGCCATCTCTTTTAGGATGTGCTGGGGAATATATCTTTTGGTAACGCAGAAGTTGCAAACCATGCAAGGTCCTCCTCTGCATTCCACAGGAGTTTTCAGGGGTGTAAAAGGGAAGGAACTGTGGTTATGCCTTCCTAGGCAACGTGGTTTGGGTCTGTTCTTAGCTGCTAGTTACTACAAAATAGTCAATTCTGCTTGCTTCCACCAAGAAAAAGAAATCTCTTGGAAGTGCTGCTGACCAACTGCTGCTTGCCTTCATGTTGGGGGGATTGAAAAAATTCTGGATAGGTTGTGAGTTTGTTATAGATATGGGATGCAGGAAGACCCAGTCAAGATGTGAAGGGGAGCATCTAGGCATGAACAGAGGTCAATTTTAATTCTCACGCTGCTATGAAGACAGTTCTTCATTTCTTTTTGAAGTGTGGGGTACACTGAACTGGACCAGTGGCAGTTCCCTCGAGTCCTTTGACTGGTGTGACAGTGGAGCCCAGTGCCTGCCTGTGATCAGATACAAACTTGAAGCCCGCTACGTGGACCTAGGAAAAGGAGTCCCACAACATCTGTCCATGCAGCTGGAGTTGCTTGAAAGTACCTCCTGGAACGGAGTCTTTGGTTTACTTGCCCATCATTTTGGGAGGTGAAGTGGGATGTAGTTTCAGTGCCTGAGTTTAGTACTTTCAGAATAAGACTGTGAAGACTTTTTGGTTAAAATCTTCTGGAAGCTTTAAAGGAAAAAAGCCAAAATTTACCATCAAATCTTCTCCCCAGGTTCCTCCGTGCAGTGTGGTCCAGCACACTCCCACTCGGGTTGGCACCAGGTCCGTTTGATGCTGGGGGAGGCTCAGGGTGCTGCTGGGAGCGGGTCAGTGGCCAGCCTGTGCATGGAGAATGTGGCAAGGGTGCAGGTTCAGCTACTAGAAGGGAAGGTAGTCTGAAATTCAAGGGATAAATAAGCTGTTGATACCTCTAGCGTTGTTGACCACTGCTGGTTGGTGGAAGATGATGTATGTGTCTTAAGCTCTGGATTTCTTTCTCTTTTCATGCAGCCAATGCTAAAATGTTCATGCACACTGAAGAAGCACTGTAAGTGTCATTTCTCAGGCTGCAGAGGACCAGTTTTGTTTCAGCTGGTGGCCCTCAGCTCCTAGGGTCTCTAGCATCTCCCATCAGTGGAGCTAGGAGAAGGGACAGGAGCAATGTTTTTGAGTTTTTGGTGATGTGGGGTGTAGCTGGCTCTCTCCTTCCCTCCCCGCAGCAGCTCAGTGGGGACAGAAGCCGCGCTCGAAGCAGTTTGCTCACCCCCGTGGTGACAGCAGCAACACCAGTGCGGCGTGCGGAGACAGAGCATAGCTGCTCTGAGCGGGTGAAAGATGAGAAAGCTCCTGCCGTGGCCTCCCCAGGCCTCTTGGTGCAAATCCTGGAGCCGCTGCCTCAGAGCAGAATGGGGGGACGAGGGCAGGGGACGGGGGGTGTGGGGAAGCCATGGGCCCACGAGCTGGGGCAGGGTGGGCTCCAAGCTGTGCTGTTTCCTCGGTGGGAGCAGCAGGGCAGAGGTGGGAGTCAATATTTCCAGTCTTGGCTTTTACGCTTTATTACTGCTGCCTTCAGCAGACTTGTTTGGCGGGAGGAGCTGTAGGGGGGCTGCAAACAATGGCTGCTCACATTTTCCAGCTGTCAGATACTTAATGACATTAACTCCCCAGCCCCATATTTTTTTTTTTCTCTTTGGCACTGCCAGCTGAAGTGCTGCCAGCAGCCAGCTCGACCCAAATCCTGGCCCCGATTGCTACCCTTCACCTCCCAGGGGACCCCGTTCTGCTCGGCTGCCCTCCAGCAGCAAAGGGGCTGTTTTCTCCTAGGAAGTAAAGTGCCGAGCAGCCGAGGTGGGATGGGGGTCCCTGGTCTTTCCCTCCCCTCGAGGAGCTGGAAATGTACATTAACTAGATGGATGTGTGGGAGGGAAGTGTCTCCTTGAGAGCAAAGAAATTGTTTTGTGTGTGGAAAAGGCATCTGTTCTCTGCAGAGACCGCTGAAAGCAGCAAAAACCATCCGGTCTCAGCATCCCAGAGAAGGGGAGGGCTCAGGGATTTGCCACCTACATCATCCTGCTCACCCACAGCCACCAGTGTCCCTGCCTTTAACTCTTTGTAACCCCTTCCTGCAAAGGCTGGCAGATTCACATTGTTCATGCACCGAGCCTTCTCGCAGCATCCCAGCCCGTGTTGGTCGCTGGGCTGCAGGTGCAATAGAGCTCTGAGCAGGCTGAGGTTTGAGCCTCACAACCTGGGGGTTTCCAGTTGCTTTCTTGAGCGCTGCTGGTGCTAGTTTTGGGCTGAAGGGCAGCTGAGCTCAGGAGCGTGCTAAGCCCTGTAGCAGCCCAGTTTGTTGCATTATTCTTGTGAATTAGCAGTTTATATTCAGCCTTTCCTGGGGGTAAGGGTGATGGGGGATAAGACACTTGGCACAGAGAGGAAAAAGGAAAAGTACTTTGGACTCTATCCAGCTCTTTGAATTCTGGAGCTGGGGTACATTGCACCTCTAAACTGATCCTTTCCGCCCAGCTTTTACTCGAGGCATATGGTTTGCCCTTGTTACAATATATGCATTATATATAAGCGCATGTAGGTCTTTACAAACATCATACGCAGTTTACATGCTGTTGCAACGTGCTTGCTGCTGTGTATGAGCACGCTTGTGTGTTTAGACGGTAACAGCTCTAAAGCTTTCAGGAAGGTGCAGGCTGGGAACATCATCCTGAAGATTTACGGTGCCCTTATCCGCCACTGCAGGGTGCCTGCCAGGTATGCGCTGTCATATGCATGCTACTTCCTCCATCATGTGCTCTGGGTTTTGCACAGAATCGGCAGGGGAAAAAAAGAAAAAGAAACTAATTTAGGAACACTCTAGAGAGTTCCAGTAACTTGCTTCAATTAATCCTTTGGTATTCCTGCTTTTATTTATTTATGCTGCTATAGCAGCAGGGAGTCACGAAAGGTCAGTGCTTTAGTTCGTTAACCAGCGTAAAGGCGTGTTACCAAACCCTCCCTGCCCCAGAGAGCCCAGGCTCTGTCCGCGCTGTGGGGCAGGTGGGGTGCGACAGACCCAGCACAGGCATCGACGTCTGGCAAAGCCTAAGCTGTCATTCTGTGTAGCAGCAAAGAGATGTCCTCTGCAGGTTTTGATTTAAGAGCTGAGAGCCTACGGGTCAGACTCTTGAGCCACAGTTCGTTATTGGGGTTAAATGCCAGCCAAAAGCATTTTTGCTCCCCGTTGCACTGAAGAAAGTGCATTTTAATGGCTCTCGGAGGTGGAAAGTGAGGATGTTCTTCCTCCAGCACATCAGAGTGGGCGAAAGGACCATCCGGCTCGTGTTTTCCAGAGGCTGGCTGTAGCTTGGAGGAGACATTTGCCAATTTACCAGCAATGAAAAAGCAGGAGCGTGGGAGGATTCCCATGGGGTGGCGAGTAGGAGTTGATAGCTTGTACCTCACAGACCTCCCGATGTGCAAGAGAAAAACTCAAGTATTAAGAGCACATGAAGGCTGTCGTTCCTGCAGACACCACATTATTCCAGTCCACTTCACCTGGGGCTTCTCCTTTTTGCACCGTGTCATTTTCTGCTTGACTGCCAATGAAAGCAATACGCTATTTCGATATGATTAGTGGTAGAAAGGCCTAATCAGACCTTTTCTTTCCTTGACAATATCTGCCCTGCCTGCCTGGGAGCTGATCCAGCCTGCCCGGCCGGTCATGCAGTGGGATTTCCCAAGGGCTGCTGCACGACATCCTCCTCCCGTTCCTGATGCTTGTCCCACTTACCAGGCACGGAGGGCTGTGGGAAAAAATGAGCCTGACTGTCATCCTCCTTGCTGTGAACTGACACATCCCCGGGTTATTAACTTGGCTATTAAATCTCAGCCATGGGCTACAACAAGTTGAAAGAAAGGTTTTGGGCAAAGTGTGTGTGTGTGACAGGATATAATGGATTTTCCTGTAGGAAGCATCCTGGGTCAGGGACATAAGCACAGGAAGAGAGGTCAGGTTTGCCTTGGTTGTAACTGCTCTGGGATGTGTATCCTGTAATGGCTGTGAACCTCAAAAACAAGGGTCTGCTTACTCTATCAGCTCAGAGCTGGTCCAGGCTTATTCCCATAGCCAAGCCTGTTTTCTCCTCAGCTTGCAGATTCAGCCCAAGTGACTTGTCTCTGTTTCCCAGCAGTCCCAATGACAGCTTTTTACCTTAAAAGTTAGCTGGGAGAATTAATAGGAGAGGTTCTGCGCTGGAACCTCTGGCTGCCGATGCTTAAGGTGCAATTAGCTCATTGTAGTTTATTTTGCATGTTAAACTAAAAGTTATACTGGCAAATACTGGAGTTATGGATTTATGTTGGGAGCTGATGCAGGTGAGGAGATGCGGCACTTCCCCAACGAGGGCTGAGCTTAGGCTGTGCACTGTCCTTGCTGGCATTGAGCTGATGTGACCAAGTCCTGCTGGAAGAGCTCCTAGGGCTTACCAGCACGGGTCCTGGCATCGTGCGTACCACAGCTATGCTGCTGTGGGGTGGCATCATGCTTGGTGCTGACTGCAGCCTCGGGCTCTGTCCTCACTGAGCCTGTGGATGTGGCAAGGTGGGTCCTAGCACAGGGGTTTCTTGGGTCAGTGTGATGGTTGTAAGTCCAAGTCACTGGCGCTCTTTTATTTTTTCTAATCTTTATTAATAGCACATTGTATGTTTAATCTGCCTAAGCAGACATTGACCTGAGGGACCAGAAAAATAGGGTCTGCCTTAAACCAACACAACGCAGGAAATTATCTTACAAGTCTAATGCCAGCCTGAACCATCATCACCATGCCTCTGGCTTTCTTCACAGCAATGTGATTTATGGTCAGGGCGCTCGTCCTAGTTTCAGATTTCTTCCATAGGAATTTGTGGACTGTGCTTCACGCAGATTTGCTGCACCTCTGACCCCTTCTTGTCAGCTAAATGCATGGCTGAGTCTTGTCAGGGTCATTCATTACAGTGCTCAAAGTACAGTAAGAGAAATACGGAATTCTCCCTGGGAAACTTATAAAGCTCCCCTCTCCGCCTCTGC
Source organism: Grus americana (assembly GCF_028858705.1). NCBI lineage: Eukaryota > Metazoa > Chordata > Aves > Gruiformes > Gruidae > Grus > Grus americana. Next base: position 16,253,715 of record NC_072860.1, read on the forward strand.
AGATGTGATATAACTGTCTAAGCAAGCTGTGGAGTTAACCCTTGGCTGCAGAGGGCAGAAGGTGTGTAGGGACCCTCGTGACCCTGCCTGTCTGTGGTGATGCTCAGAGGCGGCCATCCCGTTCTCAGGAGGGTCCCTGCACTGAAGAAGGGAGAAGTGTGAGCTGGAGGGGAGCAGAGCCATCGGCTGAGCATCGCCCTGTCTGCTTCTGTGTGTCTGTGCTCCTGTGGGACTGCTAGCCCGGCTAGCACAGCAGCTAGCTCTGTAGCCAGTATGTAAGAAACAGCTGGATTTGATCTGCCAAATTGAGAGAGGGCTTGGGGAGTGGATTTCAAGGGATAGGCAAACCTGGAGCATCTGGTTTTTGGGCCACTTTACTTGTGGTTGTATTTTGACCCCCATAGGAGATTTGCCATTGACTGCAGTGGTTCTGAGTCTTGATACTTTCTTGCACCTGTGTGTGGACTTAAAATTATTCAGCCTTATATGCGGAGGAAATATTCTGGACATGTTTTACTTCTAATGTTCTATGGCAGAGGGCAGTGAGGGAAACCCACCCAGCACCAGCATGGTTAGCAGGACCCTATAGAGCATGTTCACATGCCTGTATAGTGCATCATCTCACGTGCTGTGTGCCAGACAGCAGCATGGACGTGGTCATGGCTCCACTAGAGCAGGTGGTGAAATGTTGAAAAGGGTGTTTCACTCATGTAAAATAAAAGGTCGCTTGGCCAGAGCCTGTCTCTGTGTCAGTGCAGCACCACACCATGCTTTGACGTCTCTCATGCTTTGCACACCCTTTCCCCTTTTTCCCTGCTGGACCCAAGCAAGGAGAGCTGAGGAGGATTTTCTTTCATTTTGTTTCACCAGCTTGCTAATTTAAATCTCCCTGTCGCTTCCTCACTCCAAAACTACTTCTTTGGCAGGGCTGGGAGAGTGAGTCACGGCCGTGGCCCGGGCTCCTGCCTCCTGCTTTGGCCGGCAGCGCTGCGGCTGGTTCAGAGCAGACCTTGGTGATGCTGCTGTGCGCCCGCTTGCTGCAGGGGACTGGGGCATTAACCTGGAGCGGGGGGAGGCTTTGCTGGTGTGAGTAAATGAAGAGGTTAACAGGCAAAAATGCCTACTCCGATGTATGAGCCCAGACCGTTTCCTAATGTGTTGCTTTCAAGGGAGAGGGTTGTGTGGGCTCACTTGGTAACTCCAGCAAACTTCTCCCAAAGGCGGCATCACTCCAAAAAGCAAAACTACACAGGAGATGCATCTACACAGAAGCTGTCTCCGACATCATGGGCCAGCAAACAAAACCAGATTGTAAACAAAGCTATTCCTTAGAGATTGAATGGGTTTTGCAGAATTTGTGCTGAATAGGGGTAGGCTTTCCGTGAGGCTCGTAGGGAATGTGGGGGAACCAGTTGTTTCTGCTGGTATCCGAGTATATACCTTGTGCCGAACCTGCTGCTGGAAGCAGAAACGCAGCGCCAGTTGGCAGCGCTACGAAATCCAAGGCTTCCTGGAGATATCCCTCCTGGTTTCCAGCATGGCAGGACCCTGTGGGCCAGTTCTCCAGGACTTGGCTCCTGCATCCCATTGCTGAAAAAAAGCAGAGAAAGTAAATATGCAGACCCTTAGAAAAACAGCCAGGCGATTGAATCGGTGAAAATGCAAGCGGCTGCTTCCCATAAGAAAGAGAGGGAGAGCAGCAGGAGGGAGGAATGTTTTGTTTCTGGTGCATAATTTTAAAAGCAAACAAAAAGCCCCTCTTAAGGATAAAGGAGACTCTGAGAAGTGCTATAGCCTGCTTGAGACTTGCAGAACTTTGTCCACAACCTTGAGGACTTCCAGGCTAGCTTCAAGCATTGTGTGTGCCGGCCAGACAACAATGAACCCTTTGAACACATTTTGGATCAGAGTACTGTTTTCTTGGAGGGGGGAAGGGAAGGGAGGCTGGTGCTTTGGTCTTGTATCAGCAGCCGTCTGTGGTCAGCCCCAGATGCCTTCTGTGGATGGCAGGGCTGGCTGCAGCTCCTCTGCACAGCCTGGTTCCCAAGGGACTGAGGTCTCTCACTGCAGTGGGGTCTTCTGCAGAGCCACTGCTCTGCAAGGCTTGAGGCTCCTCTGCCCTAGCTCTGCAGTTTCAAAGAGAGCTTTTAAAATAACGTGGGAGTCCGTGAAATTATCCTGCTGCGATGTGTCACTTGTTGACACGGCAACATGACAGTATGTCATCACTTATTTCCTGCCTGAGGGATCATAAAGCCTTCTTGCATGATTTGGGCTCATCTGCTTTCCAAAAGCTAAGCTTTATTGTATCCCTCTTGTCCTCACTGTCCTCCTCTTCCAGACCTGGTCTTTGGCACCTTCCCTTAACCTTGTTCATGAGTTCTCCGGGTTGAGGGTTTCTTAAAGCCTTCAGTTGACTTGGGCGTGGGAGAAGGAGTTACCCACCTTCTTGTATGTGTTTGGGGCTGCATGGGCCAGCTGGCAGAGGGCCCTGCTCTGCGCTGGCTCTTGGGACCACTGGCATCAGATGCATAAGTAACAACCTTTCCATGGGAGGGCTGATGAAGAGGACTGTTCTTCTGTGCAATTAATGGGCACGGAAGTGTGACCTCTTTCCCTGCATAGCCTGGGACCAGAAGTGCTTGCAAGACAGCTGACCTGTTGGACACAAGAGAAAAATGTGTGATATGGTATGGGAGTGAGATACAACAATTACCTTACAGCTCTGGTTTGAGGTGTTCCAGGCACAGTGGCAAGCCCTCAGCCCATGCCTGAAGGAGAGTTTGACTCTCGGGCTGCAATGAGAAGTCCACCCCATCCTGCCCACATGTCTGGGCAAACCGAGGTGCGCAGGCTATTGAGAAGCTCAGCTTGGGCTCTGGCCCTTCCTGGTGCTTCGCTCAAAGCATCTCTGTTTTTTCCAGGAGTCAAAAGCTGCTGCTGCTGTTGTTGGTCAGGTGTAAAATCCAGCCTGGAGTTGTTGGAATGTCAGCGTCACTGTTACCCTCCTGACCCATCACAAGTGCTTTTGCTGCTGCCAGTGGCCCCTAAATCTGAGCTTTTTCATCTTGCTAGTGCAAGGACAGGCCTGTGTGCAACCAAGAATCGGACATATGGATGGTCTCATGCTAAAGCCTTTGGAAAGCTGCTGAAGAAGGAGCTTGGCTCAGGTCTTGTGTCAAGTAGGATGAGGGAGGGAAATGTCTCCAGCTTGTTTGTGGTCTGGCAGCCAGAGACCTTTCTGCTGCTGTCACTGGAAACCATTTTTTTTTATATTTGCGTCATTCCTGGGATGTTTCTGCTGCATGCGCCTGTGCCACAGCCCTGCAGTGTGAGCCGAGTGTGATCCGCCGGACCTCGAGGGCTTGTGGGAACGGCTGTGGGCCCCCAAACAGGCTCGGGGCTGATCCCTGCCGTTCCACGCTTTGCTGAGGTTTGCAGTGCAACTGAGAGACCTGTGCCCTGTTCCCCGCCGCGGGGGCTTGCAGAGTGGCTTCGGCTCGGTGAGCTGCGCTTCCCTGCGTGGGGAGAGGCTCAGGCTCAGCAGCCAGGGAAACGCTCCCGAAGAGCGGGAGGGGAGGGATGCTGTTGTCATAGGAAGCATCTGCAAATAATAATGCGGGGGGGGCTGAGTTCAATACTGGTGCTGGCTATGCACGTCTGCCTGTGCTTCCGTTTGCCAACCAAGTCACCGTTTCGGTCGTGCGGATTTTATTCTGTGGCCCAGATTTATTTTGGATGGAAAGCCATGTGTTTCCAGTGAAGTTACACCTGCAGTGATTTATGTTTTGAATTAGCCTCAGCAACAACCCAAACACATTTGTTCAAAGCTCTTCATATTTGTACTTCTAAAAGCATCTTTATTTATTTATTTATATTTTAGAAGTATGCTCTGTTTTTTTAACAGTAGTCTGGGCTAGGAGCAGATGAATGTTTTTCCAACAGCTTCTTGAAATGGACAGCTGTTTTGCACTAAATCAAACAGAAGGGCTTTGTGGAAGTAAGTCCAAAGTGATTCTTTTTAAAAACAAAACCGAAATTAAATGCAATATTATGGTTAGGTGCACGGGCCAGGAGGCTAAGTGAGTAAATGAGACAACAGACTTGTGACTCTGTCTCCCCTCTCATATTTGATCCAGCACTAGCTGGCTGTAAATTGATGTTTAGAACAGAAATGTTGGAAAGTGGTGCTGCTCCTGCACGCTGCAGCGTGGGATGCTCTGAGATGTTAGCGGTGCGTGGTGGTGTGCATGGGGAAACCCACCGTTCGCTCCGTGGTCTGTGGCGTGCCATTGCCTGCTGTGACCAGAACATAGGTTTAGGTTTTTTTGGGAGGTCACAGCTATTGGTTAGGCTCCAGGTTTTGCAAATTACTCAGGCTGAGCAAGCCTGCTTTGGATCTTATGAGAGACGAGATAGGAAGTTACAGATGATTTCCTAAGTGATGTCTTTTTTTAAGTTAATACTGGAATAACCCCTGAGCTGTTTCTAAGGTGCTGCTGTACTGGAGATGCTGTCTTTGGACTGAGATGCAGAAGGCAGATCTTTCTCACTGGTTGTGATGGGATTTCTCAGGACTTGTGGTTTCCACTCAGGTGTTTGGGGTGAGTCCCATGGGACGTCATTATGTCGTGGCTACCTCACTGCCTTCTGTGGCTTCTGTTTCAGTCTCTGCCTGTCTCAGTTGTGGCCCTGGATCATCTTTAAGCAAGTTAAAGGACCTTTGTGAACCAGATGATGATCAGGATCATTACCAATAAGGTTTATTAATATAGTTAGCTGTATTTTCTTTTAAAATAGTTAGCCATAATTTTAAAAATCCCTGCATTGACATATCTGTTTCTTTAAGCATTTTCTTCCCCATACTAGGGAAAACCCAGACGTGGTACCAGACAGCGGTATGGTTCTGCTGCTCCAGGCCAGGGAAAAGTTAGCAGCACGAAGTCTGCTAGATGGCAGAGTTCCTCTGCCTTCATCCACATCATGTACTGTCACTGGAGCTGCTTGCAGGTTTTATTTTCTAAAAAAAAAAACACCCAAAAAACCCTTTTTTTGAGGGTTCCTGGGTTTGCAAATTGAGTTTTCAACAAAATGGAAACATTTGCAGAAAGCATGGGTGAATCAACATCTAGCAATTTCCTCAGCCACCAGAGTTTTTTTCTTTCTTGTGGATAAATGTAAAAAAGAATTTAAGCAAAGTCTTTGTGCACATAAAACCCTCACTGTCCAAGCGTGATTGATTAGAGATGCTTGCTATTTTCCTGATTCTCATCCTTAGTCTTGGCATCATCCTCCTTTTCCGTCTTAGCTATTTCCACTGGAGATGAAACGGTTCTTTGCGAAGGGGCAGGAAACACCCACCCACATCGGAGGCTCCTCGGACAGACGGACTGCTGTTCCCTGCAGATCGCGGGGGGAGCGGGAAGCCACCCCTCCCTGGCCGCAGCTCAGGGCAGCAAAGCCGTAGTGAGCCTGACCCTATTTGACTTCTCCTTTCTAGATCTCCGTCTCTATAAACAGCCTTTTATGGTATTTGCCTTTCAAAGAGGAACCAGGGTGTGGATGGGAACAGTGACAAAGAGCCACTTATAAGGATTGAGTGAGCTCTTACAGGAGACCGGTGCATAATTTTAAGATCGACAGAAAAATCTTGCAATATCTTAAGCCCTGAAACGTCATCTGAGCTATTTAAATGCTGTCATTCAGCCTCCCAAGCAGCCAGGGCCAGAAAGTTTGTGCGCCTGTTTAACAGGGAAACTGAGTGATGGAGATGCTTAGTGACTGGTAGAAGAATTCCCAGTAAGTCAGAACCAGAGCCAGGAATTAAAAGTAGAAACCCAGACTCCCCTCGGAAGTGCTCAGAAAACACTGGCTACAGCCGTGTCCTCAGCGAGGGCAGACAGCTCCTCATTTTTTGCATACTAGAAAACGGTTTTGCCCCAGACAGCGGGTAATGTCTCTCAGCCTGCCAGGCTGACATCAGTGGTGGGGCTGCAGCTGGCAGCTGGGATGCAGAACGTCAGTGCTGTGAGTAATAACAGCCCGTGCTCGGGAGGAGGGAAGTGATCCCTGCCGGCATCCCTGTGAGAGACACCACCGCCCGTGTACGCTGTCGCGCGATATTCGTGTCCGGCTCCCCGCGGGCTCCGGGCTGCTGTTCATCCCGCAGTCGCTGGCGGGGCTCCCTCTCCGGAGGGCTGCCATCCTTCGCTGGAGCTGCACCAAGCAGCTGCTTTCCCCGTCTCAGGCAGATGGAGCAAAGCAAGCTGTGATGGAATAAACACCTGTGTTGTGCCTACAGGTGACACACATCCTTTAGGATGTTGCTTCCTGTAGGATGGTGCCACTGAGAGCTGAGAAACTGAGGAGCCAGCACTTGTATAGGAGATCAGTGAAGGTCATCCACTGGCACGGATGCTTTTAAGCCCCTGACGTATAGAAGGTTGTGGAGGAGTATGTGTCTTCAGGGTTTTCAGCGAGTAGGGCCATGAGGGTGTCAGAAGTTGGAGTTGAATATTGTATATGTTTAAGTTTGTCCAGGTTGTGGCTGCCATCCAGCCTGGCTCTATCCATATCTGCCCCCAGTACAGGAATCTGTGCAGACCAAGTGTTTATCTGCTCGGAGGTAGATATCGCTGTATTTTGTCTCTGTATTTGTTCCAGTGGTGAGCACAGAAGTCTCCTCTCTGAAGTCCTGTTCTTCAAGCAGCCATTACAGATGTCCCTATGCCTGAGCAGCAACCCATGTGGGACATGGTGTCCGGGCTCAGCACCCTTCCTGCCCAAGGACTGAGCTCTTCCTCCACTGCAAAACGCTGTGCTCCCAAAAGTGCCGTCTGCCGGCGTGAAATGGGAAGACTCACATTGCTGAAGAGCCACAGAAATTGCTACAAGCATGGCAGAGCTGCAGGGTCAGGACTTAATACGTGTCAGGGGTAACAGGCACAGGCTTGCAATCTCTGAGCCACATGCACTATGTACTGTGGGTTATAAATAAACTGCATCACTGGCAGTGTGTTTGTGGGAGAGGCCAAGGAGGATAGTGGTACAAAAAACCTCAGCTCTGTTTCATTCAGGCTGTTTGGTGCTTCTGGTTTGGTGCTTGGTCACCAATGCTGGAGCGATCAATGGGAAGTGCTAGCTCTGATGCTGTGGTCTCCCTTCTGGATTATACCAGTCCCCAGGAGACCAGTCCATGGACTGCTCTTGCCCAGGGTAGTAGGTCTGTGTCTTATTTCCAGCTTTTGGCTGGGAGGAAGAAGAGGGGCGAAGGTACATACCTGTAGGAGAGCAACCCAGAGTCAGAAACATGTGATGTGCTGCTGATCAGCCCTTTGCAGAAGGCACATCTCTTGGCTGCTCTCAAGGAGACACACATGCCCACTTCCTCCTGGGTCACTCCTTTGGCCAGACAGGGAGCTGAGACATCCCACCCATGCTGTTCCACCAACTCCTGCAAAGGGACAACTGCAGCACTGGGAGGGTCCAGAGCTCTGCTCTGCCTTTCTGTAGGCTCTTTCCCAAGCCAGGATAATAGAATTAGTGAGACTGCCTGGAAACCTTGGTCAGAGAAAGCACAGGCCCCTAGCACAAGTCCTCCTTGCCTTTCTTCCCCGAGCAGGTTTGCTGTGGGTGGCTCCCACTGGATGCAGCAGCCGCTGCTTGGCCGCCCGCCGGGATGGGCAGCAGCTGCTGGGCAATTCGCAGGGTAAAACCACTGCTGCTGCAGCAGCAGCTCTTGTGATTTGGTGCTACGGGCATTATCACTCTATTACTGTGCATTTGTGGGGCTTTTTTTTATACACTAATTAACCAACGGTTTGATTTGATGGTGATACTCTGAGCTCTGTTGCAATCAGGCGATTGTAACTCAACGTCCCAGCCAGCCCCGTGGCACAACGGAGGGATTTGAAAGCGCTGCTCTGTGTGCAGTGCATTTGGCAAAGGCTCCTTCATCCCACCGCTGGATCGAATGTCCTGATAAAGAAACGGAGCTGAGGGAACTTGTTTCGCTCCTTCGAGGAATGGTGTTAGGAGCTGGCGACCCCGGGATCTGGTTCAGATTTGCTGTGAGACATCGGACTCCTTACCTGCAAGCTGGTGAAAATGATACCTCTTTGCAGGGGCCTCGCAGGGCTCAGCTAAGATTAATAAGGGAGGGAGGGGAGATGGAATAGCTGTGACATTTTATTGTTATTATTAATGATGTAGAGTGAAGCCAGGGCATCTCTGTGAATGATCGCTGCAGTTTGCCTTTTGAGATTTGGCTGCATTTTTTTCCCCTCCCCTACCCTCTACTAATCAGAGCAAAGTTTGACTTTGTATGAGGAGGGCTCAGAAACCGACATTTCTCAGTGTCTGAAGAAAAAGCGGAGTGTTTCCTGGTGTAATTAGGTCCAGGCTCTCAGGAAATGAAGGCAGTCTAGTTGATAAGTGTTTAGTAATGATTACCAAGCTACGGCTGGGGAATGCGAGAAAAGTGTTTTCATTTCAGAAGCAGCAAATCCAGCTGAGACTTGTGGTGTGTGTCATGTATGGAGGCAATTGTCCAAGTGGTATGTGGCCTCGCTCGCTGAAGCATGAGCCAAATTCGCCCTGGTGTAACTCCACAGGAGATGCTGGAGCTGCACCAAGAGCCAGAGTAGCAGCGGACGCTGCCCGTAACGTGTCCCTGGGCTGAGTGTCGGAGGTGTCATTCTGGAGACTGGTGTTACTCTTCTCTCAAAGCCAGTAATTCCTTTCTCAAATTCGTAATGGTTGCTCATCAAAGCTTGGGGAGCTGGAGTAGGGTGAAGTCATATTTTCAAGGGTAGAATTACATCCTTTCCAAATGAAATACATGTTCAATAGTGCTGGAGAAACTGGAGGTGGAAGTGCATGAAGGTGGGTTCTTCAGCGTGCTTTCGTTCTGTGTGTCAACCTCAGCTGCAGCAGTCAGAAGCTCTTAAGAAAGAGGACCTCTCCTCCAGAATTTGCAGGGTCAGATTTTGCTGAGAACGTGTCTGGCAGTTGCTACGCTGTGAAATCGACACAGTCCATCTCATGTCAGCATACTCATCCTGCCCACCAAGAGACCACCCTTGAGACCTGATGTGCTCTTAGTGTCTTGGATGAGAAGGTGGGTTGCGGGCCCCCTCCCCTGCCCTGTTTCATCTACCTTCATTTCAGAAGATGCATTTTTGTTGGAAAACCCCTCCCTATTTTACTCAGATGGGTTTGAGTTTTAGCATAACAAACGTTGGAGGAATGTGAGGATGTTTATGGTGCTGCTGCAATGGCTCTTGCCTTCCAGGCATGTAAACGTGTGCAGGTGAATTTTGCAGCAACCTCCATGTCTTCTGAAAACTCTAACATAGCCTAGCGGTAGGTCTTTCTCAGCCACACATCTACTCTGGTGAAAATAATATACTGATGTCTTAAAATCTCCCAAATCCCTTATTTATTGCAGCTTGTATAAATGTGTTCCAGAAAGGATTACACAGCTCCCCAGAGGACAGGTCCATCAGTGGCTTTTAAGCACAGTGGTCCAGAGGCAAATCCTGGTTCAGGAAGCCTGTAAGCTGCTGCTTTCGCTGATGATACCCAGTGTGTGAGGGTCACTGAGTACGTGTCATGCCCTTACGCTCTGCCCACAACTGCCCACCCCTGGCCACTGCTGGGGAAAGGTTCCTGGGATACATAAACCTTTAGCCCGAAGTAGCTTGGCAGCCCATACAGGTAGTGCCCCTTGCAAGACCTTTGCTTTGCTTTCCAGACCAACTGAGATTACATTGCAGAACTACGGATATATTTTTCACTTCCCTCTCTTTCTCTACAAGCATTGCTTTCTTGCAGAAAGTAAATGCAATGCCTCGATGCTGGCCCAGTAGTGGTTAATCCATCAGATCAGCATAAAAATTTCCTTTCAAAGATGGCAGTTTTCTCCAAAGTCACCTAGGGCATAAGCTCAGTTTGCTTCCCCTTGGCATCAGTCGGTTCCCCTCCTGGTGAACAGAGCCCACCCCTGAATTGTAGATCTTCTTTAGTCTTTGCAAAATGCTTGTTGAATTGGAATGGTGATTTAATTAATCAAGTCTGCAGTGCCCTAATGTCCATCATGATCATGATGGTTTCCAAGCATCAGCTGCTGCGAGTCATTATCCATTGGTTTATGACTCGAGCCCTGGAAAAGGTATGCCACAAACATTGTGTCTGGAAAAAAACATGGTAACTAAAAACATTCCCTTGAAGATTGTCGAGGATTTTGTGTGAGGGGACGATGCATGGATATGCTATGAGTCTGTTTTCTCCTTGGGATTTAAGGTTTGTTTGCTTCTCCCTTTGCTCTCCCATCGTGGCTCAGGGCAGAGGGAGATAACCTCCTTCTCAGGTAGGACAGTCCTGTTTGCAGCCCACCCTCAGGGCTGTGCACTCTGCTTTTCAAACAAATGCTGTGGTGTTAATAAAATAAACTGACCATAATTGTTAGCGTCAGTCCTTCTGTAGGAGATGGCCTTTCAGGGAAAGGTCAGGGAGAGGCAGTCTTCAGGCTTTGGACAGGGTTTAGATAAGCTATTTGACAAAACTCTATTTACATCAGAAGAGGGCTGCAAAAAAGGAGTATCATTTTATCACCAGATCAGTGTGGCTTCCTGGCTCCAGGATGGTCATGAGTAATCCATGCGTCCTCTCAGAAAGGTGTTTTCTAGGGACAGGCGTAGCTGTTTGGATGATGTTGAGTAACGGCAGACAAGCATACGCATTTTCACAGGAGACTTTGGCTCCTGAAGGGCATTCAACAGCTCATCATGTCTGACTCTTTTAAAAGGTTCTGAGCCATTGCTAAACCCTGGAAAGGGAGGCAAGTTTCTGCTGTAAGAATTTTTCTGTTTGTCTCGGATTTTTGTGTTGTGTTTTTCTTAAGTGTTTTAGTAATTATTTCTATAGAGATATCAACGTGGAGACAGCTTGGTTGGGAGTCTGCCCCAGTGCCTGATGTTAGCAACCAGTGCAGCTCGACTAGTTGCAATGTCCAGGGAGGCAGGATGCTAGAGAAAATTCCCATCTAAACTGTAATGCTGCTGCTTTATGGATCTCAGAGAGGGAAGATACATAAAAGCAGGAAAAATGCAGAATTTGGAAAACAGAGAATATGTGACAGTTCTTCTAGTTTTGGGCTCAATCTCCGACTTGTGTTGCTGCATTCTTGCAGACGTACCAGGGAAACACTATTGATGCTTTCCAGGCAGAAGTACTGATGTCCAGAAGTTTACCAGAATAATCTGCTTTGCCTTATTCTTGTAGGCACATGGATGGCATCAGCCTGTCATGCGCAGCCCCCAGGTTGTTCACCATCACTTGTGTAGTATTTGTTAATTAATTCAGCCTCAAGAGTATGCAGAAGAGTATAACTCTTATCCCTCATTGGGAGAGGAGGCTGCCATTGTTTTAATGAAATCCTGTACTGATGGGAAGTCTTTTGGTAGAGACATGCTGCAGCGTGTTTTGGCCTTAGGATAAACACTGTTAAGTTTGTTTCCGTGCCGATGACTCTGTGTTGTGGATTATACTTGCGTTGGGATCTTAGACACCGTAAGACTGTCTGCAAAAGCACCGTGCAATGATCCTCTCCCAAGCATCCCTTATTCCATCTCTGTGTCATCACTTCAGTTCTTTCATCACAGATGAGTTTGCTTTGTTTCTGGCCTAAATCAAATGCCATCGGGTTCCTGAGGTTGGAAGACTTTGTGGAAATGTAGAATATTGTTATGTTCCCGTGGCATCTCTGCTGCTGGAGAGACTGCCCTGTCTGCTTCCTTCTGTGACTCACGCTGACATGATGCACCCCCCAGCCCTTTTAACTGCCTGCCAAGTTTGTTTTGTTCTGTTTTTCCCCTAAAAGCATGCGATCAGTTTTAGCCTTAGTCAGATTAAAGCATTCCAGCCTTGACCTTCCTCCCTTCACGGGCAAAGGACTCCCTTGCTCCTTGCCGGCAGGGTTAGCAAGATTCACCTCTCTCCTCCCAGGTATTTCTGAGGCTCTGCAGGGGACCACCTGCCTCTCTATCTATTATCAGTCAATATACCAGATGAAAACTTTGCCTAACAGGCTGTGGCCGGCGGGACTCTTGCTGGTGGTCCGTGGGGAGGGGATAGTCACGTACTGCTTGTTTCCAGCTGCTCGATTTCATTAGCTTAAAACGCACGGGCTAATCTTTGACTGATACTTTCCCAGATGTGCAGGAACTGGGGCTGCCACAGGGATGCTGTAACAACAGGTGGAAAGACATGCATGAGAAAAACTCCGCTCTGGAAAGTCTGGCTGTCTTTATACCCCCCACCTTTCAGTATCTAGCACTGCTTGTTGCCATTAGTCTGTAAGTGTATTGCTTCTCCCATGCTACTCATCTCTAATTACCTGTACCTCTGGGGTGCAGGAGCCTCATGGGTAACCATCTGCACAGATTGCTGAGGGCTGAATACATCCCACCTCTTCCAAGGAAAATTATAAGGGAATCTTACTTAGCCTTCAAATGATGCTAGCATCCTTAAAAATAGAGAAGGAACCTATTTCTTTCTTCCCACTTTTGGAAGAGCTGCTCAGAGCTCTCCCATGGCCCAGGGTGCAGGGGCTTTTGCACCACAGACTGCAGCGTGGCCATCGTGTGTTGGCAGCGTGGTTGTGCGTTTGCAGCTGGAGGGAGGGGGACAACTGGCCAGCTATCTGCTGGTAGAAGGCACTTGTTTTTCTACAGAGTAGCGTGCTGAAATCCGTGTGCTGCCAGCTCCTGTCTGTGATCTCTGCTGTCATGTGCTGGCACGGAGGGAAGGATCTACAACGGGTTTCTTGCCCAAACTTTAAAACCCCAGTTCAGGAGAGCCCATGCTGCATATTCTGGGAATTTTTCCTTGTTGAAAATCCTGTTTACGCAGGACAAAATCTGGCTCGGAGTGTTTTTCACAATCAGTCAGATCGAAGGTTCAGTAAACAGAAACACATTTCCCACCGCTTGCTCCGCGGATGAATCCTGCGATGCCTCAGTGTGTTTGAGATTGATGTGGGAAGAGTCCTTCCTGCTGGGAAGTGGTTTTGCGAGTCACTTGCTGTGAGTAATGCTCTGCTCCTTGCGCAGTATTTGCTACACCACGTGTGCACTGAAGCATCTAATGCACAGCCAGAAACTTGTGAAAATCTTTGTCCTTACCTGCCTGGGAACAGTTTAAGAGGAGCAGGTCAGAGAGTGAAGGAAGGAAGTGTCTCAGTCTAATTTGCTTTCTCAACGCAAAATGGCCTTTTCAGGTGGGGGGATGCAGTCAGTCCGCTCAGCACATACGTGTGTACACTTATGTAAAATACTGCCAGCATGGCCAAGTGAGAGATTCGTCAGGAAATCTGATTTCTCTCTCTGTTAATTGAAAGAATTTGTTCCATGGAGAATATTGAAGTGGTTTGTTCAGTTTAGTTTTAAATTTCCAAGTATATGCCACTTTCTGGAGACTAATTCGATGTCTCGTCAGCTCTTTGGACCATGTACCTACTAAATTGCATTTTTGTGTACTGAAAAATTGCTTGTTGGAATAACAAAAATACCCAAATCCTTCCTAAGTTTCCTTTCTCATGAGAAGTTTTCCCTGTGCCCATTCTCCAAATTTCTTCTGGTTTGGATTTGGATCTACCAGAGCGACTGGTGAGCAGCAGCACACAGCGATGTGTGCTGGGGTGGTCTGAGAGGAGCAATCCAAAGCACATTGGAGGTTGTCTGCATTTTGAAAATGAAGAAGACCTCTGAAAAGATGCACGTGGAGCCTCTCGGAAGGCATCAAATCTGCCCCAGTCACAGTAATAGGAAGGATGGGGAACCAACCCTATTTATCTTGAGTTGGAAGACGAGGAACTGGTAAACTCTTTGGAGAGCAGGGGATGATGTGTTAATGAACTCAAAGGCTGCGTCACATCTTCATCACTTGGTACCTGTTCCCTAAACTTGGCTAAGGCCCTTTCCTGCCGTATGCTTACCTTGCTCTCTGGTTTCGGTGTTTCTGAGGGGTCAGTGGGTGCCGTTGAAGGTTGCAGACAACTCAAGCATCTTTCTGTGAACGTGTGATCCCATCAGCAGAGGGAAAATTTCCTGATTAACTTCTCTGGAGAATTTCTTCCTTCCCTATTTGCAATAATAAAATAGTTGAGACGAGGTCACGTGCTATTTATAGCCATCTCACTGCTACTTGCTTCTACTTGCCCAGGCAGTAAGCTCTGCACAGACACAACGAGATTAATCCTTCATGACACTGAACCTTTTCTTTCCCTTGTTAACTGTGCTTACTGACTCCAGAGCCTCCCTCCTCTGCGGAGCCCAGGGCACTAAGCCTTTGATATAACACAGCAGCAGTGAAGCTATGGAAAAGTTTAAAAAAACAGTATCTGTTCAATAAACCAGGAATTGTCTGAAGGTTTGAGACTTTGGTTTCTAGCTCAGCTGGATGGTTTGAAGTTTTTTCTCACAAGTTCCATGCCAGGCTCATGCACCCAGCAATTAACTGAGGTTATGTGCAGGTAGGTCCAGTTTTGGCATGGCAGCAAATGCTGGGGTTTTGAGGGATCTGACACATTTTCCAGTGCATAAGGCTTACTTCTCCCCTGCTAAAAACAAAGTTTAAATTCAGTGTGTCTTATGTGCTGAAGATACCTTAATACAGAAAGAGGTTGGATTATGACAGTCACACAGTGTATGACAGTTGCCGGTATCTGATAATGTGTTCAATGAAATGGGAACTCGTTGTCAAAACCAGTGTGAGGTCTTGGTTATATCATGCCCTGTGTCCCCTTGCCTCAGGCAGTCAGAATTGATACTGCTTTGGCTGCATTCTTGCTAAAATCCTCTGACTTTTATCCTTGCTTTTGCTGTGAAAACTTGAGGGCGAGCTGGGAGCACCTGAATCCCTGTGGATGTTCTGGCTGCTGCTTGTTCCCCCCATAAACAGCACTATGTCACGTTCAGTGTGAGGGAAGCGGCGGTGGTGCAGCGCACCATATCCCCTGCTGCAAGAGCAGCCTGTACAGCTGTGCGATGCTCGTCTCGCAGACCTGGCACGGCGCCTGTTCCGCTTCCTCAGCCCCGCTGCCAAGCACCAGAGAGCAAACTTTACGGACTGCAAGTTTAGGGTCATTGTAGCTAAAACGACGGTGCTGTTGTATGGCGTATCTGCTAGGGAAGGGGGTAGGGGTTTACGCAAGCTTGCTGAGCATCTGACATTAGAGGGGCTTTGGTCAGAATTCATTTGTAGGCAAATAGTGAGGGCAAGTGTGAATTCGGAGCACCTGCCTGCACGTGGAGCTGAGCCGGTCTGAGCTGTTTTCGGGTGGGCACTAGTGATGAGGTGAATCCTCTGTGTTTCTTTTTGAGGGATGCAGCAGCTGAAGTGATGATAAAATCAAACAGCACGTTAGACGTATTCCAGTGAGACAGTTTATTTCCTAAGCGTGGCAGGCGGGTGACAGTGGCCTTACGGGTACAAATCAGATTGCTTGGCATAGAGTGTACTGGCTGATATGTAGCTTGACAAGTACCAAAATGACTTTGAACCATTAAGAGACTGTTAACATTAAATTACATATTTCATCATGCAGCCCATGAAAGCTCCATAATGAATTTTCTCAATGGTTATCAATGAGAATTGGCATCGATGGTATAGTGATGCTCAAAGATGTTTACTCAAGGTCCTTTCTCCAGCCTGCGTTTGGTCCTTTCTAATGCTCTGGTTAAAACAGCTTTCCTAATCCAAGCCACTTCTGCAAGTTGGAAGTTGGAGTCCTGTTGAAGTCCAGGCCAGCACTGTCCCAGATGGGAATGAAACCGAGCATTTGCAATTTGCTGAAATTCTTTAATCTGAGGTTTTGCTTCTTAAAATCATTTGCCTGTTTTTCTGTGAAATGAAACACTCCTAACATTTGAATAAGAAAAAAAATATTTTTTCAGCATCAAAACCCAGAAGCACTTAAATGTTGTGTTTTCCCCTTCTTGGCTCGAACCATTGGCATGGTAAGATGAAGATGGACAGGGTGTTCCTGGGGGCTCTCTCAGTGCTGGTGTTCTGATTTTGTGTGTCCTCTCTGGCTGAGATACACAGGGTTTGGTGCAGAGCTGCAGCGATAGTCCAGCGATCTCATTCCAGTGGGGTGAACAAGCGGACCTTAGAGCACATACTAAGGTTGTGATTCTACAGTTGTAATTTTTTCCTTGCTGATTTTCATTCAGTACAAAGATCAAAATCCCCTTGTGTTACATGCTTGCATATGCTTATGGTCCCCAAGTTGCTTGCCATCTAAATAAACAAAACGATTACCCTGTGGGGAAAATGCTATTATTTTTATTGTTATTCGTTTAAAACAATGGAAAGTCAGGCACAAAGAAAACAAAATGTTTTTTTCCAATGGCTGCACAGTGCGATTGTGACAGGGCCAGGAACTGAGTCCAGGTATCCTGAGTCCCAGCCCAGACCTTTAAACACCAAAATATCCTGCTCCTTGTGAATTCAGAGTGTTTTGGCAAAAGTTTCCCTAGAGTGTTTCATAATTAATGTCAGTCTCTGAATGTGTCTTACCAGTTAGGAATTAATTTGCTTTTGTATACATGCATCCACTTAAAAACTCCCCAAAACTTAGCAGCTGGTGGCTTCTTTGTGTTACTTGAATGTTTCTAAGGCCAATATGGGACATGATAAATTGAAAAGTGTTGAGTTGAAATGTTCTTTAAGTCCACTTAGCAAAATCCAAAGGTCATCTCTGTTGTGAAGAGCCAACAGGACTAGACACAGTATGAGCCTTGTTTTGAGGGCGGGAAAGGGATTTTCTGTTTTGTCTAGAAATCACACTCTTCCTATCTCACAGGGGTGGATTTTATTCAGGAAGAACTAAGCCCATCTTAGGAGCTGTGACAGTTTTTCCACAGCTTTCCTAAAAGGAGCTAGAACCAAAGGTAAAAAGAACAACCCACGACAGACTATTGCAGCTTGCACCTGGAGGGACCAGTTCCCTTGCTAAGATGCATTTGGTCCCTTTCAAGTCTGCACGGAGAGGATGCTGTCTGTGAGTAGAAATCTGTGGTGCAGCGTGGAAGAATGCAATTCTCCCGAGCAGCTTAAATAGTGGCTTACTAGCAGTCCACTGGATCGGGGCACCAGCTCATGTGTCTCCAACAAACCTCTTGCCCCATCTCAACCTCTCTGCCGGCTGCAGCAGCAGTCCCACCTACACTCAGCATGACCTGAACCTTCCCATTGTGGCATGCTCTGGTCGGTCCTTTTTCCTATATCAGATGCTGTCCAGCTGTGATGGGTTTTCCAGGATGGGATTATGTTGAGAAAAGCTTTTTCAGGATGGGATGTAAAAAAAAAATTCTACACTGAGGGGGTTTGTTTGTTGGGGTTTTTTTTGTGCGTGTGCTGTCCTAGATAAAAAATTCTTGCAGTCATTTTGCTCGCCTGCTGGGAAGCCAAGGGGTTGTTATGCTGAAGAGTGGTGTCCTTAGGAAAACTCCAAGGACTGGAATAGATCCTGTTTTTGCAGTAAAAGCTGGCTTCCCTGCTTATGTTGTCAGCACAGAGCTAATCCTGAAAAACTTTTCAAGTTTACACAAGGCAAATTTTTTGCGTTTCTGTGGGCATTGCAGCAGAGCAGTGCTTTGCTGTTCAAAGGGCAGATCTGGTGAGCAGGCTGTGATGCTGTCTGACCGGAGCTTTCATCTTTCTTTTGGAGGTATTCACGCGTGCTTCTTTGGCCAGCTCTGCCCTGGCTTTTCTGGGAACTGGACAAGCAATTTTGGCTGTGCTGGAGCAGCAGAGCAGAAGATGGGGTTTAGGAGAGCGCCCCTGGCCCGCAGCAATGGCTGGGCTTTTCCTCCAAAAGGTCTTCACGTATCCAGGCACCTGCTTTCAAAACATCTCCATGCCCCAGCAAGCAATGTAAGAGTGTATCCGGAATGGCTCGTCTGGTATAAAAGTGCCAATTTCACAAATCCCCTGGTAGATTTGGGTATCTGCTCCCATTCAATGTCTCCCTATCAGAATCACCCAAACTTCCCTGACAAGCTCAGCCAGTGATTTCCAGCAGCTGTGATGGCTCCAGTTGCCACCAGTTTGACTCACGGTAGCCCCCTTGTTTGCTCTGCAGACTGTGTTTGCACTCATCCCAATCTAAACAGCCCAGATGAAAGCACTGGGCACTTCTCGGGGGGATTCGCTGCCTGCCAGGAGGCTTGGTGCATGTCCTGCTGTGCTCCGCATCCTCCTCCCTTCCCTCACCTTTAAGCTGGGCTCCCAATCACCATCATCTATCTATCTGCTTTTTTTAATGCAAAAATTGTTTTCAGCAGCTTGCTGCATTTTCTAATTTCACAATGTTTTGAGGAAAAGCCAAAGGAAACCTGTTACAGTAATTTTTTAATATTTGCCACATGGAAATTGTGTTTGAGAGTGGAGACTCAAAGGGCATCAGCTGCTTCCTTCGCAGCCAAAACGCACTCCCTCCACATCACCCTTAGAGAAGGTTACCTCGCAAAAATAATGCATGTTTTCACCCTGTATTCTCCTGGCTCTTGCCAAGCTTTATGTGCTGGAGTATTTTATTAATGCTGGCAGACAGCTCCACTTTCCAAACAGGAGCAGGTTTGCTGAGTGATTTGGTGTGGGCTCGGTGCTTCCACAGGGACTCTCCTTGTCCAGCCGAATCGAACCTGTCACTCTTGCCCCACTCCAGCTATTCCCGCTCAGAGCAGCGTTGGGCGTAAAAAAGGACTTTTTGCCATGCTGTTGCTGCAGCCAAGTGCCCTGAGCAAATCTTTCGCATTTTTCCCTTAGTATTTCACCACAAAGCTGTACATGCAGAAGTGCCGTAGGATATACATATGCAATGGCATCCCTCAAGGAGAAGGCCCCATGATTTCACCCAGATGTCAATCCCACTTGGTTCAAGAGGAGTTTGTGTGTTACTGGACGGGTATTTTAATTTTAAAGATGGTTGCAAACACTTCTGTGGAGGTAACAAGCAACCTGCTGACAAGGTGGCTGCTCAGACAATTGACAGTTCAGCCACATCTCTGAAGATAATCATATGTCAGAGATGAAACTAGTCATTATATGCCTGGCTGGTGATGAGGGTTTGTATGCTCTGAGCCCCCAAGAAATGCAGGGTACTAGGCAGTTCATGGGGGCTCACTGAAGGAGGTTTTGGGTGTTTCTCATGGCTTGGCTGAAAGGCAAGCTGGAGCTGATGCTCGTTAAGTGCATGCGAGTAGTAATCCAGTGTTAAGGAGCCCCAAGGAAGCCACAATTGTCTCCCGGGGATGAGCAGGGTCTTGAGGGCAGCCGTGGCCTCACCTCACCTCACATGGCCCCTCTGCCCTTCTCCAGGCATAGCATAACAGGGTGTGAAGCTCATGCTTCTCTGCAGGTCTCTTTTTCAGTTCTCATCTTTTTGCCAGTTGGATTGTCTGGTGGGTTGGTGTGCAGGTTTCTGCAGGTGAGCTGCCGTACCATGACGGCATCACAGCATAGATGTGCCTGAGCTTGCTGGCTCCGGTGCCTCAGGAGGAGCCTAGGAGCAGTAGCACAGGGTTCGGTGTGGGTTTTGCAGACAAGGAGAACACTTGGACACCGTCTTGCCAGGGCTAGCATTAGCCTGGTCCTGGCTAATAAGATTTGGGTGAGCCTGCTCAGACTGCAGATGTATCCCAGGGGCCTGACTGCACCTTGCTGGTACTCAGTGGTGTTGGCTTTCTTCCAGGAGCAAGTGCATTAGCCATGGAAGTGGTCTCTCCTGCTAGGTTATGCAGATGTTTCACCTGAACATCTGTTCTGCTCCCTGAGCTCCCACAGCTGCTGTGGATGTGCTCTCTCTACAAGCCTTGGAGACTGAGCTATGTCCAGTCTAAGGGCTTCTGTTTGTAAATGGGGACTTGGGACCATTTATTAAGCTCAGCTGTGTGTAGCTGCAAAAGGCCAGACTCTGCTGATAGTGGCAGAGATATAAAGAGGAGTTTATCTTGGTATGTCAAGTTACTTTGGATGTAGAGATTCAGAAGTGAGACCAGACATCAGAGAGAGCAATCTCAGCAACTGCTTTCCCCTCCTCTCTCCATCTGATACCTCATGAGAGCATCTGTCCACCTGGGACTGTGCAGGGGGTTGGAGTGTCTGAGTTCAGAGCATGTGCAGCTGGAAAATAGGCTGGATCCCATCACCAGTAGACCATGCTGCAGGCAGATAAGTGACCTGTCTGGCTCTCAGGAACTCCGGCTCTTCTGATTTCCCTTGCACTGGGCTTTCCTGTCATTTCAGCTGTTTTCCTTAGCCTCTGTGTTCAAGTTGTCCTTGGTTTTCCCATCATTGCCCGGTCCAGTTGTGTCAAAAGGGTGTCAGAGTTATAGATGTCAGGGGGTGCAGCATAAACTGCTGTGTTCACTGTCCTACGTCACCAGCTTGCTCGGTCTTTCTTTCCTTGTTACAGATGAACAAGCTAGAGGAGGCAGCAAATGCAGCTCACACCTTCTTCATGGCAAACCCTGAGCACATGGAGATACAGCAGGACATCGAGAACTACAAGACCACGGCAGGGAAGGTCAGCTTGATTGACCGGGAGGCCAAGCAGCACATGGTGAGTCGGAGATAAAGAGTTGCCAGGGTTAAGTGTCAGGCAGTCCAGATGGCTTAAACGTGGTTTGGTACAACCACTTACATCTGGTAGGTACTTGGGGTGATCGTTCTGTCCCTGCACACTTGTACCTTCTTTTGAGAAGCACCTGCAGTTGGCAAGGGCAGGATGCTGTGGTGCGGGCAGTTTAGTCTTGTCTTCTGCTTACCTACTTTGCAGGAGGATTACAGTGCTGGAGTAAGGCACTACGACAAGGAGGAGTACGAGCTGGCCGTTGAATTCTTGGAGCGTGCATTGAAAGGGTACTACGTCGAGGATGAAGATTGCCAGATCATGTGTGAGGGACCGCAGAGATTTGAGGAGCACGAGTACCTGGAATATAAGGCTGGCCTCTATGAAGCTATTGCAGGTGAGATCTTTTTGCATCTTTAGGGTTCTCACCCTTGGCCCTGCAATGTTTTCAATTACTGAGTTTGAGCCTTTGGCCAGATTTGGTGAAGTGTCTTCCCTTTCATCACTGTTGCTGGTGAGTAAAGCTGCAGGAGGCAGTTGGAAGGCCAGAAAATGCAAATCCAGAGGATAGGAAACTATAACATCTCATTTTGGTCCTAAGTAGAAGCTGGGCTAGAAGAACTGCATTTCCAGATGTGCAGAGCATTTGCAGCTTTCCATAAGAGCTGGAAGTATAGGTACTGTACCACAAACTGCCTCAGTTTCCCCCTGTATACAGTCTCATATACCTCACTGGAATCTAGACATTGCTGGCCTCTGTTTATAATTTCTCTGTTTTTCAATGCATATGAAGAGAGCAGCAGAGTCCTCTTGGCCACACTCCAGATAGCCAGGAAAGTTGCCAAAAAGGCTCAGAACATAGATTTCCTCCCCGTCCAAAAGGATGGATTTGTCATTAGTGGAGGCCCACCTAATTATGATCTTGACTGAAATCTCTGGAGAGAATTGAACGTTGCTATGTAATCTTCAGATTTGCATGTGTGGCTCTGAGCCAGAGGGGATTAAAACAGTTCATTCTCAGTAGAAATGAGATTACATTTAATTAGTCATAAGGGAAAGAAAAGCAATAAATTAAGGTTTGTTTGGTGACAGAAATCTTATTTATCTGCTTACGGTCTTGGAGTTGCATCAAGCTCTGGAATTTTGCTTCTTGTGTGGAAAATACTTCACTCGGATGCAGATTGTTTTTTGGTTTTGCATAATTCTGTTTGTGTTGAGGCAGGAAATCTAATTGAAACAACCAAGATGAGAAATCACCAACATACCGGATGGGAAGCCGCCTTTGTTGGGTTTATGTACCCATGCAAAAAATATAAGAAGTGTTGTAAGGGCTGACTTGGTACCAGTGTAACTGTCAGCTGATCATGCCTGCTTTTAAAGCCACGACCAAGACACCAAGGGCCATATCAAGCCCTCCCAGAGAGCAGCCTTTAGTAGCAAAGAAAACCCACCTTCCTTCTCACTGAAAGCTGCTGCTCGCCAAGCAGGTTTTGGTCTCTGTGAAATCGTTTCTGTGCTGTGCAAGTCGAGTGCAGCCCCAGTGAGCAGCGATGTTTCTGTGCTGGACCGTGCGGAGCACAGACGTGGTCGTGGTGTGGTGGCCCTCAACCCAGCACGTCACTCTGCAAGTGCTGCGAGCACTTGTTGTTCCCAGACATGCTGGGGAATAACGACTCCAAACCACAGGGCCATTCAGGCACCCAAAGAAACAGGGAAGTGAGGGCACATGGAGGGAAATAAGATGCGTAATGCAACTGCTTTGCTATAAGAAACTAAGTGGTTTCTTACAGGACAGCATAATCCAGAGTTTACCCCTGAGTCCAGGGCGCTCAGCCCCAGGTGTTTCAGCAGGGAGTGGGAATACTAATACATCAAGAAAAGAATGTTTAAATTTCTTCAAAACTTGATTCTCTTTTCAATCCCAAGCTGATTTGTTGTGCTGCTGCATGGGGTTGAAACATTCTCACCTCTCCACCCCAGGGACAGATGGCTTTCAGTGAATTGATTCTAGTCTATATAGCCTGTTTCTAGGGCACCTTGACAGTACCAAGAAAAAGCAGTGCTTCTCAGTGATGGATTATTCTAGGTCTAGGATGCTTAAATAGGTTTAAATTACAACAAAATAATTTATGTCATTTTCCTTCTTGCTTTCTTTAATGTAATACCCTGGACGTGTATGGTAAATCAGATAACTACTCAGACTACCTGCCCAGAGCAAATGGGGACTGGTTTGAGTTTCCACTTGATTTCATTGCAAATTCCTTAGGCTGTTTTTTTGGCAGCTCTGAGAAATGCTTTGGTAGCTGAGTACATTTTTTTTTTCAAGCCTGTGTTTGTTTCTTAAGGTTTTTAATGGTGTACAGAGACAGAGCAAGCAAAGTAGATTTGTAAGTACATTGCAGCAAAGGCTCCAAACTGGAATCAGATGTCAGTGTTGGCTTCGAAATCGTACAGCTGATACAACGCCTATATTGTGGACTCCCACCAATTAAGAAACCTTCCTAATGGCAGATGTTTACCAAATGCTTGCATTTCCCTGGGAGATATTTCATCTTTGAGAAGCAGCAAACACAGGGATTTTGCTGCCAATATTTGTACCTTAGACCTTTCAGACTCACGGTGCAGGTGCCTTGCTCAGCCATGCTTGAGAAGCCGCACCGACCCTTCTTATCTAAACCTTCTTGTGCCCTCGGGACCTTTCTTGCTGCAGAAAGGAGAGGATTAACGATGAGCTGAAGGAAGGGAGTGTGGAGATGGCTTTTGTGTGGCCGCACATGCGGCCACCCGGTCTTCATATCTCTGCTTGCTTTGTGGGCGTCCTCACCTTTGGTTTGGTTCTTGGGGTTGAAGAGCTACTTGCCACCTGCACGTCGCAGAAGCAGCAGCTCCCAGTGCACAAAAGAGATGCTCAAGCTCCCTCTACAGTTGACAGAAGGAGAAAGGCATTTCTCGGGGCGGGGGGGCAAAAATGTGATTGCAACTCTCCATTGGCTTTGGGAAGGAGCCTGAGCTCTTTCTCTAGGTGCAAAGTAGCCTGCTGGACCAGAGCAGCATGAGTTGCATGTCCTTCAGCTGGGGAGATTTAACCTCTGTCTGTCCTCATCTCAGCACCATCACCATTCTTCTCAGTTCAGACCATCTTCTCCTTCTTTTCTTGGCAGATCACTACATGCAAGTTCTGGCTTGCAAACATGACTGTGTCCGAGAACTCGCCACGCGTTCAGGCCGTATCTCGCCCATTGAAAATTTCCTTCCCCTCCATTACGACTACTTGCAGTTTGCCTATTACAGAGGTAAAAGCTGTCTTTCTGTTCCTCATAGCGCTTGCTGAGTTTTGTTATATTTTGTACAAGTTTGAATTGTTTCATGCGGAAATCAGGATCTCTCCCCATGATGTCTGTGCTACAGTGATGCAGTGGCATGGTCTGAAAGAGTCAGGAAGCAAGAGACATTGGCAATTGTCTCTTCAAAAGTCAGGTTGACTGAAATGCAATTAAGTAATTTTGTAAAATTTGTTTTAAATCATCAGTCAGGTTTTAAAAGCCTAACCTTCAGCTTAAATATTATTATTCTTTAAATAAATCATGCTTTTCTTTAGGGTCCTTTCATTTGCCTTTTGATATTAAAGTTCTGGGGATCTAGGCGTTTCACATTTTCTGAAACCAATTCATACATTTTCTGAGTTGATATGTAACAGATTTACAAGTTAGCCCAAGCTTATCCCAAGATGCCAATTTTTGCTAATTACCAAATATTTTAAGATTCACAGCAAAGTTGCAGGAGTTGGCAACATTGCAAAATATCAGGAGTGGACAGTGCTATAAAATACTGCCAGTTGTGTGGTTCTGTATGGTATTTTATTATGTTCTGTTACATAAAAGAAAAATCTAGGGAGAATTCTGCTATCTCAGGCTTGTGCTAAGAGCTCTTTCCTGAAAAGGGCAGAATGTGGGAAGGTCAAAATTGCTACTCAAACCTACAGCTCCTTAATTCATCAATGCAATGGGAAGAAAGCTGGAGGAGTTAGCAGTATTTTGTGCGTGGTGTACAAGCTTTTTTATTCCTCTGCCCAGTTAGAGGTTTACTGTGGTGGGTAAGATCCCCAGAGCCCTGAGGGATGCCGCACAGAAGAGGCAGTTTGCTGCTGGACAGCATCCACATCCTGCCCATTCAGTTGGATCCAATTTGGATACCCTGTGACCTGTGCATGACAGCAGCAATGTCATGTCTCCATGCCTCAGTTTCCCTGCTGGTGAAATGGAGCGGTTAAGAGAAAGTTGCATCAGAAGAGCCTTGTAAAGTGCTGGGCTCACCCTTCAGCTGATGGAGAGCTCAGGCTGTGCTCTCCCTCTCTGCAGGCTCCCCTCCTCGGCTCTGCCCCACCGTGCTCTGCGTGAGCCCCCGGCACCGCTGCCAGGGCTGTGTCCCCCTCTGCCCCCCCTGACAACTGTTGTGTTGCCTCCCAGTCGGTGACTATGTAAAAGCCCTGGAGTGTGCCAAGTCCTACCTCCTCTTCCACCCGGACGATGAAGATGTCTTGGAGAACGCAGGTTATTATGAGAGCCTCTTGGAAGGTACGATGGATCCAGACACCGTCAAACCCAGAAAGGTGAGAGTGAGTGTCACCTGAAAGCCCTTGATGGAAGGCTTTAACAAAAGCATCAGCTGGAAATAAAAGCAGCTTGACAGCTTTCCCACGGTGGGACCACTTTGAAAACAGATGTGGAGATGCTGGACTAGCTGGTGATGCTAATTGTCGTGGTGCAAGTCCAGAGTCACTGGTGTGGGGGAGAAGCTGGAGGGCAGGATCTTCTTTAAATGGGGACCTCAGCTTAGCAAAACCCAACCAAGGGCAGGGAGGGTGATGACCAAGTGCCTCAACAATGTAAACCCTCCCCTCGTTCAGTGCTCTGGAGGAGACACGGAGGAGGAATGCAATGAAGCAGTGAGCAGAGGGCAACCTCCGTTAAGAGAGGGCTAAGAAATATTTTCCCAAGGGGAGACTGGGATGTCAGCATTACTCTTGAGTAACTGAGCTTGGAGTTCAGCGGTCAGCCTGTTCTGCAGGGAGCAGCTTTGCTATCACAGTGTTAGGCTGGGGTCAAACAACCAAACAGTGCGTGCTCAGTCACCCAGCGCGACAGGCTTCCTCTCCAGTCCGGGCAGCGTTTATCTGCAGCCCTGGAGCTGCCTTTCTCACGATGCAGAAGAGGAGAAGTTCCTCCCATCCCATCACAGCCCTGCTGACGTTCATTCCCCTTGTGCCGTAAGCAGAGGGTAGGCGGGAATTGGACTTTCCATTCCCTTGGGAATTCCTTTATTTCCAGGAAAATCAAAGTGAATTTGGTAAAACACAAAAAAAAGAGAAGGGAAATGATAAAAAAGAAAACAAGAACAATTATCATTTCTCCTCACAAAGAAATGAAGCTGACAAAAACATTTCATTGTTTTCAGTGTTTTGAAGTTTTCTTAAAAAAAAGTAAAATTTATTTTTGCTTAAAAAGCAATTTTCTAGGAGAAAACTCAGTGTTTTGTTTACAAATTTTTCATTCAATAAAAAGCCCTCTGATGGACGATTTCTAGCTGGCTGTGCTTCGTGGGCCCCATCCCAGCACCCCGAGTGCGTCCCAGGCTGCGGTGCTGCAGCCCACCCACCGCCGGGCTATGGGCTCCGTGTTAGAGCCAGGCAGGGTCCCTGCTCCACCAGCCTGAACCTGCCTCCCGTTCTGCGGCTGGGGCTCCTCCGGCCAGCCTCTTGCCCAGGTATCTAATTAGAGGCTTTCCAAGGTGCTCAGCACTCTCTGCCAGCTATGGACAAGTATTTTGGGGATTCAGCCTTCTCGAATGTAGTGAGCGGCTCAGCCCGGTGTCTGGGGCTGCTCTAAGGCATCACCCAAGCATCCCTCACCTCATAGGAGTCTGCAGTGTTGCATGAAAAGCAAACCCGTCTTGAAGCACAGGTGCATTGACTGTGTCTTGTGAAAGCCACACGTGCAAATACTCCCCTTTTCCTCTTCTTTTCAGGAAGCAAAGACGTTGCTGCGGCGCCATAAGCTGGAGTCTCACCTCTTGCAGGTGGCTGCGGCCAGCCTCGGGTACACCTACACGGAGCCGGTAATGCCTGGGTCTGCAATGGCAAGGACTTTTAGGAGTTCACAGCTTCCCTCTCCTGTAAAGCAAGTCCCGTGTAGGTGACTCAGGAGCTGGGTCTTGGCCCAGTTTGTTCCATGTGGGAAAACGGTGATGCCAGAGCAAGGGAGGCAGCTGTTCCTGGGGTGAAGGAGAAGCAGACACAGCCTAATGCTGCTCTCCTGATGTGGTGTCTGGCTGTGTCTCAGCCACTGCCATGGTGGTGGAGTGGGACAGAGAAGGCTGGGCAAGCTGGCCGCCTTCCATACTTGTTGTACGATGCCAGTTTGGGATAAGTTTTCCATTTGGTCACCCGAGGTAATTGCCTGAAGTTGTGTGGGATGGATCCATACCAGAGAGGCTGGCTAATGTCTCTGGGTGTGAGGCAGAGCAGGCAGCTCCCTGGCTTCGGTTAGAGCATTAAATTAAGAATCACGACCTGTCTCTTTCCCCACAGAACTACTGGAACAGGTACGGTGCCCGCCAGGATGAGCACAGGTGAGCCCGCCTTGGTCCCCGCAGTGGGGCTGTAAAGGGGACGTTGCCTATGATGGGGTACCAGCCTGCCCATCCACCCCAGCACACTGTCGTGGTTGAATTAGGGCCCTGTGCCCCCTTCCATTACAAACATTCCCACAAGCACCTTATTTTATCTGAGTGCCTTAAGACCAGCAACAGTCTAGAGAGAACTTGGTCAATGAGGCAAGTCGTGCTGTTCAGGTTTAATTGGCGTCTGTGCTTTGCTGGTGGAAACCGTTGCTCCTGTTACCAAAAAGCCATGTTTTTTCCATGGGACAGGGTGTGGGCTTCTACTTGTAAGGTTGTGGCATTTGTACAAAGTACCAATGTGCCCATTTTTTTCATATATTGGTTACCAAGGAGTGCAAAAGTGCACAATTCCCAGCACTGGATACCTCTGGCTAAAGTTATGATATTCCTCTTCTCCCTTGCTTCTCAGCGTCCCATCAAGTATCAGCAGTGAACCAGAGGATGGGCCCCGGCTGTCCCTGGCAAAGAAACCCATGCCAAAACCAGATCGAGAGTTGAAGGAGGGTAAGTCTGATGAACATGTTTCAACAAAATCAGAAGGTTTTTTGCTATTGCTAGAGACTACAGACTGCAAAGGTTGGCAGCTGAGCAATGAGGGCCAATCCTGCCTGAGGGGGTTGAAGTTTTGTTTGAGAGACAGAGAAGCCTCTGTTGCTGCCATCACATTTCTTGGTCTCTGGATCCCACCAGCACTGCTCTGCTCTTGGACTTGCTGTTCCCACCTGCTAAGCTGCTCAGTGCAGAACCTTGAGATGCAGAGCTGGGAGGCTTGTTCCTCCTCACCATGGGGAAGGTGGCACCAACAAACAGGAGTCTTTCCCCCAGGGGCTTTTAAGATTAAAATGTTCTCTGTTGTCCAGGCTGCAGAAGGACGGATGCTGAAGGCGTTAGGTTTTGGGAGCTCCAGTCCTGATGCTTTGCTAAGTGCACTGTTTGCAGACTGACTTGTGATTGCATGTCTTGACTTACATAAAATCACTTGGGTTTAAAGCCTGTCAGCAGAGATTTCAACTGATTTCAGCACATTCTTGTCAGCCACAGAAAATACCATAACATCTTCTACTAAAGACAAGATTTCCCCCATAACAATTTTGAAAAACTATATTGTGGCCAAATACCAAAGCGTGCTCCTCGCTGCAAAACAATGGGATCTCAAGCCAGGAGGTGTCTTGTGTCTCTAGTGGGCCAGCTCCACGGCAGCAGGCAACTAAACCTCCCTGCAATGCAACGGATGGTTGCACTTTTTGGGGGATTTCACAGCTTTCCATGGCCCAAGTTGTCCCCAGCTGCTCAGTGTCTTGTTCAGTGTATTGTTATCCCTTCTCTAGCCATACGTAATATAGGTGAATACCACAGGAAGATCTTGAAGACCTTGCTTAAGCCAAGAGCTGGTTGATTTATATTTGTTGGCATGTTTACCTTCTATAATCAAATAATTTCAGAGTGTGTCTTTCTCTGTTTTTTTTTTTTGTTCTGTCTATGCTTTTATTCTGGTTTAGTTGCAGAATGTTTTCAAGTTTACAAAGAACACTGAAAAATTTCAAAAAGAAAATGGGATTTTTGTCCATCCAGCTGCTTCCTTTCTCTGTTGTCTTTTTTCTTTCTCTTTTCACTTGGAAAAAGAAGAGAAAAGGCCAAAAGAGAAAAAGGAAAGTCCATTTAATTTTCTACTTCTCTCCTTCCCCCCTTCCTCCTTTTCACCAATTCCTTCACTCCCAAAAGTACAAAGAATACTCCGGTTTCTTTGGGGTGTTTTTCACAGAGCATACACACGGGAAACGGGTCTCTCTGCTGGTGCTTAGAAGCGGTGGGGGTGAGGAAGGCAGCTGGGAGCGCACTGCCCGTGTGGGACAAGGATTCAGTGTTCACGGCACAGGGCAGCCCCAGCTAGAAGAAACTTCCCAGTGGTGAGCGATGCCTTCCAGGTTCATCCCTTGTGTGCCTACGGCTGCGAAGAGCAACGTCCGAGCCGGAAGACTCAGCCCTGAGTTGGAGTGTGCCAGGCGTTTGGATTTCAGAGTCCTGTTTCTGATCCAGCTGCATTTATAATAAATGCTATTATTGAGCAACAAGAACAGCAAAGTGAACATGAGGAACATCCCATCTTTTCTGTTTCCAAGAAACCTAACTCTTCAGAAATAAAGTCGTGGGCTAGTGGTGGGGCTCTGCCCTCAGAGTTACATGTCCTCCATAGGCCAGGGAGACCTTCCAAAAACACAGTGTGCCTCAATGGACAAGAAAAGTAGTAATTATAAAAGTGGTGTAACAGAGAATTTTCCTTGTGCCACATGGTGAGAGGAGCTCTGCGGCTCTGTTTCCTCTGTTTTATTGTGGCTCTGTGACAACAGATAATTTTTCCCATGATTTAGATGCGTTTCACCTTCTTCCTGGAGAAACATCTGGTTTAGGTTTTTATTGTTTTTGTCATTTCTTTCATTCGCTCTCATCAAGGAAATGAGGGGAATAGGCTTCAGAAGACGGTAATTTAGTGTCCTTGCTCTGTTTTTCTGATCAGGCAAGTTTGGCAGGGATGGATCCAAGCTTCTGTAAAGCGATAATCTCTCTCTTCTCCTTGCCCATTCGCTCAGCACATAGTAAGGCTCAGTTGCCCCATACCAGGTGGAGGGTTGGCAGTGTGGAAGCCCAGCCAGAGTTATATTTTCATCCCAGGGGTGCTATGTGGGACCTCCAAAACATAGCCAAGCCACCAGCTGCTGGCAGGCAGAGAGACACAGCTCAGAGGCAGGGAGGGAGGGATGACAGGGACAGCCACAGCAGCTCCTTTGCCTCTGTGGAGGAGGGTTGTCTTCAGGGTCCTCCTGCTTGCCCACTCCCAGCCCCCCTTGGTGGAGCACAGGTGATGCTTGCTGCAAGCTCAGCACCATGTCAGGTTTTCTGTGTGGGTAAAAGACAAAAAAATTCTCACTGGTGTCAATCGCAGAGAGCAGCTTTGCATGCCAAGCCGGCAAGAGCCACACAGCGCAAATGCAATGGAAACTTATGGCTGCTGGGCAGGAGAGCCAGGTTAGCTGGTGTCTGTGTCCCTCATCGTGTCCCACGGGTTTTGGCGTTTTCAGGCTGTGGTCCCTGCATTTACAAGGCAGCTAATGAGAAGGTGGAAAATGCTGATGCTCTTGCAGCAAATTGATTTCATCTCCGGGTGTTTCCTACGCTTCTGTTTCTTTTGTTGCTGATGTGAGGCCAAACTGCTCTCTGCTGTGAAGCTTTCCCTGGCAGCGTACCCGTGTGACTTCAGCTGACCCTCAGCCACGGTACAAGATGTCACCGAGGCCAGGGCATGTTCAGCAGGGTCATTTTGTGTGTCTCTTTCCATCAGGGGGTCCGCTTCTCTACAGCGACGTGAAATTTGTCTACAACTCGCAGCAGCTGAATGGCACCCAGCGAGTACTCCTGGATAACGTCATCTCGGAGGAGCAGTGCCGAGAGCTTCACAGGGTGGCCAGTGTGAGTAGGCAGTGCCCCTGGGGGGGACGTGACTGCCACCTGGGCTGAGTGCCTGATGTCCTCCCCAGCCTCTGGCTTGTGAGAGCTGAATGTGTGGTCAGCCCCTGGAGAGGCTCTGGGTTCATGCCTCACTCTTGAGTGTTGCAACTGATGCCAGGATGCCCATGGAGAGCAGTCAGACACTTAGCCCCATAACGCGCCCATAACTGCAGCACAGGAGCTGCTGCTCCATCTTGGGCCATTCTTAGAAATATGCTGAAAGACGGAGCCCATGCAGAAATAGCTCTTTGCCCCATGTTATACACAACCCCAAAGGATGCTCATCCACAAGCCTGGTTGAGCCTTCTCATTTGTTGTCAACTGAGCCTGGGGAGGGACAGAGGGTGCCTGAACATCCCCAGTTGGGAGGTAGGTGGCTGTTTTCCAGCATCTCAGAATGGATTGTGCTCATGGAGAGCTGCAGTGTCTTTCCACCCAACTCATCTGCCCTGGGGTATTTGGGGAAGAGGGTCCCAGATGCTTCCATTGCAGCTCCCCTTCTCCTGGGGAACCAGTTTACCGCTCACCAGTGTTCATGTCTTTCAGGGAATCATGTTGGCTGGAGATGGTTACAGGGGCAAAACCTCCCCCCACACTCCGAACGAGAGATTTGAAGGAGCCACTGTCCTCAAAGCCCTCAAGGTGCAGCTCCCTCCTCCTCCTCCGCCTCTCTGATACCCTCTTCCCAGGTAGTGCACAGCACTGACCCTCTCTTGCCCCTTCTCCTTGCCCAGTACGGCTACGAGGGCCGTGTCCCACTGAAGAGCGCCCGGCTTTTCTACGACATCAGCGAGAAGGCTCGCAGGATCGTCGAGTCCTACTTCATGCTGAACTCCACACTCTACTTCTCCTACACCCACCTGGTGTGCCGCACCGCCCTCTCCGGTGAGGGCTCAGGGGGCTGGCGGTGGGGCAGGGCTGGAAGGACAGGAGGGGTTCAGCCTCCCGGGGGGGGGGGGGGTTATGAGTGGGGCAGCCAAGCCTGAGAGTAGCTCTGTTTTGCCTGATGCTTAAACCGGTGGGTGAGGGCTGAGCAAAGTCACCGTCCCCACAGCAGCAAAGGTGGGCACTACTGTCCTGAAGAAGCTCATTTCTGAGGTGTCTCTTGTTTTTCCCGTCTCCAACTCTTCCTCTTTTCTCCTCCCTCTTCTCTTGCCTCCTCTCACCATCTCTCCTCCTTTCCACCCCCCCAGCTCTCCATCTCACTTCCCTGCAGTAAGGAATAAGCAGAGCTGTGCAGATCTGAGTCCTCAGATGCTGCCTTTTCTCCCCCGCCTTTCCTTTCCTCCTCTCACCTGTGCACACCATCCAGAGTAGGGTCGGGGCAGGCTCCCCCACAGTGACGGACCCCACAGAGCATGGCATTTCCATCTCATCCACCCCTTCTCCTTCCCCCTTCCTCCACATGGTCCTGCCCAGGCCAGCAGGAGAGGAGGAATGACCTGAGTCACCCCATCCATGCTGACAACTGCCTCTTGGACCCCGAGGCCAACGAGTGCTGGAAGGAGCCTCCTGCCTACACCTTTCGGGATTACAGGTAGATAGGAAGGGGGGCCTGCTGCTGGGCACCCTCCCCAAGGCAGGGCATCCTGCTCCACAGGCTCTAGGTCCTACAGCTGGTACCTCCCAGCCATGGCAGAAGTGAGATCTAGCAGGTAGTTTCTGGCGGCCACAAGCATCGTCGCTAAGCTTCAAGCCAGAGTTTAGCTGTAATGGCTCTGTGATATTTTAGGGTTGGGAGATTCCAGGTGTGGCCCACAGGACTGTGTCTCTGTCAGGTGTTTTTGGTGCAGAACGGGAGGGTGAGAGCTGATGGGAACCAGGGGACATTTTGAGAATTGTTACCTAGCCAAGGAGAGATCTGCTGGTTCTCGGCTGTGGCTCCAAGATGGGGGCAGTTTGGATGGCCCCAACTGGCCCCACAGCAGGACCCCCCCGCCCAGCAGCCCCTCACCCACGCCTCAGTGGAGCAATGCAGGATCTGCCCTGGAGGTGGGGGTCAGCCCTGAGCCCTCCCTGCTGCTCCCCTCACAGAGGTCTCCTTCTTCCTCCCCCAGTGCCCTCCTGTACATGAACGCGGATTTCGAAGGAGGAGAGTTCATTTTCACTGAGATGGATGCCAAAACTGTGACGGTAAGTCGGTGCTGTGAACCAAATGCCGTTCCTCAGCAGCCTGTGCTGAGGCTCTGGGCTTCCCCAGGCAGCCTGTGGCTCCTACCTTGCAAAGACCCCATACAAAATCCTGCTGGCAGAGGTGCACAGACCTTCTGTTCCCTACCCTGAGGCTGTGCCGAGCAGGAAACCTGCAGATCAGAGGGATGGCTGAGAGTCGTCCCTGCCTGGAGGACTGCTGAGCTCCCACCCCATCTCGTGGCCAAACACGAGGCAATGTCTCTACATATGCAGTGCCTGGCCCAGAGCAGGTCACGGTGGTGGACACCAGTCCCTGAGAGGGATGGGGCTCAGGCACAAACCCCTACCCCTGCATGGGGCCATTTGGGAGGCTGGGGACCCCCTCTGTGAGCATCTGGCCACCATGCTGGTGCTCTGAAGTCCAGTAGGTGCTGGAAGGCAGATTGCATCTACCTAAGACCAGTGCCAGAGAGTTGATTTGGTTGGCACTTCTGCCCCTGAGGTCCTGCAGGACACCTGTTGTGGACTCAGCAGAGAGAAGAGGTGTTTCACAGCCCGTGCCAGGGTTAGCCTGAACCTCCCTTGAGTTATGCCATGACCCTATTTTGCCATAGGTGGTCACCTGCAGGCTTTGCAAGGGCTCCATGCCACCATCTCCTTTCTGTCTGTGCA
Source organism: Grus americana (assembly GCF_028858705.1). NCBI lineage: Eukaryota > Metazoa > Chordata > Aves > Gruiformes > Gruidae > Grus > Grus americana. Next base: position 16,287,340 of record NC_072860.1, read on the forward strand.
GCAGGACCAAGCCTCACACCTCCCTATTTACCCCACACATTTTTACAGCTATGCTCGGAGCTCTGCATGTCCTCCTGAGCAGCTCACTCTGTCTTGGGGCAATGGCCAGTAAGATCCCAGGCCCTGGACCATGGCGAGCTCAGACATGGCCAGTGTGTGCAGCCATGCTGCTCCTGCCACCCTGGTGTCACCTGTTTTCCCACAGGCCTCCATCAAGCCAAAGTGTGGGCGAATGATCAGCTTCTCGTCAGGCGGCGAGAACCCCCATGGGGTGAAGGCGGTTACCAAAGGCCAGCGGTGCGCTGTGGCTCTCTGGTTCACCTTGGACCCACTTTACAGAGAGCTGGTGAGTCCCTCCATCATGATGTGAGGGGAGCTGTGGGGTACCCAGCATCCTGGAGGAACCTGGACCAATCTTCATTGCCCAGTCCCAGCACATCTATTCCCGCCCCCCCCCATCACACCCCCCGCAGCAGCATTCCCATCTGCTGCACCACACAGACGTGAGCCAGTGGCTCCAGGACCAAATGGTTTTCCCTGCCAGCCATGCTCCTGGGCACCCATCACCCTGGGCCCATGGGGTGCAGGACTGGGCTGGGGTGCTGAGCAGGGTGCGGGAGGGCTCTACGCAGGGCTGGGCTGGCCATTTCTGACACCTAGTGGCAATAAACCGATGAACAGGGAAGTCCTCCACAGCCATCCGCAGCTCAGAGACCAGAGCGATGTGCAGCTGCTGCCAGGTCCTCAAAGGCAGTTTGGCAGCCTGAAGCCCATGGGGCTGGGCACCTGGATGCCTTGGAAGATCTGGGCTGTGGTGCCTTTCACCAGGCAACTGTACCAGCCCCTGTCTCCTTCAGCAGCAATTCTGGTCTGTAAGAATAGAAGATAAAAGACCAAGCAAAAGGAAATGCAGGGAGAGAGAGCAAAACCCTCCTGCCTTTGCCTTGTGAAGCAGGTGGGCTGCAAGATTTTGGGAGAAGCTTATTGTCACTTTACTGTGTCTCTGTTTTTTGGTGCTAGCTGAAATTCCTCCATGCTTGGTGCAGGTGTGGAGGGACATCATCCCTGCCCAGGGAGCTGGAAAGCCCCATCACGCAGAGGGGCAGGAGGAGGGTGTGCTGTGGCAGTGGCTGCTAGTGAAGTGTGATAAGGGAATAGTAATACATCAGCTCTGCCCCATGCATTGCAGCCCCTGGAGGGAGGAGGGAATTTTGTTTAGGGGTGCAAAGTGGTTTGGTTAATTTTGCCCAGCAAATCCCCAGCACAAGTCCCAGGCTGTCCCTTGTCCTCTCAGCTACACTGCTGGTCCTTGGATGAACTGCTTGCTGGGGGTCCTCCCAGCTGAGCCATGCTAAGGTGAGAGCAGGCGCTGAAGCTCTGCTGTTACAGTTTTTTTCCCTTCTCCTCCTGCAGGAACGAATCCAGGCAGATGAAGTGATTGCGATGTTGGACCAGGAGCATCTAGGACCCAGTGAAATGAACATCAACCCAAAGGATGAGCTATGAACTAGGCCAAAGACTTTTTCTATTAAATATTTATTTAATATTGTTAATCTTATTAGAACCCTTCTATTTTTGTACAGAGCTGCTGTATAAATTAACAGGTTAATATGATTGTGGAGTTTCAGGCGTGCCTCTTCTGTGTTTAGCACAGCTCTTGCTGGGACCCCTCATCTCTGTGCCAGCATCTCCTGCTGCGACTGACTCTGTGTCTGGGGTTCCCTGTCCTTCCGTGGCACTTCTCAGGATGTATTCAGGCCCACTGTACCCCCTTGGAGAACCCCTTTTTTTTCTTTCTCAGCCAGAAATAGCTGCTTCTCTTTAGCCTCTGCTAGAGAAATGTCTCAGGTGTGATAACAGACCAGTCTTCCTGCCCCTGCTAAGTGCTGGCTGAAGACCCGGGCAGTGCTGCCCTTGGGGAAACTGGAGCACAAGTCAGTTATTTCCATCTCGGAGCCCTTCACTGTTTGAAATATACTTTTTAGGGAAAAAACAAAGCAAAACCCAGGCCCTAGCAAAATGCATATCTCCCTGTAACCATGCAAAGCTGGCATTTGGGCATTAATTCTGAGCAGAGCTTCCAGAAGTCACCTGCTGGGCCCAGCCAAGAAGGGGTTTGATTTCCAGCTGACTCCAGTGAAATAGGGTCTATCACTCATGTTCAATCCCTGCTCTTGCTAGTGGCCTGGGATGTATGAAAGAAACTGCTTCACATCACATCCTTTTTTGCTTCTAGCCCAGTGCTGCTGCTGGTAAAACCCAAGGTTAGAAGTCATCGTTTCCAGGTCCATTTTGGAAAGCAGCTGACAGGCTCAGGGATGTTACTGTGCCATGGTGTTGGGTGATCATGGCGCAGCTTTGTACTCCAGATGTCCTGGCTGCGTCCTCCCATCCTGACAGTGCAGGAGCAGCAGTTGTTCTTGGTGTGGTAGCATCTGTTTCCTCAGAGTATTTCTGACCCAGTCTGAGGGTGTTGCAGTGAAAGCACATGCTGCTTATCACAAGAGATTTACTATGATGCCAGTAACTGCTGCTAAGCTAGTACATCATCCCCCTCCCACCATTAAATTAACTCCTCTGTGTGTGTGGATCAGAGCAGCCCCTACCTCAGTCAAAACGAACACGGAAGTCACAGAACTGCCCACATTCCAGACATAGGGACAGCTTTTATTTTGACCCAACAGCTGCTTCTGCTGCTAGAAAACAGTTCCTGAAAGGAAGGTTGCAGCAGTTTTTACTGTTGAATTTACTGCAAGGCTGCTGTCTCTCCAGAAAGCACTGCAGGGATCTTGGCTGGAATTTGCATCCCTGAGCAGCTTTGCTCAGTTCCCTGCTGCACTGGCACTTTCTTAGTCCTTTTCTGCTCCCCTCTGCCAGCTTCGACATTTCCAGGACTTAAAATCTGCAATAGGGAACTGTCTTTTCATGCAGCTTGTGCCTACCCAAATCTTCCATGCTCAGCAGCACCCTCTTCTAATGCAGTCACTGGCTGCAAAGGCCATAGACAAGGATGGTCCTTCTGTAGAGACCCCCTCAAAAGCTGGTCCTGGGCAAGATAAAGAGGAACTCAGCACATCTGGAAAAAACAAATGCCCAGACTGTGAAGGGGGCACCATTACTGCCAAGAAAATGATGGAAGGGTCATTTGGTGCACCTCCTCCACTGTGGAAGCTGCAGGGGAGAAAGCTCTTGAGTGTTTCTGAGCCACTAGTGTAGTTTGTTTCTTGGTGGTTATCTCCCTTCCTTATAGACTGTTGAAAAGTTTCATTGTGTTGGCTCCCCAAAGAACTGCCCACAGCTCTCTGCTTTCAGAGACCCGTCCTTGCTTACATGCCTCCCCTGCAAATCCTAAGTCGCCCTTTTCTAAAATAGCCAGAGGAAAAGCTGGAGGGAAGAAGGGGAGGGCAGCTGGAGACCTGAAATGAAATGCCAGTTGTGTTGTCCCCCCCCATCTGCACCACACTAGTGCATCCAAGGCTTGACTCATACATGCTGTACCTTCAGCATGAGTTTGTGCTGCCATCCCCCTGACAACCACATCTGCTTGAGCACATCCTGCAGAGCTCCCCCCGCAACTGCCCCAAGGAGCTCGGTGCAGACCCTACCCTCCCAGGGGCTGCAGGGATCCCGCCAGCTGGTCCTCCTGCGGGGAGGTGGGGAGGGCATCGCAGGTCGTGGTTTGTTTGCTGCTGTGGTGGTTAGCCAGAGCTGTGTCTAAATCCAGGGGAAATAAACTAAACAACATCTGGGCCTGTCTTTGTCTTTCTTTAGCCAAATATTAGAAGGGAAGACTGGGGGGGGGGGTGCTGTTTGTCTGATGATGGTGCCTCTCCCTTTGGGGTTTCCTGCCCTAGGGCACGCGCGTGCGCGCGCGCACACACACACACCCCCGGTGCTGGAGGAGCGTCAGAGACACTGATGTGGACAGGATTAAGCAAAGTTGTGTGCATGCATTTGCCTGTCTGTCCATCTCCTTTGCTCTGCGTCCAGCTGCCTAATAACTTGGGTACCACTGGCACACTTCAGGCAGTTGGAGAGCAGGAGAAGGGTGTCACAGCCTTGTGTGCTGCTGGGGTGTGCAGCAGGCTGCGGAGCAAAGCAGGGCTCTGGATGGCTCCTAGTGAAACAACAGCTTTGGTGGAGAACAGTAGAGCAGCCCCAGAAGGATGCAACATTTCACGACTCAATTGCAAATATGAACCCCAAATCCACAAGAAGGGGAAAGACTCTGGGCTGCCTGGGCCGTGCTGCTCACCGCGCTGCTCTGCCACTGAGACCTGCCTGTGGTCCATGCCAGGCTGAAGCCAGGAAACAGGAATGCAATGAGTCAAAGGCACTTTTCCTATTTGTTTGTTTTTCCAGCTCTCTGCTCTGGCAAAGTCTAGCTCAAAAATGGATTTGTATTTCTGCTGCAACAGCAGAGGTGGTTGCCAAATTTATTGGCACGCTGTAGCCTCACAGGCGCAAGTTACAGAGCTCTTTGGAACATGCACCGATGTAGGCTTTTGGGTCTCTTTTGTATCTGTGGGATGGGTTGCCACCAAGGTGGCTTGGCCACTGAGAAATTAATTTTAACTCTTAGATTTGATGTAGGGGGCTGGCATCTGCCAGAGCTGTCAGGGTCACATCCAGAGTGCCCACAGGGCACCCACATCCCTGGAAAAAGAAACCTAACAATAATACCGAATATATACACTCCTCCTTGATCAAATATGCCCCAGGGACAACCTGGTGCACTAACATTTTTGCTTCCTGCTACATTGGCTCACGTTGATTATTCCTCTCTTGCCCTGCTCAGTAATTGCTGCTTCCCAAAGGCTCTACACGAAGCAGCTCCCCAAGGAGGCAGTGCCCGAAGTCACGCCATTGAGAATAAAGCTGATGTGCATTTCAGAGCAAGCCTCACGGTTCTTGGGCCAGCTCTGCGCTCCTCTAGCCAAGACTCGGGCACCGAAGGGAGCCACAACCTACTTACGCATTGGTCATTTGTTATATGTGCCCCAGTTCTAGCCCCAGCGATGGGAGCGGTTTGGAGGTGGTGATGCTTGAACCATGTCTTAGTTCCTTGTTAACTCTGCTGTGCCCCTCCTAATACTAATATATGCAGGGTGGGATTAGCAGGGTTGATTTATGACAGTCAATCAGAAAAAAAAAAAAAAAAAAAAACAACTCATAAAGGAAACGTAATAGAATTAAAAAGTATTTAAAACCAGTGAAGTGGCTCTGTGTGTGTGTGTGTGCGCGCGCATGTGTGTGCTTGGGTGCAGCCCTTGGTCTGAAAGCGAAGCCCTGCGCAATGTTACTCACTGCCAGGGGATCTTTACTAGGAAGGAGCTTTGTTTTTGCTTTGACATTTAAGTGGACCCAAGCCAAGTTTGGTCACCCCTTCTTACACAAGGCTGCTGCTAGGGGTTGCAGGGGGGGCTGGAGGACCCCGGTCTGTGCCACAGGCATGCCTTCAGCAACAGGGAGTCAGTAATGTTTCAGGAAAAAAAATACAGATGAAATGGTTGCCTTTGTTAAGGAGAAGATGACTCATTGCATGTCTCAGTCAAGGATGTGGCAGCAGATGTGTGCAGAGCTGGCGGCAGCGAGGGCACCGAGGTGTGGGGAGCAGCAGCTAGCAGGGGTCACGGTAGCCCAGCGAGGTGCCCAACGCCTTGTGCAGAGGGTAGGAGCATGGAAAACACATTGTACAGGTAAATAACGACCGACGGAGGCCAGCAGAAAGCCTGAGGCTGTGCCCCTTTGGGCTGTAAATGCCTTACTGCAAGTGGCTGCTGAAAGGTTCCCTACAGCCAAAAGCTCACCCCTGAAAATAAGACTTGCGGGTATTTGCGAATTCCTGAATCCACAGTCAAGGCTGAAGTATCTAAAGCTCTTTATGTCCAGTGGCTACCCAATCTAATGAAAGCTGGGCATGCCCGCAGGCACTAGCCTGCAAGACTTTTTGAGGCATTAAGCAACTGAACCTCGCCAATATTGCTGTGGAGGCCTAGGGCCATGTGAACATGTCTATTCCCAGCAGCTCCACTGGATGATGACTAATCTCCATTGATTCCAAGCTGGGTCATGGTAAGCTTATAAAATATGGTGTATATGGACCTTTTGTATGTCCCCTTTATTTCCCAGGAGCTAGACTGACAGTCCTAAATACAGCAGCTGTGATGACTGTTGGACACCCAGCGACAAGCCCTGCAAGCAGCCAGCCCAGCTGAAGACCCTCTTCTGCTGCCACTCCATCCCACCCTGCAGCTGCATCCTTTTGCCCTCTCCCCACCCTGCTGCTCAGTCTCTGCCCCAGTGATGGACAATTTGGGTGGCACCATCCCCGCCAGCTGCTGCACCTAAGGTTGGCCAGTCCCTGTGCAAGGGTCTCCCCACCTCGGAGGCATTGTGGTCGTGGGTGGGAGCACCTTTGTATTACAGCTGCTGGCTGCCTGTGAGCTACAGCAGCTTGGCCAGGGGAAAGATGTGAGCGGAGGAAGGACATGGAGTTTGCACTGAGCACTGTTCATCCCTCCTGGTAAAACCTGGGCAGAGCCAACCTGAACACTGACAGACAGCCGAACATCTTCCCACGAAAAGCTGTCATTAAAAAAAAAGGTTGTTTCCTCCTGTCCACACCCTTGCCCAGCCTGGGGGAAAAAAGAACAAAACAGCTGGCAGTGAGATAAAAATGGGCTAGTCCTGCATTGAGGAAGAACTATATTAAAAAAGGAAAGAAACTGCATGTCTTTTGTTTCCGCAACTGCTCCTACACCCACACCCCACTAGAAGAGCCGCTTTTTCCTGCAGGAAGTGCTGCTTGTCTGCACATTGGGGTATGACCCTGGCCAGGTCCCATGATGTGCTCTTCCCCGGTGTGGATGGGCACATATATATGTGTGCTTCTTCTCCCACCACCCCATTTCCACAGCAGACACCCAAACACAGCGTATAAGATGCCTTGGTGGCAGTGACAGCATTGGCACCCCAGAAGCAAGGGAGTGCAGCGTGCATGAGGCCAGATCCTGCACCATTGTTCACCCCAGGCACAGCCCTGCCTTCACTTTGGGCCTGGGGGGGCCGGCATGGACAAGTGCAATAGATGCCACTGAGAATGGCAGGGGACCCCCATGTCCTCTCGGAGCACAGCGAAGTGTGCATGTGTGTGCGTGTCACCCGTCCATCCCCAGAGCACACACTGGACCAGCAAACTGCTGTTTCCACAGGTCTAATGGATACTACGGCCAGCCCAGCATTACTTATATCTTGTTTTAAACACATGGTGAAAGCTGACACTGAGTTTGTTTCCTTTTCATTTAGCAAGACTTCGTTATGCAAAAAAAAAAATATTTAAAAAAAACATAAATGTCAACATGTCCCAACCCCCTGGCTGCCATCCAACCCCAAAAATAAGTCCAGCAAACTACAGGAACAAAACAGGCAATTCAGGGAGCTGCCTGGCCACCCTCACCTTGTTCTGGGACAAGGCAGAGAGCCGGTGAGCCGCAGGGGAGCAGGGTTCAGCCTGGGTCCGGCTGGCAGCGGCGGGCAGCGCGTGAGGCCACGGCAGGAGAGCACGGGTGCAAGCAACCGCAGTGCGTGCCATGGCAGGAGCAGGCAATGCGAGGGCTCCGCGGGCAAACAGAGCCAGGCTGGCGAGTGGACACACTTGGCAAAGGAGCAAGTCAGCTAATGATCGTTTCCAGCGGTGGTTTGGATAACAAGAATGGCAGTTCTAGTAGGTATTTCCTGAGGTTGAGCAGGGCAGGGCAGGGGAATTAATATGAGCTCAGTTTAGCTTCTACCCCTCCTTTATTTGTAATGAGATTAATAGCAGAGATGGTAGCGGCACCATCAGTCTGCTGCCGAGATGGGGTGAGATGATAAGCAGCTCCTGTGCTGCCTCGCATGTGAGCCCAACAACTCCAGCACACAGGGATAAACACTGGAAAACACATCCCTTTTAACACATGTGGCTTTTTTGCAATGGCCTTAGGGTGGCTTCACTCCCAAGTTCGGAGGAAACACATTGCGTCGGACTGGCCCAGCTGCTCCCGGCAGTGCCAGGAACGTGGCTGACCTCCCAGCGCAGCTGAGCATCACCATTCCCTCCTTGCATTGCTTCTGCACCTGACGCCAGCTGAAAGTGCCGGGCTAAAGGCTGGTCCCTGCTTTGTCAGTGAGAAATGAGGCCACCTCTTGCCACCAATAATCTTTGGGCAGCTCCAGTGCAAGCAATGAAACCGGTTGGTTTGTCTGCAATGAGGCAGAAGCTGAAAAGAAAGTGAATGCCCTGCAAGGCACCTCCCAGCTGCTCACAGCACTTTAACTGGTCCGTAGCAAAGGTGGAGAAGAAACTCACTTATGATCCCCCTCACAGAGAGAAGAATGTGGACCTCCCAGGAAATTTTGCAAGGATCTTTGTCACACCTGTGAAAGGCCTGTTCATGGCAAACCTAGAGCCACCTCTGAGTGTATGTAGCTCTAGCAGGGGAGTTTTGGCTGGAAAACCACTGAAATAAAAGCCCTGTATTTTAAAAGCCTCATACTCGTCACAGTAACCAGACACACATGGGCCAAGGGCAGGGCAGGGGCATCTGGGCACCAGGCTTATCCCTGAAGGACTCTCTGCAGTGGCTGGGCACAGCCAAGGTGATGCCCAAGCCTGACATCCCCTTCACCACGTTTTTAGTCACTGGCCACATCACCCCACCCCAGGATGCCCACGAAAACCATCTGTGGTGACATACATTTTTGCATGAAGCCCTTCTCATGGAGCCCCATCAATATGTGTCCATGGCCCAGGGATGGCCAAGCACTGTGGGGGGGCAGCTACCCAGTCCTGGGGGCAAATCGTGGGGGGCTGATCCCACCACTGCATAGGAAAAAAAAACAACCCACCAGCATCTTAAAACCAGTTTGCTGCCCCCAGGCACCTGGGGGTTGTTTGTTCATCTCCTTTCATTTCGAAACCTTGTGTGAGAGGCTGGGAGCTGGCATTCACCCCTCCGGTGGTGCCAGCTCCGAGATTGTTTTATTTGATTTGCCGGCCAAATTAGGTGGATGGGTGGAGACTAAATTTTCCCCTTTATTTTTGTTTTCAAAAAACCCTCCTGGCCCTGGGTGAGGCAGAAGGAGCTGAGTAGTTTCATGTCTATCTTCTCTGTGACAGTTACCTGCCTACAGCGGTGGGGCCGCAGCCCGGCTCCTCCGAGCAGAGGAGCTGGGTGCGGGGCGACGGGCTTGCTGGCCGGGTGGGGAAAACCCTCAGCCACCTCACACAGCATTTTTTTTAATTACCCTCCCCCAGCTCAAATGCACTGGAAACAGCTCTAGTGCAAGCCCATCCTTCCTTGCTCTGTGCAACAGGTTGAAGGAAAATGAAGCCTTTAATATGGGCAGCTGGTGGCACTGGGAGTGGATAAGGCAGGCTGTGAGCTCCTTGCCAGTCGAGGAGCGATCACCAAAAATCCTGGCCTTGTTGCCGGGCCTCATTTCGCACAGCTGCAGGGAAGGGGGTTGTCACCCAAGGTCCCCAGGGAAAGCCCTGAGCTGTGTGCGGTTGACACCCTGAGGCACTCTGAGCACCCGCTTTCAGAATAACTGTCCCCACATCAAAACACGGCTCTGACAGCGACTCTCAGGGATGGGACAAAGTATATATGGACGTTCTCCTGAGCCTGGCTGTGTCTTGTGCTTCCCCAGGTGACTCACCCAGCCCTTGCAGCACCTCCAGAAGCAAAGCAGCCCAGGAGGGGTTTTCCCACCTCACTCATGGCAATGAAGAGAAGGATGTTCACATGCATCTTCCAAAAGCTCAGCCATGGGCAACCGGTGTGCCGTGCTCTGCTGTGCCCAGCAAACTGCCAAGACCACCCTGCCAGCCATGAGCCCATGCTGCTGCCACCCAGCTGTCCTGGCAGCTTGGGCTTGCCCACCCCTCCAGAGCCACCTGAGACACTGCGGGGAAAGTAAACATACTCGCACCAAACCCAGGCACTGCAGGGAGAGAGAAAGCCTGGCTGATGAGCACGCACCCGGCCTGGTCAGCGGGCACCACGCACGTTCCTCCCTGTTTGCTTGAACATCTGCACCGGACGCTGTGGCACTGCCCCGGCAGCCATGAACCGCACCCTGCCAGTGCCCTGAGAGCAGCCTGAGCGTGGGGTCGGCATGGCAGAGAGCTGCCGCCGTGCCTGCCCACCCCTTGGCTGCTGGGACCCATCGTGCTGGCTGGAGCTGCTAGCATCGCTGCTTGTGAGGAATCGGGACAAATCTACAGATGTGTTTGCTCTGGGAACATGACGAATCTTTAGCAGTTCCCCTTGAGGCAGAAGATGCTATATCCTTTCTCCTCTTTCAGACTAATTACATTGAAACAAAAGCTGAGATACACCATACCAGGAATGTACCAAGACTGCAAGTCCTCCACCCAGCGGGATTAGGTGGGAGCTCCGGATGGCACGAATACAGATGCCGGCAGCCAGCCTCACGCTCCTCTTGCTCAACCCCTGGCGCCACCAGACAAAAGATAACAAACATCTCTCCTGCTCTCGTGATGGGCCTAGCAGCAAAAGAAAATTTGCAGGTCAGAAGCTCCTGCTGGGTAGCCCATGCTCCAGGCTACATGGAAGAGCTGCCGTCCCTCAGCACCTCTTTGCCCCAGCAGTGAACACCACATAGTACCCGTACATAGGGGAGACCCCAGGGATGCACACCCCAGGCACTGCCTTGGGTTCTCCCCTGCTGCCTTCAAACTGTATCTCACTTCCAGCACTCCCACTCTTCCCAAGAGATGACATGGCTGCTGCTGATTCCTCCTAAATATCGTCAAGTTTTTGGGAAAACCCAACAGGACTCTTTGCTTTCCCCTCCCTCGGCAGCTCTGCAAGTCACTAGTCACCATGATGCCAGGCCATGGCAGTCTGAAGGCAGCTCTGCCTTGTAGACACACTCGGTATAAACAGGGACAAATGCACCAGAGGGATCCTCCTGCTCTAACCTAGGAGGGGGAAAAGGGCAGAGTGCTGCCTGGAAACACAGGCCAGCTCTGGGAGCATCACCAAGACCTTCCCCCTCCCTGTCTCGCCTGACCAACCCGGTCAGTATTGCTCTTTTCTCTCACTTGCAGTGGAGATGCTCACAACTGGCTAAAGCAGCATGACTGGGAAGAAAATCAGGCTTAGAAAATTTGCCTGTGTAGGTATAGATGTTTGTCTTGGGCACCCTTTTCCGAAGCCTCACTGGGTTTGATTTGGCCGTCTCAACTAGCTAAGAGCCTTCTCAAAGGTATTCCGGATGCTGTGGCCAAACCAGGCATGCAAGGGTTAACCAGCATGCTCCTTGGGCCCAGCATGACTTCACTTCAAATGGAGCGAAGGAAAGGTCTTCTGGTTCCTCTTGAAGATGTGAAAAACAGTCAAGTGCTGCAGTTTGTGCTCCACATCTTCCCAGCCAGACTCTTTTGCTGGGCTTCATCTCCCATGAAACGCCACAGTAACTCTGTGCTGCTTCCTGGGCATGGGGACACCACTACAAAAACAACAGAAAAAAATTAAAAATCAAATTTCAGTCAGCTCTCTCTGCTCCTGAGACCTCTCCAGACAGCAGCTGGTCACAGCCCACATGGGACGCAGAGTGCCTTTGCCTTCACATCCTCACCTGCCCATCTTCAGCTGGCTGCTGGCTTCCCTGGCAGGGATTGCAGTCATGTCCAATTTCCTCACCTCCAAGGCAAGGCCGAAATAATCTGAGACAGCTGCTGCCCATGGCCTGACTGTAACGTACTTGCCTTAATGGTTACTTGCTAATATTTCACCCTTGGGTGAAATGATAAAGGTTCAGGGCCAGGCGGAACATGTTCAGCCATCTCTTCTTTGGGGCAAGCTGAGTCACTGCTGTCAGAGGTGTGCAAATCGAGTTTGTGTGTGGGTTTGGTGCATATGTTTTTACTGTGAGCCCTTAACCTTCAACGTACAGCACAATCCCACCCACTGATAGCTCCTAAACACTGGCTTCCTTCTGTTCAAGTCACTAATTAAGCAGCAATAAAGGCTAGAATATAAACTATAATAGAAGTAACTGTCTTGCTACCCATAGCACTTAAAGCTGGAAGAAAACTTTCCAACAGGGAGAGCAAACAGTGAGGTCTGTGTCCTCCAGCTATCACCCTCGGTGGCAGGCGGGCAGGGACCACCACCGGCTGCTCCTCTAGAAAGTGGAAGCCCTGCTCAGGACTGCCAAAGGATGTTGTGGGGTTGAGGCTCAGGCCAGAGCCTAAGTACCAGAAGGGAAGGGACCAGCTTACACACACCAGCGCTTGGGGCTGGGTATTTGCTCCGCATGCAGGAGCTCTGTGTCAGCCTTCAGAAGGCCAAATACTGCCCTGGGGGAAGGGTGCTGGACTCTGCTCTAGGGCTGGGGATTGCAGCACCTTCCAGGCACTTTGTGTTGGAGGTGACCCATTAGCTCTTGTTTCTATGAAAAAACACTTCCACAAAAATACCTGTGTTCACCTTCAGGTTGGCAACTGTCTCCAGGTTCAGCATGAGCTGCTTGACCGTGTCCTTGGAATAAGAAATCGATGCATTTATCTTGCATTTCGCCATGGTGCATGGATAATTTGATGCAATTGTGTAGCCACCCACACCTTCAATTAATCAGAGTTTTTTCACACAGCACTGTGCAATATTTTGTTTCCTAACATCCCTGCTACAGAGTACTAGGATCTGTTGTAACATTTCTTACACAATTCCAGCACTGAGGGCTATGCAGCCAAGAAGAAGACGGATCACATGCGTAGAAATCTTCAGCTTTGTCTTCAGATGTGATTTCAAAGGAATCAGAAGCTGAATTAATCAGAGGCTCACAGAGGGGTTTGGGAAAGCAAAACAAAACAAAAAGCCCCTGGCCAGCAAACAAAAACAACCTCAGGAAGAAAATAGGAAGAAGTCAGCAGATTCCCTGGGGTGCCATTTAGGAAGCTCAGGAAAAACTGGAGGAAATCAGAGGCTCTCCTAGAAAACTGGAAAACACGTTGCCAGAGTTCACTGCTCCAGGACAGAGCTGAAAAATCCTTTTCAAGGGACCAAGGAGCCACCCCAACATCTTCCCCTTCAGATCTGCTCCTGCGCGGCTTCATGTTGCAGCTGCTGATGGGGGAAAGTGCAGATAAAGACTAGACATGGTCAAGTAGTAGAGTGCTTGGAAATGCTCAGACTGAATGCTGAATAACTGAAAAGAAACACCTGACAAATGCTTGCCCACACCTGAGAGCTGAGCATCCAGTCCACACCTTGGTGTGCAAATGAGCGGTTTGGGCACTCTTCCTTCTGGTCTCCCTGCAGACCATGGCAGCCAGGAAAGCTGGGCTGGGACCTGGAGGCCAGGGTAGGGATGAGCAATGGGGACACCTGGGTGCCAAGCAGAGAGCCTGCATGGGCAGAGCATGGCCCTGGAGCCCAGATCCTGCAGAAGCACTACCCATGGCTGCCAGCATGGCATACTCTTCCCCACCTGCCAGCCAAGGTGGGTACCATCGTCTCCAGGTCCCTAGCTTCTCCTTGGGAGCTGCAGCCTGTCTCCACGGCATAGCCCTGAACTGCAGCAGGTGCCTGCCCAGTGCTGGGGGCTGCTCTCACATTTGCCGCCCCTTGGGGCAGAACAGCATGTGGGCCAAACGAGCCGGGCAAGCTTTTAAAGTGTGCACTAGCAAACTGAGCCAGAGCCAGCTCTCGACCTCTGGGCCAACAGCCCATGGGGAGCCCCGGGGCAGAGCACCCCTCTGTGCGCAGCACCCTGCAGAGTCGCGCAGGTGCACAGCGGGGTGCTGGGTGCCGCAGGCGGGTCGGCCCTGGCAGGGTGCCGGGCTCCCCACCCAGACTGGCTGAGCTGGCTGCTGTGGCGGTGTGGGAGCCCGGAGCCGGCCACCGGTGCTCCAGCCAGGTGTTGCTGTGGGAGTTCCCGGCTGTGGCATGTGCTCCCTGCAAAATACCTGGTGGTATTTTCTCAGCTGGAAGAAGAGATGTGTATCGCTTTGGCAGGGAGGACTTTTGCAGCCAAGGCTCTGCGTGCATGGAGGGAAGGTGGAGCACCTCTCATGCCCTCAGGCAGGGCATGCATGGTGCTGAGAGCAGGGGATGCTGTTGCATGCTGGCCATGGCTGCAGGGTGTTGCAGCACAGGGTAACCATGCGGGGCTGCTTGCCTCCGATGCACCTTCAATCAGCCTTCTGGGATGGGTAGGCTCTTGCTCTGGAGACATCGCTGGGCAGAAGTTCACCAACCAAAGGCACAGCTTCAGGCTTTTTGCACCCAAGAGCTGTCTGGAGTGAAAGCAGTTGTCTCCCCTGGTTTGGCAGGAGATGGGTTTTGGTCTTCATCTTCTGAATTTCTCATTTGTGCTAGTGTTGGTTGGCATTGGCACAACACCGGGGATTCCCTGGGTGCACAGCAAAGGGCAGGAGAGCAGCAGCTTTCCCAAGAGTAAAAGTTGCTCTGAAACACCAATAGGCCACTTGCTTATTACACCCATGCAAAGCAAACAAGTTGCTGCTGCAGCTCTTGCATGTGGGATGCAATGGGAAAGGTATTGAAAAAGGTAGTTTTATAAAACTCATGCTCACACTGTGAGTATGGGAGCCATTTGGGGGGGGGGCTCAGGGGTGTACACAGGCTCAGTGATTCGGGTTGCCCCCACCTGTGCTGGAAAACACGGGACCGCAACGGCGGCAGGAGGAGAGCTGGCACCACCAGCCTTCACCCGCCGCGGCCACCCCGAGCTGCAGCAAGTCCCCGCATCCCTATTCCATGCTGCCGGCGGCGGAGCAGCCCCCGATGCCCGAGCAGGGCCGAGCCGGAGCGGGTCCCGCTAGAGGGCAGCGGCTCCCCGGGCAGTGCGGCCGCCGCCCGCCCGGCTCCGCTCCGTGCCGCAGTCCCCTGCCCTCCTTCCTTCTATATTTTTTTGTTTTTTATGACGACAGCATTACAAATCCCCTTGACAGAGGAACCAACGGGGGTGGGAGATGATGTACTCGGAAGCGCCTTGGCTTCAGTGCAGCAAGATCTCCTGTTGTCTCAATTTTTATTTTTTTTTTAATGCCAGATTGGATTTGTAGTCTTTTTTTTTTTTTTTTTTTTTTTTTAAGTCTGCTGCTAGACAGTCATTTCGAGAGTGCTGGCAGTTAAAGCAGAAGAGGAAAAGCACCATTTATTCCCCAGGTCTGCCGGTTTATTTTGTTTCAGTTTTTCCCTTTTTCTCTTCAGACCCTGCACCGGTTTCTTTGCCACACACAGAGCCCTGCAGCCAGTTACTTCCTGCTGGATTGCACATGGCTGTGCCATGAGAGTGTCTCTGCAGTGCAGCCATAAGCCATAGGAACTCTGCAAAGCTGCACAGACAGAGCTGCCCTGCTTAATATTAACAAACTTCCCTTGGCCTTGATGCAGGCAATAATAAGACCACATCTTCCAGGGCATGATTCAAAGTGGGAAGCTAATATGCTCTGAATGGCTCCCCAGGGACTTTCTTGCTACTGATGATGCAGGGAGCCTAATCTCCTACCCCAGGCAGTTGGGAGAGACAGTGTAAGCATCTCCCTTGCATGCCGTAATGGTTGGTATCAGCCCAGCTGTCTGTGAGTAATTGCTAAGCATGCCAGAAGGCAACCACCTCCTGTTGGAGCATGTATCCCCATCGTCTGTCCTGGGAAGTGGCACAGCCAACAAGCCACCGGCTGCCATGCTCCTGTTACCACTGCATGCAAAGGGCAGCGCACACAATGACAGCAAGAAAATCAGCAGAATGGTGCATGGAGACCTTCACCAAACACTAAATCTTAGAGCTATGAAGTTGAAATCCAGTTTTCCATGGGCCTGTGTCTCATGTTGCTGTGGGAGCGGAGAGAGGCATGGAACTTCTGTGACTGCAGCCACCAAGGCAGAAATATACTGGGCACAAGCAATATCATCAGGTGCGGTTGGGATCCTTCAGCCCTTGGCTTCAATGCTGCAGGCACACAGGCACTGCACACTGTCACCAGAGATGCCCCTTGGTGCTTGCCTGTGCGCTGGGGCTGCAGCTGCAGACCCCCCCCATCCTGCCCCAAATCCTGTGTCTCCTGGCCCCACAACTTCCATATAGCCTTGCCTTTACTCACCAATGGTCCCAGGCATCTGGCTCGTTTCATGAAGGCAGAGATGGTGTTGCCTAAGAACAAAACACGCGACGCTGTAGCAGTGTTTACAAGGAAGTCAAAGCATTTTACAAAACCAGCTTATCCCCCCATGCCCTCAACAAAGGACTTAGACCAGTTTGAGCCAAGGAAGCACACAGTCACACTCACCTGGCAGCAGGGCATGGCTGTGATGGGCAGCCCTACAACATCCACAGGTAGATGGAGGAGGCTGTGGAGGGGCTCCAACTCCTCTGCTGAAAGAAAGGCACCTATTAACAGAAACACACATGCAAAAACCTAAAACCACCTGGTTTCACAGCGCTAATGTTAAGGCCTTGTGCTGAAGGGATGGTGTATACAGTTGGGAGAGGATGGGCATATAAGATAAAGGGACCAGTCCATGGGGCTCAGATTAGGAGAGCAAAGCTGTAGCAAATGGCTACTGACATATACCTCTGAGTAAAATTTTGGCTTCTTAATCTTAGGGAAGCAAGCTGGGGGAAAGCTGCAGCCAGTCCTTGCCAATAGAGCATAAAGATTGACTTCCTTCCAGTTTATTTGACTTTCACGGCCAGTCTATCTGGCTCCAAAACTCCAGCCTCTGCTTTTTGCTATGTGCTCAGGAAGATGATTCACTGCTGTCATGGGTCACAGAGAAACAAAACAGCTCAGGACCCAGAAACCACCAGCTTGAGCCTGGCAGCCAGGCAAGGCTGTTTGCCAAACCTGCCTGGTGAAGGCTCAGCATAGGCACGGCCCGTGCTCCACGTCTGGGTAGTGGCCATGCACCGCTGCCCCACGGAGCAGACCACGCAAGGGAGCTTTGCAGGACTAAAGCACTGGCCTAGTGTAGCTCCTCCTTAACTTTTGCACAGCAATTGGTATAAGCTACACATTTTATAGCTCAGCAAAGCAGAAAGACACACAGCCCAAGCTCCTGCTTGGCGCTAGGCTGGGCTGCCCACATGGTTTTCCCACTGAGAAACAACGTGCAAAGAGGCAGAGCGGGAGGCCAGGTCCTGCAATCCTCCCGCAGCAGTGCAGGCGGACACTTTGCCGCCAAGAAGGAAGGGGGTTCTGCTAAGCCACACAGGATGGGAAGAACGTGATGAGCAAGACACCCTTCACAGGCTCCAATAGGACGTTTGCCAAGTTCTGTTGTGTCCAGATAAGTTTCATTCCAGGGGACTGCTAGCTTCAGCACACTTAGAAAACAGCATAGAAGGGCAGGCACGTCTTCAGGGGCCCACCCAGGCTTGCAAAACACAGCTGGAAGCTTGTGATGGATCCCTGCCCTGAAAACTTCATGCCTGCATATGAAGCATCCCAATACCCAAAGACAAAATTCCAACGGGTACGGGTGGAGGGCAAAAAGGGGAACGTCAGCTTAGATTCCTCAGCACTGAACCCCTTGCTGTAACATAAGCAATGCAAAAGTTCCTACTTCAGTAGTGGATCACAGAAGACAGCAACTGCAACCATCAGCAAACATGTTTCAAGCTTACCTGGTTAATAGAAACCAAAATCCTATTTTACCTGATCCAATTTGCTCATCTAGAGGCAGAGTCCATCAGCTGAAACAGCAAGTTCTTACACTTGTTATAGTAGCGCTTCTCTCTTTAAGGGCAATTACTAGTTTTTAACATCATGTTCAAGCAATCCCTGACTGTCAGAGTGGAATCAGGGGACTGATGCCTCTGGATATTGATATCCAGGGACAACTGTTTCTCTAATCCTTCAGCAAAAAGGAACCAAAGAAATCATGCAGCTATTCCCTACCCTAATAGTGAAAGTGAAACTAACTCCCAAGGGAAGCCTTTTCCTCTTTTAAGATCTTTGTGGTTTGGGTTGTTTTGGTTTTGTTTTGGTTTTTTCCCCGGCCAGTTTCCAAGCCCCCTCCCCCAACCATAACCCAGGAAAACTGTAAGAGAGGGAGAGACATGGGGCCCCATACAAAAACCACTGATGAAGCTGGGCTGTTAACATGGTGGTCCACGGACAGACTGAAGGCACCAGCTGATGGAGGCCACTCCATCACTTTCAAGACAGCCACCCAGCTGCTCTTCTTTCAAATCTTTGGAAGAGGAATTGAGATGCAAAGGAAAAGGAAATTACTTTGGTAGGAGCGAGGATGCATGGGGTGATGCGCAAGATGATGCGCAAAACCTTTGGTGTAAATTAAATAAGGAGGGCAAACCTCCCCAAGCTCTGAGTAGAGTGGAGCAGATGGCTGTGCAAGGCTATCCACAAGTGTGGAGTTAGGAAAGGGTGGCACTGACCCTGTCTGCTCATAGCACACGCTCCCTTCCCCCCGACCAGGACACACAACAGTCACAGCTCCACCGTGTTTGAGCAGGACACTGAACATGGGGCCCTTCCTAAAGCCCTGCTCAGAAACAGAAAAAAGAAACCTGATGAAAGGTCAAAAGGGAGCCATGCAAGTGATGCAAAAACCAGACGACTTCACATTTCAGCAAAAGCCTGAGAGGGGCTGACCCATTTGAGCTGCTGGGAAGAAGGCAGATGGGTGTGTGATGGCACCTTATAACACACCTTTGTGGCATGGACGGTGTGGGGATGAGAAAACTGCACATGTGGGCAAAGGCCACACTAAGCCCCGGCTGCTCAGAGGAGAAAGCAGCAGCAAAGTCTCCTGCTCATTTCCGAGAAGGCGCACAGGCAAGAAAAGAAGCTGTTTGGGAATTCAGTGTCATTTTCAGTTTGGCTTTTATTTTCATTGACTTCAACAACAAGGTGTTCCAAAACACACACAGGTCCTGGTGCAGGCAACACTGTCATTGCTACAAGCATTGGCAGATTCTCAATTAGCCCATACGCTTTGATGTATCAAAACAAAATAAAACAAAAAATCACAGCTCTACAGGGGAGGGTAAAAGCTACAGCAGTTCAAACTCACTTGAAGATTCCAGTTATACAGAAGTGGGCTCCATAGTGGTATACAGTAGAAAGAAGGTTTTCACAGCATGTATTTTAATCATTAGTGATGCAGCAGAAAAGCTCCATCTCACTGCTGAGTTGAAAAGCAGATACCGAAGTTCTTGCACCCAGACTCTGGGCACAGCATTAACTGCATTAACCTTTATAGTCAGAAGCTTCCTAGTTCCTAAAATGACGGTATTTTCGCATCAATATTTGTACAATACTGAAGCAGCTCAGAAGGATTACACAATGGAGATGCAAAACCTTGGAGGTGAGAAGGGCACAACCTAATTCACCTCCAGGAATTTGCAAAGTACTTGCACTAACACTTTCCCCACACTAACACTGCCCCGCTGAATTAAGTCTTGCATCGAGTCAAGAATAGGATGACTTGCTTCTTTTGTAGCATATAGGAAAAAAAAAAGACGCAGTAAGTTTTCACACTGAGCATGTTAAATACTTTGAAATCTAGGACGCTGCTCTTTGAAGTGTTACAAAAGAAAATGATAAATCAGGCTTTCAGTACCTGCCCCCTCCCCCCTCAACTGCAAAGTAACACAGGAATCTCAGTATGAAAAATACAAATATATTTGTCCAGTGATGAGTCATTTGTTACAAGGTATACTGTAAGCATTCTGCATAAAAATAATTATTAAAAAAACCCAGAAAAACAAACAACATTTTATTGTGGTTCTGTCAGACCCGGTAGCCCAAGAAGAAATAAAAATTGGCATGTTATGCTGTAGGAAACAAAAATTACACATACAAAAAAAAATATTTATATACACACACTTTACAGGGTAACCATCTTGCATTACCATTTAGAGCTATCCAAAGTAGGCTTGCACAGTTACCAAAAGGCAGTCTTTGAATGCAACCTAGACCTGGCACAACACATGGAGGAGGATGCTAACAATACCAGACTTAAATGAAATATGTGGCACACAGCAGGGACCAGAAAACAGCCACTGCACTGAAACGAGATTATTTGCTTGTAGCAAGGTAGGATGACAAGTCAAGTCATTTAAGCTGCTTTTTTCATCTTTCCCCAACAAAAAAAGTCAGGCTTACTGTTAAAAAAAAAAAACAAGCCAACTTGAAAGTGGCCACGCTGAGCCAGGCTCCTTAGTTTAGGTTTGTTTTATATACGTTAGAGTCTCACTACCTTGGCCAATATAAATGTGAAAACACGCACTCTGTTCAGTTACTCGTCCACAGGACCACTGGCAGTCAGAGGAAATGCCTCAGAGCACAGCTGCTGTAGAACCAATAAAGAAAAAACAGAGAAAAATCAATTTCTCATGTAAACATGACTTTTTTGCAGTAGCAACACTCATATTACAGGGAACTGGTCCTTGGTCCAAGGCAGTTGGAAATCTCTTTTTTTACTCTCCACTTCTAGTTGCTCATCACTTAGTCTATAGTCACCAGCAACAAACCACAACAGGCTCCAGCCTATTACAGATATATCTAAAGATGGTTCTACTTTACTTGGCAGGAAACCAAATCTAGTATGGTCTAAATAAAAGGTTGTCTGTGTTTAGGATAGCTGAAGCCCTACAAATAAGTGTGCAGCTCTCAGTTGGTCCTCTGTTCAACTGGAGGCTAGGCAGGCAAATCCTTATGCTAAACTAACCAGGCTGCGTATGTGACAAAGCCTAATTCTCTAGCTTAAATGTCAGTAGTAGTACAGAATGACTAAAGGTTGGATGAGGGACAGAAGTCAAGAGCGACCGATGGCTGTATTTGTGTTGATATCCTGAAACAAGCAAACCAGGACATACACATGAATGTAAATTCAAAACAAGAAGAAACAGTAGGTTTGTTTTTCCCCAGAGAAGGCAAGGGAAAAGGAAAAAGTGGTTTGCAGGTGGCCGTAAGCGCTGGCCTGCCCAGCAAAGTGCATGTGCTGTCTCCGCTGGAGAATACTACACATGAACAGAGCACTCAGCTCCGTGGGAAGAGGCTGTTTAAGTGCAACGTTCAGCAGACCGATTCCCATTTGTTTTTCGGATGAACTGCCAGTTCAGGGTTTGGTGGCTTTAGGCTTTTTACATTTGGTTTTGGTGTTGGGTTTTGGGTTTTTTTGGCTTTTAAAAAATTTAATTTTAACCTTCCTGCTTTTCAAAGTGGGATCGCTGGATGAGAGAGACAAATTTGCAGGTCAGGACACCCACAAGGTGTATGAGGATTCAAAAGTCAAGAAAAGAAGCCCTCTCCCCAAAGAAAAACATGAAACAAGAACAACACCTTCTTGAGGTCAACGGCTTTCAAGGGAATACCACCCGCCTTCCCCCTTCACTCAGCTCTTCCCCTTGCAAGAGCTGGGGTGGAGGTCACGGTCCAGGAGCATGACCTAGACAGCATCAAGAGCATAACTAGCAGGAGTGAGCAAGAAGGCTCCCTCTGCCCTTCGTCCAGGGGTGCAGTACCAAGCAGAAGGAAGACAAATGAAGGGCTGAGCAGTTTGTGGCCGAGGCGGGGTGGAGCAGGGTCTGCAGAGCTCACTCCCCTTCCTCCTTGATGCGTTGCTGTTTGTTGCGCCGGGCATCCATGTCGAAGTTGAAGTCGTTCCACTCGTCGCGGGGCGGGAAGGAAATGGTCTGCCGGAGCGTAAAGCGGACTGCGTCAATGACCCGCTCCCCCCGGGTTTCGCTGGAGCCCACGCTGACGGTGGAGGCGCCGCTGGGGGTGCGCAGGAGGTGGGGAGGGGAGGAGAAGTCATGGAGCTGCCGGTGGTCCAGGATGCCCTTCCAGATGGCGTGGCGGAACTGCTCCGGGATCTTGAGGCTCACCAGATCCTGCAAGGCAAGGAGGAGAGCTTAACAGGGCAACCCCTGGGCAACCTGGGCTTTGGGAGTAGAAGCAACCTCTGGGCCACCCTGCAAATGCCTCTTAACCCGTAAAGCTGCTAAAATCCAGGGGGTCATGATGCACTGTAGGAGACAAACCACTAATCCCAAAGGTGATGGTTCACTTCTGAACAAGCATGTGCAGCCAAGAGGCAGCAAGGACTGATGATGCAAGGTCTGTTTTGAAGCTACACAAAATACACATTCATGCATGAGATGTGGTGACCTAAAGCTAGACTTTTAACTGGACTGCACAGCCTCTGAGACAACCTCAGGGAGATCTGCTGGTTGTCTATAGTGGGGGATGCTGGGCTGCAGAAGCTCAATGGCTTTGAAAACTTCCATTTTTATTTCAAAGCCTGATTTTAGAATCAAAGTCTGAGGTCTGGTATTTGAAGCTCTGGGTCTGACTCTATAGGAACTTCCTTAATTGCTTGAACATAACCAAAATTTAAGAACAGAAGCCTAACCTTAGAAAACTTGGACTTTGAGGCCCCATCATCTCTGCACAGGTACAGTACCTGAGAGTAACCTTACCTAACTCTGGGAAATGTCATATCAGCTTCTGAAAAAATTAGCAACCAGCTTTGGTTAATTTGGGTCAGCTTTTCTAATTAGAGCGGAAGCAGAAGGCAGGCAACCCAGGCTAGGAAGCAAAAGCACCACAGCATTGCAAAGTCTTGGGGCAAAAAATGGGATGGCCAGCTCTGAGGAGAGCAACGGCACAGGAGAGGAAGCAGCAACCCTATGGTAAAAGCCATGCAAGAGGAAAAAAAAAAAAAAACAAACAAACCAGGGCTGAGATGCCAGTGGTAAGATTGTTAAGGTAAGGCCAGAAAACAGAAGCAGGGAGTGAAAAACGCAGACCACTTCTGGACAGCCTACTTGTCTGCAGGCGAGTGAGGTGTTTCAGAGCAGTGTAAACTGAAACCAAGCCTTGCAGAATTAACAGGCATGTGGGCTGGGGCCACTTCAGGGGCTAAACTGGACAGTGGTGGGGAGGGGGAGACACTCTTTCTCTGCGCCAGGCAAGGCAGTTACTATGCTGGCCCTGAGTCCGGCCTCTCTTCATCTCACAATAAGTCTTCCCTGTGTGCAACAGCCTTAAATCAAACTAATCATATAAAAATAAAAAAACCCTGAGTCTGGATTTCTGACCCGTTCCTACAGTAGGGCCAAGAGTGCAAACAAAGGAAATGGTGAGGAGTTACTTACATCCATGGAGTAATGCTCAATCTGATAGATGGTGGTCAGCCCCTGGGTCGTGAAATAATCCACACAGGATGAGCAGCCCAACCTCGCTAAGAAGCTGCAGAGGAGGAAGGAAGGAAGGAGAAAGAAAAAAGGATCACCCTGGCTGCAACAGCCCAAACCACAGAAAAACCAAATACTCAGCCAACCTGCAGCAACAGGAAACAAAGCTTTCACCCTTGGCTTGACCTTCTCCAAGACATCCCAGGCCAGCAAGCCACATCGCTACCACATCAGACAAGTGAGGGAGTCCTTCAGCTTGGCTCCTAGCAGACAACCCTCATGGCAGCACCTTGCCTTAGTCAAAAGCTGGTGCCACACAGCCTGGATCTTGGGGCAGGAAGGCTCATGTGGATCCTTCTGCCACCTCACTTCACCCAGAATGTGGCTGAGCCCATGGCAGCCTGCTGCATGGATAGAGGGCTTCAGCAAGGCTCAGACACATCATGCACACAAAGTACTTCAAAGTACTTCAAATCAGCACATTCCTCCCTAAGCGTAAAGAATTCCTCCTTTATGGGCAGCATCTTTCAACCTGTTCAACCTCATGGAGGGCAGAGGGGTTCTGACCCCAGCCATGTTGAGTGGCCAAAGGGGATAAAAAGAAAAAAAGAAATATTTGCAAGACTGCCTAGCACCCTCATCTTCACCAGTCCAACAGGTGCTGCATCCCTTGGGTTTCTTGCAGTCCTAAGGTCCCTGTTTATCTCAGCTGCTCAGAGGTGGGGGGGTTTGAGGCTCCAGGAGAACAGGGCAAGGGACCCGGCAGGACCCTTCAGGCTCCCAACACGAGGCCTCCGCTCCCTGCGGGTGGGAAACATGCGCCGGGCAGCCTGCTCCCTCTCACCTGACGATGCTGCAGTCTGTAGGGTACGGAGGAGGGGGGGTGCAGTGGGACGTTGAAGGCATGGAGAGGGGAGGAGGCAGCGCCTGCGTGGGGCTGAGGCCATTCATGTCGCCGGTCATGGCCATGTGGGTGCCCATCATGGGAACTGGAGGAGAGAAGGAGCAGCACATTGTTACCCAGGCGTCCCCGGATCCCTGCTAACCCCCAGCACAGCACCAAGGGACAGCACCTGCAGCCTTAAATCCCCTGCAAAGCATTGCACGGAGCATTTCGGGCAGGGCTGCAATGACCGTATGAGGACCAGATGACAGACAGTCCTTCAGGAGCTCCTCCCTCACTGGAGCAACTGTCGGCAGCACCGCCGCCGCGTCGCCTTCCCTTGCAAACAGGCTCGGTAGAAACCCAAGCAAGCTGCAGGCATCTCGGCTTTCCCTGCCGCAGGAGAGGAGTGGGACAGAGCCAGCGGAGTAACCCAATACAGAAGCCAAACAGCTTTGTTTTCAGAGACACTCAGAGCACCCAAAGGGGATCAGCAACAGGTGTGGGCAAGAGCCCAGTGCTTTTGAAATAAAAATAAAAAAATTTTTAAAAAAACCCCAAACCCACTCCAAAGCCCACCACCACCAAAAAAACAACAATAACAAAATTGCCCAAAACACACTACCACCAAAACTCAGCCCCTAAAACCATGTCTGTCACCCTAGATTTACAGGGCTGCTGGGCACTCTTCAGCAGCCAGGAGGAAGAAGGTTACAGAACTGTGAGATGCAGATATTTCCTTTGAAACAAACAAATGTCTTAATTGAACTGAGGGGAAAAAGTTTGTCAACATTTGCATCTCCTCTGCTGGGAAAGGAAGAAGAAACAAGTCTTGAAAGGCAGACGACGGTGCAGCCAGCCAGATCTGCAGCAAGCAGTAGCTCTGTTCACCTCTGTGAGGCTCAGGGCAGGATGCTGAAGCCTGGACAAGGCAGGTGATTTGCCCCATGGCACAGCAGTGAGCAATATTTGACTCTGCAGGTTCCCAGAAAATGACTCCAGGCTCCCCGGACTAACACTAGCCACCTGGAGATGCCAAGTCTCCTTGCCCAGACTAGCGGGAAGCACGCATGGAACAGGATAAGAAGGAGCAAGGGTTTCTTACTGTTGGTTCCCATGCCGTCAGGGATGGTGGTTGGGGTCAGGGCATTGCGCTGCTGAGGGTTAATTAACTGGCTGACTGAGGGCAGCTTGTTCATGCTGTTCATTTTGCTGAGTGGTGGAGAGTTGGAGCCGTAGGATGACTGCGACTGCATGGAGGTCCTGCAAACCAAGGAGATGTTAGGACAAGGATCACAGCAGCTGGTTAAGAGTGTGCATCCAAGGGTCTACGTTTTCTTTTTGTGGCAGTAGTGAGCTACTGCTAGTGAAATCACTGACACCATGGGAGCAGATAAAGATCACTGGAGAGAGAGTCAACAGGAAATAAGAAGTTTCCCCAGATATTCTAGGCATTTGAAAAACAAATGGTGAAATACCATCAAAGGAAAGCTTCTCTTTCAGTTCAAAATTTTTATTTAAGGAAAAGTTTCTACATAAGTGTTTCAGTTGAAAAGAACATACACAAAGCCAGCAAACAGCTGCCAAAACTCAAAAAGAGTATTTTTAAGTTAAACTCTCCTTGTGGTCAGACTTTTTTCATAAGAACAAGAACTGAGGAAATAATCTCAAACCATCCTAACTACCCCTAAAACCTGACCGCAGAAACAATTTTCAGATCGGGTCACACTTATGACGTTGGTTCCTCCAAAATTCCTAGTTATTCATATGATCAGGTTGTCATCAGGTAGCCAGAGGCTCTTTGCTCAAGACTGACTCCACACATGGTAGGGACCACTACTGAAATGATCAGAAGTGCCTGGGACACTGACATGCAGCTTTTGTTGGTGTGAAGGAGAACCTGGTATCCAAACCCCGCAGGCTGCTTGCAAAGAGTATCATATTCCTACTACCACTCGACAACAGCACTAGCCTCCCTCAAGTCCAGACAGCCCCAAACTCCGTCCAGCATATCCACGAACCAGGCCAGAGCATCTTGCTGGCAAGCTCCCCCCTGCCCAGCCCCGAGGGTCCCAGCTGCAATCCTGCCTCGTAAGCGATCCAGAACACAAAGACCAGACTCCTCCTGAACGGCAGCCCAGTTCCCAGATCAAGTTACGGCTGTGGCATCCCATCTGGAGTGGGGTCTTATTTGGGATATGCAGAAAACGATCATTAAAGCGGGTCCAACGGTACAATTGGCAGAGCACCGCCATGCCACAAGAGACCAGGTTTTTCTCTCTCCGACACCAGGGGCGTTTGCAAGACTGGGCAAAGGCGCTGAGGAAGCAGGCATGCTTCCCAATATGACATACCCTTGCAAGCCGTGCTCACCCAACAGCGTGGAGGTCACCCAGCTTGCCACAGAGCCCAGCACTCATTTGGCCATATCACAGTGACCCTGCAGTGAATGTGCAAGGGCACACTCCCATCTTATTTCCCATTGGGAAAATTTTTCATCTGAGTATAACTGGTTACACCAAATCCTGGGAACTGGCTTTTCTTCTATGCAAAGAGAATAGTTATTACTTCAAATAAGCAAAGTGTAAAGGAAAGAAAAGGCTTATTCCTAGATAATTTACTAAAACCTTCAGCACTCAAGGTCAAGTTTCATACAATTATATAGTCTTCAGCTTCCTGCACTTTTAAGACTTGCATTGTTGGGTGGAGAAAACATCTATGCTAACAGGCTAGAGTATCTAAGGCCCTGAAGAAATCTTACCTAATTACACAATTACAGGAGGTACAGAAGGGTGTGAACTGTCCTTTGGCAGTGAAGATGCAGGACAAGATCCAGCAAACTTCATAGACTCAAGGAAGTGGAAAGCACAAGAAGCTTCACAAATTAATATTAATGATGGCAGCAACTCCCAAGGGGAAATGAAACCTAGCCATGAAGTTCAGACCCAACTTTTCAGGGTGAAGGGAATGATTCAGATCTGAGGTTTCAATTCACCAATTATAAAAGTTGAGGCCAGCCATGAAATTCAAGTCAGGTTGACACCACCCTTAACCTAAGAGGCTTCTGGATTTAGGACCAAAATTAATATTTCTACTTTACAGGTTCAGGCACCTATCTTAACTGGGCTTCAACTGAAATTAATACACACCCGAGTAGTCTCTTGGGGCAAAATCTGCATGATATACAAGTGAGGAACTCACCACATACACAGTGAAATTCCAAATCAAATCAACAAAGACTTCCCCAGAAAGATTTAACTGCATTGTTTAAGCTCAGATTTTATTCAGAGAGCTCATGACTTAAAACTTTTTTTTTTTTTTTTTTAAAGGTTGCCTGTTGCTATGGAAGAAGATTCTCCAAGGAGGTCAGTAGAGGGCCTAACTTTGCTCTCTCCGCCACCAACCGGGATTTCAGCAAAGCTAGTTAGGAGACTACTAAATACTTTGGGGATAAAAAAAAAGAAAAAAAAAAAAAAAGAGAAGCAAGCAAACATAAGCCAACCCAAAGCACTCTACATTATACAAAACAAATGCATACTATAACAGATAGCTTAAGGACTCCATTCTTATCTCATTCATACTCCTAAGAATCAAGATAATCAAGCTCAAGTGAATAAAACAGGAAACAAAGGCATTTTTCTTCATACCCATACTTGTTTCAACTAAACTATTCCATCACATGACCAGATATGTAAAAGGTCTACAGAAAGCCATCTAGCCAAGGAAAAGTCCCAAGATAAACCAAGATGCAAAATTTTATTGAAAATTAATGTCACACATCAATATAGCAACAGCCTCAGAAACACAGGAAAATGGTTTTGGTATTAAACACACAGACTACATGGTGTTTGAGGATTCATTTAAAATATATTGCTTTTTTCTCTTTTTTTTTTTTTTTTAAAACAGGTATTATAAGAATGTCATGCACAGTGATTTTCATTAAAATTATACTTACTATGTCTCAAGAAAGATTAGAAGTAGGAGCATTAACATTTCTTTGATATCAATGCCAATGAAATGCATTTTAATATCAAGGTATAAGGACTTCAATTAAGAGACTATTATACTTCTTGGAACAGTCTGATACGAAAGGCACCGAGTCACATTCTGCAACTGATTTTTCTCTCTTCAAGAGGCTATGTAATTATTTAGCCAATGACATTTGTAGTTATGCAAGCATATATGAGGGCAATTGCCTTGCATGCTTCAAGGCATATACCGATCATCTCAAGAGGTCAGGAAGGAATTTCCTCTTTCTGCCACATACAAAGCACAGTTCAGTTCACAGGTTACTTTGTATACTTCTGCACTTTCCCAGAAAAGGGGTATCAGCCCTTCGCCAGAGGTAGGAAACTGCTTGGATAGACCAATTACCTGATTCAGTAGACAAGTCCTAGAGTCCTCATTCACATTAGGTGAGCACACCATCACGTAAGCAGCCTTAATACAAATTACATCAAAGATTCATTAAGTGCAAGAATAGGGCAGCTCAGACACAGAGAGTTTAGGATTTCGCCCAAGCCCCTGTGCCAACAGTTTGCTATCCCTGAAGACCTAGAGCTAGTCACAATGCAGAGGCACCCAAGTGGAATCGAAGCTGTCCGGTTCTGGGCCTGCCTTTCCTTACAGCAGCCACAGCAAGTGCAGCAAGGATTACATCCCAAGTTCACACACGGTCAATGTGCCCATTGACAATGTTTTTTTCAAGTAAGGTTGCCCACTGGACTGCGTAACACTGGGATGTCACTGATGTAGTCTAGTAATGTCACAGATGACACTCAACTGTACTCATCCACTTTGAAGGCCTGTGAAGTGGGACACTAAAAAGCAGAGAGATGCCCTTGCTCTCCACATCTCAAACAGCTGCTACTCTAAAGCAAGCAATAGGGCATATTTTCAACCACACAAGTGGCTTGTAGGCTTGGTGACTAACTGGGAGCATGGAGAGGAGGAGCCCTGATGGTCACTAGGCAGACAGCAGCTACAGCACAGGTACAAGGGTGGAGATAACGACTCCCCTTAGATTTCAGGTATGGGAATTTCCCAGGGCAGGCAGTGGATGCAATCTGCTCTCCAGGGAATGGAGCTATAATACAGGGAGTGTATATACATCAACTAGTTGACATAGACTGGTATGACGTGACTGACTGATAAGGCCTAATTAGTCCACTTGGTTATTCCTTGAAAGGAAAAGGCTTCCTTTTCTGAAGCCCCTGAGATGACAAAGAAACAATCAAAAGACAGCTGGGAAAAATTTTTCTTCTTTTATCTGCAGAGGACAAACTACAAAGCAACTCCAATTGCTTCCATCTTCAGCTTATTTGATTAAAAATAAAAAAACACACCTTCTAAGATAACCACCTTGTAGCTGGAGAGCAAATCAAGTCACCATTAAGACCAGTTTCACGATCATCATCCTCTTATAGGTAAGGTGGACAAATTGGAAAGCCTTTCCAGAGGACAGTGGGATGCAAATAATTTACATTCTTGTTTGGTGGAAGTCCCAGGTGCTGTATTGCCCATCATGGTACAAGTGATTTCCTAGAGGTCAGACCAGATGATGAACTGGAGCATGAGCTGGAATCTCCTGGTGCTGGCTGTGGATACCTGGTATTTTGTGGTGGGCTCCCTCCTCAAACTTGCAGGTGGACAAGCCCTGTAGCAGAGCTCTAGGTATGGATTAGTGTGTCCCTGTCACAGTATTTCTATCTTGCCATCCACAAGCAGACAAGCCAAGATTCAGGAATAAACCTTCATTGAAAGGACAGACTACCGCACCAAGCATAATCCTGCGTCTGGGCTGCATTCGCAGTTCAGATTCCCACCTCTCACAGGGAA
Source organism: Grus americana (assembly GCF_028858705.1). NCBI lineage: Eukaryota > Metazoa > Chordata > Aves > Gruiformes > Gruidae > Grus > Grus americana. The sequence continues at coordinate 16,317,269 of NC_072860.1, forward strand.
AGGAATAGTATTGCCTTTCTTCTCCCAAATAAAATGGTACAGAGCAAAAAGTTATCTGCTTTGTGATCTTGAAGTACTTCCTGAAGTTTCCAGGCAAAGTAGAGAGGCACTTGATTTGGCTAGCTTTACACAAGGAACAATCGTAGAGCTGCAACTGTATGAAATAGTCACTGCTCATGTTTAATTAGTTATTATTTATATTTAATCACAATTTTGGGGGCTCTTCTCCATCGGCCCTCCCCAAAACTCCTATGGTAGAACAAGTCTTGCTAAGACAATGAAGGAGATATCCAGAGATGGGATATGGCTCTCAAAGGAGATGTTAGTATGAGTCATCACCTGCTCAGATCACAGCTCTGCTGTCTGGAAGCAGATGATGTGATGTTCAGAGATAAGAGTCTTCTCTCACTGCATCAGGCTTTTTTCCTTGGTGGGTGGCCAGGAGGCCTGCTCTGCATTTGGGAGGCACCTTCTCTTCAAGCTGTGCCTAACCACAAGTGTGTCAGAGCTGGGTACACACCTGCCCCGAATAAATCCAGCATGGATTGCACTTCAGGCACAGAGAGGTCCCCATCAGTATTGATCCAGCCACCAGGCTGTGTTTCCCAGGGGCTGCTGATCACTGGTATTTACATCTGAGGTCTGCTCCCCAACCACTGCTGATCTGGGCAGATGCCAGCCCGCAGGGAGCACTGTTCCTGGTGTGCCTTCAGTTACCTTCAGTAACATCTCCATTTCCTGCAGCCATTGAACATCGGAGGGTTCCTTGGGAGAGATGCCACTGCCTGAAAGTGTGGGCTGAAGGACACTTCTCTACCAGCATTAGGGGCTGTTCTTCATGTAAGGATGTTGAGCACCTCTCGGTGGGGAGAGCCACAGGAGGCATCATGCCCACCCTCAACCAGCTCCTCCCTCATCACCAGTATCCACACCTAACGCTACACCATCTGCAATGCCAGGTTCATTCCATGGCACGTTACTTGCCTTTTGATCATTCCTCCTTCATGCTGGTCTGGGCTAAACACTTAGAGATAATGTTTCCAAAGAATTCAAATCCACCTTGTCAAGCCCCATACAAACAGCTTTCAGAGGTAGAGTTTGATACAAGCAGTGTGAGGATTTGCAAGTCCTTGCTGAGAAACAGTCTCCTGCATGAGAATTGCTAAGCCAGGATGCACTTTACGGACACAACAAGCAAAAGCAAAGGCCACTGGTTGCAGAATTAGTGGACAAGGTGGGCATGGCCTGAGGCCACTTGGCTGAGTCAACTGCAACATATGCTGGCACCACTTTCCTTTGAACTGTGAGGTTTGCAGTGATGGAGTAAAACATAGTAAGGTTCATTAATACCCTAAAGCAACATCTAATAACTGCTGAATGTCTGCAAGGAAAGGGGCAAGCTCCGACCCCTTTACACAGGTAGGGCAATAAGCAATTTTGGACTCTCTACCCTTTATATCCTCAGCTGCAAAGAGACAAGGACACTGGGCACACATGGATGTCATTACGCAGAAACACTCCAACCTCATGTTCACTTTGAGCAGCTCAGCCCACCGCTTGGATCAAGACCACAGAGTCAGGAGGGACCTTTCCAAGTTCAGCAAAGCTGGATTAATGCCAGTGGTGCTGGTGCAAAGTCAAAGTCACCTAGTCTTTCCTACAGTTTTTCTGTATTTTAGATCAGACTCTTTATGATTAGAAATAAGGGGAAACAACTCATGATGCTAAATTAGTGGACATTTCTACAGAAAAAGACATGATTTCTTACCAGTGCCAATTCATATAATTATTACCTCCCTCTGTCCAGCAGTACAAATACTTCAGCTACTTGTGCTATTACTGCATGACCAGCATTAAAACAGGCCAAATTGACAATCACAGACTGTTTAAACACACCCAACCCTTTTCCACCCCCCGCCCCCAGCCCATGAACACATTTTTAATTTAAACAAGACAAGAGGCATTTTAAAATTGAGACCTGCTCAGAGAAACCCCACTGAGTTTTCACAAATACAGAAGTAACAGGAAAGAGTATCAAGAGGTTACAAAAACAGGAAGAAAACGGTACACCAAGACAGACGACATCGTGGTTCCTGACCTCCCAATGCTACAGGCTACAGCTAAGAGGTCTGTAGAAGTGTCTGTTGTTTTTGCAAAGTTTGAGTCCCTTCAGGAGATTACTCTCGCTATTTACTCTGTTGCTATCAGGCTGTGTATTTGCCCCACTGTTCCTAGTCCCGCCAGCTGGGCAAAGTGACCACCAGCTCGGTTCATGGATATACTGATGGGTTTGGGGGGCTGGAATGTTTTAGGATGGCATCGGTCTGTTTGGGAGGGTCTCTCCTTGAGTCCGTGAGTTCGCTCCTGAAGCAGGCCGAAAGGAGACTGTAGAGAAGGAACCAGAGAAAAAGAGATGAATGTACAGGACCCTGCACCAGCCGCCAAGAGAGAAAGTGTCACTTTCCACCTTCATGATCACAGTATGGGCTTTGAAGGAGGGGAAAAGCAGATGTCTTAGCACCTGCTGTGAAGGTATGTGACAGGGAGATTTAGAAAGCTGGAAAGCCCCAGGTACAAGCGAGTGCTTGGCAAGGAAGAGAAAACGACTAGTTGACAGGGAAACCTGATTTCTGTGTCCCAGTCTCACGGGTGCAAACGGTGCCCCGACACTGCTCCCAGCAACAAACGCAAGAGGAAAAAAGCACTCAGCCAAAGAGGAAAAGAAGAGAAGCAGCTTCCATTGAGCCCACTTCAAACTTCAGTTACTTAAAAACCAGAAGCTGGTGCTAGGGAGAGAGAATAGTGTCTCCTGTGAAAAGGCTGTATTGATTACATCTCAAAGCAGCCAGTGGACCTCCTGCACTAAAGCCGAGGGGTCCCTGGGGCTGCCAGCTGATGCAGAAGGCACTGCACCCTCAGACGCAGCAAAGCAAATACAGCATGTCTTCATATATCTAATCCCACACTTTTTTTTTTTTTTTTGCTTACTTTCACCTGGGCAATTCTCTAGTGAGAGCACTATCCAAGTGCCTGGAGTGCACAATGTGTGCAAGCACAGCACTACAAAACCAAACCATGCAAAAAAAAAAAAAAAAAAAATCACTGTCAGCTTCCACACGAAAAACTAGGTGGAGGTATGAAGAATACCTTCCCCACCAGCCCCCTCCCTCCCCACCACAGCAAGCGCCTGGATCCCTGCAGCTCCCATCTCTGCTGGAGCACTCCAGGCACTGGATAGCTCAGCTTTGTCATACCTCACTTGCAAGGTTAATTCCCTCTCATTTGCATAATGAGCTGTGCTGCTCACTAGATTGAAAGGCAGCCAGTGGGCTGGTAGATGCAGCCCTGCTGATATGAGAGAAACATCTACTGGAATATAAGATCCCACACTGACATAACAGCCATTGGAAGGCTTTGTGAAAACCCTTCAGTTATGGGAGTTGGACTTGATGACCCTTACAACTTGAGATATTCTATGATTCTATGGCATGACCAATTGAAATAAAGACTGTTCTGAAAACAGTGCTCAGCAGGGTGAAACTCCGCATAGGAAATTTTGCTAATATGAAAAAGTGTTTTCCAGTGAAACCCATAAAAACTGTGCGGATACTCCCTGGTAAGTGTATTTCACAGCAAAGAATCAAAGAAACCTTCCCTTCCCAACAAAGCACAGGCCACTTCTGGTATCTCTGCCAGCAGGGATATTCTGGCAAATCCATGTTTTAAACAAATGGTGGCAGACCATGAAAAGGAAGTCTTCTAAATAAACATGTGTGCTGCTGTTCAAATATCGGCCCCAGGATTTGGCAGTGAAAAAGGAAGAATAGAAACTGCAGAAAAACCCCCATCTTCCCACCTATGATCATGAAGGTATTTGGCATAACAGTAAATAAGAGAAAACCATGCACAAAGGAGCAAACAGAGAGAGGAGATGAAACAGAGAAAGGTTGTGGTCTGGCACAACATGGAGCACTGCAGTATTTTGGTCATCTTGTGGGACACAAAGCTTTCTGATTGTCACCAGATTAGCCCTTTTAATTCCACAGCAGGAAGAGAGTTGCATCTGCTAGCCTGCCAAATGCAATGCTGGTCCCATGCAAGGTTGCTCTTACCCAAACCAGTTCCTACAAAGTGTCTTCTCTGCCCATTCTCACATCAACACTTGAAGCTCCTTTACAATTTTTTTGGGGCGGTGCAATTCCATCTATGAATCTTTTCAGCCTAAATGCCCCTTTGCCCTGAACACATTCCTTCATAAATTAAGTCATACCCTGGATTATTGAGGAAAAAGCACCAGAACCCAACTGCACCTAAGAAGCTATTGCTTGAACATGCATTTCAGCAGAGGACCCTGCTTGATGGCAGGCTGTTGGCAGAGACAACTGCAGCAGCTCTGGACAAACACTGAAAGTTATTTTTCTCCCCACTCCTGGCATCCTTAAAAGCTCTTAATCTTTCTCCCCAGTATCTAAGCACACTCAGCAGCTGAGAAAAATGAGTATATAACTGGAAAAGTGCCAGGAGACATGCCGAAAGAAGTTTCATTAAATTAAATGGCTGGACTCATACACGCTGGTCTTAAAGGTAACACAAATACCAACTTCAGTTGCCAGGAAGCCATCCTATTGATATAGGAAGAATGAAAACAGTAATTATGGCAAAGCAACTGTCAGTGCCGAGTGAAAGCTGTCATCTGCTGCCGTCCATTTCTGCTTACAAAACCATTTCTCAACTGAAATGGCTGTAGTTCAGGTAGAGCTTTGAAGACACGCAGCTGAGTGCACAAAGGCCGCAATGCCTAGGAGCTAGTAAATACAAGCTACAGTATACACAAACAGTGCAGATGACTGATAAAAATAAAAAATAATGAAAATCTTAAGTGCCCTGATAAAGAGTCCAGAGCCCCTGGATGCTTGAGCCATTTTGGCACAAGACTTTTTTCACACCTCCACAAGACTCCAGCTGACACTAAAAACACACAGGTTGAAATGTGAACACATGCAGAGATCTGGCAGAAAGCCGTGGTATTGCAGAAGTCCTGAGACAAGGCCAAGGCACCAAAATAAATCCCTACAGGCTCAAGTGGGACTTATGTGGTGCCTTGGCCTCGTGCTAACCTCTGCAGAGGAATGAGTTATACCCACAGCCTCTTGACGCGTGAGCTTACCAGCAGGAACGCTCAAGATCCTAAGCACTACCGCTGGTGGCTACCTACAGCCCGGGCAGCTATTTTCTGTCACCCGATACAGCAGGTGAAGCAATGCCCATGAATGACATCGCTTACGGTCTGTCTGGGAAGTCATTCTCTGACCCAGTCTCTGTAACTGCAAAGCTTTGGGAACAGAGGGGGAAAATGGAAACCAGACACTTATTTGGCCCTTCTTCTCCCCATCCTCCTGCCACTTACACCACCCAAAGTAATCCTGGCACAGCCCTGCCAGCCAAGTTCAGATAGGGACTACGTCTGCCGAGATGGAAAGTTTCTCACACGCAGTGTGGAGAGTCAGTGACAAAGTACAGTTTTTAAAAACACTTTAAAAGTGCACACATTGAGTCTTTGAAGTGCCCACTGGTCACAAAGAAAATCCAGCATGTTTTATCCTTGCTCCTGGAATTTCAGCTTCCCTTTTTATAGCTGAGGAACCTATAGTATTTATAGGCCACTGAGACACCAGCCCTCCAACAGCACCAGAGATGTGCAGCAGCGGGGTCTGAGCGCTCAGCTGAGCCGGTGCTCACAGTCCCAGCTCCACGTGCTCTTAGCAAGATCCTCAGGTGGACATCCTGGAGAAGGTGTGGAGATGGCTCCACATTTGCTGCTGTTGCCATGGAGCAGACGAGAGGAGAGCACACCCACCCTCGCTCCCCAGCTTGTGCACACACGTGCATTGGGTTTCTGTCTGCAGGCTGTTCTACAGCACTGCCTTGCCGTGCCTTGGGCTCTGGCTGGAAGTCAGAAACGAGACACTGAGCCTGTCCTCGTTCACCCACCAAGGACAACAGGTGAATTGTGTGGGACAAGAGACTAGAGAGGACCTTGCAAGCAGTCAGGCCTGCTTTGTCCCATTGCACAAGTCATGAAATCTGAATCTCAAACTCGTAATATCTCTTGTTTTGGCCCAGAAACTTGGCTTTGGCCAAACTCCTGGCATCAATTTCTACCAGCTCTGACCAGGGGCTTAACAAGCAGCTACGCTGTTGGAAACGATTTTACCAACACAGTACTCTACAAGTGCTCGGCCTTCGGTTGAGCGCCGCACCCCTGCGAACAACTGTGCGGAAGCCTTCTGTGTCTCTCTCCTCTCTCTCCCCTTTCACACCGTCCTCACTGCACAGGTCACTGCAAGCGCGCTCATACTCACTGCTTCTGGAGCAAGTGCTGGTGCTGCTGCTGCTGCTGCTGCCGGTAGGTCTCAATCGTGTGCTGGGGAAGGTACTGCATAAGCTCCAGGGACTCTTTGATCTTTAGTAGCATTTCATACGTCTCCCGTCCCCTCACCTGGATCACGGGAAAAAGGAGGAAAAGAAAAGCCTTAAAGGACTGCATCTAGAATGACAGCCACCTTAGCATGTTTTAGATAAAGTCAAATAAATAACCGGAGCAGGATGCAAATACTCTGTTTAAACACTATGCATATGCAATAAAACCGCTAAGCCTTGTGCTAGAGGTACAGCAGATAATGTTGAAGAGTGATAATCTGACACTGCAGGCTAATGAACATCTTGGGGTTGTCATCTGACTTGATGTAAATTTATGCCAATCAAAAGCAAGATTCTGATGCAATCTGCCTCAGATGTAAGCAGATGTGGTGCTGAATCTTACATGCCTTGAGGAGAGAGGGGAAAAAAACAAAGAGTACTTGAATTTGGATGTTGGGTTTGGATCTCCCTTCTCCTCTAAGCACACCATGGTTTGTGATTTATCCAACTAAATGTGGCTCGTGGGAAAGCAGCTAAACAGGCAATTACAGATACTTCTTGCCTTTTCTAATCCTATGCCTAACACAGTGTGTTTCACTTCTATCACTCCGCAACGATGGTAATACATATAAAAGCCACAGAAACATCCACCTTTGTCAGTAAGGCAATGCTCATTATCTCTAGAGAAAGCTCAAGTGCCACAGACCCAGAAATGACAGAGGAGGAAACTCAGCTAGGTCTCCAAGACAACGTTTCCACCAGGACAGACAGATCCCTTGGGATACTCTCATATGCCTTACATAAGCCACTCTCAGTCAGCAGCTAATGAGACTTTTCATATTTTTTGTTTGGAATATGTATTTAAAATAGGTATCTCTGGGGATTAAAAAAAAAAAAATTTCCACATCCCATCCTCATTTCTCTCTGACGTCTGGGTAAGCAGACCTCAAGTCTAGGTGAGATTTGCCTCAAGTCACCGAGGAAGACACTAAACAGGGTAAATGCAAAGATAGAGAGAACTCACCGGCAAGTATAAGAGCTCATCATCTGGGGAACGTCTTTTTTTGATAGATGTCATCTGTATGCCATGAGTTCCTTGTCGAAAAGCTGGAAGAGAAACCCCAAGAGCATCCCATAAAAAAACAAAAAAAAAGAAAAAAGAAAAGGAAAAAAAAAAGGAAAAGACAAGAGAGACATGAAGTGCATGGCCAGCTCAGATCTGCAGTGCTCTGAAAGAACCTCTGCCTGAGCCACTGCAGAACTGCGCTTGCAGCTCCTGGCTCCGTAAGGCAGACATGACTTTGCAGATGTTGGGTGGCCATACTGCTTGGGGAAACACATCAGTCAAGAAGCGCTGGATATATGGCAAAACCCCAGCAAGTCATACCTAGGACAAACACTGTGTCTTTGCAAGTTGTGGTATTACCATGCTCATGAGCTATTGGCAGATCAGTGATCCATGAAGGCAAGAGAACAGGCAGGGAGCACACAGAAGTCACTGGAGGGGGGGCTTCATTTTCACAATCTGCCTCCTGTTAGAACCTGCTCCTTTGCTGGTCAGCCTAATGCCATCACTGAGCGCACACGGGAAACCGAAGCTGGGTTTCCGTATCTTGCATGTCTGATGAGTACACTGCACCCTTTAAAGCACAGAGAGAGGCCACTTGCCAGAACACCTCTGATGCACAGCAGGGTTTACATGCAGTCTTAATCTAGATCCTTGTGGCTGGAAGACACATGCCACAGCATGAGACACTCGTTAGAAGGAGCAGAGAATGACAGCACAGTCACAAACAAGCAGTAAAGGTTCAAAAGGTGATTACTGAGTCCTAGCCATGTACCTTAAGGGTGGCAAATAAACACCCCCTCCAGCCACTGCTGGCAGGGCTGATCTAACACAGGCAGCACAGCGAGGGAGCCTGCAAACCCAGATTGTCAAATGCTGTTTTGGGAACACCAGCTCATTTTTCAGGCTGATTGACACTGGGAGAACAGACATCTAATGCCCTCCTGCCTCTAACAGCCCGTGCACAGCGCCGCTCCATCCCCACGGAACCTGCACCCGGTGACAGCACGATTTGCAATCTGCCCAGCTCTGCCAGCTACTTACGGCGCTTCGTACCATCACCATTCTTTGTGCTGTCAGAGACTTGCTGCTTGCGGATGCTGTCCTCGTCTGCTTTGCGATCTCTGCCTGGGCAAGCGCAAATGCGGGCTTCAAAACATCGGCGGCCCAAGACCTGCCCACTGGGAAGAGAGGTGAGAGGAAACATCAGCATCCCTCAACTTCGGTACGTGCAGACAGACCCAAACCTCCCATTTTCCAGTCAGGATATTCCAGGTGTTGGGCAGCTCCCACCCATAAAGCTTTGAAAAATATCCTGTGGCCCCTTGCATCAAACGGTCCCTAAGTATATGCAATGCTGCCCTGAGCAGAAGAGGAGCCAGAAGGTCACCTCTCAAGCAAAGGGCTACACTCATGATGCACTACTTACTCTCTGGTTTCCAGTGTCACAATGATGAGGATTGGGCGACGGTTCATCCCTCCCACGCAGCTACTGTTACACATGAAGTTGTACAAGACCGTCGTGAACTCTGTACCAACCTGGATGAGACAAAGGGGATGAGCAGAAGATATGGTGGATGGAAAGCTCTACTTTTTCCAGGCTCTCCTCTTGTACTCCCACAGCTGTGCTGCAATCAGACTAGCATGAAATGAGCCCCATCATAAGGCTTCCTTAAAAGAAATTGAGAACTCCTGCTCTCAGGGGATCAAGAGATTGTTTAAAAGTTCATTTCTGACAAAGAGAAAGAAGGGATTCATTGTGATGAGTATGGGGAAAGCACAAGATCCCAACTCTTTCGACTAGGGTTACAACCCCCACCACTTTGTGTGCCGGGATGCCACCACCCTGAGCTCACAACGTACCTGGGGTGGCTCGTAGGGGACCAACACGCTCTGCCTCCCGGTGATGGGGTCTTCTACATACTGGGCATGGCTGTTCCCTTCCACCCTGATCAGGTGGCTGGGAGGCGCAATCTGCCCTGCAAGGGTAAGGAGGCAAAAAACCAAGAGAAACCGTTCAGTGAAGCAAGTTCATGCGCAGGGCAGCAAGATCTTCCGCCAAGAGAAACCCCTGCACCTGGACCCAGAGGTCTACCAGAGCACACATGTGCCTCCCAGCCCTTAAAGCGCACCTTCCGAAGGTCCCCACTGCCAGACAAAGGCAACGCAGACTTTCTCAAGCTAAACACCTGAACACGGGCTTCCCGAGATCCTGGACTAAGCGAGCCCAAATGTCAACTGAATGGCAGCTCACAGCCAACTGTGAGCAGATATCTTTGAGCAGATAACTCCATGTGGATTTTCACATTGGTTAAAAGCTTTTTTTTTCCATCCCCTAATGTGTACATGAAGCAAATTCCTTCAAGTCTCAATCCCTATTCTTTTCCCCATCAACTGCTAGCCCTCTTCTGTTCCCTCCCATCAGTCTTGATCCTAAGGAGCTAAAAAAGATTCAAGCAGCAGGAGAAATATGCATTTAACAGTCAGCTTGAAAAATCATGCTTGCTTACAATGACAGCAGAAGGGAACATGATCATCTTTGGGTTTAGGCCCCTTTCCAATAATTTTAAAAAGTATTTTCCTTCCGGCAAATTTTCCATAGTGGTTCTACACCATACAACTAAATTCTGAGGAGAGAAGCTTATTATGGGTTCATCCAAAAATTTGTTTTGTGTTTGAAGTGTTCATTTCTTACTCAAGAGACAGCATATTTCTAGAGAAATAGTTATTTCAGAATAAGAATTTGTAATTTTAGGCTTTTTTCTTTCTTAAAACTCCATCACTGAACCAGGTATTAACCCTCAAAAACACTAGTTCTGTCAGAAAAGCACTTTCTAATATGAAAAACTATTTCAAAGAACTGTCTCAGTCCGCTCTGATTTTACACTCCCAAGTCCTTGCTTATTTTGAGGCTTGTCTAGCTGGCTGCATCATAACCAGCAAAGGGACCCAGGCTCCTAAGACATCCTGCTAACTGACACCAACCTTTTTTTTTTTTTTTTTTTTTTTTTACAGTAGGAGATAAATAATGCACGTAGAGTAAAACAGATGCTCATCTGAACTTATGTGAACTTAAGCAGCCAAGGCAAAACAGAGCCCAGCCCATGAGTTTGCAGAAAACCCCAGGACATTTTTAAACCAGCTGCTACCTCACTAACATAAGGAGAAGCAAGTAAAAGATTAAAACATTAATACTGAACCATTATTTAAATGTACAGGAAGGTTGCCTACAGTTGATGCTGGCACTTGGTGTTATCCTGCTAGAGATAAACAGCCCCTCTGTCTTTGAGGTGTGGATTAAGGACTGGAGATGATATTGCATCCTGTTACGAGATCCCTGTCCCAGTGATGTGGAAGCTCATTCCTGAGCACAGGAACAGCTGCTTCTCATCGCAGGAGCAAAAGAGGAGCGGGTAAAGGCTGCCAGAAGGGCGCTGCCTGCCATGGGGACATACATCCATCCAACCCGAGCAGGCGCAAAGTTTATTTCGGTACTTTCTTCCCAAGGATGTGCTTGCACAGGAACAGCTAAAGTATAGTATGAAGCTTCCTGCTAAGCACAGGAAATAAAAAGCTGCACAAGAGCTTGCAGAGAAGTGTGCTTCCAGCAGGTCTGCTGTGAAGCTGCCGCCAAATCCCTGCACCAGCTAGTCATCAGTCAAGCACCTTTGGAGAGGAACTGCCAGCAAATCACTGCCCTCCTTACCCTCGTTGAACTCCCGGCTCAGCTCATGGTTCGGGCAGCGTTTGACCACTTCAGTGACATGTTCAGCTTTCTTGTAGACTGGCATAGCCCTGATGACGGCTCCCTGAGGTGGCGGGGTCATCACTTTGATCTGGATGGGACACGTCTTGGCAATCTGGCAGTACAGCTTTTTCAGTTCGGTGGAATACTGGACGGGAGAAAAGAGCAAGAGAGAGTCAGGATGTTCAGCTAGAGGTGGAAGCGTGCCAGAAGGACGGAGGTGGCTTTGCATGTGTAGTTGAATGCACCAGCTACTGCACGTGCATTGCATTTTTTTTTCACACAACAGCCACACCACATGTGGCAAAACCCCCGGACCTTCACCTGTTTTAGAACAGCAGAGTACAAATCTACATCTTAATTTTCCCAAAGGCAAAAATCTTCAGATAAAGACCACTGCTCTTACACAAACAAATACAATCTTTATTCCTCTTGGCCACACACCCCCCGCCTTCCAAGGGATGAACATTACTCACCTAACAAAACGGACACTATTCTTTTCACTATTTCAACCACGACAGAAGCCCTCCTACTTTTGCAGAGCTGTGCCAAATCTGATGTTTTAGTCATTTTATAAAAGCATCTCAGACCTCTGCTGATCATCTGTATAGCAACCTCCCCACTTCTAAACTCAAAGCATCGTGTCCATGAAGTAAGGGGGAAAGTAACAACAATACTATCAATAACTAACTAAATAAATATCAAAGCTCAGAAGAGTTGAACAGCCCAAAGACCAGGTCCACGGTGAGAGCTAGAACTGGCTCCAAAAGGGAGGTTGTGACCATCTTGGGGTGGGAAATAAACACCTGAAGCAGAACAAGATGCTTTTATTCACTGTGCTAACTTGGAGCGTACTAGATTCCCTCTTTTAAGATGTTCCCCACTAAAGCAATAACACTGGTGCAGCATTTTTCTGAAGTGTGTTCACATCTGGAAACCTTTACACAGCAGAATATCGAGGCACAGGCTGAAGTCATTGGTTTCTGTTCAAAAATCCACACTGAAATAAGGGCATGTGCTTAGTAGAAATGGTCACAAGGAAACTCTTATATGGTTCAGTACAGTCTAACCTGAACCCATTTTTCTGGATGTCCCCTGTGAAGGGGACTCTCTGATCTCCTCTGCTATAGAAGGTTGTTCCAAAAACCAGCTGTTCTTATCAGTACCCCACTCCAAAGGCTTTCTGTTTTCTCCCAGTGCTCAGACATCTGCAAGCGCAGAGCTCTCCCAGTAACTCTAACCATGTAACCCACAGGAATTGCTGGCATTTCCCCACTTCCATCTCTTCTGTTCTTGCAGAGAAAGAAAAGTGAAAGCCCCAAGGTAGCTGTTTTCTCAAAAAAAATCTCTAGTAGCCGTGGCTGATACGGCTCCGGTCCCAACTGTTCAAACGGAGCACCGGCAGGTTCACACAGGTTGGGAGCACGACGTGGCCATCCACCCTGCTGGGGTGGAAAGAGCTGGCGCATGCATGGGTGGGTGGCGGGTGACGTGGCAACAGAAGGATTAGCTAGTGATATTCAGGGATTATTTGCATTTCAAAGCGTACACCTTGCTAACACAGAAAAAAACCAAAGTTGGGAGAGAGACACTGAGGAGGAGAGGGGGATTAAAAATAAGCCAAGCTGGTCCCTTCCCTCCTCACTCAACACCACCCTGCCATATGGCAAAGAAGATGCTACAGGTATTTAAGCCAAGGAAAAAAAATTCTTTAAAATGCAAAGGCCAAGTTGTGCAATGTATTTTATGTGCCTGCAGGCTAGAGATTAAACCCACAAAGGATTTACCCAGCCCGCGGAAACAGGGAACATGCCAAACAATTACAAAAAAAGTTGCGAAATAGATCTAGATGGCGATTTGTATCATACATCTTTTTAACCTGAAATTCCTTATTGTTTTTTAATTAAAAAGCAATTCCTTACTGAAGGTAAGAGTGAGCTCACTATGTTGTCTTTTCATCTCAAGAAGCAGGAAAAGAATCACTTATATTTGAAAGAGGAAGAAAATTTAGAAAGCATTGTTTCCCTCAACACACCAGTTTGCTAATAGCATTGTGAAGGTTTCATGGACAGAAAGCCTCAAAATCTCAAAAAGCCAAGGCATCCAAGCGATTTGTGAACACTATTGAAGTGTAAAGAAATTGGGTACCCAAAGGCGATGGGCTGCAATGAAAGCATAAATATGGAAGTGTGATGGTGCAGGGAGGGCACAGCACACACCAGGAGCCAACGTGTCCGGTGTCTGCAGGCATTTGGAGAATTGAACAAATGGAAGGAGATACACACCCCTCGGTCACGGATCAGAAGTGTTAGTGTTGACTGTTATCTTATGTACAATATCTTCAAAGACAGAATGCTGAGGTTACGGGGTGGGGGCGTGGGGGGGCATGGAGAGCAGAAAATCACTGCTTTCAGAAGGACAGGAGAGGTGCCCAACACGAATACCGAGGCTCCAGGTCAAACAGCGTGGCCCCTCTGCCAGCAAAGGCAGGGATCTGCTCCTTGTCCTCCCTTCAGCACCCCGTCAGACCCCTTTGGCTACAACCAGCAAGGAAGGCATTGGACCTGCAGCTTAAATTCACAGAAAGCAAAACAGCTAAGGACTAATGTGTTACGATGAATACGCCTATCTAACAAGGAAAAAAATACATATGTCCCCAAAACACAGGGCAGACTCAAGAGCTCCAGGCTCTGGCCAACACCTTGAACTTGGTATGTCAGAGGAGGGTGACCAGGAGCCCTCCTCTGCTTCAGGATACGGGGCATGGGGAGGCAAGCAGCAGCACCCAGCAGAGGCGAACAAGACAGCAAGAGGCTGCGCCGCCTTTTTGTCATCCGATTGCAAGATGGGTTCAAGCCTCGTGCGCACTACACAGGGCTCGGGGCCATGGCACACGGCCATGATTTCACATCTACCTCAGGCACAGCCGCCTGTGAGCGTGCAATTGCTGAGCAGTTGGTCATTTAACACCAGTGTAAATCTGTCCACGGGGTACCTGCTGTCAGACAGTAAGGGGCTTGGGTTTCCCACCCTGCCAACTTTGCTGCAACCGTGGGTAACCTGACGCTCAGCTATCTATTGGCATAAACAGATGCGCACAACTAGGTCATGGTGACTTCGTACTGGATCGGTGATAATCGCTATATCCATGAAGCAAGACAGGATATTGTATATAGATTTCAAAGCAAATACGCATCAGAAAAAACCCCAAGGCAGGAGCTGTCTGTGCATTCAAAGAGTGCCTGCAAGCAAGGGTCACCCCTCTCGGCACACATGCCTCTCCCCAACGGTCCCCAAACTGCCCCACCTCGCAGACGTGACAATCCCCCTGCCCACTATTTTGCTACGGGAACTGACAGACACTCACTGTATGAGGAGTAAGATCACAACCAGCAATTCCCAGAAATCTAGAGCATGACAATAAGTCAATGCACTTCTGTTACTTGGTAGTATAGGAAAATGAAATTAATTAGGAGCAAAAAATACCAAAAATTAGCTTGATCCAATCAACAAACCTGTCCTTTAGCAAGATGACAGTAGTCATGATCTAGCAGCAAGAACAAAAGCTGCGCCAACAGTCTGAAGAGAGCGAACACTACTTCTACCAGACACACAGACCAGAAAGTTATTTAAAAGAAATAAAAGAACAGAGCCTGGCGACATGTTATCCGTTTGAGAGGGAGAGGAAAGAGCTTTGGCTCAGACTTTTCTTTGGGGTTGGAGTGCTGCACATCATGCCCAAATAAGCAGACTTCAAGAGATTGCTAAGAACAACAGTGAATTTAGCTTTTTACTTAATAATATGTTTTAAAAGGAAAGAAGAAAACATTCCAGTGCCTGCAGCCCTGCCCTCCCCACCTGCCTGCGCAGACATACTGTATTACCCACTCTTGGCACCCTGGCTGGTAATTCAGTATCGCAATACACACACCAGTTACCATCAGGCAACACCTGTCTGATTTCTCAGCAAGCCCCTTCTCCGGAAGGTGTGTCAACGAAGGGTTTAAAGGAGAAAACAAAACATTTTTCCCCTCTCAAGTGAAAAATTTTTGCTAGAAAGGGCAGAAGTCTCCTGGAAATAAGTGCTGGGTGCAATGCAAGCTGCAATGGCTTTTCACTGAGCATTCAATTCCCCTGCAAAACTCTGATACAGTGAAATCCCCCAAGCACTACTTTGGAAATCTACCTCTAATATTGGTTTTACCATCTGATCTAGCTGAGGGATTACGGCCTCTAAGTCTTTAAAAGGAGCAGGGTTCAACCAGCTCTGCGAATGCTGATGGATGTCAACTTGAAGGTGATCCCAGAGGCTGGCTTATGGCGTGACAGCTCCCTGAGCCCCTTCTGCTCAGATCAACAGGTCTTTCAAATCTTTTGCAAACTTCTTTCAAGAAGTCACGTTTTAGTTCAACTCCGTTAAACACTAAATTCATTTTACTTGATGTTTTCAAAGCCAGTCAGCTGTGCTTTGTCCCCTATTGAACTAACTCCGAAAAGGGGGCAGGGAGGTAGGGAACAGGTTAGAAGAGTGGGAAAGCAACATTTACTTGCACCAAAGAATTTGCAGATGAGAACAAGAAGTTGCAAAAAACCAGAAAGTCACCTGCATAAGGTTTATTCTTTTATGAGAAAAAAAGGTAGTAGGAAGTTACCTACTAAGAATAAAAATTTTTTTTTAATTTTTTTTTTTTTTTTATGAACAGTGATTTAACTTTTCATTCGCAAAAAAAACTGTTGGGGGCATGGCAGGGACACCAAATACATGTGCATGCACACGCGCACACACACTCTTAGCAAGTGACTTGTATCCCGAGAATGCTCAGCAGGAAAGCCCAAGAGCAGCTCTACCAGGAGCGCTGCAGACATGGACATCTCCTGCCAGATTTAACCTTTGGCTCAGCATAACCTTAACCACACTGCTTACTAGCTGACTTGTTGCAGCTCCAGTCTGAGGTCCTCTATCTCGTCAGGCTCCAGAGAAAAGCAGACAGCTTGCTGCTAGCAGATATAGCAGACATTCAAACCACGGGGCATGACAGGTCCAGTGATCGTCAGCCCCAACACGTCTACAAGTCCACCATACGTGACAACAGCCCCCAGACCCACAGCCCACCGCACCAGCGAGCATCCCCCCACCTGAAGAGGAAACCACCATGCGACATTCGGGGAGGACGGGAACGGGAGGGATGCTGATGCAAGCCCCACAAGCGCTTTGCAGACATTTACCAAACTTCACCCTGGGCCAAAGGAAAAAACCCATGTCACCCTCTTTTACCCCTTGGGGAAGGGCAGCGATTCACCCAAGGGCGTCCACCTTTGCAGAGACTTAAACTTCACGTTCCCCTTGAGTTCGCCCGCCCCCTCCCCATCCCCGCCGCCGCGCACCCCGCGCCTCGCCAGGCGCGCACGAACGGTGCTGAGGAGCTATTAAAATCCTTCCTCCGAGCGCTTTTCCCCAGGAGCCGCAGCCAAAGGCCGCCTGTTGCCACCTGTCAGTCGCAGGGATTAATTACCTGCGCCGGGCTGGGAGCGGCACATTCCTCCCCGGCCTCACCCTCCGAGATGTTGACATCAGGCAGGGGGGCCCCGCGTCCCCCCGGCCGGCAGCGCGGAGGGGACGGCGGAGGGGAGGAGGTACGCGACCCACGAGCTGCGTGGGGACGGGCAACGCCGCGAAAACCGCAAGAGAAACGGGAGAAGCGGCGAGGAGCGTGTCGGTGCGGCTCCCCGCTGCCCCGGGGCAGGCGGCGCTCCCCACGCCGGACCGGACGCCGACGGCAGCTGGTGCTGCACCTTGGAAACCTTGGTGAAAAAATAAATAAATATATATATAGTGTGTGTGTGCTGACCTGCTTAGGTAAACGGGGAAGGGGAGGGGTGGCAGGGAGGAGAACGGAGAAACGTAGCCTGAGGACAGGGATTCAGCGGGACGGTGCCTGGTGTGTGCCGCATCCCCTCCTTGCGTGCAGCCCCGCCGCGGAGCCGCCTGCCCCCCCGCCCCCCGGCTGTGGCTAACCGCGGGGCTCAGCCCACGGGCAGGGATTTGGGAGAAGCGGTGCTGCCCCCCAACCCGCTGAAAAGGGACGCTTGCGCTCGGCTGAGCTGGCACGGCTCCCGCGTTCTGCTATCGCGCAATGCAAAAGGGAGAGAAAAGCAGATTTCACCCCCCCACACACCGGCAGATGCGGAGCTGCGTGCACAACCACCTACTCGCCTTGGCAGAGAGCGCCAGCTCCGTGCTCCCCCCTCCCCGTACAAACCCCTGCGATCTCCTCCGCTCTGCACTCCCGCCCAGTCCCCTGCCAGCACCCCGCAAACACCCGTCCCCAGCCACGCACCCTGTCTCAGGGGACAGTGCTGAAGCAGGCTGAGAAGAGCGCGCATGGGGACACGCACAACTGGTCATGTTTGGTAGGAGCGTGGCAGGTCAGGGGGTAGGAGACCCCCTGAAATTCCCCAGAATATTGAATTCAGATCATCCACTAGATTCTCCCATCTTTAGGAAAATGGGATCATTCATTCATGCGACAATACTTCAGCATCTCGCTTGAAGCTCCCCAGAGATTTAATTCCAAACTACCTTGACCAGGATGTATTACCTGCTTTAGGAATACTCCTCCTCAATGTTGACAGCAAAGCCACAACGATAACAGAAATAACACTGATATTTGCCCATACTATTTTTGCACTGTGAAACAGTTATAAGTTTGAAAACTTTACATTCAAGGGCTTTTACATTTTAGTTTCTTATCTACAGACTTATTTCATCAACAAATGAAGACCTCTTGAGGTTTGGCTTGAAAACACATTTTTAAATGAGCAACAACAACAACAAAAAGAATGAACTGAAAAGTATCCTGTTTCAAGAGAGGAAAAAAACCTCTGATGGAAAGCTTCAGAGGCAAGCTGGGAATTATTTTACATGTGTTTTTTGATACAAACTGATGGCCGTAAAGGAAAGCTTTACTATATAATTGTTAGTTATGTTCTCTTCCTTTGCTAGTCTATTTTATTTTTTTAAATCTTTTTGAAATTAATTTATTTAAAAACCAAAACCGTAAGACTCCTGCAGTCAAATGACCTTACCTTGCGTACCCAGCTCACACACTGCTTGCGCATCGTATCCAGTTTCTCTGCCAGTTTCTAAACTGAAACTTTAGCAGTACCAAATAAGTTTCAGATGCTAACAATGTCTAGTAATTTGCATTTCTGATCGACTACTTTGCACCGGAAATTTTGCAAGTGAGGTGAAGGTATGAAATGAGAGTGAACGTGCTGAAAGCCAAAGCTGAGCCAGTGCTGAACAACTCTTCCCCTGTGGGTCGCAGTAAGTGCCCACTGACAGTGGGATCCCACGTTATTTTGTAATGTGGCAATTTTCACTGACTGAAGTAGCTTCCACAGGGAGTATCTATTTTATGTTATTACCCAAAATCCAAGGTACACTCTCAGGTACCTTCTTACAAACACTAGTCTACACTCATACACAAAACACCCAAGAATTATCCCCACAATAGCACAGTTCCCTCTGATGCAACGTAACAGGCCAAAGCACACACGCTTTGCAAGCATACCAGGCTCTGAACGCTGCGCTCATTTCCATAGGATCAGAATGATTTTGCAAATAAAGCCTCCCATGCATCAGGCCTCATGCTGCATTGTTATACTTCAAACATTGGGTTTTGGTGTTTTTGGGGGTTTGGGATGGACACACGTTATTTTCATTCTGTTCAACTCACAAGTTGATGTTTGGGTCTCCCAGTGTCTTCCGTATTACGGACGCACAATAACATAAGCAACCCGTTTGACTACCAAAGAAGATACAACACTAAAACATACACTGTGGAAGCCCACTCTTATACTACTCACACTCACCTAAAGGCTATGAAGTGTTAACATTTGGCAGAATAGTGAGGAGTAAACAAAGTCAGACTAAAATATTAGTTAAAATTGGAATTGAAAAACATCAGCTTGATTATTGAATATTATTTAGTGAGTCAAAATTTGACAGCAACATTTTTAGTCATTACAGTGAATGCAGAAGCAGCTCCATGAGCAACTTAATTGCATTTCTACCCTCCTTTCACAGCTCCACTATCCTCAAGAACACTCAGCTGTTTCACATCCTCCTAGCAGGAGGGAACCCGCTGCAAACAAAGTGCTACAATGAAGGTACAAGTATTTGCATCCATATAAAATACATGCAGCTCCTTGCAGGTAATGCAAGTGAGTATATATATGACCACGTGTGTTTGTTTACATGAAACTATAAGTTGATTAGTATAACACTAAGTATCACACCAGCTAGAAACTGGGACAGTGACATAACCAGCCAATTCTACTCATTACATCAGAACATATTCACCAAAGCTGCAGGTAAAAACCTCCAAGACTTGACTTAGCAAAAAACCTTCAGCATATGCCCAACTTTTGGCAGCATTGTTACCTGCCACCTGCTTAAGCCGGTATGCCTCTGCGTAAGGGCATTTGTGAAGTCAAACCTGGACTTAAAGATCTGATTCAATTTGTATTTTAAAGGAAACCAGAATTTTCTTATCAAGGAGTCCAGAAATGAACCGGTATCCAGGCTCCCGACAGCAAACCCACCCCACCACATACTGCTGCTCACGTGCACAACATCAGCCTCAGATATTGAGCACCAGAGACTGTTCTGCTCAGGGACTGCTTTAAGTAGAGCCTAGGTTAGCCATTTCAAACCTCCTCCTGGCTTGGTGTGAGGGATTAAACCTTCTTACAACCATCTGTCTCAGGTTCAGCCAAAGAGGAAGGCTGCTGTTTGCTTCCTATTAGCCTCTCAGATCTCACTTGTTTCAAGTCCGCATGTTCCAGCATGCTCCATCCTACCTGCAAAACTCCAAAAACTCTAACCAGCCAGAGGAAATATTGTCTGGAGTAACGAGACACCAACTTTTAGTGCATCTCCCAGTCACTTTTGTCCCCTGCTGAAAGTCAAAGGGTGATGAACTCAACCATAAGGAAGGAAGAACCACAGCAGCACATAGAGGTTGTCCTTACTGATTGTTTCTGTGCATGCTCAATTAAGATAAGCAAATGGCAAAGCAAAAATCCTAGAGCTCTCCAAAATAAGCCTGCTCCCACCAAATCCTGCCTGGTTTCATCAACGCAAGTCAGCTATAAGAGTCCCTGACAAGCAGATTAAGCCTTGTAGCCCTCTAGACAGTAGATGTATGCTTTGGGCCCTCAGCAATTTGGGATACAGTCACAGGTTCAGATAGCTCCACACCAGCTGGAGATCAAGGGGAGGAAGCAGTGTTCAAAGAAATGCCAGCTGTAAGACCTAAATCCAAAACTCTTTTTAGTTCTCTCATCTGCAAATAAGGGGACTTCATTAATATCTCAGAGGAAAGTAAATGAGCTGTTATTAGTACAGTATCTGTTACAACAGAGGGAAGCCAAGCTGGACAAGAGAACATGTTAAAAAAGAAAAAAAAAAAAAAGAACACAACAAAAGTTGTTCTGGCAACGTAGTCTTTTCAATCAGCAACATCCCAAGCCTGCAATTTAGGGGCAGAGTCAGACCTGGAGGTATGAGGCACTCTGCCACAGACTGCACCAGCCATTCAACACCCTGGAAAGCAGGACACTTTCCTAGATGGTGACAGATTTCTACCCAAATTTTGGCTCATGCCAAAGGGCTAACCTACTTGCAAAATGCTACAGGGTCAGCATATTGCAAGGGTAAAAGTATGTGTCAAATATGGGCCCATCTTCCTAGTTGGGTCACTGACAGGCTCAGATGAGATGCACGCTGGTCGTCTTTGCACAGTCTCATTCTAACAGACAGCTACAGGAGAGAAAATTCAAGTGATTAAAAGCTAAAACCAGGTTGAATGTCTTATGATGTCTCATACTTACCACCTTTGCCCAAATACATTTTCTTTCCTGTTCCCTCTTTCTTGACTTAGGGTTTAGATTCAATGGACTCTACTTAAAGGACAAATAACCCCTGAAGAAGCTCACACAGAGACAATTTGTATTTTTTCCCTCTTGTCTTCCTAAAGTGCTACTGAAGGCATAGTTGGGCTTCTGTTACCTATTAAGCCTTGTGCAGATGGCCATAAGAGATCCCTCTTTCATTCCCCCATAACCCATGTGAAGGATCAGCTTCCTTACTCATCCCAGGTGGCCCACCAAGAACCCTCCTGCTGGTAACTGCATTACTGACACAAACTGCAGGACATCTCCAAACAGTGCAGTTCAACACAAGCAAGGGATGCCAGATTTATTTCAAAGGGGGCAGTTTTCAGCAACGTTCATCCAGAGGGAAAGCTGGCAGGTCTGGCTGAGCACTCCTGTCTCCTTGGATGGTGCAACACACATCTTCAGATCCTGAATTTGTGCACGTGACAGCTCAGGGCTCTCCCACAGTAGCTCTCTGTAGTTCTCTTCTTCACCCAAAGATACAGGTCAGACAGAGCCAATGTGAGAGCTTTGCGACACCACAGCCCAGCACAGCTTGGAAAACGTGAAAACATCCGAGACCACCTCCTGTGAAACATGGGGTTTATTACCTATACTAAAATCCAGAGCCAAAACACATTAGGTCTTTCGTGAGCAGAGAGCAAGACACTCTGCCTCTACAATGGACTAAGCATTTTGAGCAGGCTGATGACTGCATGAGTATTTTCTTGGCTGGGCATGCCTACTTCAATGCTGTTCTGTGACCAAGTGCAGGACTGCTCCCTGGCTGTCCCTTGAGCTGGGAACCAGCCACTGCACCGCATGGAGCAGGGCTAGCAGCTAACCAGGAGGCCAAGGGTCTCAGCTGTCAACTGGAATGCTCTGATAGAGTAAGGGGCCACCACCCAAGTCAGCCAGCGAGGTCTCTTCTGTATGTGCGCTCTCAACAAAGACTGGTTTTGATGGAAAAGGCGATCCCCTTTCTCTCCTATTCACCTTCCTTTCCCCCCTGTTTATTCTACCTGAGGGAAAGTACAGATACCTCTCCATCCTTCTAATAAAGTATTAATCACACCTATGGGAAGAAAGACAGAAAGTATTAAATCTGACAGGCTCTCAAAGCAGCAGTACCAGTGAAATGCATCATTAAGGTGAGTAATTTTCCTGTTTACTTCATAGGCTCTGAGTGCCCCCCCCCTCTTCCTCCCCGCCTAAGATGTGGGCAGGACCCATCAAGGCAAAGCTTTGGAAGCAAGCAGCAGCATCCCCAATTTCTACATAAATGCTGCAGGCCAAAGAGCAAAGGCAAGTTCCAACTAAGCCCTTGACAGTAATCAAGCACTGCGGCGCCTCTGGTCTTGTCTTGTGCATACCTTGCAAGTAGCATCATGTCTTCCCACTGAGATTTCACTGGCAGCGCACACAAGTGCCTTGTTCTTTGGCTTCTATCTCAGAAAAAGCAAGTCCTGAACACACACACACACACACACACGCCCCTGCCTTTCTGCTCCAAGGGAGACCATTTCAGCTTCAGTGTATTGTGGGCAGCCCTTTCAGAACAGATTTATGAATTTGCAAGAAATCTCTTTTGTTCCCGTGCAGAAAGGTTAGCGCGAGTCCCTTGCCAAAAGGGCATTGAGTTTTCTCTATTAACGTCCAGGAAACCTTCCTGAGTCAGATCTTATTACATTTGAAACAAAGTGCAGGTACCAGCAAGTCTCTTCCATGATAACAGCCAGGGCCTGTCCCATTTCCTGATCACATTACGCTCAATTTCCAGAATTACATCTATGCAAATATTGTTCTCCTGCTTGCAGAGCATTTCATTGATAATTAAAGTGAAAAGCCAGCAAAGCTTTTCTGGCCAGGACAAACTAGCTGGTGAGAGAGGCAAAAAACTGACACGCAGACACTGAGCAGGGACAAATTTTCTTCCTCTGTATGAAGACCATCTGGTAAGGGCCCTCTCCTCCTCCTAGAGGACAGGGAATCCAAACTGAACCAAACCATTTCTGTAAATGTCCCTCTGTTTTGTGGATTTACTGACCCAACGAAGCCATACTCTAATTCTGAGTCACAGAGAAAACATAAGGATTAGGAAAGACAAAAATCACACCTAACTGAGCAAGTCATAGTTTTACTGTGGACACAAAGATATACTAACTCAGATCTAAGCTAGATCAATAAAGCATGACAGCAGCTCCAGCATACTTAGGATGAATGGTGACTAAGTCAAACCTTTAAACCTTTTATTCAGACAATTAAGCTTTGGGGATGAACTGCGAGAAAGTCAACTAGTGACTGTGTTCTTGTCTATTATCAGCATTTGCAAGGTTCCGAGATCTGTATTTTACCCAGATCCTCCTCTTTCCCAGCCCTCTCCTTCTATCCTCAATGACCTACCTAAGCACAGTCCTTGAGTCAACTGATGTGGTTTCTTCTAAGCCTACTTTCAAAGTCAAGACATGATTCAGCAAGGTGTTTAAGCAGATGCCTACCTTTAAGGATGGGAGCAGCCTTGCTGACTCCAACAGAACCCAATAGATTTCACAGGGAATATTCACGTGCTAGAGGTTATGCACTCACTCAAGTACCTTACTGAACCAGGACCTTGATTTTCCTACATATTATGGGAAACAGCTTGTCAAGAACCATGTTGAGGAACGTAACGGTGTCATTGCTGCAGCCATCAGGCCATCAAGACGTGCCCAGCTCCAGAACGCAGCATTTCACCCCCCAGGCAGCTAGTGAGGTCAAGACTGTGGCATCTTCTCTGCTAGGGAGATTAACAAGCCCATCTCAGGCTTAGGGTATTTCTCCAGTTTTTCTCATGCTTGCCAGCAACCCTGAAGCTACACAACTGCAGTGGCTAGGGAAAGACAGCCATTCTGCAGAGCAACATTTAGAAAGGGAGGAAAGTTTGCAATGAGTTTGGGAAATGTTACCAGCAGTCCTTCTTTTCTCTTACAGAAATCAAAATCTTCTGGTCTGCATTTCCAACCCCCCAAGAGAAGAATGGAAAACCACGTCCCAGTTGACATGCAAGCCAAAGGAAGATCTGCAGTAACATGTTGCATGAGAAATGGAAGGCTTGAACACAGCATAGTCCACACCTGTTTTACCCGATTCTTAGGTTGCTTTATAATTTCAGCAAGAATGCACAAGTGCACAAAACAAGCTTGCATGGACCTGGATGCACTTTACAGGTAAATCTACAAGCCTGCTAGGTAAACTCATCAGGAATAATTGCCCAAATGCTCCATGACATAGTTACAGATCTATAAGTTATTGGAAACAGATTGCAGCAAGTCTCTCAATACCTCTCAATTGATTTATTTTACTTGGTAACTGAAAGATAATCATGTCATCTGCATGACCTAACTGGAAACATAACAGGAATGAATGTGGATTTAGATGCAAATCCACATGACCACAATCTGAAGATGGCTTTCCAAGAAAAACACCAAACAGCTCTTTGTCCCTGCAGACCTCACTACCTCTGCACTGCTCCATTTGCAAACTGCAAGTTCTGAAGACCCCAAGTCACCGGTGCTTTGTGAGAAGACCTATCCCATTCAAAGCAAGGCTGCTTTCCCAAATGAAAGGCAGTCTTTGTTACTGGATAACAATGAAAACAGGAATAGTTCCCTGGGAAACACAATTTTAAAAGTCAGATTTCCCAACTAACCACACCCAATTAGTAAGTAATGCCATGCTTTTGATCGATATTGGAATCCCAGCAGATTTTTCACCAGTTTGAATTTTCTGATTTCCTCCCCCCCCCAAAAAAAAAGCCAACTAAAAACGCCCTCACAAACTTATATGGATTGAAGGTAACTAGAAACAAGCACCTTCCTCCCTCAAAAGAAATAAAACAAAATGGAGCAAAACAAGACAGACTTGCGACATCAGAAGAAGTTATTGGCTCACACTGGCCGGCACTCCCATTTTCCTTACAGCTCATACATGATGCATCAGAGAAAGGTGCAAAGCCTCCACGGACAGAATGTGCTGTTGCCCTGCATGATGCTGTGCAGACGAATTCCTGCCCTTGCAGAAAGCAAGCTGTGTCCTGAGATAGCTAGCATGAATGTAATGAGCTTGCATCAATGCAAGTGCTATCAAGGGTAGGACCTAAAACCAGCCCCTTACCAGCTCTGAATTTACTGCTATCTAAGCAAGAAGGCACGAGGAAGGTTGGGACCAACACTGGAAAGCCATTTGCAGATGTAGCCTGTTGAAGACAACCAACTGGCAGCAAACAAAGCAGGGACTTTGAACCTGGAGAAGCAGATCAGTGACAGCTAACTATCCCTCCAGGATTTTATCAGCCACTACCACGTAGAGGAAGACCTCATTAAACTATCAGTATAACCCAAAAGACTCTTTCCATCCACCAGTTCAAAACTGAACAACAAAAAGAGTCCAAGGGAAACGAGTATTTAGCTTTCCAGTTGCAGACTGCAAAGCACCAGGATGCGAAAAAAACCGAACAGAACACCACCCTAAACAGGATCAGAGACGTGACAAAACACACCACAAGGATGCAACCATGCTACTGCTACGATGGGCAGCGGGATCGTCATCACGTAAGGCGGCATGCCAGGCTCCACTGCACAAAGCACTGGGTGAGAAGAAATAAGCCCAGTTTTACAAAGTATGGAGGCAACAGATTGAAACAATCCAGAGGGAGACACTTGGGAAGAAGCAAGTTGGTAAGGGAGGAGAAGCCCTGGTCACAGCATGCCAGCTACCTGACCTTGGAGGACAGCAAATGATAGAGGCCCAGCTAGACTGTAACTGTTGCCACATATTTCGTATTTAAATGCAATTTGTTTAATCTCAAGTCGGATTCAACCATCAAAGGCTCTCTTCTGTAGCACACTGACAGTTCACTCTAAATCTCTGCACCTTTAATCCTTTAATTAGCCAAGAAAAATGCGATCTCAACTCTTCCACCAACCTAAGCTAATTTTCTGCATGGAGCTTCCAACTCCTGTAGGTTACAGGTTTTAGCTGCTCATGTAGCCAAGGGGAAAAAACCAAAACAAAACACCACCCCCACCCCATTCCCACACAGGCTGATGTATGCTTCTCCATGTGCTACCTCTCCAAAGAGCAAGCACCTTTGAAAGTCCTTGCAAAAGTAAGAGGGACCCGTTTTCACGTTGCAGCAGTGGGCTGGGAAGAATAATTAATCACACAATTCAGAGAAAGAGGAAGCAGAGGTGTACAGAGGTGTATGGAGGAATTGAGGGACAAAGCAACATTTGCACGAGAGGGGGATAAAATCAGAGAGTTAGGCCAATGCTCGAGTAAGTGTCATTCCCACCACGTAACTTTGGCCACCTCCCTTGGTGATTCTGCGATGGGAGCTCTGAAGCAGGCAAACAAAACCCTGGACAGCCAACCACTTTTGAAACTCTCTCTAAAAGGAGATTTCTCCACAGATGAGCTCTGCTATTGCTCAAGAGTGTCACAGCAACGCAGCTCTGAAGGCAGAAAAGGAAGATTGCATGAGTCATCAGCACATCAGGACAGAGACCCACTCAGGCAACTTGCATACATCAGGCTTTTCATGCAGTCCAGGACAGCAAACTCAAGGAATGACATGAGAGCCACCTAAAGCCCTCTTGCCTGAAGCCCTAAGCATGGGGAGTGAGGTACAATCTGCACCTGAACACAGTCCTGACCACCTCTCTAGGTCAGGATGCTCCTTGCAGGGCTACACAAAAGCAACCAGTACTCTTGCTCAAGGCCTGCTAAAGGCATGCCCATAGTGCAGCTTCAGGGACTGCTGGCTTGCCACGTGCTAACCCAGTGTGTGATATGCAGGAGAAAGGCGTTCAGACGCAGCCAAGACATTTCTGCAGAGCCCCCAGACTGTCACGTTCAAGTTGCAATGTGCCAGAGCTAACGAACCTGACCCATTGCTGCAGCACCACACAGACACAGCAATTCTCTTTCCAGGTGCAGCATGGCAAGCCTGTGCAGCGTGGCATGGAGCCTAAGGCTATCCCTAGCATAGGTGTCCACCTGCCGAGTATGGTCAAGCTGTAGGAGGCCTTCCTGGTAGCCAGCCAGGGAACACAGGTGAACAACAGCACTGAGAATCACCAGAGACTTGACAAATGCATGCAAACACAGGAGTAAGAGTGATGCGCTCATGAGCAAATGCACAATGGAGGAGCCCTGTCTACAACAAAGGCAGAGGACAGGCATTTCTGCATCTTGCAGTTCCTTAATTCACTTGTGCATTGGGGCCTTGAAGAACATTAGCACATGACCAGGGCTGGCTTGCTTAAGCAAGCACTTTTGGCAAAGTCGCAGTAGGATTCAGTGTGAGGCAAGGAAAAAAAAAATTGCAGCCTGCTGTTTTTAAGCACTGGCAACGTACTACCCTAGTAGCATTACACCACCATCCACATAAAGCAGGGCACTAAAATCCCACCAGAGGCAAGGAGCATGCATTCAGAGGCACGTTCTCCACCTTACTCAGCCCAAATCAGCTCCCCCCCGAACTTGCCAGCAAGGCATTCAGCCCATAAGACAAGGAAGATCTGAGCAACAGTTGCTACACTCCCCTGACAGCAGATCCCTGTCACATGCAGTCTGCACATTCAAATCTCACACTAGTTACACGTATAAACGAGAAATACAGCTGCATGTGCACCTTGGGGGTCAGCTTACAAAAAAGCCAAAAAACCAACAAAAAAACCAAAAACCCACAGAGCTCAGTATGATGATGAGAACCATCAGTATGATGATATGAGAACCTCAATATGAGAACCTCGATTACCAACCTCACCACTTCAGCTGCTCCTGAGTCATATAACTGTTCTATGCTGCCACAGGCTCTGAGAAAGAGGCATTTCAAGTGCACAATTAAAGGCAGGCAAACGAGCTCTGCAAACTGCAGTTTCTCGATGTTCATTCCACATTTCACTTCTTACAGAACAAAGAGGATGACAGTAGCTGGCAAGGAGGATTTGACTGGGAAGCTGCATTCTGGTGTCCAGGCAGTCAGCCTGGTAACTGAATCTCTGCACACTCTTTGATCAACATCCTTCCACTGACAGTCCTCAGGGGGGGTACACAAAGGTAGTGAACGGTTACCAGATTCGCTCCAGGCCAGAAAGCAAGCTCATTTTGCAGCATGAAGATGACTAGGGTTTTTTCTCTTTTCTTCTAACGAAAGAGAAAAGGAAAAGAAAAAAAAAAAAGGAATTCTGCAGTGCTCTGAAAGGAGCTAATCAAATTATTAAAGTGCTTAAAAGTTTAATGAAGAAATCAAAGCTATTAAGCAAACATTCAGCTTGATGTCTTTTTTCCTTCTTACCCACCCTTCCTCAATGCATTCAAAACCTCTTTTTGCTGTGCTACAACATGTTTGAACAGGTACTGAGATACAAACAAGTCTTTGCCCCATCTCATACAGAATGGATTGGTTGCAGATGTTCTCCTGCAAGCTACATCTTGCCTCCTGCAAGAGCATTCATCTCCAAAACACATCATTTCACCTACTTTGCCTGAAGCCAAAACTCAAAGGTTATTTAATTTTTAATTTTATTTTTTTTATTAACTCTAACATACCTACAGCTGTGCAAGCAAAACCCCATCTGGTTTTTCAAGGCACAAAGAGGCGAGCGACTAAGTTTAGATAAATGTAACCAAGTTGGGGCAGTCATCTTTCTGTTCACCTCTGCAGCAGCCAACAGCAATGTCAGGGGTGCAATAAAACAAAAACCTGCTATATTTCAAAGAAGCCTGACATATTTCACTATCTTCCTAGGACAAGTCAGACATGAGCTCATACAGTGGCAGGTGAGTCAGTGAAGAGTCAGACAAGAGCTCCTTAATTAAGCTTTAGGGGCAGATGATCCCTTGAAGGTGTAATCAGATTGGTATGGCCAGTGGAAAAAGAAAAAAATAAATAAATAATTAAAAAAAAAAAGCTGAGTGAACTGTTACACCCTTGCCGAGCCATGCCAGGCAGGTTGAAGGCAGCAGGCTGCACCGAGCCGGGGAGCCCCCAGCACGCAGGGATACCTGCCCATCCTGCACCACTCCCCGGCAGTCAGCGCCTGCCGCGTGCTCAGCCCTGCTTGTCCCGGGAGCAGAGAAAGGAAAGGATGACCTCCCCAGCGAGCAGGTTACGCTGGGGTCATACTGCAGATGTGGCATGATCCGGGGGGGTCCAAGGTAAGGTGTACCCCAGGAGTTTGACTCTCAGAGGCAAAGGGGTGGTTGGCAGCAGCTCAGACCTGTGCGGTGGAGAGGGAAGTGGTCACGAGTTAGTCATTCCCAATCACGAACCAACAGAGTCCATCTTGGCCATGTGCTTTATCAACCGTTAAAATGCTACCAAGCTACCCCACTTGAGAAAGACCCCATGAGTTCTGTTTAGGAAGCATTCCTGAAATAAGTTGCACCATGAATCAGAATATCAGTGTACTGAAACAAAATAGCCCCATTAAAAACTGCTTGTGATTAGCAGGGTGGCTAACAGCATCAGAGCATTTTTGCACTCGCAACATCAGACATGCAGCATGGAAGTGGTTTTCTTCCGGTGTGTGTTCCTGCAAATTCAACCTGGAACCCAGCTCCCCTGCGGAGCCGCTCTTCCCGTTGGCCAGGGACCATGGGAAGCGGTCCCTCTGAACGCCAGCAGCACCGGAGCAACCCAGCTCCCCCCATGAGCATCTTGCACAGATCAGTCTGCTGAAAAACAAACCTGGAATGACAGACTCCGACTTCTGCAGCCCTTTTGAGCCCTTCCTGAGCACAGGAAAGGAAATCGGCAAAGTTGACTTAGAAAAGTCACCACACAAAGGGGATGCCAAATAAAGGTCAAATTTATTAATTCCTCATAGAAACTGTATCGCAAAGTGATCAGTCCACAAGCTTTGTCTTTGTCAAACCTTACAGAGCTAACGATGACTCTTCTGAAGCTTTTCCTAGGGGTGTCACCACTTCCTTTATGGGTGCCAATATCGTGAAAGATCTTAGCAGGATATCTAGAAATACACACACTGTTTTTTGTTGGAGTCCCCTTTGCTCATACTCCTACAAGAATCCACCAAGGATGGGTCAAAAAACTATAAAGTGACTAAGTATGAGTAGCATGAGCAGTCTGCACCAGAAGAGATGGGAGACAAGGAACTCATCACCAAACCAGCCGCCACCTCACTGATTAATGAGCAGGTGTCATTCAGTGCTCAGCCACCCGACAAACATCTCACAGGAAGACTTTTTCTCTCCCACCCATGGCGATGCTGACGCTCAAATGCAAACAGAGCGGGTGTGCTGCCTGCCCCATGAACACCCTCCAGGCTGGGCACCGAGCCCAGCGGCACCACTCCCGTCCCTTCCCCACGGGAATCCCTTCCAGCCCTGCATTTTAAAGGGGATCCAAGGAGCTCTGGGTGCAGGTTCGATAGCAAACCGTGGCTCGCTCTGCTCCCGTTGCAAGGTCAGGAGCGAGTCAGCTCCCAGCCACAGCTCATGTGGTTGAGCTAATAAGCCCCAACAAGTGGCAGGGTGAGTTTGCTGAGGCTCAGCACCGCAGCTAACATAGCAGTGCTGGTACGGCATCGTGCTCCGGCTACATAACAGGAAGAGGCTTTCCTTCGTGCCATAGCCCTCAAACAACCTCTGCTCCAGTAATTTTTAGACCTGGTGGGCCTGATGCCAGCACAGCTCGAGATCTCAAGCAGGGGAAGCAATAACCCAACCGGCACTTGGGCAGTTTCAAGCTTTAGCCTGAAGCTACGTTTTGGTTCCTTCAGAAGTTAGTTTGTAAAAACACTTTAGTGTCCTGTAAATAAGTCAAAAGAGGAGGTCTGAAAGCTAAGGCTAGCGAGACGGTGTGCACAGCACGCAGCAGTCCCCAGCTGCCCACCGCGGGCATTTCACATCAGGGGTCTAAGTACTTTACAATATGGGATTATGGTGACACAGTCCCAAATTTGAGGGTGGGTGTGTAGAAAGGAGGAAGAGGAGGAACGGAGGCAGAGGGAATGCCTTACACAACGTTACCCAGATTACACCTAAATGACAGGGCAGGAGCTGCTCTGAGGCTGGGCTCAGAGCCAAATCCGCTGCTGGTCGGTGCTGCTCCCTAGCAGGGCAGCCCCAGGCAGCACGGCTTCTCGCCCCAGGGGGAAAGCACAGTGCACCCCGGGACGCGCGACAGGGGAGAGGAGACCCCCGAGCAGTGGCCCCTGCAGGGATGCTCCCCTCTCCTCCTCTTTCAGGGGAGGGCATTGCCCTCCCCAGCGCTGCGAGGCAGCATGACCATCACGGCTAACGGGGAAAACAACAGAGCTAGAAAATTTAGACCCAAGTCCCGTCTCATTCGTTCAGGAAAGACAGGTCAGCCTTCGAGTGCTGCTTTCCTGTGTTTCCTCTAGCACAGTTTCCAGCTTTCTGTAAAGCTGAATTTAGATGAATTTCAGTGGCTAAAAATGTATCAGCAGATCATAAGCCACTCCTTTTTATCAGAAAGGTAGTATTTTGCTCTCCTTAAGAAAGGCACTCTCACAGAATAAGTCTTAAAAAAAATGAGGGAGAAATAGCACTCACCTCCTGTGGCTCCACAGAGTTTTGCTCCAATGTTTAAGTGTTATCTTTAACAACTGGAAACAATAAAGTTTGTATCAATACTCAGGTCTATTTGCAAGAGGATCTAAGCTCTTATTTGGGTAGCTATCCTCTTGTATTTACAATAACAAATCTGACACACCTGCACATAGCAAAACCTCATGAAAAGATTTCCATTGCATAATAAAGTTCATGCTCTTTCTATACAGAAGCCATCCCTACTCAGGACACCTCTTTTTTTTTTAAGCTGAGTAGGACATTTCTTCATTTAGCATATGGTCTGCCAAGTACTGGAGCTGAACCCTCAGTGTCCAGAGCACCGCCAATGCAACACACACAAAATTATCCTTGCTTCAGCACACCACCGAACTGCTGCTTGTTCTGCATCAAGTTGGCAGGGAAATAGTATCTATGACAACTGCAATATTTCAGCTGACTTAAGGAAAGGAATGATCGTCTCCAAGGGCGGTCTCTGTCTGCAAGGTGAGCAATACCTCTTGCACCAGCCTACCTGAAAACCTTTACCCAAAAGTAACTTATTAAAACAGTCACGCAATTTTGGTTTTTTTTTTCCACGAAGTTTTTTGCGGGGTTGAAATATCTTCCAACAGTGCACAGTTGATGCAGCTTAAGTTATACAGCTCAATGGTGTGGGGTAAACTGGCAACTTTTTAGGAAACCCTCCTTGCCCCGGAATGGGCTGCCTCCCTTCTGGCGCAGCGTGCCGTGACCTCTGCAAAGGTAAGGAGGCGACTCTGCTGATGCGGCGTTTGAGCTCTGCCGAGCTGCTTTGCATGCTTAGCGCTTGTGAAATCCAGGAGAGCTCAGCAGCTTTTACAAGCCAGCCTAGAGGCAGTCCCCGTGCTGAACACTACCAAAAAAAAAAAAAAAAAAAAAAAAGAAAAGAAAAACCCCACTCCAAAAAACCCTACAAGTTTGGAAATTTTGGCACTTCTGGCACCTTAGTTTCCCTTCTCTAAAATGGCGACTGCGCTCCTGATTTGCCTATTAAGCAAAGGTGTTTGCTGATTAGGGAGGTAATGTTTGTGCAGCACTTTGAAGGTTTAAAGTACTACATTAATCCTACATGTTGTTCTTAGTAGAAGCCAATTTTAAACTAAGAGGAGGAAAAAAAAAAAAGGAAAGAAAAGGCGATTTAAATAGTGACCCTCCCCTACTTCAAGACGCTCACTTATCTCCCAACATCAGCTATTCTTATCTGTAAATGTTTTTTTAACCCTTCCTTCTCATAGTTCTCAGAAACCACAAGTCTCATTCAGCTTTTATTTGAAAAAATGGCTTCTTTCCAGGCTGTGGCTGTTTCTTGTAAAGTTAATTCCTTTGGTAATACTGCTGGAGGCACATTGGTATGTTTGGTGTGTGTGT
The DNA here is from genome assembly GCF_028858705.1 of Grus americana. Taxonomy (NCBI): domain Eukaryota; kingdom Metazoa; phylum Chordata; class Aves; order Gruiformes; family Gruidae; genus Grus; species Grus americana. The sequence continues at coordinate 16,350,430 of NC_072860.1, forward strand.
GTATACATATATATTTTCCCCCTTTTCACACGGTGTTGTTTTTATATATGTGTAGTGAAAGATACCTAATCCGGGATTATGATTCTCTTTATTCCTTTCTCATGAAAGTAGGTGGGGCTTTTTTGTGCAAGTTGCATTGATGAAAATTATGTTTAATTAACACTTTTTCCTCTTCACATAGACAAAAAAAAAATTCTCATTAAGAACCAAAAAAAGTTTCTTGCACTTAATTCTCTCTCTTTTTCTTAAAAAAAAATTAAAACCTTAAAACAAGTTTTCTGAAGAAAAAAAAAAATAATAAAAAGATGTGATGCCAGTACAACTAGAAATTGTGCAAAACAGCAAAGGGAACTTCTGCCTCTGCGGAGGACACAACCCCTCCTGATGACTACTTTCTCCATCCTCATATGTCTGACCCCAATGCCTCAGTGGTTTTCACTTGCAGATCCTAGGAGACATGCAGCGAGCTCTAACTGGTCTCCTGTTACACTGGGAGACAATCAGCCACAAACATAGCAACCAAGAGGCTAAATCCTAGTTGGAAGGGAAGGACATTCACACCACCTGAAGCCCGCTGTCTCTCAGCAGGTCGGGCATGCTGATGCCCAACACTAACTGCGCTGTTTGAAGAGCGAAGCACACACCACTGCATGTCAGGAGACCCAAATTTTCTGTTCCCAGTGCCAAGAGGTATAATTTCATATAATCAGTAAGCACATAACTTCCCTTCTCATCCTTCCTGGGCATCGCTAGCCACGTGGGGTACCGGCTGCCCCTTACAACGTGCTCTTACACCACAGCACAGCTCTGTCCTCATGGAGGGCGCTGGTCTAAGAGAGCACGTAGCAGAAGTCCTCGCTACAGCGACAGCAGTTCATATAGAGGGCTACATTGCCTTGGTAGGCTTTAGAAAATAAGGTACAAAAAGGAAAAGAAAAAACCAAGAGAGCTTATATCACAAGACGTTTTCTAGAAACTATTACACAGATCTGTAGAGTTGCTTGCAAGGAGTAACAGATGACTGCTAAGAAAAACAAAATATACATGACAAAGAGATTAGGGACAAAAAAGCACAATTACGTTCTAATGGGAACCTAAGGCAGTCAGATCTCCTTCTACTCAAGCATAAAAACCCAAACAGAAGCCAGCAGGCCCCTCCTGGCTGGTTCTCACAGGTGAACTGGTTCTTCCCAGCCTCGCTAGCTTGAAAACACCTCCCTGCCGTGAGAAAGGCACCTCCTTCAAAGACAACAAGCCCAGCTCCTCTCTTTCCAGGTAGATGACCTAGGACAAGTCACATATGTTTCAACAGCCTTAGTGTTAGGCCCTGTAATATCCCACAGAGGGAAACACACTTCACAAGTGCAACCACAACCTCTCCGTGCACGAGAACGATGGTGGCAATCGGCACCCGCCCTGCCTCCCCGCTTGCGTGTGCTGGGAACAACCTCTTCGGGCAGGCACGGCTGCAGAGAGCTTGAGGAAGCCAAATCTTAACCACTTCTCACCTGAAACAAATGCCCAAATATGGAAGCGCTCCTGCTTCGCTGAGATCAGTGGGGAGCCAAGCCCTTAGCTCACACCATTGCATCAGCTCTCACAGCCTACAGCGTGTACATCCGAAGGCTGCAACCTCATCTCCTCCTCCTCCTCCGAGATCGCTTCTCTCCCTTTGGATTACAGGCGTTATTTCCCTTCCTCACTCTTGCTGTAACAAGGGGGGTTATCACCAGCAAAATTAACTTTGCTGGGCAACCAGCTGGGCTGAAGAGAAAGCCTACAGTTAGAGGCATGAAAGGATTAGCAGAGTGGCCAAGAGGTGATTGATTTCAGTGCTTGGCGAGGTCTGCATACCCTCTGCATAAATGAGTCTCTTACAAGGATCCTTCTCAGCTGCCCCTTGCAAACAGCTAAAGCCTACATCATTACTAACTAGCAGTCTCTCATGACAGGGAAATTCAAAATCCTGTAGCAAGACCACTTCCACTCCCCTTCTCCCAGCAGCTTTAAAAATAATATTAAAAGGTAAAATTGGAAAGCTCAAAGTGCACTGACCAACACACCACCAAGGAGTAATAAAGCTAAGATTTCACATGAACACTTAGCACAGCCCCACATGTATATTCTTTGGGAGAGTCACCAGCCTGTAAAAAAAGAGTTTTCACATATGATGCAGAGAGATAATCAGCAGCTGGGACAATATTGGACATTACCAGTGTTATTGAAACAGTGTGCTATTTGAACAGATTATTTAAGAGAACACTGAACACATAATTAAGGACTGTTGAGTCAAGGCAATGCACACATCTAATTGCCTTCTCACTGCTTCCCTGTGCTTGTGCACGGTCCTCTAATTCATTTTATAGAGATTGGGAAAAAGTTTCCCAATTTTACAAGGTGGTTCAGGACACAGAATATATTTAAAATGAAAATGGAATGAATCAATCTGAAAGAAGAAGACTGAGATAGCCCAGCCAAGGAATCTGTACTCTTAACCACAAAAACCTATTATTGCTCGTGTAGCTTAATTTAAGTGCATTCTTTTCACCTTCCTTAAAATGCAGCTTTTCCAAATCCACTAACCCCAGCCAGCACAACCCATTTACTTGCTTTCATGCATGTTGCACAGGCTGTTATCCAGCTTTGCTAGCTAAGAGAGTCTGAAATCTGAGCATTTTCTTATAGCTGTAGGTACAGCTGAGTTTACCAAGAACAGGAGAACCAGCAAGCTGACTGGAACACGGATTGCAACTTTGCAGAGCTCCACGTTTCATAACAAAGCCCTGCAAGGACCAACCCAGCTCAGCTCCAGCCTACTGCAGGGCACGAGAATAAACTGCTAAACTCAGGTATTGCCAACACCTGAATTATGCAAGTCTTGCAGGGCTGGGTGTCTTCAGCAGAATCAAAAATTTGCAAGTAAATTTCAGTTTTCATTTAAAAAAAAACTTAAAGCTATTTCTCCCTTCTTTTTCCTTAACACTCATGACTACCAAGAAAAGCTTTAAAAGATTTAGTAGATGCACCCTAAAGGCTCAAAGTCCCAGGGGAAAATAAGAAGAACCTGTTTGTCTTTTAAAAAGAGTCTCATGACTTATAAGGTGGTATCTTGCTTATGGGGATGGGTGGATCCGATTCATTTTTTGATAGCTTGCGTTTGGCAGTAATGTTAACTTTTACTTACCTTGACATGCATTTTTAATTTTTACTTTCCTACTGCAATCATGTTCTTCCCCATGTAACAGGTTCTGCTAGTGACAGGTGATTGCCAAATATTTTTTTAGGGAGAAAAGCCAGTGAAGTTGTTTATTTATTTATTTGCACTCAGAGTAGGTGGGGAAGATCGGCACACAACTTACTTCCACAACGGGGCGGGGGGGAAGTCTGAGGTGGCATACTTTTGAAATGTCTCATTTTCTTCTGCTGCAGAAATGGGAGAAGATATTGCGAGGCACGGGAATATGGGAATTCTTGAAGGAAATATCCCACAATAAGTGACACACAGTTCTGGATAAGTTCCTTACTTCACCCAATTCATAGGGCTTCTCCCTCAACCTCAACTACCTACTCTCTATCTCAGCATTACAAGATGCTAATTGCTTGTTCCTCCCCAGCATAGTTTTCAAGAAGGATTTATCGTACCGTGAGTGTGCATGTGAGAAACTTTGTTCAATTCAGACTATTAGGGCTTTTGCTTTTAAACATTTCAGTAGAGTTTCAATTGTTAAAGATTTTCCTTCTGAAAAGACTGATTAACCTGCTTATATTCTTACTTGTGTTCTCAGGTCATTAATTAAAAAAATAATCAAGGATGCTTATAAAGTCCTCTGCAATCCAATCTCAATTTGTCATCATTAATTAGTTCAACATTGCATACAAATGAAGAGCTAACCTGATTAGACAGCATGTTTTACTGGAATCCCTACTTAAGGTCATGAAAGACTTCAGAGAGAAAAATTGTAATGTTTTCAAAGTGAAGTGCTCATACATATGAAATCACCCTCTCACCTAGTGTTTCTCTCTGCAATTTTGGTCAGGTTCCCCCCACCCCCCCACAAAAAGGAGCCCATCACAAACTCGAGCAGAGAAGCAGTCCCAATGTTACACTCCTTTCTCTCTCTCTCTCCCAGCCTATCTTATTCAAATACTGCTGATTTTGCAAAGGGTGCCCGGTGCCCGCTGTCCTGGGACAATAAGCCTGCCCCATAGAAAGAGTCTGGAGAAGTTGAAAAAAAACCCAACAAAACCCAAAAAACCCCACAACCAAAAAAACCCCAAACCAGGTTTTGGGAAAAAAAAAATATTATTTTAGGGCTGTTTTCAGAGACGTAGCATTTAGGTACTCCACGAGTCTCTCCTTTACCCCACCTCTAGAAGTAACCTGGGGATCTACACATTATTCCAGATTATTGCCTCCAAAGCACACAGATTGGGAGCTAAACACACAAAGTGACAGAGAAATAACCCAGTCCTCTTACAAGCCCACAGCCTTCACTCCCATGACCTAATCTGACATGACTCAGCCCAGAAGAAGCTCGGAGAAGCTCCAGTGAAGCGCACTGTCAGCCAGGACAGCAGATCCCCTGCCAGTCACCACTGAGCCTTCCCAGCAGGGCAAGGTGGGTCATCAGCCCGGCTCATCCACTCCCCAACGGGGGAAAGTGCGATACAATGGATTTCCTGACTTAATACTGTTGCCCTGGGGAATGGCAAGAGCAGGGGGGGAGAACTAAGAAACAAGGCTTTCAAGTTTTGGACTCTTAATAAGGGTGGGGCCATCTAGTAATTAAACTTTTAATAGGTCACTGCAGTGGAAGAAACTCTTCCAGTTGGGTAAGTTCCTAATCCATCATTAAAAAAAGACGACAGGCATTAATCAAAGTATATGAAGTCACATGGTGGGGGGATGAGCAACTCCGAGAACTTGCTCTAGCTGAGAGGATGGGGCAATCGCTCCTTCTTTCATCAACATTTCACGCATGTTTCCACATTTCTCAGGATGGCAGCGGGAGAAAGAGCCTTCACGTCCTTCCCCGCCCACCCCACTGATAAAGCTGCCGAACGCATATTACCAACCGCTTAAGAGCCCATGTGAAATGAGTTGGTGGATTAATTAGCAGAAGGGCAGAGCTCCGAAGATGGGAAGATGCTCTACTGTGAAAGGCGTATTGATTGAAGGTCGCCAGCCACCACCGCAAGGCTGTCATCACCCACTGTGAAGGTACAGTGCACTGCCAGCCCCTGCACGAGCAGCGAAATCTAGGTCACTTGGCTCAGCCCAGGGACACCTGGACCATGCTCGCTCCTCCCTGATCAGAGAGCTGTTCAGGAGCCCATTCCTTTAGTAAGAGACATGGACTTATCCCTAGACAGACCGCAACAGGTACAGGGAGCAGACCTTCAACTGTTGTTAGAGTGGTCCACATCAGGGCAAAAGAAAACGAGGGGAAGCTAAATATGCCTGCCCCTGGACTCCACACATTTGGCAACTGTAGTCACCAAGGAGCAATTTTATTTATTTTTTTAAAAGCCAGAATGTAATCTGATCTTTGACTTTTACCCAAATCTACGTTAAACCTCAGTTTCCACTTCTACCCCAAAAAGCCACTATCACTACAGTCAAACATCTCAAGGTCTTGCTTAACTTCAGGCTCATGAGTAGCTCCCTTGTCTTCAGGTCTGCTGGAATAGCCTTCTACATACACTCAAACCTCACTTCAAAAGACCGCTTTCCGCAGTTGAAAGGACAGCATCAAATGCTCTGGTTCCCTGCAGCTGCATTAGATAATTCTTTGTACCGTATGTATCAAAAGAGAATGTCTTTTCATATCTCCTTCAAAGGACCCTCTCTAGACCAGTCTGCAAAAATCCAAGGGCAGCATTTTCTTGCACTGAGAAATGGAAAGTAGAGCTGACCGACAATTTCCTTACCTAAAGGGAAGTGAAAATAAATACTGCGTGTAGTGTAAGGGGAGAAACCTGGACGTGAAAACAAGCGTGAACTATAGCAGGGCATCACTCGCAATGCGGATGAGGAAAAGGTGCAATTTCAACATCACTTAAAAATCCTTCACCCTTTTAAGCACAAACAAATGAAAAAATAGGTCTTGAGCAGACCTATCACATTTTAACCCCATTTAACACAATTTTCTGAACAAAGTTATTGTTACCAGTTTTAGACAAATTTTACTGGAAAAGGCTTTTAAAATATAAAGGATGCAAGCTTACAGTGGTTTATTGTTATGTAGCATCTTTTTCCAGAGTGGAACACACGGGCTCTGCTGCTTTGCTGGCAGCAGTGGCTGGGAGTTTGTTAGTTGCAATTCCTGCTATATTGTATTAAATTTGAGATTGAATTAGTTCCTCGGATTAAAAAAGAAAAAAAAAAAAAGAAACCACTCACAGTATTTCACTATTTTAATGCTCTCAGCTTTTGGTAAAAAGCATATCTTTTTTCTTTTTTAAAAAGAAAAAGATTTTAAAAAATAAATCAAGTCCCTGCTTTTATTCAGGTAGCATGAGGCAGGGCATTATTCACTGCACCTACTCCAAATGCCTGAAGGAGAGGAAGGAAAATATTGAACATCATTAAGACAGTGATATTCTCCACTGCAAACATCTCTACCCTAAAGCCCTAAATCACAACAGGACGTACAGCTCTAGCAGTGCTGTGTCCTGGGCTATGAAGTTTCTACAACTTCAACAATCAAAGACAGCTCCACCAAAAATCAAGAGCTGGCCTTCAAGTTTTAAGCTCCATATGTTGTGGTTTGGTTTTTTTTTTTTTTTTTTAAATAAGAAAGGGATTATTCTGACAGCAAGAGCAGAGTGTTAAGATAAAAAAAAAACCAAACAAAACCACAGATATATACATACACACACAAACAACCCAAACACCACAGGGCTGACCTGACCTGGTGACGCTGGAGTTCTGACACCAGCTGCAATAGGGGAAGGACATGGAGAAAGCCCCACACTCCATGGGTCGGAGTGGGAAGCACCACCTCCATCCTGCTGGCATGGCCCCACACGCCAAACCTCACACAAAACCCACGGATGCTAAAGAAAGCAGAGGGTAGCACTGAAGCCATGCTTATGCCCACCCAACGTTTTACTCTAGCACACCTGCTAGACCCAAACGGAGAGCCACTGTCATCACGCACAGTCTTTAGGAAAGTGTTTGCAAGGTGTTTTATTCACCTGGGATTTAGTGATATTATTGAGGGTTAAATTCCCACCGCACCCTCCCAGAGCAGCCAAGATAAATCTCTCCCTTCTGCGTGACATGTCATACACTGAAGAGGACACAGGTCACTCCATTCTTGCACAAGCCTGGATATGTATCATACAAAAAATGTCACTACTGGTATCAGGACTACAGCCAGAGAAGGAGCAAAGCGATGCTGCATCCTTACCGTCCACGTTGCTGACTTTGCTGTGCTGGACTGTTGAAATGATACATCGAAGCTGTGAGGTCCTGGGTAGTCTGTGTTGGAAGGGATGGCTGGGGAGGGTGAGAGGGCATCAAAAGTCGAGCTGGGCTGGGCGTAAGGCGAGGGGGCTGTGACGCTGTTCTGTGCGTGCTCCGTGTTGTAGGGGCTGGTGGAGGAAGACCCATTCTGTATCTGCTGGTCCATGCTGTTCAGGAGCCCCAGGTTCGTGTACTGCGGCTAGAGGCAAAGAGATGCACAGAAGTGTTACAGAAGCAACATTAGCACAGGCTGGCTAGCCATGGCGTGGCCTTCACCATGGAGGATGCACAGCATGATCTCAGCACTATTGAACATGTGTCACACCAAGAGAAGGGAGATTTGCAAAGGATATACCCCATTTTACATCGGTGACTGAAACAGAAAGAAATAAAGCTTCTCACGACCGCGCAGCAGATGAACAGCTGATATAGGAAAAGAGCTTGCACATAACAAGGAGGTGATTCGCAGGGCAGCAAGCCATCACGAGGAGACAGGCTCCCTATGTCTAGCAACACCCAGACCGAGACCCTTTTGAAGAGACTGCTATAACCTGATAAAAAAAAAAATCAACGGGTTCACTACAGTGCAACTGGCTCTAGCTTGTACAAAGCTAGATCAGCTCTGATGCTCTCATGTTCTACACAGACTGCTCCTCTTCTTATGGATCCAATCCTACTATGCACAGTGACATTTAGGACCTCTAGCTCAAGTAGTAACTGCACCGAAGCGTGACTCACTGGAGAAGAGGTTCATAGCCCTTAACTAGGTTAGACCATACACTCAATTCCCAGTGACCGGTCACAGACAGTAGCAGAGAGGAATTAAAGGTCTCATCAAGTAGCATGGTAGCTCACAGCACAAAAGGCTTCCCCACATACTTAAGCAGCAGTAGTTGCACAGTGTGTAGCACTTAAATCAGCAGATGTGATTGTGCTCCAGAAGTAGCCTCCAGGTACAAACGACATATGAAACAATTGAAGACATCAAAAACAAAGGCTAGAGAATGGAGTACAGAAAGGCAAAGGTTAGATCAGGGAGAGGTTAGCAGAAAAATCTCATGCCTAATGCCCTAGATTTTATGCGCAGCCCTGGTCCCCTAACCCAAAAAGATAAGAGGGGAACAAATTTCAGAGAAAGGTGACAAGAATGGGCAAACTCTTTCAATGCTTTCTTGTAGCGTAGCAGTAGGTAACAACTTTTCAGCATGCAAAAGAGACAATGAGGAGAGACGCAGAATGCAGTGTGACAGAAGTGGATAAATTCCTAAATGATACGGAAAAAAGCAAATAGGAAATGAATTTTCATGCTCTCTTAATAGAGGAGTTGAGGGATAAGAAAACATCTCGAGCAGGATTTTTGTTTAAACACACACAGAGTGGTTCTTCACAAAGCCCATAATTACACATGGATTTTCTGCCACAAAATGCTGTGGATATTAAAAGCCTACATATGTTCAAAAAGGCATCAGACAATTTCTGCTAGAGAAAAATCCATCAAGGCAGTGTATCCGATTTTAAAATTCTGAACCACAAACAAGCTGGGAAAGTAGTCTGGGGAGAGAGAGTCACACAACTAGCCCAATCTTTTATTCCTCCAAAGGACCCAGCGTTGGCCATGGAGGCAGAGCAGCAGGTGAACGGTACACAGGATTCAGCCAGGTACATGTAGTCTCATCCTTGTGTGTGTCCGAAGGGCATTGCTTGTGCCCAGCTTAGAGAGAGCAGCATCCTAAAGGTTTGTGGTATCCATCCCCAACAGCTCTGGGGTCATGCAGGAACATGCAGCGATACACACACCTGGTTCTGCAGTTAGCAGCAGACACGGCGGAAGGGACTCAGGCTCTTACCCTTGTTCAAGGGTCCAAGCACCTCATGCCCCCCCCCGCCCCCCATCCTACATCTTCCATCCAGAGCCATCAAGCTCGCTTATCTCTCAGTACTTCAGCCAGTCTGCTTCAGATTTCCCTCTTCTTTCCAACAGTTGCTCCTTTTCCAAAGACAACTCTATTATCAGCCAAGCAACAAAAGCTCCTTGAGTCAGAGCACCAACAGCAAGACCCATAACAAAAAGCTTTCCCAATACTGGAAATCCCACCAGCCCTAATGAAACTTCAAGGACATCATCACTCTTCCAAGGATGCGAAAGGGAATAGCCCAGGCTACCTGCTGAGCTTCCCAGGGACCTTGGACAAGCCATTTAACACACAGTTTCTCCAGTCATTTCAGCCACAGAGAAAAACAGGCCGGTCCCTTTGCAAGGATGAAGTGCCCTCCCTACACCCAAACACTTCACACCATCAGCTGTCCTTCCAGAGAGGAGGAGGTAGAGAAATTTGAGCCACCAAACAGAGCTCGCTCTTAGGTTTCTGTGTCTGTTTCACTGGAAGAGGCTGATATTTTATGGGGTTTTAATGAAAAGCCCAAGGTAAGCCTGGTGCTATTGAGTCTTCAGCAAGGTACATCAGACTTTCCAGAGATTGACCAGCTTGCTAATACAAGCTGTGGTGGGAAGTGGCACAGGGGACTTCATACTGGGAGCTGGGATGGTCTGCAGAGAGAAGGGAGAGCAGGTTCCCTCCCTTGCTCTGCCAGTGATGTGCCGTGTCCTTGGGCAAGCCACTTCGCCTCTCCCTCCACCCTCAGCCTACTGCACGCAGCAAGGTCTGCAGGGCAAGGATTGCTCCTCGCTGTGTAAAAAGCGTTCTGCTTAATGGGCCTCTGATTTGTCTGAGGCCTTCAGGCAGCAGAGTAATAAAAGCAATTACATATTGAGTCCTAATCCTGGGTGAACCAGTGACTCTGTGTTGCCTCAGGTTAGTCATTTGCCCTCCCTGCCTCAGTTTCCCCATCTATAACAGCAGGGATCTTATAGAGGCCCAACACTCCTGTTAAGTGGCCAAGCAAGTATCTGTGATTGGACTCAAAGCATGCTAAACAGTTGACGCAGAAGAAAGTGATCCAGACTGGTTGTTCTTCTCCAAAAGGAGATTGCAGCTTTGGGAATGCAGATGACAGTTATGTCTCATCTCCTGCAGGTTATTCAGTCAACCAAGACCTATTTAACAGACTTTTGGTACTTGTTTTCCCTTGAGGCTAATTCTGTATGGAAAAAGCCAGAATGCTGGTGTACTGCATCAGGAACAGTCTTTTTTCTGCTCAATACTTTTGTACGTAATAAAAAAAACCCCAAACCTCCCTGTCGTCCTGACCCAGAATACCCTAATAAGACCTGAAGACTGCTCAAAAATGTAGAAGTACCATTCAATTGTTTAATTTCTCATGGAGATTAGCATCAGACACACTCCCTAACCAGCAGAATGATGAAAAGACAGCTGTGATGAAAACAGTCTCCTAAACCAGCTCAGACATACAGACAGCAAAACAATAGTGTTTCAGCTTTCACTTAAAAACTATCCTCTAATCCCAGGCTACTTAAGATGATGGAGAAAGATGGCCAAACGGGCAGTCAGTGTTAACAAGACAGCACAGTCTGGAAACACTGAAGGTGCTGCCTGGAAGTCAATTAAAAAAAAAAAAAAAAAAATAAGTGCCCCATTAAAATTTAAGATGTCCTTAAGAGAATCAAAGATCCTTTTCATTCCTTTCAGTCCAGGGACCATCTGTCTAAATGTTACCAGCGGAGCAACCATTCCACCGCATTTATACACTCGCATGCCACAGCCGAATGCCATGTCCCCATTTGCTCTTTAAATAACTATTAATCTCCTTGCACTTATCCCCGTGCTGACACAAGCAGCTGTTGGACTCTCCTTCTCCCCCTCCTAGTCCCACCAGCCTTTCACCTTCCCTGGCCCCTTGCTCCCCTCCCCAGGCAGGTGCTCCATCCCGGTGACAAAGCCAGCCGCCGGGTCTGCACACACACGAGCACTAAACCTCGTCTCGAAGCTATGCCCCAAGGCAGCGGAGAGTTGTTTGCGCTCAAGGGGTCAACATCTGAATTGCTTGCAAGGCTTTTGGAGGAATCAGATAAGGCTTTGGGAGGCACACGCCTTCTGACAACACCACAATTAGAGGGGCAGCAGGCCCGGGGAAGGCGCACGCAGGAATTCACCCGCCGCCGCCACAATAAACCTCCTTCGCCCCAGCCACGCTGCGAATGGCGAGAACAAAGAGAGCGAGGGGCTGCGGGCACGTCTGCGAGGCATCGCCCTGCAGGAGGGGTCTCTGCAGGGTGGGTGTTTGCACACACGCAGCCTCCCTTCGCCATTTACAGAAAGAAACACAACAGCATTTAATTCAGAGATTAATAATTGCCAGGTTGGTAGCCCTGAATTTAGCATACGCTCGTGTTTTGCTGCGGGGTTGTTTTGAACAACTGCAGGTTGTAGTCCCACCACCGACTCCTGGCAGAAGGAGAATGCTATTTGGTGGAAAGAAGGGAAATGCATGCAAAGCTGAAAGAATGGATTATCTAATTTTCAGTTCTCTATTTTGTTCCCTCCATCAAGTTTCTGAAACTATTAATATCACTGAGGCATTACAAAAACCTTCAGGGGAGTTTAACTGCAAATAATCAGAGAGCTACAATTAGATCTTAGACTGCGTATTTTGCAACATTGTTTCAATAATGTATCTTGAACTATCGGTTTCACTTCCTACATCCCATCAGTTTCACTTTCAGGTTTTCATGCTAACTCATGCTTCTAGATTAGGAGAGCCACGGTTTCACTGGAGAGGCTGCTGAATTAAAACCAGACTGAAAACTGCAGCGCTGTTTAATCACGGTTCTGCTGTCGGGAGGACAGATGTCCCTAACGAATGCCATGGACAACATCAGGCAGAAAGCCTCCTGACCCCAGCAGCTCCAGGGCACTTGCCACAAGAGGGCAATGCAAATGCTCCACCGCGCACGGCAGAGCTGGCGTGCCAGGGAATATTCCCCAACCCTCCCAAACCGGGGCCCTTCTCACCCTGCCCTGCAGCAATAACCCACCCCCAGTTCTTTGGACACAGCCTGCTTCTGAGCCTGTCATGTTAATTGATAATATTATGAGACGGATCTGCAAAGAGACCCCCAGTACAAGAGCACGAGGGAAGTAACGCAAGTAAAGTTTTCAAGGGGACTTCCACACCAAAAATCCCCTAAAATACACAGCTCCAGCTATTAACTACCCAGTTATCAACCTCCCAGAAAAAAGTTTTGAGAGTTTTTACACTTGAGAAAATAAAAGTTGCCATCTTCAGGTGTAGAACACCTAGATGCCTCCAGCCCATCGAGCCCCTTCTCTGTATCTCCAAAAGAACATGCATCTATGTCATGCACACATACTGACAAAATTTTAGTTTTTACCCCTGTATCTATGCAGCTAAAGAACATTGTCCAGCTACTCAAAAAGTTTTGCAAAACACCACCACTTGTGCTTATTCTCCAAAGATAAGAAATGATGAAACTAATATGCTACCATGGTTGTTAGCAACAAGGTTTTGCAAGGTGCTTTGCTAATTCTGTGTTTTGTCCTTAACTGCACCACAACTGATGCACCAAGGCTAACAGTTGCAGGACTAGTAAGCAGCAGCTTATAGCAATATTTCAGTGCTGGACCAGATAAAGATTCAGATTCCTGTTGGAGAGCAGCTCTCAAAAGCAGCAGGATAAATGTTTTCCAGCGTGCCTGATCCAAATCAGAAGACAGACACCTCAAATGCATGAAGAAATATTTAAATCAACTTAATTTTTCAAACCTTCCTAGCAAAGGATTTTAGTAGGTGGAAATAAAGCACTTGAGCACAACAGAAGTGCTTCTGTCATAATTATTAATCAAGATATTGCTGACTGCAAGACTGCGCAGCTTTGCCAGTTGCTCAGAAGGCAGGTGATACAATACCCCATGTAGATGCACTGCTTGTGCCATTAAAAAGAAATGCCAAGAAATAAAGGGCTCCACCCATGCCCCTCAGCTAAGATCAGGGCTGAAGCTGAAAGAGATATCTAACTCACTCATCGCAATGAAAGGTGTGATTTGGTTTGCATCTCTAGCCTTTTTTCTCATTAAAAAAAAAAGAGACCGAAAAGCTTCTTTATGCGTCAGACTTTCCAACTCACGTACAACTGGGCTGCACTCCTTTCAGGAGGAATGAGCTCAGTTCGGACATCGCTCTGGTCCCCAAGCCATGGCAGGAAGACACATACAGTCATTTCAACACCAGCTCAGGTTCAGATCCCCGTGGAGAGCTGGGGTGCCAGCAGCATCTCTCACTGCCTCTGCGCTCCCTCCAGCTCCATTTCTAAAAGGGAAAACAAGTCCCATACATCTATTTTGAAGAGGTTTTAAGCCAGAGCTACTGTGCAGCTAAATACATCAAACACTCGGAAGCCCGCAGATAAAATGATAGTGTGCACCATATACTCAATATGAAGAGCGAGGGAGCAAATAACTTTGGTTCAACCAAAGATATCAACAATTACCAAGATAGGTTCCCAGGCACTATAGCTCCTAAGCTCTAATTACCATGTGTCACAGTTTTTAGCACTATTAAAAAAAACCAACCCAAAACCCAACAACTCATCAATCTGCTTTGAGTAATCTTACTGTCGGGTCATTGCTTTTTCCAGGAAGAGAAAAGACTATTTCACATCTCAGTAGCATTGCAGATTCCCAGTGTGATTGACTACGTTGGACTAGAAGAGGCCCTGGAGTCAGTAACTCTTGTCCTGGCTATTATGCTGCAGCATAACCAAACATTTAACGTCTCCTCAACTCAATCCCACCCATAAGTAGGGAGAAAAATATTTCTGCATACTATCTCCAGTGTTATTTAGAAGGGGAACTATTTGGGATCTGTTGGCCTATACAATAAGCATGACCATGGCAATATTAAGAAATTAAATTCAAGAATATTAAAGAAAAAAAATTCTCCTTCCAAAGGTGGCACGCCTCCTCTAAAAAAGTGTGTTTATATATACTACAATCTTAGACTATATATATCTAGTCCTGCAAGGTATTTCATGTGAAGTATTAAGATAACCCCAGCAGGTCATCTGGATACCTTCCAACACCACCTAAACACATAAAGCACAACCCAAAGAAAAGAGAGTCCTATTTCACCCTGCTAGAAAGAAAAAAAAAAAAAAAAAAAGAAAAAAGGGGAAAAAAAAGACACAAACCTGAAGCAAACAAAAAACCTCAAAAAATCCATACACAAGTGATTAACTGAAATCACGCCACCACATTTAAAGTTCAGATATGCAAGCTTAAAAAAATTGCCTGCTCTGCCTAATTAATGCAGCAGCCCTTCCCTTCAGCAGTTGCCTATCAGGTCCTTGGCCACAGCCAGCTTAGGAGACAACACACTACTGATGCTGAACGGGAGAAATCAGTGCATGTCAGTAATTTGCAAATACACACCATCACACTTGAAAAACACTATGGTTTGTATACTGGGGAGAGGGAGGAAAGTCTGGGTGATTTTCACTGGGATTAGCTATTCCAGTCTGTACATCACACCACACCTACACCCTTTCGGTTGACACAACCGGCACAATTTTAACAGCCATACCCAGTAAGGCTGCAGCCCACGTGTTTCCATTCAGACACAGTTCTGTTGAATTCTTGCCCACGTAAAAGTTGACATATGCAGGTATTTGTAGGTTTGGAGAATAACACAAATTCATAAAAAGCAACATGAGGGCAAGTTTCTGTCCACCCATAAAGGCTATAAGCTTTGGACTTGCGTTGTTCCCTCCAGCTGTAATTGCTTTCCCTTTTAGCTAAACTTTGAGTTTTGCCCCTTGGTTAATTCATTTACTTTAACTCAGCAAGAAGTATTTTTCAGCCAGAAGCAGGGTGCCTTTTAAAACAAGCACAGCCCAAAGCAGGAATGCCTGTAATTCCTGACTCCTACCACCTGCCACAGGTTCACGTAAAAGAGCTTGTCTAATTCAAGGATTATCAGAATGACAGAGCATCCCACTTCACACAACTATTAACATTGTGTAAGTATTTGTAAGTATTTTCCAATGCATATAAAAATAATATCAACTTCCCTAGAGCTGTATTTTAGGATTTTAACCAAAAAAAAAAAAACACCAAAAAAACCCCCAAAAAATTCTGAATTGGGCTCTTCTCCTTGTGTAGGAAACAACTTAATTTCTGAAAGTCAGATCATTTTATGCAGGCTTTCATTACAGTATCTAGAGGCTATGCTTAGTTATTTTGAAAATTCAAACAGTTTAAATCAGGAAAAAGTTCAAGATTCACCTCCCTGCACACAATCATTTCTTTACTCTGAGCTTGTGCACAGCAATTTATTTGACATGTAATTGGAAAACATACAAAGAGAGCAGGAGGGAAAAAAAGAAAAAAGAAATCATACAATGTCATTTCTATGAGATGCCAGAAATCATGAGACATTGTAACTCCATGATCTTAAAGCAAATTGATTAATAACCCAAACATTCAGCTTCCTAAAACTAAAATGGAGGCCCAGAGCTTCCTATGTTCTCCTATTACCAGCTGGACAACACAATGTCAACAAAGATCTGAAGAGCCATAAAGTACAGACGATTTGGAAAGGCACCCCCTCACACTCCCAAGAGATGTAAACATAACTGAAGACAAAGACCTACATCAGGAAAAACAGAAAAAAAGACTGCAAGATTTCAGCAAGACTTTTTTGCCTGATTTCAACAGCTAAGAGCAGCTGTAGCATTACAGCTTGGCAGCGTGTCCAGAAATCTTATGTGCTGAGTTTGTACAGCAATGTTGAAAAGTCAGATAAAAATTAAAAAGAAATCTTTAATATATGAGGAATCAATTGAAATACAAAGGAGGAGGTGGGGAGGAGAAGCAGGGACTGGAGAGGAAAACTCCAGTAGTTAATTAAAGCTGCCTTGTTTCTTGAACTCTTTACAGGACAGTAACCTGTCGATGGTTATCAGCCGTCTCAGACATGCAGCATTTTATTGCGTTGAGAGGGCAGCGTTAGGCTGGACAGGACATCTGTGTGTCATCCACAGTGAAAGGCTGCAGACACTGTAACCACTGAAGTATGGTCGTAGGGCACAAGGACCTTGAATAATCAGGATCAGAATAGCACCAGGAGTTGAAATTAGCTCCCAAATTCATCGTTATGCTCAATAAAATCAGAATACGCAAACTTTCAGACACCAAGGTAAAATACTCCAGTTAGGTAGCATTTTAATCAGAACAAGAAAATCAGATCATCTGCAAGTTAAATAAGTCAAGCAGCTAAACACACAACAAAAAAAAAAAGAAAGAAAGAAAGCAGCCACACACATAAACCCCCCACACCCACTCTTTGAAGCATGGTGCAACTACGGAATATAAGAATTCATAAGAGTTATAGGAGGGCAAAGGGCAAATTAAAACAAGTTAGAGCAAGAAAAGGAAAAGGGTTACACTGCAGCACGAGAGTCCCTATAGATTAAAAGGAAGATCTGCTGGGTTTTCTGTTGTATTTGGCTATTTCATCTGTCCAAATCACGCAAGCGAACTCCTGGATGATGTTCTCAAAAGCCTGAGACACCAAACAGGAGACTGAGAAGCTTTCAAGATTGAATGGGGAGTCAAGAGGACTGGTTGCCAAATTCTGATTATGCCCCAACTGCAGAGAACAAAAGGGCTTTGCCTTCCAACACTTTATTTTGTATATTAAAGCAGCTCCTGACCTGCACCAAGCTGATGTTGCCTGCACCCAGGATCTGTTAGAGTTCAGTACAGCAGCGTGCACAAAGCCAGGAGACCACCCTAACCCCCCTCCCTCTGCAGTACACGTCAAAGACAGCTTTGCATCACTGCTGCAGCCTACTCCTAAGAGGTGAGCAGGAGCTTTATACGGTGTTTTTCCAAAGGTGCCAGGCTATGTGTACACCAGGCCCAAAAGCTGGTCTTTGAGGGGGGTGTGTGCGTGTATACAGACATAACGTGCATGCAAAGGCAGTGCTTCTTCCACAGTGACTTCACTCCATCGGCCTTACAACCATCAAGAATATCTTCCCCAACCATTTAAATCACGTTATCACGTATTCTGCACACCCAGGATTTCCACAGGGCTCTCTGGTATGGGATCTCCAATGTCTAACAGCACAGCCAAACCCACTTCTCAGCGCTTTCCTCCCTGTCCAATACTGCCGACTTCAGCAAACACTGGAACACATGGTGCCATGGTCACGTATACAAGGCACAGCTTCGGAGACCTACATTTGAGGTACTCAGCTGGACAGACCTTTCAGTAGCCAAACTGAGAAGCCGATAGATTCATTGTTCGATATGGAATCGCTCACATTAACAGAGAGACAGGGACATTTTCAGCTCAAACAGACTTTCCATAATTTTCGTGGTTGCTTCTTGCAATAAGCAAGTTAGCTAAGCTAACTGCAAGGAATTTCTAGCAATTTCCCCCCACAGTTACCCTGCCTGCATGTGATTTTGATAGCCAAAAGACAGAAAGGTGTTCTTCCAGATTTTTTTTGAGTAAAAACATAACTGCTCATTTCCAACCAACACCGCATTAAACCCCCTACATTTACAGTTCCTTTCGGACACACAGCGCAGTGGGCTGACAAAGGCTCGTCTCAACAGCTTTCTCGCTTTAGTATTCAAGCAGTAGTTTCCTGTTTCAAAATATTAGATGACGCCTAGCCAGTGAGTGTTCTAATTTCCTTTTTAAGGACTTCTTGCACACTTATCTGCTGCTGAAAGAGCGGAGGGAAATTCACTCATCTATTTAGTTCTTTTCAGTCACCACCAGCGCTCCTGAGGGAGTCAGTTCTTATGCTACGGATAAAATGCAGAGTAAAACTGCAGCAGTGAGAAATCACAGTAAAGGCTTGCAGAGGCTATTGAGGAATTCAGAGATACAACTTAAGTCTGCAGAATCCAAGTTTTACAGAGCAATTAGAATTTTATTCTTTTCTTTGAGCAATCACACCCCCAAAAAGTATTTTGTGATGCACAAAGACGTCACGACATTACTTAAAAAAAAGACACCCAAGCAAAATAATTAAATACTTTAAGTCATTTCCCAAGCAGCAGAGAGATCCACTTGCTGACTTGACATTTGTGTTGGCAGCATGCTTAAGTCCTGTAAAGCTACAGGCTGAGAGAGCGCATCCACCTATTCCTATTGTTCTGTTCAGCTCGGCACCAGCCCTGCGCTTCAGATCCCTTACGCAGCTGGACGGCAGCTCTGCAGCACAGCGACGTCTGCCTCAGCAGCGCAGCCGAAAAGCCCGGCGCTGCACCTCCTCCCCTCTCCCCATTCCCAGAAGTCGGTAAGATTCTTTGTATTTACTTCCTAGATGTGGATTAAAACTGAAAGATTCATATCTGCTGAGACACAATCCATCCCTTTCATTCCCAGACACTACCCCACCATAAAATATTTCCCCTTCCCTCCCTAAACTGGGCGTTTCCTCCCACTCTCTTGCCCTTGGTAAAAACATTCATCTTCTTGCCATCTTGAGGAAGTTGGACTCATCTCAAATTTCACCAGGTCCCCTTGTATACCACTTCCCAAAGTCCTTGGGGGGAAGTTTAATCCGGATCCAAACTCTGGAATCCATCCCAAGAGGCTGCTGGGCTCCAATCGATGCATTAGTTTTCAAGCATGCTCAGCCTTGCCACTTGGGTCCACTTCCAAACAGAGCGGACGACTGAGCACAAGCCCAGAAATACATCACACCTCGAGCCATCTATTCTAGATACCAGCACACACATCCTGGTTCAAACACTGCTCCTTTAGTTGTACCATTAAGACTCCAGGGGAAACAGCAGCGGCAGGGGATTTACAAAAATACAAGATATCATTGAATGTTCTTGGATCAACTCCCAAATCATTCAAACCTGGTATAAATTTAAAAAAAAAAATCCCATGTTTTTGTTGCTTGCTTGTGCATGGAGCTCATAACAACTGTCGGCAATTTCTTACAAATTCATCAAGTTTAGATTCGAGTTCCCAAAGAGGATTCAAGTTTTCTTTGTCAACACCAGGGAACTAAAGCTTTCACGTATCTTATCTGACACTTCCTGTACAGTCATTTCTTACAGATTTTGCTCCTTATATTAGAAGCCTTATAGAAATAAAACCCCAATTGTCTTATATCTCATCTTGCTCTGTTTGCTTCTTGCTCAAGGTAATTGCAAGCAGCTAAACTAAACCTGGAAAGCCTCTCACAGGCTCTTCATTAGAAAAGAGTTGGGACTCTCCCCCAGGAGCCAGTCTGTTTATAAGAAATAGGTTCGCCCCTACATTTCATTACACTTCCTTCTCAATAGCTCACGGCCGAATCACAACCTGCAAACTCTGTCTGTCCTGGGCCGCCCTGCTAAGGCTTTATCCCCTGGTTTGCCCCGACTGGAAAGCAGGTGTCTAAGCCCTCTGACAGTACAGCATCTTCTCCCAGCACAGCAAAGCTCTGATGGGAAGCTCCATTTGGGAGACTAAAAACTGGAAGATTTCTCAGAAATTATTTAATATAACCGAAGAAACCAAAACAAAACAGGAAGTTTTTGAAGAACAGCAAGGTTATTCACTTGGAGAGACCCACCCACATGCCTAACCATTGCTGAGCTCACGTATCACTCTAAAGATCATGGCCTTGCTTAGTTCTCAAGGGACTGCGAGGCAATCGTGGCACCTAGACAGCAGAGAACATAGAAAACGTGTGCAAGTGGAAAAAACGTTGAGCCTCAACGCTCTTGGAGAGAAATTATTTTCCTCTTAATTCCACTTCATACCAAAAGTGACTTGACATTAATCCAGGCCAAGTGGCACAAACAAAGAGCTTGAGCTCACTTCGCTGCTGGAGAGGATGGAGTGGAGTGTTGCTGCTGGTATGAGAAGCTCCTCTCCTTTCTGATGATTTATGCAACCTCACTTTAAAAGAGTTGCATTCATTTTATTGCCTACTCTGCACATTCTCAAGAGGCGTTGGAGGCAGTGCCAGAAAAATAACAGGGCTTAACAGTGTCTAGTGCAAATCCATCGGTGCAAGAGCTCCTTTCTGAAGCATTTCCAGATTACTTTTTTTTTTTTTCCAGTGGGAACATTTTGTAAATAGAATTTAAAATTTGCCTTGAGCCAGGCAACACCCGCTTTTATTCAGCCCTTCACAATAATGAAATAAGCAGTTTCTCCACTAGTTATAGCCAACATCTCCCAGAGAGGGGAAAAAAAAAAAAAAAAAGGCACAAAGCACATGGTTTACACCTTCTCACATCCCACATCCACAGCTTTCCTGTTGCAGATGCCATGTCTTCCTCATGGAACTAGTGAAGTCTCTGTCCCTCTGAAAACAGAGCCACGATTGGAAATAAACCCTTCCGCTAGGCATAACTTGGCAGAGACAACCCAAAAGGTCACCACCAGACGGGCTGAAACCCACCCAAGGCAGACAAAGCTTCCTTCTGTTGTTTCTCTGCTCTCAGGGACAAGGAGAAAAGAAAAGCATTTTCACTTGACTTAAAACCGTTACTTCGTTATTAAAATAGACAAAGTAAAAAGAAAGAAAAACAGCTCCTGAGGGAGCCAGGCAATAACATAACTGGGCTTGTGTCAGAAGAAATCAGAGAATTCAGGTGTTAGTGTCATTGTGGAAAATTTAAACCATCGGACTGGTAAAAATAACCAGTCAAAACAACAGTTCTTGTATTCCCCAAGGAATAATCCTAAACAGAAAGTATATGGATAATTCCATCCTGTCTCTATTGAGACCAACTTACAGCAAACAAAAATGGATCATCAGTTCCAACAACCGGTTCAATATGTAAAACAACCTCACCGCATTGCAACAGCAGCTCTTTTCCATCTCTCACAGTGAAAGCCTTTTCATTCTAAAAAATATCTACTATTAGTTTCTTGCCAAATGAAGCAAGGTAACAATTTTCCAGCAACTAAGATCCCCTGTCCCTAATATCATACTGCTTATTAACTCTTGTTTTGAGCACAGAACACTGTAAAATGGAGATACAATTTCTAATCTGATGTCTAACATATCCCATTACTGTGCAAACTGCAAAACATGTGCGATACTGAACAATAATGACACTTTACACAAAGCTAAACTATCCTGATTTCTGCAGAAGTACTGCACGCTGCACACCGAGAAGTTAAAGCTGTGCAGACTGACAGAACGTCATCAGGTTTCTTTTTTGCCTATTAAAGGACACACTCATTTATTCTTTCCACCCACATGCAGGTTACAATTACTTATTTCTGGACTACGCCCGCAGCCTTAGACTGCTGAGGTCCAGTCCCTCCATCTAAAGGAAGGAGAGGATTTCCTCCAGGTGACATCCCCGACTCACTGCTCAACGCGGGGGTCACATTACCTCTACCGTCAAGACAGATATCACCAAAATTTTTCAGTACCCTATTATGAAACAACAGAAGAGCATCCATGGCACGACAAACCTGCTCTACTGAGTGGTTGGACCCTTGTTAGAAACACACTCGACTCTTGCCCTTCCCTGCGTTTCCCCCCAGAGTGGTCCCTCTTGTTTCAGCCGGGAGGGAGATGGGAGCACACAGCAAGAGGCAGGTCTCACCTTCCCACTGCCCATCTCCCTAGACTGCTTCAATCTCTTCATCGGCAGATCCAAACAAGGCAGCAGCATCCAATTTGTCTCTCCAAACAAAAGATACAGGCATATCTAACTTTAGGCTTTTCTACCTCAGGTTAAACTTTTGCGATTGGACTGCACCTTTAAAAGCCCTCAGAGGAAAAGGTACCTGGTTACACAGGGCCTCCACATTCTTGCAGATCATTGCAGCCCAAGGATAAGACATACTTCACAAGCCTGCACAGAAGATGTCACATGACAAAAACTGTAGTCCCTGGAGTGCAATTACAGCAAGAACGAAGGATGGATACATAAGAAGTGTACCTGGAATTGCAGCTGGACACCATCGAGGAACACAACCCCCAACGCATCTCCTTATTTCTTGCTCCTAAAGAGAGACTGTGCTCAAACGTGTGAGGCGTTGATACCATTTCTATAAACAGAGGCCTCCAAAAGGTACGGCGCACAGCTCAGGGAGAGGTTTCCTCCTGGGGATCGGGAGTTGTGTCCCTACTCGGAGCCAGCAGAACCCTGAGACATCACCACAAATAGGAGGAGGAAGGACCAGGAGAGAGGCTCAGGTATAGCCAAAACCTTCCTTGAAAAACTCATTAGACTTCATATAGCATCTACCCAAGTGCTTTCATCTTCTCATAGGACAAGAGATGGGACACAGAGGGTACTGCACTGATGAGCCTTTCTCCCTGGTACCTCCAGACTAGAGGAAGGGAGCAGAGGGGCCGCTCTCCTGGGCAGCGACCAAGCAGTGCCCCTCAGAGACGGCTTCCTTCATCGCAGGTTTGGCAGAGGACCACAGAGAAGGGGTGGGAGAATGGAAAAGCCTTTGCTAAACGCAGTTGGGATGACCACTGCTATGTGGCAAAACAAGCTGAGGAAAGCAGCACCAGAGGGGCCATAGCTTTGTCCTCTTCAGTGGTTCGCAGCCAAATCCAGGCTGACAGCAAAGATAATAAACCCCAGTCACACTTCCACTGCACACCAATGAAACTGGTGCTCAAAGATGAGCTATAGCTCAGTTCCCAGATTCCTTAAACTAATGTTTGCTGAACCAATGTTCCAGATGGGTGCAAGAAATGTTCCTCTCACTAAGGAGGTCCAGCTCCCTCAGGACATCCTTCCAGGCCACCCAAGACACCCATGTGCCTGCTCCTGCAAAGAGGAAGGACTCACATCCAGGCTACTACAGCTCAAACACATGTATATGAATTATTATTTAAAAAACTAAGAGGGGAAAAAACCAAAAAACCTAAAACTGCCCCCTTCTGAACAGGGTATCCTAACCCTCAAAGATATTTGCAGCAATCTGTATACAGTTTTTCTTAATTTCCAGTGTGAAAGAATGGTACCAAAAAGCCATAAAGCAGAGCACAAGACGTTTTAGTATAAAATCAGTTTCCCCCACTCCTCTCCCAAACTACGATAAAAATCTTAACGGAAAGAGATTCTTTAATATGACTCTCTCCCACAAAGAGCAGGAAGATCTTTGGGAAGGCTGAAGGATATAATCAAAACTCACAGCACATTTCTTATCAGTGTTTGAACACGATGTGTTTATTCTTTTGGCAATGCTTTAGCTTGATTTTAGCAAGCACTCCAAACTCTACATCATCATCTCAGCCGAACTGCAGAAGAATCCAGAATCCCCAGAGGGAATCTCTATCGCTCTCATCCTCCCTCCCCTCCCAGCACTCAGGAAAGTTGGACAAGACTGGACAAACTTGCAGATACTCCCTTCACACCCAATTTTGTGCATGTCGTCGTCCCCCCCCCCAACCATTTGTGTGCAACACCTAAAATTCCAGATGTGGAGATGAGGTAGGAAGACACAATGAGATCCAAAGGGTTCCTGTTAATCAGCACTTCATCACTCCATTATAACCGCCCCAATGTCTCTCTCCTTTTCACATCTCCTACTCATAAACACACAGGAACAGATCTCCAGGGTCATCAAGTCCAGCGCTCTGCCAACAAAGAGCTTAATCGTTCTTATAGTCAACCCAGATCAAATGCTGGGTTAGACTGAGCTAGAAAAGTGGTTGGGGCAGGTTCCACCTCCAGCTTTTCAGCGCTGTGATTCACTTCAACACCCTTCTCCCCTCTCCCAGCTTTTCTCAACCAGATTTACCCATTTGGGAGGAACTCTTCATCTACACCACGGCATTCGGCACCGCGCTTGCGGGCATGGGTGCCATAGGGCCGTGGGCGATGGTGCGAGCTCGCCGCCCTAACCATGCGGCCTGCGCCGGGGTTGCGCAAGGGCCGGTTCCCAGGCTGCGGGGTGGAGCACGACGCACCACCGGCGGGTGTGGAGGGCAGAGCGCGGCATCTGCAAGCGGGCCGTGAGCATCCTGGGGTGCCTGGGCAAAGCACCCCAACGAATGGGCTTCAGGTGGGAGGGAACTGCCCTCTATTTTAAAATTTTATTTCAATTTTATTTTTTGTCCATTTTTAAACCCAAATATACCAAGTTTTTCATGATTTGGTGTGGCTGCCTTCCACCCAGTTAGCTCCACAATGGGAACTCCAGCAAGCACCAGTTGCAACAAATTGCTACTTCTATTTCCACACAGAGCTTTTCCCACTTGCCCCCCCCCCTTCTTACTTTTTTTAAGGAGACCATGCCAAAGCCCACATCTTTTTTTCAAGCTTAGGACGGGCGAGGTTCATCATCACCAATATATTTTAATTGAGCATTAACAAGTCTCCATCTCTTGAGACAAGTCGTTAGAAAGTCTGGTCTTTCTTAGAAATAAAGCCAAGTCAATGCTAATCGGGTTTTCTTTCCCCAGTGTACAACACTTTGCTGGATGAACAAAGTGAGTGCACCATGTTCAAATTCAAGAAGGAGAAAGGGGGATGGGAGAAGAAAAAAAAATCATCCGAGCCAAAGCCTTTTTAAAAAACCTCCCCTGACAGCAACAGTGATGAGCGGCGTTTAAGCGGAGCGAGAACACTCCTGAGCACATTGCTTCTGACAGATGAGCCCAGTAAGTCAACCATAGGGACTCCACAGCCCCACCGCTGCTATTCAGTGAAAGTTGATCAGATAGCAGCAGACAAATAATGCCAAGCAAACACTCCGAAAAGTGCTCTCTCCACATTTAAGAGTTTATAATTAACCTAAGGAGAAAAAAAAAAAAAAAAAAGGCACCGATTTGGGTCTTTTGCGTGGCAGCGGCAGCTAGGAGCTGTGTGCACGCTGGGCGTTCGCGCTCCCTGCGGAAGGGGGGACAGGGCAAGCACACCGGTTTCAGTTTACCCCTCGCTCTCCCCGAGTCGCAAACCTGCCATGCCAGGCGTGCAAGCCCCAAGTGTACTTTTAAAAGCCTTTTCCTCGCCAGCTATCTCATCTCCCAGCTGCGCTCCCGGCCTTGCAATTCCTATTCTGTTTTCTTTTCCAAGTGGCTGAGCTTCTGTCTGCTTCAGGTCTCGTACCCCATGCCCCTCCACTTGAAGCATTTTCACCAGGAATACACACACGCGCGCACACTCGCACACACAGAGCTTTTGCTGTGTTGCCATTCTGATGAGTGTCAACACAGCTGCTGTCTCCGCTGGAATGTAAACCAATATTGTCGTTAGATCTCCCTCAACCCCAGGTAACTTCCTCAAAGATTTGCACAGCATGTGGCAATTCTCTCTACTTCCACCTTACAAAGCATTGACCCAGTTGGTTAAAAGCAATTAAATTTTAAAAAAAAATAAAAAATAAAAGCTGCATCTGAAGTTTGCGTTCCACTCGCACCCATGTGGTGCAAAGGGCTGTAGAAAGTAAAATGCATCCATTGTACGCGCATTCATCCTCATATAATATGTTTAGATAAATACCTCATAAAAAAAATCTTGCTGCTGCTGTAAGTCATGTTAATACCTTTTTTAACAGCACCAAGAGACTTATTGGTGTGAACACTAATGCAACGTTTGCAGCGGAGAACCTTTGTTTGCATATTATTTTACTTTAAAAAAGTAACTTAAGAAAGGGTTTACAATGCATTTTTGGTTATTTCCTAGATACCAGCCACTTTTAACAATGAGCAGCAATTTTGGCAATAAAAGACCAGTAAATGAGTTATAATACAGTCCACAGAGATACTGTTCAGACTGCTACAGCAATCTGTATGCATTATCCACAGTAACTGACTGCTTTGGCTTGCCTCTCCATTGAGAGAAAATTATGTTCAGCTGGTCAAGGTTCCCGAAAGAAATTCGCTGTCCCAAATGTAAAGATTCAAAGTTCACTCTCATTCCAGTATCAAGCCCAGCAAACTCTGCTTTCTATTGTAAAATGCAAAAGTTTCAAAAAAACCCAAATGTATATTCCACACCTAACTTCAGGACTACAGGGGTGAAGAAATCATACGCGTTCACTAAAAATAAAAATATGTTAAAGATACGATAGCTCAAACCTAGAATCCTTACCTCGCTATACTGGGACTGGGCATTGTTTTCCAGGTACAACATGTTAGCAGTCAAATTGATCAATGCTGCTGTTCTTTCTTCTGGCTCCAGGATTTTGACAAACACCTCCCACCCCCTAGAAGACCCTAAAAATATGTGATGCTACTTGGAAGATAACAGGACTCGGAGTGTGCCTCTCTGCATAATTGAAGTTTCCCTTATATACCTAAGTAGAGGGAAGGAGGAGGAGGTGGGGCTCTCCTGCCTTACCTGTCCAATCTGTCAAAGTGCCACCTGGAGTCCTCCACTCCAATGGAGAGAGGCCTCTCCCAGCTCATTAAGTAGTTAGAATTCCTTATCACCAATCTCTAAAAAGCAAAGGGAAGGAAAGGGGGGGAAACGGGGGGGGGGGGGGGGGGGGGGGGAAGAAAAAGAGAGATAAAGAAAGGAAACTATAACTATTCCCTGTCACTTTTCTAAAAGTTTGGGAACTCAAGAGACAGCCATGGAGTTGCTCCAAAGGAGTTGCTCCAAGAAACTTCTCCTATTTATTTATTTTCTGAGAAGACTCCGGGGTTTTCTTCAGGCACAGGCTTTGCTGCTACCAAGAGTCCAAAATGTTCAGAAAGAGATCAAGATGTAATGCTTGAGCCCAGCGACGCAGTAACAGTCGAGCCTCTGGCTGCAGCATGCAGGTTTTGGACAAAACCCACAAGGAGCTTTCTGAGAAGCAATCACTGTTTCACACGCTGTAATCCAGCTACATGCTCTGTCATCTGCGTGCTTTCACCCACACTCACAGCCAACAGATCCTGTGTTCACAGGACATCACTGTAGCTACATTTCTTTTCTCCTTTGCAATTGCTTCTCACTCACACCACAGTAATAAGCCTTAAAATAATCTCACTTAAAACAGGAAACGTTCAAAAATGAAAAAGAGCACCCAAAGTCACCCAGAGGGACTCATAATTTTGAATTATTATATGAGCGAAATCGTTGGGTACTGCTCAGTAAAAAACACCTGGACATTGTGCCCACAGCAAACTAAAGATTTTGAAAAGACAGATAAGAGAAAAACTTAGCCGAGACTCAATCTGTGGGAGAACAGAACGAGCAGACAGGCAGCTCCGAACGGCCCCGCTGTGACTTTATTCTGAACAAGCCAACAAAATCCCCCGTCCTGCCCCGGTGTCCCGAGCGCAGATGGCTGCAGCGTGCCGGCGGTGCGAGGTCTGGGCTGCGCCAGCACCACCCGCCCTCCGGGAGCGGAGCTGGCTCACCCCAGCCGCCCCGCAACGCCTCGCTGGAAGGGGTCCGCCGCCGTCCCGCCGAGCGAGCAGGATGCACGGCGAGAACAAAAGCCGTCTGGTTTCGCCTGCTCCCAAAGCGCAGGGTAAGCGCCATCGAGCAAGGGGAAACAAAACACCTTTTTAAAGGGGTGGGGAGGGGGAAGAGAGGAAACCAAACATCCAGATCAGAGAGCGGCCGCCTGCCCTCCCAGCCCAGCGACAGCGCTGCAGACTTTTATTTGAGGACCTGTGGTGAAGCAGACCGGTGCCTAACTGCTGCGTACCCACACGAACTGCGAGCGCTCACAGCAAACACCAGACCTCCGCGGGTGGTGAGCGACCGACCCACAGGTGCTTTGCAGCAGTGGGAGAGGGGTCCCCGGCAGGTCTGCAACCCACCCGTGGCCTCAATGCCTCCCTGCAGCCGAGCCTCTGCCCAGGAGCTGCTGCTCCCCGCCATGCCGACTCCCTCGCCTTTGGGCATCATTTAACCCCAACTTCTCTGGGCACACTGGGAGGGGACTCCAGGTTCACAGGGAGATAAAAGTAAGCAGGCTGTGCTGCTCAAGGTTCTAACGGCTCTCTGGGCTGCCTTCTCCAGCACACGGCAAGAGAAGGAGCCACCACTGACTTCCTGCCAATCTGAGAATTAAAAGACACTGCAAGCTCGCACCACCCTCTCTCCAGGCTGGAGACAGGCAGAGCATTCACAAAACTGCCACTAACAAAATGGTGCAAAAACCATCTTCATGCAGGAACCGACACCAGAGCAAACACAGAGCAGAGGATGGCAGCGCCCTCCCTACCCAGCAACACCTCCTTGCCATGAGAAGCAGGGTGGGTGTCTCATTTAGCTCTAACCCTGCGAGCACAGCTGGGAACAAAAGCAAAAGGTTGCAAGCGTTCCCAGTGCACCTTCCTGATTCCTCTTGCTGAGCACAACACGAGGAGGTGCTTCCAGGAACGGGCTGCAGGGAGGAGCACAAAGTCCTCCCCAGCCAAGGAGAGCCCTACCTACCACCAACAGAAATATCCCAGCCCAGGCTGGGGCCGCACGCACCTCCAACACTCCTGAACTACCAGCAAGAGCCTGCTGAGCACACAGCAGGTTTCCTACCTCACAGGAACAACTCAACAGACTACTGCCGCAGCCCCTGCCCCTCCGCTCCATCTTCCCTGGCACCACCTAACACCAGGGGCTATACCTCACGCGCTTACCTGATCTCACCCGAGATGGGTACAAGCCAAAAAGCCACACAAGCGCTCATCTGGAGATACAGGCGAGGTTTGCAGGGAGCAGCCACAGCACTGCTAGCCAAACGGGCCACTTCACGGCACCACTGCAAAGCTTGCACAGTGCTGAACATCACCTGTAGCTTTTCTGCTAATAGGGAGGAAAAGTTATACCGTGATCAGAGGACCATTTTGACCCCTGAATGCTGTCAGGTTTTTGATACTGGCTCACGAGTTCAAAAGCTATGGAGACGAAGAAAAGAGGAGGACAAGGTACATACATAGATCTCCCAACCTCAGGCAGTCATCGCAAAAACCTCTTTTACTAGCTGTGCTAAAAAACTCAGAAGATCCTCCTTTTCCGAGTCATTAATGCAGCACTGTTGTGTTGGGTATCTGCTATCTTCTGCCCCACAGGTGGCTGGAGGTGGTTGTGGGTGAAGCAACACCCAGATGCACTATGCAGAGATATGTGGAAGTTTATCCAAAGAGATCTGCATGTCAAACATGAGGAGAAGTGTAAATGACATGAATAAATTGACATGTCAGCACAAATCCCTGCCCTCTGTACACACAGCCCCAACCTGGCTCACAGTTTCAGAGGCATTAGCTTGTGCGGCCACCTTGAAGTGGATGCTGGACAAGTGGCTTTTTGCAAATCAGTGACACAAAGGAGGCTGCCACCACCACCCTGACAGGGGTGGCAGGAGGTAACAGAGCATGCACCAGACACCGTGCCCACCAACACTGATGCAGCCCGGACACAGGCGCACCCCTCATCACCCCAGGGCTCCAAACTTTATTTCACTGGCTTTAGACCTAAATGCAACGCCCTCATAAGATGCTTTTCCCTGTCCCGCAGGCTGGTGTCATGCCTTGACTATTCATACAGGCACCAATGGCACAAGGGAAGAGTAAAGGCTCCCTCGCCTTTCTACCTTACAATGCGAAAGGTTGTTGGAGACTCATTTATGTGAAAATTTTGCATCTGAAAAAGGAGAGAATCGAATGAGACTCCAGGAGCTTTTCAAATAGTGGTGAGGCAGCATCTCTTAGAGGGTCTCAGAGGGAAACTTGACTCCATGAAATAGCTTAGGCTTAAATGGCCGAGTCACAAAACCAAAGGGACACCTCGCACCTCCTCAAACTGCACACTCACTTCTCAGCAATGGGACAGTGATAGTTACCATTTATCTGAGGAGCCTTTTGGACAGGTCTCCAAGGGAAACACCAACATTAGTCCTGTTGCAACTGTGATGGTCGAAACTCATGCCAAGACAATCTTTGAAGATAGAGATTATACATTATTATACCAATTAGCCTGGTCAAAAAAAAAAGCAGATTCAAGCAAAGGCTCTCCTTTCACATGTTAAAAAATTACTTCGCATTGAGGCCAGATGAACAAGGTTTAACTCTATTCTTCCAGTCCATGTCCCCCAACCTGAACAGGAAAGAACAAGCTAGAAAAAAAAAGAAATCAATCCAAAGCATCAGGAGTCGTGCAAAGCCTGGCACTTCACGCTTTGGATGCTGAGTTGGATTGAACTTAAAAAAAGCAAAGCAGCTCATCCTTGGGAAAGGAACTCTCTTTAAAGCAAGTTACTTCCAATACTTGAGGAAACTAAAAAAAATTGCTAGCTAGATTTGAAAGTTTCAGCTGCAACCCTCCTAGATGTGACTCAGATATTCCAGAGAGCTTCTGGCAATGCTTTGTGGCTCCTGCTGGTATGCTGAAAAACAAAATAATACACAAACAAGACCCCTAAGTTTCTAAAATGAGGCATGGGCCAAGTCAAACTGCTGATTCAGGTTCATTTGACTGCATTTTCCCCGTGCTGTTAGATGGTTCATCCCAGCCGCTCTCACTGGTGCCACTCACAAGTTCTCAATAACCCTTCCTGGATGCAAGATAATTGAGCTAAATCATGACGATTAAAAATGTCATTGCCACAATTGTAGTGTTAATTGGAGATTGTGTAATTTCTTGTAGAAGGGGTGTGTGTGTGCACACCTGCCTGCGCATTAGCTAGTTCATGCAGAATTTCCTGCAGATCAAAGGGAAAAAAAAAAAATCTGCTCAGACCTCTCCACTCATAAAAATAGCATCTGGATCAACTGCGTCACCACAGACTGTGACATTCACTTAGCTCAGAAATGTTTACAAATTAGGACTGAGATAACAGAAGGTGGAGGGAAAAAATAGAATGTGGGGTTTAGGGTTTTTTTTTTTTTTTTTTTGGTCACATCTGAATAACTGCTGAATGCTCAAAAAACAAGCCTCTGCCAATTGGCTTTGAGAATCTTTCCAGTGAAGACTTAAGAGGGACAGAAGTGATAGACTGCAATAGCAGGCAGCCAGGTTAAAGAGCAAAAAGAAAATACTTTCAAAAAAAAAAAAACCAACCAAATACCAAACCCATAAAAATCACCCTCCCTTCCTGAAACTCATGCAGAGTTGGTCTTCATTGCTCAAACCACAAGGAAGAGGGGGAAAAAAAACCCAGCACATACTGAAACAGGGGCTTTCCCCTTTCGAAAGAAAAGAAAAAAAAAAGTCATCTGCTTGGGAGGTGCAGCGCACCCGTATGCAGGGGAGACACAGGCACCCCTGGCTCTCACAGGGTTAACTGCTCTGCTGTTGTCACAAGCAAAAATTCAGTGTCCTCCTGGCTTTCCCACCACTGACCCAGGGGTCTGATGCCCAGAACTTCCTTTGGAAAGCACTCAAGTGTATTCAATCTTCAAGCTAGAAACACACCCCAGCTGCAAGTGCTTAGTACTGATGATCAGTCCTTCCTTCCAAGGACTTCAAACTGCATTTTCCCCCATTTTAAAAGTGTGGGGCAAAGACAGGGACTCACCAAGGGCAGGAGGAGAGCCCTGCTCCCTGCTTTGCCCATGGCACAGGTCGGCTTCTCCTTCCCCAAGGAGCATGCCCTCCCCAAGGCAATCGGCTGTCACAACAGCCCTGCCCTCCGACCCTGGGTAAACATCTGCGCACGCTGCTTATTTGAGCTCCTATAGCCTCGTTATCTCCCCCAGAACACCCCTAGGGCTAATTAGAGAGTTAATGGCATCATGTCAGGAGATAACACTATGTGGGGGGAGCAGGGAGAGGGAAGGTGGAAGGGAGTTGTGAAACAAAACCAGTTCCCTTCACAACCGCTGTGCAATATTGGTTTAGGAAGGGTGCACGCAGCCCCTGGGGACTCTGCCCTCCGGCTGCTGAGCTCCATTTAATAAGAGAACAAGATACTCCTCTGGAGAGATTCAGTTCTCCAGCCAAGATGATGCAAGGTCCCAACACCTTCCCCACTGTCTGCATAACCAGAACCCCTCCAACCCCATCCAGGGAGGTCATTCCCTCCACAGTGCCAGCAGGGACACACTTCCCACAGCTGAGGTATGATGCAGGATGGACACCAAGCATACAGATGATTTATCATCAAAAAGTGTTGCCTGTTTATTCCTGCTGCTCCTTTTATCTGATTTTTTCCCCACTTTTTTTTTTGTACCCTAGTAACTCTCTTTAAAGAGCAGTTGCTCTCACCAAAAATGCTTAGGGATAAAAGGAAACAACCCTCTGGACACAGAGATCTTTGTAAGGCAGCTGATCAGCCTGCAAAACCACTGGCCAGCAGACTCTTGAGCTGACACTTTTGCACTGATGAGTGCAAAACCACAGGTCAGCAGACAGTCGACCATGGAGGCACGACCAAGGGACTTTGGAGGTTCAATTCTCAGCCACCAGCAACGCTAACTCCTGTTGAAGTAACAGCCTTCAATATTCAAATTGCATTTTTGCCTGATGAAGACCTTTGGATGCTCAACACTGCATGCTTGACCTTCCCCCACCACAGCTGTGAAATATTTTGCAAAAGACAGAAAAAAAAAAACTTACACAAGAAAATTCATGAGAATTGCTCCTGAGCAGCATGAACAGTCCCATCCCTCCAGCTGGTGGGACGGCACAAACCTACATCCTGGTACGAGACAGAGGGCTCTGGCCAGGGAAAGGGAAAAGCAGGAGATAGTGACAGATTAGAGAGCCTTTGTTTTTAATTATAAGAGAGGAGCAACTGTTGACAGCCAGGTTTGTTCTTGCACAAGCAGCTGAGGGGAAAGTGTTGTTTTTCCCTTATCTTGTATAAACTACAGATTGCTCTTAGGAAACATACAACTGTTCATAAATGCACAATCACAGCAGCTCTTTCCAGCCACCCTCTGCTATGCCACCAACTGCCTCCCACTAAAGCCCTTGTAAAATAATCCAACATTTAAAAAAAAAAATCAGTTTACAATAATTCAAGAACTGTCTCCCAAACTTCTGGTTAAACCCCGACCCTGCAACCTATCACCATTCACACTTCCCATGCGAGTGCATTGCTGTTTTCCTATATTGCCCTGGTGCGTTTGGCCTCCCCGAGGCAGATGGCGAGTCTGTTTGTTGCTTGTTTCCTATGCAGGAACATTGAATTTCTCAGTGCTGGTCTTAGTCTGGGTGCTCTCTGCCTGCTCTCACGTGCCACATCCACGACCGGTATGGCAACAGCCACAGGGTTCACTTATTTGGCCAGAGACCTTCTGCAGAAGATTGATCACTTTAATTTTAATCCAGTCCAGACATCACCATGAGGTCCACCATACCCACCCATGCCCTCAGAGAGGAAGAAGAGTGCTTCAGGGTACCATTTCCTTATGTTTAAGCAGGCTGGAGATACAAATCCATGTTTTTAGAGCCAACAGTTACACTCATTACTGAAGACTCCTTTGATCATTCATTAATCTCTGCAAATTCAGTTGCTGATTAGCAAAGGGTTTCTTCAGCAGTGAGCGAACTAACCCAGGCCACAAACCACTCCTTAATCTATGCTTCACAGATACTGATTTAATTTTCTGTGACTGCCTGACGATTCACTCCCTTATTAATTTAAATGCTATCAAATCAGTGACAGTGAGGTGGAAAGCAGATGGTAGAGACATTTAGAGGAAAACATTATCAAGTCCAAAACCGTCCTCATAATAACCATTATTTTTTCCTCCAATATTTTAACAAGACTGTGGGCAGGATCTGCAGAACCACAAAGCAACATATATAGCGAGACTTTGGATGCATAAGACTTTCTTCAAAGCAAGAATCTGAATTAATGCAAGAGAAGACTTTAAAAACAAAAGCTACACCCCACAGCTTGCTGCGGCGCAGACACTGTGGCCCTGTCGGACAAGGAAGGAGAGCGGTGCACTCCCAGGACTGTGCTCCAGGTTTGTCTTAGCCTGAAAGGAGCATCCCATGAGCCTGGCCACCCCTCCCAGGCACAGCCGGCACTGCAGCTTGCAAGAGGACGGTGAGGTGCTCTCTACCCACCCCACAGAGGGGGGGTACCGCAAAGCACGGCAAGGTTTTCTTTTGACTGGATGTGGACAGCTCAATTCATCACCCTACTTCCAGCCAACAAGAGAGAAGGGCCTCATTTCCCTCCTGCCACCGATTCGGTTTAAAGATAAAAAAGTCCAGAGAAATGTGAACTTTGGGGATGACCACTCCACTTCCGTTGGTGTTCAAACTGTGCTTCGTGGTTAGCTGAAATGCCACCTTCCCAAGGGGTTTACTGCTTATGGGCTCTAACCCAATCAAAGTGTTTCCAACAAATAATACGCAAAGTATGTTAATAGTTTAAGAAATAAAGGGGAGAGGGGGAAAAAAAAAAAGGCAAAAAAAAAAAGCAAAGGGTATCCACACAGTGAAGTTCCCAGCAAGACAACATAAACCTTAAGCTTGCACTGGAAGCAAAAGTGCCTATGGTCTGTTGCGCCAAGATCAAGATGCCTTTTAATTAAGTGTTTGTGCAGACCTTTTCAAGATACAAAATAAGCGTTAACACATTATTGCTCCATACTTAAGCAAGGAGCACGTGCAGCACCATGGAAACCTTTGGAGGCAGGCCTAGCTGCTTGGGGAAGATGTTTTCTGAAGCAACTGCTTCTTTTGTTTGGAGGTACTTGCATGTAGGCAGATGACAGGACTCACAATTGCAACACTCTTCCACCTCAACAGCTCGTAGCAATAGGAGCCAGGGATTTAAAGCCCAGCCTCCAGAAGAGTCAGGCCAGAAGAAACGCTAAACACTCCATCACACAGGGCTCCACTCCATCACACAGGGCTCTCTTCCAGTAAGTTTGTGCTTTTCAGCTTAAAATTAGTTTATTCCCTCCTAAGATGAATGTAAAGCAAGATACTAAAAGGACAGAAATATTTTTAAAAAATTTTAAATATGCTTCCATATGCTTGATCTATAGCACAGCAGACAGATTGCCCATTGGTTTTCTTCAATACCATTGAGAATTCAGGGAAGTGGCATTAAAAATAAAATGCTTGGTGTAATGATACTCAACCGGCTCTATTCCTACAAAAAGAAATGCAGCCAGGCCTGGTCTGCAGCCAGAATCTGGGCAAAACAGCACAGGAAAGGGATTTATGAAAAAATTATTTTAAAGAAACATAAATTTGTCTTTACAGCCCTACTACACACAGAATGAGAGAAGTCTTCAGGCTTTGGCCAAACGGAACGTACAAATGCATTCTCTACATGCATCCTTTATTTGAAAGAATTGATCATTTCTGGATTTGGATCTGCAGCCCTAAATGGGATGATTAGATTATTTGGAGGGACCTACACTGCAGAAGATTAAACATTCAGCAGGATTACAAAGCCAAGCCTAAATTAGCAGGGCTTATGAGTTCGACTGCAAACAAGAGATGTGCTGGAGGGAAACTTCCAACAGAATAATGCATTTGCTCATTATGGAAATGCCTTCGCATAATCTCAACTTTCTTTGCACAGCTATGGAACAAACAAATACCCACAAAGAAGAGAAACTTGGCAAGCCTCAAACTCTCTCAAGCACAAACCAGACAGTAACAAAGGCTTTGATCACATCCCTGTGCTGTATAAAGTCCTTCCTTCCTTTCTATGGTCAATCTGGGAATACTTAGGCATGGAAACAGGCGGCCACACAACCCACTTTAGATGCATCTACTTATCAAATCTGCCTTATCCTCCAGGTGCAAAACCATTTCCCAACAAAATGCAGGGCTGCAGCATCTGCCAGAGCCTTGGGAAGCACACACCACACGTTAGTCAGCCCCTGCACCGAGACACTCTGCTTGTACCGCTCAGCCACACCAGCTCCCTGCCCTGTTGTTGGTACACAGGGACGTCCTCCCCGTCCTGCAGTCCCATCAGCCCTTAGCCAGCTTTCATCTGCTTCCTCAGCCCTTACCTTGCAGCAAGTAGAGTGGTCTTCTCCTGACCCAGCAGAACACTCTTAATCAAGCAATTGAAATTTAACAGAGATCAGAGCCTGTATTTTAATATTAAAAGCACTGGATAGGATGCAACAGGCTTCCCTTCTGGACAATGGGTTGAGGGGGTTTTTTTATGTCTGTCCATCATATTTTTGCTCACTTGATCCTGACCACAGCCTCCAGCTTGCACAGGTGATAGGCTCCTAGGGACCCACAAATTCAGTGCATGGCCACCAAATATAAATTACTGAACTGATTTACATAGTGCTAATGCTGAGAGCACACAGAAGTGATCTTCCAGCTACCCTGACCACCTTGGGCCAGGATAGCTGTGCGGGGGCTACCCCACTCTTCTCCAGCTTGTTGTCTGTGGCATGGGAAGGTACCCTGCCCAAGGTGGCTGGGATGGCTCCTCCATGAGCCTACAGCAGGAAAGGTTTCTTGTTCCCGTCGGAAAGCATCAAATACCAATTCTGAGATGTGTCATTGGCGCAAGGACTGAGGCCAAGTGCCTCACCACCTTCATGTCCTACATTCAGTTTCTCCTACAGCCTACTTTTTCTTCCACCTCTCTATATAGAGGAAAACAACCAAGTTACAGAGCTGAAGCTGTCACTTTTAAAACTATGAAACACATGTTGCACCTCCAAAATTTCTGTAGCCACCAGGTTTGGGACACCCACAGTCCATGAAGCTGAGGACCTAAACCCAAAAGGACACAGCTCTGTCTGAAGCATCCACACCACCATCTCCAGGGCAGAAACCCACCCCACGGGGAGCTCAGCGGTGCCTAACCCAGCCACACACAGCAAATCCCCACAATGATTTGCAGAAGATGAGGAAGGACAAATAAAATAAAAGGCAAGGAATTCTCTCTCCCTTTTGTGGGGAGGGACAGATCCAGGTTAAGAAAACTCTGACCACAGTGACTATCTGGGGAAAGGCATTCCACTGAACTGGTTAGGCAAGGGGCTGCGGGAGGACGGCTCGGCTCGCTCAGGGGCATGAAAGGAAGGTATGTACAGGGGGAGGGGGACGAGCTGCTCCATCACTCAGGACAGCACTCCTGCTTCCACCGGTGAGGTCCCCAGAGCCCTGGACACGCTGCTGGGGTGGTGGCAGGAGATCCAGTGACTTCCAGTCTCTGCAAGGTCCTCCAATAACACTTTTATCAGGATGCTGCCTGCTAAAGTCCTTCGCCTAAAGCAGCTTTGTTTGGGTCCAGACTAGTATCTCTTAGCACCGGTAAGCAGTTTAAAGGACTTCTGAGGGGTGGTGAAGGAAAGCAATTTTACACCTGGTACAGCAGGCTGAGAGCACACTGTGAGGTCTCCAGGGCAATGCAGGGGTTATTGCACTGCCACACACTTGTTCCTAGAGAGAGGTCCCCAGACCCCTCCTCCCCATGGCTCCAGGGCATTTAATCAGTCAGAAAAAAAGAAAGCAAAATAAAAATCATATAACATCACCTGGTTTTTAGCACTGCAGGAGACAGCCTTCAAGACCAGCATTCCTCCACCCCACCAAAGACCCCACAGTTGCTGGCTACATCCTTGGTCAGGGAAGAGGCTGTGGACCACCACCTTTGGTGAAGCCTAACAAATGGCAGGTGGCCCACAAGGAGACACATTCATCTTACCTTCCTGGCCATCCGCAGCTCCTTCCTGCACCAGGGCCATGGCAGAGACTAAACGCACCCACAGGGACCACCAGCCCCTCGCTCCAGCTATGGAAAAAGGCAGATCTCTGCTGGGATTTCCCAGCCTGTCTGTGGTTAACGCCATGGGAGAGGAAGGGGCACAGCCGGCAGCCTCGCAGACGGGCCACCCAGGACATTGTGAAAGAGCCGGTCACAAGGCACACAACTGGGGAAGGCTGCTGACTGTCTAATGTTACACCAGACCCACAAACCCTCTTCCTGTCCCCTCCAGCTCTTTTCATCCCGAGGTAGTGCCAATCACCAGTTTCTCTTACCCCTTTCTTACACGGGACACAGGAAGAATATTTCTTCCTTAAAAACAAGAGTGTGAGAACTGCAAGGTCTTGACTCAGCAAGAAATAGATCTGTAGCTCAGAGGAGAGGGGTTTCTTTGTCACCCAACCTTCTCCTCCAGCGCTCTCCCCAGGCAGTTACATTTTTAAGGCAATGATCACAACTGATGGGTGTTCAGCAGGGCAGGACTCAGACTCATTTTCCATCCCATCCATGTTTCTCTGAACACTGTAGCTCCTTCTCCACTGCCAGCTCCGTTGTGAACAAGCAACTGTATCCCCAGAAAATTAAGTAGTAATTAAAAAAGAAATTAAAAAAAAAATCACAGCTCTCACCAACACAACACTCGGGATCAAGGATGGACATCTTTTAAGGCTGAAAGTTTCACTTCTCAGCCCTAAGTTGCAGAGCTTATTTTAAAGGCTGATTGGAATTGCCTTAAAGTCCACAGAAGGACAATTGCTT
Organism: Grus americana; assembly: GCF_028858705.1. NCBI lineage: Eukaryota > Metazoa > Chordata > Aves > Gruiformes > Gruidae > Grus > Grus americana. The sequence goes on from NC_072860.1 coordinate 16,389,149, forward strand.
TAAATAAACCAGTCTTAATTGCTTTACACCTATTTAAATCTCACATGGTGGTACATTTTGGAGGAAAAGAGCAAGGCCAGCTTTTCTAAGACAAATCTAATAATAAAAAGCACTCTGCCTTGATCTCGCTGTTCATCTCCCAGGGCCCCTCTGTTACTGCTGCATTCCTTTGTGTTTATCTGCCCTCTTCAACTCTGTGCTGAAATCAGCTGCGTGCGGCACCTCGTGTCTGGAAGTGACATGGCTGAGGTTACAGGAGAGACAGGTGCAAGGGGAGCTTTTGCCCTGAAGCTATCCAAAGGAAAAGAGAAGCTGGAGGGGAAGAGGGTTGTAAGGTATTTCAGATTAAAGCCGACAAACAGCAAACACCTTGCCCCAGGCTACACATTCTCTGCCAATGCAAGCTGCAGCGGCTGGGAGCCCCAGAAACAGCAAAGCAAACATGGACTTCTCTGCAAGGGGGAGTTGTCACCTGTCAGGGATGTTTGCAAATTTATAGGGAGGTGGTGGTGGTGGTAAGGGGAGTAAAAAGAGCTTTCCTCCTTTTAAAAGATGGGCTGTTTGCACAGGTTTGCGATGCATATTTTGCTTTGTAAAGGCTTTTGTGCAGCACTCAACTGAGCGAAGGTGCTGTCTTCCACTGAAGACAAACTGGAACATTTATTAATGTACATACATTAACGTACTCTGAGCCACTGCCTTACAGTAAGGGCGAGGATGGGATGGAATTTCCCTGCTGCCCCTTCAAGCTTGTCATATGTATGAAAAACACTTCTTAAAGAAGTCAATGTGCAGCTCAGATTCTTCAGAAATGCCTCCTGCAAGGCTGAGATCAAGCCCATCATAAGCAAGAAGTAACTGCACAGCAAATCTGCCTGCCCTTCTCTCCTAGCCCCAGTGCTCACTTCAGCAGTGGTCAGAGAGGACAAGAGGAAGGGATTTTCCACTGATTCTTCAGTGCACCACAGACGGGAGAGGGAGACTCTGAACAAGGGCCTCAAGTGAGTCTGTCGGCTACCACGGTGCTCTGCAGACAGCTCAGAGGAACCAGAGCTGGTCAAACCTTCTGGCACCAGGGACTGCAATCAGCGTGGCCTGGGAGCTCTTTCCTTGCAGATGCAATCCTCCAGGCTACAAACACTGCCAGGATGCAGACTGCCAACACGCTTTGGTTGAGCACATTAAAAATGGTGGCTGATTAGCCAAGGAATTAACTGACACGGTTTCTCAGGATGGAAACACAGAGTAACAAGAAGATTTACTGATACCAACACGAATTTCACACCATTTTACTCCAAAGTATACAAAACCCAGGAAGAACAGAGACAGGACATGAACAGCTCAAACTCCTGAAATACCTCCTGCTCCAGCCTGCAAGAATGGTACCCGGCTTCTTCACTAGAGCTAATGCTAAGAAAGAGCTGGTCAGTTTGTGCCAAAGGCAATGAACCAGCAACCACCAGTGCCTCATCTGCATTCCAGTCTTGAGCCACACTGGTGAGACACCCATGACCAAGACTTGTTACAAACACTCTCTGGCTTTTCCTACCTAGGAGAGGAGGAAAAATAACCAAAAACCAACCATGGTTTGAAACCAAGTTTTCATTCATATCTGACCTTCAAGAAGAGAAAATCCAGTGAAGAACATCCTTAAGCCCCAGCCCTTGGTCATCAAAGTTACAACTGTGCCCAGAACACCAACTATGTTGAGCAGCCAGAACAGTGCAAGAGACTCCTCAGTTCTTCTGCCTGTTTAGCTGCCTCATCCCTCTCTCCTGCCATTGCTGCAGCAGGAGAGGAGGAGCAGGTAAAGAGTCAGCCTGCTCTCCCTTGTAGCCCCAGGGAGGCACAGAGGAGCGATGCCTTTCCATGAGTCGCACGCCATTCGGTTTAGCCACATGTACACCACCATTCACCACCACCAGAGTCACTTGGCAGAGCCATGCTCTCAACTGGCTTCTGTGAGTGGGACATAACAGGCAAAGCAAGAAGGAACTTCCTCGGTCAGAGGCAGCGGCCACAGCTCTTCCACCAAGAGCGGGAAGATGGCCCCGGGGCAATGCAGCAAGAATAGCTCGTGCAAAAACTCCTCACTGTCCCCAAAGATTAACGAAGTTCTTCTCACTACTCACCCACATTGGGTCATTGAGTTCCGTGTCCTGCACCCGGACGCAGTCCATGCTAATCTCTATTTTGTTTGTAGGGCCATTTTCAGATGGGCCATCGATGAAGTTCAGATCGATGGGCTGAACAGAGCATATTGGCCTGAAAAGAACAGAGTAATGTGGTTAAAACTGGCCAAGTTTTGTTTTCCTCCTCCCGCCACATGCTAGGGTGTCACCCAGGATTTAGGCATGACCACGAACCAGTCTCAGGACAAAGTAAGTAATTACTAGTGAACAACTACCTCATCACCTGCTATGCTGACAGCAGCCCCTGAACAGGACAGGGCCTGGAGGGACATTTCACTTGCCTGACCAGAAAAATGAGGTAAGAGCACAGGAGTTCAATCACAAAGACAGAATTCATGGAAGATTTATAGCAGTAACTGTCCCAGCATCAGTCATGGCAAGTCAGGAATGGGAACAGAGTCAGGTTTTTTTCCTTGAATGGACCTGACAGAGCAATCTCCACACTGTTTCCACCTCCTCTCCCTCGCTGGCATCAGCAAAGGAGGAAAACATGCAGCCTGGACAGAGTAATGACCCCATTTCCTTAGGGGAAAATGCCATGAGTGACCATGTGCTGGAAAGCAGTCAGCTCAGCAACCAAAGCTCTTGAAGATAGTCAGTGTCACTGGTCATGTCTGCATCTGTTCCCTATAGCCTGGATGAAGAACCTCTTGAGAGCTCACGAGCTGTCAGTCATCACAGACTCATACCCGCATATTCTAATCAACAGGTACAGAAGACTCCAAAACCCCCAGCATCAGTCCCCTGAGCAACCTAACTACAGAGGTGTCCTATCTCAAAGTGCCTTCTTCCACAGGCTCCACGCAAGGACTACTTACTGTTCCAGGAAGTCCCAGATATGCTGGAGCACCTCTGGGCTGAGGAATTCCCTGGGCTGTGAGCTCTGGGACATGGCTGATCGGTAGTAACTCTCCTTCCAGGAGAAGTGGCTCGGAGTTTCTACAAACCTTAAAAAACAAAAGCAAAAAAAAAAAAAAAGAAAAGAAAAAAAGAAAAGAAAAACAAAGAAAAACACACAAAGATATGTTGAATGCATGAGCCCAACTTGATAAAAACCCATAAATAGAAGCTATTGTGTGAAAAAGGAGACACGCTGAATGCCTGGAACATTCACAGCTGTACAACACACATTCCACACTGCTGCAGATGCTGTATTTAGATGGGAGAGAATTTGGCTACCCTTCCCAATAAGTTAAATACTCCTCAGAGTCCACTGGGATGCCGTGTTATAAGAATCCCAGAAGGGAAAAAAAAAAAGCTACCTTCTATTTTACCCGCAAATAATCAACTTTCCATATAAAGCAAGTAGTCTTCGCGGCAGGTGAAGCACTTCAGTGGTGTGGAATTCCACTCTCCCTGGCTGGTTGCCTCTCTAGATTGCACACCCTTGGATGATTTAGGTGACTTCTACACCCAGCCACTGCAGCTGAGGTCTTGGACTAAAATAAATATTTAAAATAAATAGAATAATTTTTTTGTTGCTTTATTTTCTATGGAAATAAGTTCCATCACATCTGATTATGTCTGCTTGTCTACTGCCCTCTCACCTCCAATAATTTCTGAGCCCGACCGGCTGATTTCCGCCAGATCTCCTAATTACCTTGGCCATTTTTATCCCCTTAAGCTCCCACAAGCCTCACAGAAATAGGTGGGCCCAAGAGGAGCAGTGACGAAGCCGGAGCACTCGCGCCTTCCACAGCTGCACATTCTCATCCCACTGGCCAATTTCTAAATTCAAACACAGCAGCTTTTACACCCGTGTCAAAATACTCAACGGCTGCGGGGATGCAAGGGGCGGAGGGAGGATTTTCTCAAGTATATTTGCAGTTGAAAAAAACCACTCCCGATTCAACTTAATTAGAGTACAAGGAAAGTGACCGCCTTTCCTGCTACAAATACGGGGGCACCCTGCAAAATTTTCACGTAAAAGAGTTTCAGCACAATGAAAACGAAAGGCCGTGCTCCCTGCTGGAGGGAGCAGCTGTGGCAGGAGCCAAGGCTATAAATGGATTCCAAAAAGAATTGGACTAACATTTGGTTTGGCACATTTTGGTGCTGTTTAACACAATGGTCTAAACAAATTGCATGGAAGACCCTAATTTATTAAGCTGCCAAAATTAAGAAAGTGTATTTCAGAGGGAGGATCACGCTGCAGTTGTTCTTTTCCTCTACTTTTTCCTGAAGCATCTATTTCTGACTGCTGTCAGAGAGGGACCTAGCTCTCTCTATGGAATTTGTATGCCTTCTATGTTTTGAGGATGACTCTGGTCTGCAAAAAGCAGAGCTTTCCTCACCTCTGCTGCCCACAGAACTGCATGGCCTTTGAAAAGAGCAGGCAGTTTTCCTAAGCTAACTGAAATCAAAGCGGTTTCAGCCCCCAGAGCCATGGTGAGCATGCCTCAAAACAGGTGAAAGTATCACTTCAGTTGCTCATCCTTTTTGTGATGAACAAAAAAACCCCAACATCATCTAAAAGTTCATGAAGAGCCAGAGACAAAAATAAAATTCAGAGGTGTCGTAGCCAATAGCTCTGTCCCACAGATGTGAGCACATACCCACACTATCTGTGAATAAATAATCACAAATCCTCCGAGAACAGCAGTTATCCCACAAAGTACCAGAAATTACTTCTTTCAAACTTTCAGTCTGGTAAGGCACTTTCAAGGGTGCTGTATTGAAACTCAGAAGAACAGACCTGGCCTGAAGCCTGCTATATAAGCTGGGAACCAATGCTACAACAAGTTTTGGAGGAGAGCAATGGGGATGCTCCCCAGCCCACTCTGCCACTAAACCCACAGACCACAGGCACTGCTCGATACCCTGCACCCAGTTCTGGCCTCCCAGGAACAGGCAGAGAAACCCCACAATGGGTTCTCCCAAACCACCGAAGTGCTTGCTTTTAACAGTTATTTGCCATTTATCACAACTGCCCTTGACTTAAGCACTAAAACCCACTTTTTAGGAATTCACAGCAAAGGTAGCAACAACCACCATCCACACCAGCTCATTACTACGTAAACAAGAACCAACTTTACCAAAAAGAGTTGTTACAAAACAGATCTTCCTCAGAGACCTTCTTTCCTTCAAAAAGTCTCAGTGCAACAAGGTTTCTGCATGCTATGACATGCCCCATCTTCAGTTCACAGCTGCACAAAGTCATAGCCTCAAGAAGGCAAAGCAACCAGTTCTGCCCTGCATGCTCTGGCCCTTGCAATCCCATTCAGCAGCAAAGCAGAAGCTGCTTCTCATAAACTTACCCCAACCAAGCACTCTTCACAGTGCCCACAGTCTGCAGTGCAGGAGAGGAAGAAGATAAAGCTGCACAGATTGATAAAGCCAGGTTTGTTATTTCATGCCTCCGAAGCTAACAGAGCTGTTGGAAAGAGTCACTCCAGTTAAGGACACAACCAGTGCATCCCTGTCCTAAACAAAACTCCAAATTTCTCCAGAGAGGTATTTTCCAGCTGTGTCATCTTTATCCATATACCCAGCCAAGCTCCTGGCTTACTGTTTCCAAGAAAAGCATTATCAGATTTTACCTGATAGCCAAAAAGGCACGTTTCCCTACACCAAGCAAAAGCAGTTCCCTGGTTAATGCTTTCATAGAAGCAAAGTTTGAGAGACTCCTTCAACACTCTGTACAATACCTTTACTACCCTTATAGCTCTATTTCCAGAGGAGGCTGCAGGATTAGGTGACCAAGCTTGGCAAGGCAACTGTGAGAAGGCTACAGCATTACAGAGGTAGTGAGCGTTGCTCTTTACTTAGTTTGGTGCATCCTGCTCGCAGGTGGGAAAGACCTATCAAGGCACAAGAAAACCAACTACAGTTCAGCACAAGGCAAGCTAACCTGTCTCCTCCTCTGTGATCGTAAAATCGAAACCTAGTGCCATTTTCCTTAATAAAACAGCTTTCAAAATAGAGGAGCAGTCTGTCTACTGAACACCATACTTAAGTGCCCAAATTTGCACTTTTGTACTTAAGTGCCCAAGAAAATAACAGCTAAAGCCTAAGCAAGGTCTATGCATAAATTTCACTACTCTAGTTACTTGTCTTTTCCCACATCAGCAAACACTCTAGCTTCAGTAAAATAATCCTTAAGCACCTAAAGTTAATCACAAGACAGCAGGAGTTTGCATCGTTCAATTGCTCCTACTAGCTGCTTTTTTTAACAGACCTTTAAACAACATCCCTTTTATCCACAACCACTCATCCCAAAGCGCATCATAGGGGACAACACAGCCTGTTACACCAAACTACTATGACAGGACAAAACATGGTAGTAAGTCTTGTCTAGCTTGCCCTCTACTTTAAGTCTACAAGCCACTTCCCTGCATCAACTGCTGAAATAGTTGGCAGGCAGCTTGCCACAAGCAGAGAGCACTAACTGTACCAGGTTGGAACAAGAGAGGGATTTACAGCCCCCATCAAACTGCAAGCTGAACAGGACATTGCACCCACAAGTCCCTCCTTTAAAAACCACCAGGGGATTATTAATTAACAGAAATAACAGGTTAAATCTTCTCTGAGAAGTAGCACCTCACCAAGAGCACAGGGTTTCCTGGTGCAGTGCTAGGACACAGATCTCCTGAACCACTGACACCCAAGACAGGTTTCAGCCAGCAATGCACTCTTACTGAGGTCTAGCTCAGCTCCATCCTATTTATTTTGCTGAAGCAATAGCTGCCCAGACTCCAGGTGAAAACACTTTTCCAGATTCCTTCTGGGGGCCAAAGCCTTGTGCACACTGATTCTTCTGCTGCCTCCTGATCCTTTCCCCACAAGTGCTGTGTTACAGCCCACTGGAGTGGGACTACATCCCAGCTGATCCCGTTTGCCATCACATTGATGGGTGAGAATGCTGCAAAACATGGCAATAAGAGCCACATGCCCCTCTACCTGTACCCACACAGCACTCAATTTCAGAGTCTCCCAGAAGGCTGGGAATGTTAAACTTCACAAAAAAAAATAACCCCCAAACCCCACCCCACCAAAAACCAACAAGCAAACAAAAAAGCCCTGGCAAGCACAGCATTTGCCTTTCATAGGGTTCTAACACATGTGGAAATGAAGCCCTGACTGCTTGGCCCAGCATGACATAAACTGGTGGCAAACCAGAGAAGACAAGACATTTCTGCTTCCACTACCTCACTCTAAATGCTTGCTTCCACTCTTCACCATGTTTTCCCCCCTTCCTACCTTCACATCAAAGACATTAAAGAAAAAACAACCAAACAAAAAAAACCTAAACCACTTTCCACACCAGAAAACAGTGACAGAACACTATTAAACTAAACAATTGCAACATAACAACACTTTGCACCCAGAAAACCACCTTTCACTGCAAACAACTTTTCTTACAAAGGGCTAAACCCAAAAAACTGAGGCTTGACTTACCACTGGGGAAAAGACACACACTCCTGAGGAAAGCAAGACCTAGGTTTGATAGGGAGCATGCACAGCCCTTCCTCTGTAGCTTTAACCTTAAAGGCAGATGCCACCTGCTTTCACTGATGTAGGGTCTGATGCAGGGTGCAGCTCAAGCACCACTGGGGTGCATGTGTGAGTCTAGAAACCTCCTTCTAAAAGTAAGAATGTTGCAACCAAGAGATAGCATGGTTTTTGGGGGTTTTCATCCAAAATAAGCTTGGAACTTCAACACTCTGAACTGCCCTTGGGAAAGAGAGAGTTTGTGAAGAAGTAAAGCTTATAGGGAAAGCAGAAGTGAATAAGGTATTTCAGTGAAGCTGCTGTGTTGGGTTTCAAGAGGTTCAAGCACCTCTGGTTCTCCTTAGCTTCCCTTGGAAGCTGGAGCTCTGGAGCAGTTTGTATTTCTCCTGCATAGTATGCAAACTCTTGGAAACTATCAATGTTGTTTATAGATGCTGAACTTTGTAGCTTGATATTGGTATAAAGTCACAGTGTAAAATCTTGTGCAAAGAAATCTTTCACAGTAGGGATGAGCAAAATTATTTGGAGCTTTTTTTTCTGCTTATTGCCAAAGTTACAGGATATTGCTTTCTCCTTCTCCCCACCAAGTGCCTATCAATGGTGTACAATTTTCTGTCACTGGGTCTGTAGTCCTCAGTCAGTGGACAAGTAGATGGGGCCAGAGAAGTCTTTCTTTGTAAGCTGCAGATTTTGCTATTTTTTCACAAGATATATTCCTCTAAAGGACCTGCTAGTAGAGTACTTAGGAAACTTTGATGCAAAAAGAAGAACATCTACTCTTATGAGGAAAGCACTTCCACATTATACAAATGAACCCAAAGAATAATTAATAATGTCTAAATAATGATATCTAATATGGCTCATTTTATTCATAGCTCTCAAAGTGCTCTACAAAGGAAGACAGTGTAATTACTCCCATTTTACCTGTGGGAAAACTAAGGCACCAGGAGGTCATAGGATTACTCATCGTTACTCAGCAAACCAGTTGTGCAGCCAGAAATACAACCATGGTCACCTGAGTCCTGTCTGGTGCTGCTCAAAAAGGAGCTAGTGCTTTTGGGTGTCTAGATAGACAAATTCCAGAAGGCCTTGATTTCTTCAGGTAGAGTATGCACTGCACTTCCTAGACAAGAAACCCCCAAATTTCATTTATCTTCACCAAAATGCTGATGCCCAGGAATTAAAATCATGGCTGCAGAAATACTGTGACTGGCTTTAAGCCACACCAGAGTTCAGGGTGGAAGTAGAATTCAAACCCAGATGCCCAGACTAAAAACTAATCTTTCTTCCTGAATGCTTACAGCAGTTAACCACTTAACAGCCCTTAATTCATGCAGAGATTAATATATTAGCCCTCAACTGTCACAGGGTGTGGGCTGGATAGAGAACTAAATCACAGAGCAGACCAGACTGCAGCCTCAGCTCCAGCAATCCCAATCCATGTGGGATTCTCTGGTTACACCTTGAAGTGCATCAAAAGCAACAGTAAACAAAAGATTTAAAGTTCATGAGCATTACACTTAATTGCCTGAATCTTGGTGTTGTATTTTTAGTTCTTGAGTGGGGAGGGGGCTCCTTTTCAGACCTCACTGTTAAAACTCGAGGAACTTGGCAGCCCTCGTCCGGCTGGAATTCCCCCCGCTCTGCATTTTAACACTGCAGTGATTTGTAGACAGCACTACCTAATGAAGCTCACAGCTGTGCAAGAGGAGAAGGAAGCGGGATCTGGCAGCATGGGACAAGCGTGCGCCTGGCAGGCAATGTCATCTGGAATTCCCCGAAGCGTGGAGCACACTTGTCCCCCACGGCCACATCAGCCACCCTCAGCCGGCAAAGCACCCATTAGAGACCTTCGGTAACCAAATAGGTTCATTGCCATAAACGGGGGCAAAATGAAAGCCTGTGGGTAGACAGGCAGGCTCTCACCCCCCTCAGAGAAGAGATTGCTGTTGAATTTCAGGGATCTGTATTGCACCTCTCTCTATGCCTCTTTCTGTGTTTACTTCATCAACAAGCAGCCCCCCTTCCCAGCATGAACTGCACTGTACTACGCATTTTCCCATTTCTTTCTCTGCCTCATGCCATATTCCAACGTCTTGGCTCACGATAGCCCAAGAGAGACTGACTCCCATCCCGGCAGAGGCAGGTTGTGCTGAACTGCACTCACAAGTATTTATTCTCCTTTAGATTTCTAGCCCAGCTTTCAGATTTAACTTTTTAAAATCTAGGCTTCCAGCAACTTTAAATCCTTCAGATTTTCCTCCCATATAACATTGCTCCTATGTGTTAGTCCTATAAAATATCTCTGGAAGAAGGGTGATGAATGCATGGGTTTGGAAGGGTGGACGTAAGGAATAACAAACACTGACACACGGGGGGTTTTTTAGACAGAATCTAACTTTCACCCGTGGTTCAACTGTCCATTCTTTTTTCCCAGATCTGATCTGCAATCTCACTGAAAAACATGTGGACGACGGTATGGGTTGGGGGGGCACAGCTGAGAGAAAAACGGTCCAGTGTCACAGAGATGTGCGTTAGAAAACGAAAGCAGCTAACTGCCCAGAGGGTGAACCCTGATCTCTGAGGTAGCCACCAGCCAAGGAGATATGGGGAACACAAGAAGGAACCGGGAGTGACAGCGACGAAGGGCTCTGTGACACTGCCAGTGTCCTACAGCATCCGCTGAGGACAGCCTAGGGAGGACTATTAGCTTCTTCCTAGTCTCTAGGCAAATGACACTTGTATTGTGCACGCCCTGTTTCAACTGTGAGATATATGATATTTAGAGGAATGAAAGCAGTTCTGTCTCAGATTGCATGGCTTACAAAATTTCTGTGTTCTGCTAGAGTCTACTGTAACAGTGCATCCCGATCTCCCTGTGATTTAAATTCCTCTTTTGGAAGTGTATGTGTGTGAACAGAATGGAAAGGGATGGTTCAGCTTTCTGGTTGCTCTTGAGCCTTCAGTGCACGGGCAAGGCTAACCTATATCAAAGAAAGTGAAACTGGGTGCACAGAATGATCCTCCTAATTCACTATGCTGAAAAACACAGGGGGGATTTTTTTCCATTCATCATCTTCTTTCACTTAGAGTCATCTTGAGTAAGACTATGCCCACAGTGGATGCAACGTTTGCAGCTTTACGGTGGCCCCTCAAAGCACGTTATATCACCGCAGCCCTTGGCCCCACACCGGTGCCCTGCTCCAGCGCTGGCAGCAGAGCTCCTTTGGGAGCCTCTGCATTCCCAGTGCTACTGTGCCGAGGGGTTCCCAGCTTGGGCACTGCGTGGCCTGCTCCCAGCAAACTGCTGGGAATGGCTTCTGGCAGCAGAACGGGTTCGGAATGCTATCAGCAATGCCCACAGCCTGGGAACCCACCACATCTCCTATCCACATCTCATCACATCTGCTATCTACGTGTCATCATTATCAGCCTGACAACAGTAACCACTTCTACATAATAGAGGCATTTCTTTATCCTCAGGGCTTCAGGCAGCTAATCACTCCACTAGCACTAGTGGAACTGTCCCCTAACTGTTGGAGCAAAGTCAATCCTAATTTTTTTTTTCCCTCCTCCAAGGATTCCTTCAGCATCTTGTGAACTTTCCCAGACCTCTCTCTTATCTCCCACACAAACTTGGACACCCCCTTCTCCACCTCCTCCTTCTCACCCATCCTTGGAAACTACCTCCTCACCCAGCCACGGACATCCCCTCCCCTTCTGCTCAGCCCTGACACCCACTCCCTTTCTCAGCAGGGGCCAAGAGGGATGGAGCTCTGGTCAAGGTGAAAGCACTGCCACAGCAATTCCTGCACCTCCCTACTGCAATTGGTGCTTTCTAGTCTGCGGTACAGAGTGCTCGTAACGTCCAGAAAACCACCCAGGAGCCTGAGCAACCCGCGTTGGGAAGTCCAGAGTTAGAGCACAAGCCTGGGGCTCAGGACACTCAGCTCGGCCCCTGGCCCTTGGGTGGCCTTTCCATCTTTGCTCTTCCATTCCTCCAGTATAGCAGTGCCACCAAATTCGTATAGCACACAGAGACCTGTTGACCATCAGTACACCTCCAGGGAGACATGGTCCCAAAACTTTCCAAATTTAAGTAATAAAATAAAATTTGTATCTCCATTTTTAAAAAGCATTAAACCCAAAACCAACTAAAAAGCAGCTGCAATTGTATTATTTTGTAACTCACTTTTCCAGTTAATCCCTTCCCCAAACCTATTTGCAGAGGTGGTTAGAAGCAGTACCCATCTGGAGAGGGAGGAGTCAAGAGCTGCCTGCTCATTGCAGCTTTTGCTGCGGTAAGTGAGAAAGTCTTCTCAAAAGCAACACCAGCGGAAAATCCAGGCCCAGCCCTCAAAATTCTCAGGTATTTTTGAGCCTAGTCCAAAAATAAGTATTGTAAGATAAACTTCAGAGGCAAACTGTTCAGAAGCCACAAAATATTTTCAAGTCCATTTAAAAAAAAATCCCTTTGGTCTAAACAATAGGCATCATTTGCTCAGTTTTAGAGACCCAGCTGAGAACATGCATTTGGGTCTGCCTTTCAAAGTTTACACAAGACTTTTTGCAGCTAGCCAGCCAGCCCTGATAGTGTTACAGCAGGACAGAGTGGTGCCTCTGCCCCTCGGTGCAGGAGAGGATGAGCACAGATCTCTGCTGAGAGGTCTCCTGCTCGGTTGGTGCTGCCTCCAGCCCTGCTGCCACATGCCAACCTCTGCCGCCCAGCTGCAGCTACAATGAAAGACAACAGAGACCATCTTTTGTGCCTCCAGCAGGGGGGGGACTGCCTAGCCCAAAATCACCCCATGACCACTCATCCACCATCAGTAATGATTTGCAGCAGGTGCCTGGGGACACATCCACAAGCTGCCAGGGCATAAGGAGACTTGGAGATCTCTGCTGTTGCATTCTGCTGCGCAGTATGGGGGACACTCCTCGTCTTTTCTGGAGGATGAGGGGGAAAAGGCAGATGTTAAACACCCAAAGCAGCCTAAAACAGCTAACCACATCCTTTCTGGTTATCCAGATCTCTGCAGCATCAGGGAACATCAAGATAAAAGAAAGAAACAGCCCCAGAAATGAGAGTGGGCGAGGTCATGTTCAAGAGATGACAGTCATGACAAAATACAGCTATTACAGGCCTTCATCACTACCATCGCTACTGTTCTGTAGTGATTTTAGGTATGTAATAAGGAAAATCAAAAAGTTCTGAAGGGGCAATGGCCAGAAATCTGACCTTCCTGAGGCTTTCTAAATCAAATTCCTCCTTTTCAGCTTTGCTCATCAGTATTTATCCTGTGAGCACAGTATTTATCCAATAACAACATCTACAGAAGTGCATTACTGTTCATTTTTTACAAGGAGCTTGCTTTCAGTATTTCCCACAGGAAATGAGGAGGCTTGGGTTTTCCTTCTTTTAACTATTGTCTGCTGAAATTTTGCAGTGTTGAGTGCAACCAGCATCTCTCATGTTTCACTAGTCTACCACCATCACACCAATACAGAGACCACAACACAGAATGAGACATTACTTTATTTATTACAGATAGTAAAATAATTCAGCCAAGCGCATCAGAGCTTCAGAAAGGCAGTGGGGGTGTCAGGAACTGGCTCTTTTTAGATACTACAAGGCTCTGAAAGAGGCCAGAGCACAGGTGGGGGAGAAGAAAAAGGCACCGACAGAAAAGTTCCACTTGCAGCCAGGGTATAGCAGCAAGGAAAGACCTTGGCTACATCCACACCGCTGGTCTGGCCCAGGTTCAAGGTCTGGTTTGTGTATTAGCCCTTATCTACATGCAAGCACGTTTCTAAGACGTGGTCCTGGCCTGAGCTCTGGGCTGTCTGGAGAGGAAATGACTGTGAGCTCTGTTGAGCCCAACCTCTTGTTTTATGTAGCGTGGACAAGTTAGAGATGGTCTAGGCTGAGCTTTCCTACAGTCCACACCACCACCAAATGTCCTGAGCTCATCTCTTCCTAAGGACTGTGCACCATCAGAGCTGCAGGCAGCACATCACCAAGCAAACCTGAGAGAAACCCCCCAGATCAAGGGTTTACCATGAGCATGGCCAGTCCCCCAAACCAGGGACATGCACTGTGCTGAGTAGCTGCCAGGGAGATCTCTTTGGGTTCTCGACTGGCACGTTAACACAATAAAAATGAGATTATCTGGTGCAAAGAGCAACCGTTACAGTCTAAGGAGCAATGTCAGATCAGTATTTCTCCCAAAGAATAACAGTGTTAGACTAGAAGAAAAAAAAAACAAAAAACCAAACAAAAAACCACCCAAAAACCAAAAAACCCACATTAGTTTGTACCTATTTTAAAAGGCACAGTCAGAACCCAACATCTCACATGCACTGCTCATGCCTGCAGAGATGAAATTGGGCTCAGTGCTTCTCCCAAGGAGTGCGGGGATGAATCATCCTCTGAGGAACTCTCACACTGCTGATTTACATGCTCCAGACCATGGTATACAGATAGCATCCAGCTGAGCAGATAATAGGTCATTTCAGGCACAGCATTCTCTATTTAGCAGCAGATACACATAAAGGTATAGCGTATGGGAACTGATGGAGTGACTCGTACTATTAGATATGGTGCATTTACACGGAGTGCTTCCTAGGCAGCCCCACAGAGGCTGTGAACACTTGGTACAGCTTACAGCTGCTCCCGACCACGAGATGTGTGCGCCTCATTCAGCCTGTTGCTGTGAGGTGTAGTGGAGAAAGAGGAGACTTTCGCAGCACATGACTGTGAACTTCGGAAAACCTGGTAAGCCCAGCTCAAATCTCCAGGTGTCTGATTACCCTCCATGTCCCTGGGGTGAAGATGCTGGGTGTAGATTTGTGGGTCAGGATGGAGGTGCTTAGAGCTGTGCTCTCACATCTGAGCATCTCTCCTCACCGTCCTGCACCAAACACCATTTCTGGGATGTTTCCAGCCAGCAGAAGAGAGAATAAGAGGCTTCTGCCTATCTTCTCCCTGGTAAGGAAGTTTCAGTCCCCACCAAACCTTTCCCGAGCGCTGGCACCATCCAAAACCCTCCAGAGACAAACAAACTAAGAGATGCAGGGTTCAGCTCCCTCCCACCTCTGTTACAACTGCCATCCACCAGACTGAATGTGCTTTTCTGGACCAAAGCAACAGGAGCACCCAGGCTCCGCAGCATGGCGGAGGCGCACACAGTGTGGGCTTTTCTGGCTGTGCTTGCAGCCCCGATTGCTCATGCTGGGGTCGCAGCCCTGCAGCACGCTCTGAGCTCTGTTTAAAGCCTGACACAGGTTTCCTGCAAGCAGCATTTTCCCTGCTTGCACCATATCACCATCAGTAGCATTAAGCACACATGTTCCCCAGGACACTATCACACCCTGCCAAGAACAGAGTTTCTTTTAAATTTGGTGATGTCTGAGCCTTTTTGATGGGTGAAGAAATCAGATCCTCTCTCTACCAGGGTCTTCCCAGCAGCTCCTGGGGTTTGTTTGCATAAGTGCTTGGTGTGCTGCGGCTACAGCCCCAGGGAAGGTACCGGGCACCCCTGCACAACTAGCAGCGAGTTGCTGCTGTCCCAGTTCATACAGGACAGGCTTTCCCCAAATTTGGCTGCTGTGAGGAGGTGGCAGGGAAAGGCTGGCGAGGGGACATCCCACGTGGGTCTCAACATAGTCCCCCACCAGGAGAAAGGAAAGCAAGAGAAATCACGCAGCCCACACTGATTTACAGCCCTGGGATACTATGCATGGCAGGGTATTTAGTCATATAAATATAGTCAGAGAGGAGAGGTACAGCTTCCCCAGACAGAGAACATGAAATACATG
The DNA here is from genome assembly GCF_028858705.1 of Grus americana. Classification (NCBI taxonomy): domain Eukaryota; kingdom Metazoa; phylum Chordata; class Aves; order Gruiformes; family Gruidae; genus Grus; species Grus americana. The sequence goes on from NC_072860.1 coordinate 16,404,610, forward strand.
ATTCTTTTTTAGGACAAGAAGGTCTCAGACTGTCTACTGCAAAAGGCTTGTGACATTTTGAGTTGAGCCAGGTAAGACTCTTGTCTCCCTAAGGCACTAACTGTAACAAAAATTGCTTCAGTCTTTAGTGACACAAATTGTTTTCTCTATTAACTGCTCAGGGGACTTAAAGTCCCCCTCTCAAAATCTCTCAAGAAGGTTGAATTTTACAAAAATATAAAACAAATCATCGCAATAATACAGAAAGTCCCTAAAACTCTTTAGAAGCAGGAAACTGTAAACAGCAACATCCTGTGTTTCAGTAAATAATTAAAATGCAAAACAGAAACACCAGCAAAGCAGATGTTCGGTGCAGATTCCTGTAATATGAATTTGGTTGAAGCTCCCACTTATTACCCCCCCCAGCCAACCTGCAAAATCTGATGTGTTTTGGATGATAAACAATAACTTCCATTCCCCACCCCTGCCACCAGTGATACTGCTATGGGAAAACAAAGTCTTCTGCTGAATATCGTGCTGGCTGCATTTTTCAGCACGTAGCAACTCTGTGGCAGGCCAGTTACTGGTAAGCCCAAGGGCAGAGAATCCTTCTCTCAAAAATAAGAGCACTTGGAAACACCTTTCTCTGTGTCACAAAATAGCTGCAAGACAGGGCAGATGAAGGACAAAGAATTAAGAGCAGATTATAGTCCTGGAAGACAGGAACAAGTGAACTGTTTGTCAGAAACACTCTGGTGTGTAAGGGAACGCTACCAGGAGTGCTCACAGGACCTTTGCTTTTGCAACTATGCCTGGTGCTAAGAAATTACAGGGTTGACTCCCTATAATTTTATCAATACATTGCCACACCTAATGTGATTTATGATTTTTGCTTGTGATTATCTTAAAGCAGTAGCTCCTGAAGTGCTATGAATACATCAGAGCCTTAATGTTGTTTAACATTAAGATTTTTAATCCTGTAATATTTGACCACCTAATGCCCACGTTAACTCTCAGAACCAGCTGAACTATGATTTCACAGCTGTCACAGCCACCTCAGAGACCCCACTGATGGCAAGGCACAGCAATCCCACCATTTTACCCCACCAGCTCTGGCTCTTACTTCTGAATTTAGAGGCAGGCACTGCTGGCAACACACGGCTGAGCAGCTGCTGCTTGCAGCATCCAGCTCACGAGCACACTGCCAGCTTCTTTCCATGCATTTTTTCAGCATGCATTGACATACATACATATCAACATTACTAACCTAGACAGGCATTGAACCTCCCAGGGCAAGGTTTTGTAAGCAGACTTATTTTTATGTTGCAAAGAGCCTACTGAACCCCTGATCACTTACTGCAGGGTTTCCCCCTTCTCACCCTTGGAGGTGGCTGTTCTCTTTATAGCTCCACGCACTAAGCGAATTCCCCTTGCTTACATGCATCAGTATGTATCACATCAGGCCACCTGTGGCATTCAAACACCTGACTGCAGATGATTCAGCAGCAAAATCCTGTGGGGAGATGGTCTGCTACACAGCAGTAAGTGGTTACAAACAGGCACCGAAAACTCCCTGGTAAGCCCTAAGAACAGATACAGATGTTGTCACGAAGCTATCTAAGCAGACGGAAGGATATTATCTATCTATCATCAGAAGACCTAGTCAAACAGGCCTCAGAAATCTATTATAGTGAAACATTTTCCTTCTGATTATTTCAGTTTTAATCATGGGCTACAAAATTTTAAATTAAATGAGAATACAAATTTGAATGGCAGCGTAACCATCAGCTCCCACCACAATGCCCAAGTTCCCATGAAGGTTTTCACATAAATGCATAACTAGCTTAGAGCCAGACACCAAACTAAGCACCAGGTTTCCTTGATTTCTTCCTCAACTAAGACCCTCTTTCCTCCCCCATGCTTTGTGATACCTATAGACATTTTTTATAAGGGTTCAATACTCCTTTGGCCACTTGCTCGATGTCAAAGTGTTTTATTTTCTCCAAAATTGAAGCTGAGCCCTTCTGCTCTGTATCAGGCCAGAAACCCTCGTATTTGTTGGGAGGAGCCATTGCAAGTTAGCTCGTAGCAGAAGGTACCACACAAATGAGCAGGGGATTACACTTATAACATGTACCATGAACACCCTAAACATCCCTGAACAGGTGAGCTACTGAGAACTTGCTGCTTTAATTTCTTCAGTATTTTTGGAAGTTGAAGTTGAGCGAGATCCTATGGATTAGGTATTCTCTCCTTGTAGTAAAAAGGACCACATGAAAGACTTCACATATTTTCCTTCCAATTCTTTGAGATCTAGGAAAAACAGAAAACGGTCGATTTGGTTCCACTTTAATCCTTTAAGCAGCACTAAAAGGACCTCCAAGCAAACAACTACCTTCTTATGACACTCTGAGGGGCCCATAACGTTTTGAAGAGGAAAAGAGAAAAGTGCTGTCTTTGGCAATGACCGTGAAAGGGTTGTGACATCCTCAGCACAACCACATCTCTCTGACATAGAGCAAAGAGGTCCAGCAGGGACGAGCAGCCTGCGGGGGCTCTGCCAGGAAGAACAAACTGCAGAGGGTTTAACGCGCTGCTCTTGAGCAGTGTTTTGCAAAGATCCTATCTTCTAATCCCATCTTCTGATGAGACTGCAGTGTAAGAACAGGAGAGCAACCAAAGATCAGACCTCAAAGACAAGATAAATACCCTCCCCTCCTCACCACCAGCAGTGCATGTCCTTAGTGAGGTGCAGCTGAGAGGTCCCATGCTGGCAGCACATCCTCCCTGCAGAGCTGCTCTGCAAAGCCCTCCTGCCCGCGAGCCCGCCCTGCGATAGCTATGTCTCGGCACCCTGCACTCTGTCCCCTTGCTCATGTCTGGCTCTAGCTGGGGACCCTCCCCTATGGGATTTCTACTAGGTGTGACAGCACAGCCATGAAGGTGACCACCACTTCACAGGAGAGCTCACTGAGGCCAATAAGCACCTTCCCAGCTCCCCTCCACCTTTCCTTCCTGCCTGGAGCCAGTTCTGCTCCTCCAGAAGTCACTGGCTGCTCTGAGCACACCACAAGCTCCTCAGAACAATTTCTGACCCCTCTCTGAGTCTTTGGAAAGTACCTGCTGTATGACTGGTTGTTTCTGCAAATAGATCTATACCAAGTCATGTGCCTTTCCTTACTTGGCTTCAGGTCTTTCTGCCAACACGGCAAATTTGGGCTCCCATCTCAAAGGTGAAGGCAGATGATTTTTGTCCACCCTGTCATAGCAGTTCAGTTGTACTATGCTTTGCCAAAGAACAAGGAAAGGAAAAAAGTGTGCAGTTGCCCAAATGCAAGGATTCTGCAGAGCCTGCACGCGGGATGAAACACTCCTGCAAGACGTTACCCTAGGACAGCTTAAGCAAAGCTCTGGCGCAACGTCACCCAGCTGATACCTGGGCGCGAGGAGCACGGCTTACGCCAGCATCGATTCACAACCATGAAGGGGCACAGCACGCTGCTGCCTGTTATCAGGAGGGGTCGCCAGCATGTTTTGCCTGAATGTGCCCCCTCCCAACCCAAAGGGAGGAAACCTGCTGTTTCATTACTGCCTCTTAGTAATGATGAGCACTGGGTACAGTGAGTTTTTCACCTTTGTGCTGCATTGCAAGCATTAACACTGGCGAGACTCCTATCTGATAACTGCAGTCCGTTTACCAGCCCCGTTTGATACACGTGGGAACTAATGAAGAAAGGTGAGGTGACATGTGCAATGATCCCGACGAACAATCCCTTTGAACCCAGGACCCAGGAGCTCTGGCTGGCTGGAGACCCTGCTCACCAAAATCTATCCAGGTAGAGCACCCAATAGATAATGCTGCCATGGCCCATGCCCTCTCCTTCCTCCTATGCCACAACTAATTTCTGAATAGATTTTTTTTTTCTATATAGCTGTTTTGGGGGTTTTTTTGATTGTTTGGTATTTGTTGGGGGTTTTTTTGGCTTTTTTTTCTTTTTTTTTTTTTTTTGCAACCCCATCCAAAACCTAGGACTGTGTCTGAGAAACCAGGTTTCCAGCACAGATGCTGCAGACACGAGAGGATTTCAGGGTTGTTCCTTGAGTCTCTGTTATTAGTGAGATTTGGGAGGCTGGGCCGTACCACATTGTACTGAGAATACAAAGCCAGAAATGAAAGAGGAAAGAGCAGCTTGTGTGAGAAGCCTTTCATTCAAAAGGGAGGAGTGAGCCACAGCGAACGCCTTCAACACATCAGCGATGCGAAATCCTGAGGCCACCAATTAGCCTGGGCATGGGGAGAGGGGTGAGCAGAGCAGGCAGGATCGTAGTCCGGTGCACCAGCAGGTGCATTCCCAACAGCCCCAAAAGAGGAGAGCTCCTGGGTGAAACACAGCCTAATGACCATCATTTCCAAGAACACAAGTAACTTATCTGTAAACATCACTCCCCCAACCAGGCATTAGTTGGAGAAAAAAAAAAAAAAAAGCAGAGCTTTGGGGAGAGAGAGAGAGAGAGACTAATTACATAGCTCTCAACAGCTGGACTTTGATCATAATTACAGTGTCCTCTTCATCTTACATTAGTGGCTTTTAACTGTAGCTCGGTGGGTGCTTCTTGGAAGGTAGAAATCCCACCCATTTCAGATAGCTCATTTTATGACTCAGAGCTAGCCTGAGTTTTCTACAGCACAGGATGAGCTCCCACGGTACCATCCAAACAAGTAATTCATGGGGGTCAGCGATTTGGCACTTTAATGCAGGTGCTTCTGTCCTTACAGACAGACCAAGGAGCTAGAGCACTAAGCCTGCTTTATCGCTGATTTCAAGCATTTCATGCAAATCCTTTTAAAAGGGAAGCAAAAGTAGAAAAACTTTGAGGTTTTTGCTCAACTCCATTATTGCTGAATTTTAACATCTCTTAGCTCTTTCTGTTTAAAAAGAAGAAAGATGAGCACACTCAGGATGTACCTTTCCAACCTCACTCCAGACATTCACGTGCTACATTGGCATCCCTCACTTCAGCACAGGGATGCACGGCCCCGTCAGTGCCCGGTGCCCCTCGCTCAGCTGGGCTGCAGCTCCAGCGCCGAACTCCAGTGCCCACAGCAACAAGTGGGGTCGTGAAGGAGGAGGCTGCTGTCCTGCGCCCCAGCCAAGTTGTCTGTACTTTCATGTGATGCAGGGCTGCTTTGCTTCGATACCCACATTTACAAAGAAATATACAGCCTAAGTGGGAGAGCTGGGCTGTTGAGAGAGGCTGGAGTGGCCTAAACCGTAACACGCAGCACCGGGAGCCTGGGCACCCAGCTATTTTTCCTCACCCATGGCACTGCATTACTGCGTTGTTTGGATATACCACAGCAGCAGCACATAGTTTCACCACTGTGAAATGACAGGCAGTAAGTATACAAGCATTGTAATGGCACATTAGTTAATGCTCCTAAGCGTGATCTGTGTTCACCTCTTGACAGAGGAAATGTTTTAGCTGGCTCCCACGCTGTCTGCCTGCCGGACACCCCAAACTGAAGAGATTAATAGATGAAGCAACAGCAGAGGGTAAATCTAAGCCACAAATCTTAGAGCTAACTGGGATTTATAACTGCTTCTCCCTCCACACTGACCTACAGGGAAATCTGTGTGACAGCCCCCCTCCCCCCGCCCCGCCATTTTAACAGGGTTTCAAACACTTTTCGCTATTTGTTATCTTGCCTCAGCTCAACATTATCAGTTTGCTGTTTAGATTATTACTAGATGTAATTTTAAAGTTGCAAAGAAGCACACTGGTAAACACTCCCAGATAAATAAAGCACTTTGACCACATCAAAGCAAAAGTGTTTCAAACTGTGTAAAATAAATGCAATTATGAAACTATTCAATTTTGTTAAATCAGTCAGACGAATGTCATCCAGCACATCATGAATGCGCAACCAATGGAGCTTAAATCTGAAGACCATCTATGTCTTCAGACTGAGAAAAGTATCTCTGGAACCAGCTTTCAGCTGATTTTAACCTGTGGCAGAGCACAGCCGCTAATAACTGGACAAATGCCACTCTCAGCTCATGTAAACAGCCATACATAACAGCTGAGACACATTATTACTCTAAGCTACATCTCGATCAGGTTTTATGACTGAGGGGTGTCACAAACTCTATCTGTCCCAAGCTGTCCTGAGGCTTCCCACACCGCGACGGCCCCTTAAAAACTCATCACGCCGCTAAGGCTGCGTCGAGGAGCAGCATTTCTACCGAAAGGCCTGATGTGCTGGGGGATACAGATTTGAAGGGGAGAAAGGCTCATTAAAAATTTCTACAGAATACAGCCAAGGGAATTTTTTTTTCTTCAATTCCTGCTCCAGCTGGGTTTTTTGTCTAAGCCGCAGCACCAATTTTATGAACCTGTTCTTTGACTTGGGACGGGATGTGACTGGCAGGAGCTCACAGGGGCTGGGAAGCTGTCCCAGAGCTCAGGTACACTTCCCTGTGCATCTTTACCCTTTCCAATTCTTATTTGTATTATTTTTGTAATTTTCTATTTGGGAATTTGCCTAGCTTTGGCTTCCAGCCACTGAAACTTATTTGTCTGCTAAAGACCCCACTGCTGCCAACCTGAATCCGCCTTCCTGGACGGGCACCGCTCTTGTGCTGCCCTTCTCCCGGACGCACACACATCCCCGCCGGGGTCAGCGGTGCCAGGCAGGTTTGCGGGAGATCAGAGCGTGGCTGCGTGTGTCCGGCCAGCCCTGGGGCTCGTGTTGTGGAAGGTCTCGCCAGGGAAACCAATACCCCCGGCTTCGTTCCACATTCCTCTGCCACGGCAGCGAGGCCAAGGACCGTGTGCTATTTCCCAGCTCCCCTCCTCTCCTTCCCCTCTGCTGGCCCCAAACGCGGCTCCTCCTCGCTGCCAGGTCTCCACACTCCTCCCCAGGACCTTCACACAGTGGTGACACCGAGCACCCAGCGGATTAATGGGGGATAAAAACCCTCACAAACATTTCAACAAATCATGATAGTGGCGGGGAAAAAAAAAAAAAAAAACCCAAACCAAAACAAAAAGGAGAAGAGATCACAACGCTGCCTGTAATGCCCTGGGCTGGGTGACGGTGGCCAAGCCCTTTCTTCAACAGACAGCTATGCAACACAAGCAGCCTTCCCCAGCACAGGATGCAGAGTTAATAGTTAACCCTTCCGGGGATCGAATGCCTTCGTGAGACACCAGCCAGAAAAAAGCAGCCAGAAACTAGCCTTAAAGTATCTCAACAAGTGACTGTGCTCGCAGGATTTCACCTCTCCGAACTTTACGACTGGAAAAATACCATCTACATGTCATTTACATGCTTAAATATAGTATCTTCTATTGGGAGAAACAAACAAACTGACAATGTGATACTGTGATACCTCGTGCGGACATGCTCTTTTATCTGCTGGAAAATTATAAAACTCAGCGTAACAACAAAGCTAAAATAAGAGTGGTTGCCAGGCTCTGAGGTTGGCTGTTAGAATGAAAAAGTATTCTTGGAAAAGTGGTCTCTCAGAAGGCAGTTTTTTCTTCTCTGAATCTTTTAAATGATTTATTTATCCTTTAAATTCCAAAATCTCAGAGGTTAATAGTTAAGGTCATATTCTTTCCAGGAGCTTTTTCATTTAAAGGAACAAATAAACACACTATAGAAAGCTAAAACAATTCCTACACTACTGAAAGCACAGAGTAACCTTCTGCTCCAAAACACAGGGAAAAGATACTATCAGTTTTCATGTTATTTATCATATATTTTTGTGTCTAATGCCAAAGAGGAAAAGGGAGATATCTTAAACGGATGCCTATAATTAAACAGTAACCTGTTAGAAAGCCAAAAATAATAATAAGCTCCACTGAGCATGAAGAGAGCAGCACATTTTTTCCGCATGCAGCCCAGCTGCCACCAGACGATAGCAGAAAAGTTAACAATTACACAAGACACTCAGATCAAACCTACGATAGGAGAGAGTTACGTCACGCTCAGAGACTCACCGCTGGATGCAGGGATCAGGGTAGTACTGCAAGGTGGTGAAAGGTGCCGGTTCAAAATTCATTTCCTCCGAGCCCCTCTTTGGGTACAAACCACAATAAAATAAATAAATAGATATAAAGCCAGCAGGCTAAAAGCAATAAGGTCAAGTGGTACACGAGGTACAACTTTAGAGATTTATTTTACACTTGCGAATGGGTGGGATCTCCCAGGGACTTGGCCAATGGGATTCATCAAGTGACCTGAGCATCACCACCAGTCCCTCCTCGCCAGCTGGGCATCTTCTGCACAGATATTTTCCCCTCCTCTCAACATCCTTAATAAACTTTGGTGTACGCCGGCTGCACTTGTTGTTGGGAGCTCATCTGGGGCATCTCTGAACTTCTGATCTCGCCGGTCATTGGTTGCCTTCCCGCCTGACTTCACAGTTTAATTTTGGCAGCTCCTGCAATTTTGCTAACTGCTGTGGCCACTGGTCATCCTCGTCTCCAGACGGCCGGAGTTTCCTCTGCTGGGTGCAGTGCCCGTGCCGAATTTCGTCGTACTTTAAAAGCTTTCCTTGTCAACTTTGTGGCTAGTACCTGCATAAAGTTGCCTGGGGAAATTTTCAGTCTCTCTCGCACCGCAGTTCGAACAGACTGTTGTGGTCACAGTTTCAAAAGCTGAATGACAAAATATGGGGAAATTCCTCAATTAAAATTAACTCTGAACTTTTGCTCCTCTGCCTCCCCCCCTTCCTGCTCTCCTCCCCCCAAGAAAATTATCAGACATAATTGTTAAAGTTTCCCTCTATAACTTTTGACCTTTTTTTTCCCCAAAGAGAATTGAGATGATCTAGAAATCTTTCATTGTTTTAGTGTTCTGTAAATAATATATACATTTTCCACATGAAAAACAACAATAGTTTTAAATATCTTGATGAGAAAAGTAAGAAAAAAGAAAATAGGAGTCATAGTTTTCAGGCCTCTAAAGCCTAAAGAAATGAGAGTGAAGTCCACCAAAACAAACTACCAAAGACGAAAAGCAGATGTGGTTTTCCTGGAGGAAAATAAAAGCCAGGAAGGAAGATTAATTCCACTCCCCCCCCCCCCCTTTTTTTTTTTTAATTCACACTGAAAATCATTCAGGAAAGCAACCTGTTTTGCTCCCCTGTTTTTCCCCCTCCGTGGCTCATCCAAATAGTACAGGCTGTAAACCTATCCTGGTTTTGTGGTTTTGGAGAATGAATGAAATATGAATCAGGAGCTAAATTAAAATGGATTCCAGCAGGAAAAAAATAGCGTCCATGTATCTATGCACCAGTGGGATTGCATCTTCAAGCAGACGTATATGTTTGTGTATACGAAGAGAGGGAAAGGGGCTGCCCTATTGCTCACCTACGGTGCAATCTTTTGTGCTGATGTCAGCATAAATGCTGACTTCCAAGCAAAAGCCAGGAGCCCTCAGAGACAGAAGCGGTTACCTCTTATTTTTCCCCTCTGTGTTTTCCTTGTAGGAAATTTTGGTTCAAAGAATGTCATGTGGAAACATTTTCTTTGCTGCCTGTGCCAGGGTGGCAGGGGAGCTATTTCAGACTTGACATTCTCCACCCACACTCAGCCTGATAGTTCCTAACATCTGTGAATTGTGAATCCTGTAAACTCGCAGGGCTGATCCTCGGCCAAGTCCAAGCAGCTTTCATTACGATAAGTGGCATTCGCCAAGGAAGAGGCTGGGAATGAAGGATGTATTTATTAACTGAAGTTAAGGGCTCCTTTGCTGCTGGACACCAATTCCCCTGCCTGGCCCGTGGAGGAGCAGTAATATGAAATAGGGGCTGAGCCCTGGAGTAGACACTAAACATCGTAGCCTGCATCAGTGGGGAAGAAGTATGGAAATGTCCAAACCAGGCTCTCCCGGGGAGGGAGAATCACACCAGGGGTTACGTGTACATGATGCAGCCCAGGGAACATGACTATAGAGCAGCTGCATCCCCTTCTGCTGCCAAAGTCAGGGCTGTGCTTACCCCTGTGCAGCCGCCTCTCCTGAGGCGGCAGATACCTCCAGGGAAGGGAGAAGGAGGGCCAGGGGCCAGCGCAAGCTTGTGGTCCACACCGATAGCCTGGCTCTGGTCAGCAGGCTAGTCCCTGCACAATCTATTTGAGCAAGAGCTTGGGTTCATGCTGTCTTGCTCCAGGTCTCAGTTTCAGTCTGCACCCATGGGTGTGAGTATGGATAACCAGCCTGGCTGGGGAGGTGTATGCAGGCACCGGGCTGTGCTGTGGGTACGCTGCTGAGACCTCATGTGATTGCTCCTAGAAAAAGACCAGAAGCTTGCTGGATTTCTTCTACCATGCTTGTGGTGGGTCTGGCTGTTATCTCTGCAGGCCTGGCTTCACGCAAAAGTGGCCATGTATCGTGTCCTCTCCCAACAGCCTGGAAGGGTTTGTCTTTCTTGCTAGATTTCAGTCTAAAAGGCATAAACCTCATGCAAAAGAAATGCTGTGTGAAAACAGCTATTCTCATGAAATCCTGCTCTACCTACTTCTCCAAGGGAGATGGAGAAGCATCTTTCCCAGCATGGCCTGGCTGCCAGGGACGACACATCAGGGGCAGGGGAAGGCCAGACAATTCCCACCTGGAGACTCAGACGTGCTCTTTGGGTTTTGGCCAGCCTCCTCACCTGCCATGTGTCCAGATCACCCATCCCAAGGGGTGTTGAGAAGCGCAACAGACAGCTCCTGGAATTGATGCTGCTGGGCTGCCTCTGCCTCCAAGGATGAACCTGACCCCTGATTTTACACTACCTTAACTCAGCAGAGTACCCCTTGGTACCTCGGACACATTACGTACACATCTGCTACAGCCCAAACTACTGAGCCTGTGATTCCTGCTTTTAGTGCTGAACACGTCTAGCAGCATTGCAGTCAAGAACAGGCAGTTAGTCTCCAGCTTGCAATTCACACCAAAAGAATAACTTCTCCTGAAAAAACATAATTAATTTAAAAAAGAAGCACCACATAATTGTAATGAGTAGTAGTAGCTTGGAGCAGGGCTCCCTTCTCACTCACAAGGCACTGATGGGAGGAGAGGTCTAGCAAAGACATTTCCATAAAAACTTCACAAGGGGCCACCAACTGCCCAAGGTCCTTACCAGCCCTGACGCCTGGGGCTGGGCAAACGCGAACGGCTCAGTTTGGCTGATTTTGGCAGTGCACACAACACTTGGCTGTTTTTCCCAGAAAGCTGGACATCTCCAGCCTCCCAGATATCTGGACATGTTTTGAAGTAGCTCAGAAGGTCCAACTTTTTCGTCTGCAGCTGGAAAATGGAGCCATGGAAACCCATGAGTGACAGCACACAAAAGCCACCTGGAAAAGCCAGCAAGACTCCCAGTTTCTCTCCCCTAACCCCAGCTTCCTTTCTCCCCCCTGCTCACAGTCAACGTTTAGCTGCGGGTTGATTCACCATGAATTTAGGCAGAGATATCTACCGTTGCAGTTAGACTGCGTCAAGCTCCTATCAGCTGCAAGGCGCTCCTTTGCATAGCACAGTCTGCAGTGGAAACACAAGCCACAGGGTGTGTATTGCCAGTACCCCATGCATAGCTGGGAGGCTCTCAAGGCTCAGTGGTATTTGGCCAACCCCATTTGCACTGCCTTAAAGAAAATCTACTGGGAGATGGAGCCCGAGACACTTGAGAACTGAAGATTTCAGAGGGAGTGGGTATACGAGGACTAGCAAACTTCGTCACGGCAGCCTGGGAGCGCAGGCAAGGGGGACCTTCTTGCAGTAGCAGACCTCAAAGGTAGTCAGCTCAAGAGGAAAGGGGGCTTGTGGTATCCTCAGTGTTCACTACCCTTCCTAGGAGGTTTCCTTACTGGTAACGAGGGTGACGCTAATCTAACAGCAGCAGGCACGTGTCCTGCAGAAGCAGGGCGGAAGCCGGGGTGTCAGGGATCTGTCTGGCTAGCGGATTTACAGCCGAGCCTCTAGTGCTTGCGGTAAGCAGGCGGCACGGGGATATGCAGAGGAAGCATGTGTGTAGGTGGGCAAGAATGCAGGGCATCGCTCCGCCACTGCTGCTTTCACGTCTGGGAGAGAAAACCAGCCAGAGAAACAGCTGTGAACTACTCTCCCGTTACCCCTCCATTCACCCTCTCTATAGCTTCGATTTAAGCTGTGATTTAAACAACCACAAGATTATGTTTTAGCAGAGGCAAACATTTATATCCTTGGGAGAAGACTGCTGGGGATTTATAATGGTCTCCCCACTGCCACACAAACTCAGTGCTGGGATGCCTGTCTGCTAGACCCAGTCCTGAAAGGAAGAGACAGTTTCCCCAACACCTCTGTGGCTCCAGTCCTGATCTGAGGACCTCTGAACAGCTTGGAGCTAAGGAAGACAGGGAAGGGGAGATGCCAGCTTTGCTCTGAGCCACTTTTGCAACTGCTGGCTTCAGGATTTGCCTGGAATCAGCTCCACCCTTTACACCAAGGGATGAAAGGTTTCATTCGCAGCTTGGGGTTTCCAGGGGAGTGGTTGTGGTCGTTTTGGGTTTTTTTTAAGTTAAAATGAATTTCTTTTAAGAGCAAGAAGTCTGTGGGATATTTGGGGATTTTTTTGTTAGGAAAAGTTGAAGAGAGGGAAATAATTCCCTCCCAACAGCAACACAATGTCTTTAGCTTTGCTATCCAAGGGAATAGAAACACACAATGTTACCGTCCCTTTTGAGCACATTTTCAAATTTCAACTAAATATTACAGATGTTTAAAGGTCTCAAAGATATTAAGGTTTTAGGAGTTTTGTGAACAGAAGCAAGCAGAGGAAAGATAGTTTTTCGGTAACTCCAGTGAAGAGGAGGTGGCGGCAACAGGAGTATGACCCTCACAGACTTTGGAAGATCTACCCAAATGCAGTGATGGTGGAAAAAGCTTCTATAACAATTCACATTTTGCCTCCAGCCAACAGAGATCTCTGATCCCACTGCTCCAGTAGTGTCAAATCTCTGGCTTCTGGCTCATACAAGCCTCCCCCCCATCCTCTATACAGAGAGAAAAGGGACAGGGAGAACAGCAAACTTTAATAATAAATAAAAATACCACAATTCTACATGCAATCTTCCCCATTCCCCCAGCACCTTTTGCCCCTAGTGCAAGCATCAACCCCGGCCCCTCCATGCTCTCATGGGGAGCCCAGAGCTGCTGGTGAGGACATGAGGGGCTGAGCCCAGGCAGCAGCTCTGGGACAGCGCTGTGCGGATGCAGCTGCAACATCACGGTCCAGCGCTGCAACAGCTGCAGCCTAGGGCATCCTTGGTCACCAATGGCCAAGTCTGAGCCCAGGACTAGTGACAACTCAGTGAGTGAGCAGTCTGGCACAACCCTAGGCACATCTAAAAAGAAGCTGGCAAACGTGTCTTAATGTACTGCATCGCACCTCCTCCTCCTCCAGCTAAATCTGAACATATCAGTGTAGCAACTGTGGACTTTAAAATACACATCAGCTTCAAGCTGCTGGCTGCATGTGATACCATGCACCTGGAGCTCTGCACTATCCTCATGTTAGCCATCAACTGTTATGTAGAGCTAGAAAGAAACAGAGGAGATGGCACTGTTCTAGCCCTGCTCAACAGGACAACATGAACTACTTTCAGAGCTGTCTGGTTGCCTTTGGTGTCTCCTCTGTCACATCTGCAGTGTCAGAGCATCACACGCTCCCTGTAAAGGACAGTATTGTTCGGTGTTTTCCTTTGCAGGGATTTCATGAGGCATAAACCACTTCTTGAGCATTTGTCCCCAGCATCTTGTCTCAACAGTGACTCAGACGACAGAGACTGTAAGACTGACTACCCCACACTGGAAAAGCTGAAGTCTTCCATGTTCTCCCCCCTCACCTTCACCTACTTTGTGGTCTTTGTCTGTCAGGACATGCTGTGGTCCTCTGCTTGAGCAACCCTGAAACTATTAATACTTCCAAGTGCCCCAGAACAGCTATAACAGGAACTTCCAACTGCTTCCCTTTCTACTCCAACCCCAGAGCTTCAAGCAAAGCACTTTTTACTCTCTTACAGCTGTCCCACATGTTTATGGAGACTTCCAGCTCCCATGGGACAGTTAGTGGCTTCCGTTGTTCATGATAGATTTTCCTGTCCCCCAGGTCCCAGGGCAGAGACTGGTGCTAGGGGCAAGCCCAGAGCACCCGCCTCAGCAGGCTAATTGGGACTATGCTCTGGGCCTCCCACAAATGCCAACTCTGCGTGTTTCCTTGGGATCGCTCCGAGCCAAAGAGCCTGCCTGAGGCTGGCTTCGCTTCTAATGCGCCAGTCTTTATAGGTCACTGATCTCCCACCAAGATCCTCAGAGATGTAGTTTTCTACATCTCAGTCTGATGGCAAAAACTCAGTCCACTTTTCTGGAGACATTCCCACCACTGAGGGCCACATTGGAACTTTTTTTTTTTCCCCCTGGAAGTAGTGGCACTGGGAAGTTTTGCCCCTTGCTTTCACCTACCAGGAAGGAGATGATATGAAAGCAGGCTTAAGCTGAACATGCATTTTAGAAGCTGCAGTCTTAATTTTCTCACCATTGAGGAGGAGTCAAACAAAACTCTAACTGTAAGGGCAATGCCATCAATGAAGAGCAGATATAAACACTGGAGTGGTTTCTTTTAGCTATTCCTGAACACCAGGGCTATTCTCTCTATGGAGAGGGAGCAGAAGGAACCATCTCAGAGACCAACACCAGGACACCAACACCCCAAACCAGAACTGGTGCTCCTCTTTGCTCTATCTCCCTGGCACGCCATGGAAAAGAATAACCAAAGCCCGATAATATTCACGCACACGGTAAGAAAGCGAGGCATGGAGAGCAGTGACTGTAGTGATAAACCAGAAACAAGGCCAAAAGCAGACATCCCTCCCGCAGTCAGCTCTCAGCAGTCTTCTGGTCCAAGAGAGGCTGCCCTGTCCTCGAGAGCTGCAGGACACCGTGCAACTCCTGTGGGAAACTCCCGCTGCCCGAGGCGGGGAGGCAGTGACGGACCTGCCCCGGGCAGAGGGAATTTCCCTCCCTGACGTCAGCACAGCTGCGGCACCGTCTCCAGGCGTTCCCGAGACATAGCGGGGCCACAGCCTGGGCTAAAGCTGGGCTGGAGGCTGGAGCGCCCCAGGACAGGTGGCAACACCCTGCCATGGGGTCAGGATTGCATATCAAAGGGGTGGCAGGAGCTGTGTAGGTGGAAGGCTTGGCCTCCCCGTACAGCTGCCACGCGACATGTCTGGCATTCTGGTGAGAATCGCGCCACAAATACACATGATGTCATCACACCCTGCGGGGTCAAGCCCAGGTTGGGGATAGAAACCCTGGTGAAGGGTGAAGGCCCACCCTGGCTCTGCTCTGCAGTGGGGTGGATGGCAGAGGAGGGCAGGACCAGGAGGTCCCTGCCATTCCCCTTCAGTTTCCTAGCACAGGCTCACACTCACCCTCTCACTCCAGACCCATCCCAGAGTTTTCTCATGCCCTGCTCCAATCTCCCAGGCTTTCACATCAGCAGCACTGGTGCATGGGCATCAAGGATATCAGCTTCTGAAGTGCTGGTGGTGACAGCCGGCAGCACCAGACCAGAAGCAAATGAAAGAAAAGGGTTGCTCTACACGAAGCAAAGTGAAAGCTTTCAGCAAGCTCTTTGAGTGGAGAGATTCACTCAGAGAAAGTCACTAGCAAGGACGGCATTTACTGTCAGCCTCCATGGAGGACATAGAAATGCAGTAGATTGAGTATTGTTGCATCACTCATCTTTCACTCCCTCTGACTTTTCCTTGTGAGTCAGAGCTGAGATGAATCGTAGCAACGTCTTGTTGCAGCTACCTGCTGTTTTCCATCTTCTGCATATTCCACACAAGCAGAAACCTCTCTGTCCTTCTGGCAGCTTCAGAAAATAAATCCTCCATGCAAAAACATCAGTCTCAAAAGAATTTCTCATTTCCAAACAGGATACAACAAAAAACTCACTGCTTGGCTGGCAGGGCTCTAGTTCCCAGCATTAAGGCTATGTCTGTCTTGCAATCTGAGGTGCAAGCACAGCTCCTGCAGGCCTACCCAAACTAATGGGATTAAAGCCAGTTCAAGAACCAGTAGCAATTAAAATAAAAATCCCCAAAGCACTAACCACTAGTAATGGAAGGCCTGGTTGCAAACCTGCACATCCTCTGCTGAAGCCTGCACTTCCACACCTCCCCAGCCAGCAGTACCCAGCTCACCCCGATTACCATTAACGTGGGTGTGTTCACACAGGTAGTAATTGCCCTCCTGACTCTGCAGGAGGTACAGGCTGAGAACACCTGCATGTAGGGGCACAGGGGTCCTTTCTCCAAGCTGTAAGCCTGGAAACAGTAAGGACAGGACTTACTCAGCTCTGCTAGTTAGTCCATCGTCCTCAGGACAGAGCACAAAATCCACTTAATCAGTGACAGTAAGTACATGAGCATAAAGTAAAGGTTTAGTACCACTTAAGTAACGTGAAAGTTAATAAAACGTTTTTTCCCCTCTCAGAGCAAAGCTCAGGAAAGCTGAAGAGCCAGTGTTTCATGTCTTTATGGAGAAAGTAATGACTTAAGGAGAGTCTCTTGCATTACCCCCATCCTTGCACTTTGATGTTAATAGCCTGTATATGCATCCTTGAAAAAAACAAGACCTCACATGAGATGTGATCAAAACTTTGCACCTCACTTTTTCCAAAGTGAGACAATTTCTGTTGTGACTCAGCCTGAGCACGTCATATGTTGCACTCTTGAATCAGGCAAAAGATTAACCCTCTGTCCCAAGCTCTCAAGTCAGCCTTCAGCTTTTCAAACCAAGGTAATTTCCCTATTGCCATGGGACGGCAGAAGCCAGCATTGCTCTTCACTAAGCAGCAGACCTGCCAGAAGCAACACATTATCTGGGTAACACCAGCTAAACGAGAGGTACCTAACATACAGGCGATCCTACATTTTCAGAAACCCCTCCTTTTGGGGGAATCAAACCTCCTCCAAGCAGCAATGCTGGTACGAGGCGCAGCACAGTGGGCAGACTGACAACCAACAGTTGATTTACAAGAATCAACCTCTTAAAAACCTCAGTGATATATAACGCGTTTCGAGGCAGCGCACATCTGCCGTACAGGAAAGCGAGTTACTGCGAGCGCACGTAACAGTGCCATCTGGTGATCCCGGCCATCGCGCGTCTGACGGCCCGGCAGTCACGGGCAGCTGGCGGGACCAGCTCCGAGGTGCTCAACAGACACTTTGCAAAGTCTCACGGCCGAGCATTGCTGCTGTCATCTCATGGGGTGGTGGGACAGAAATACTTAATCTGGAAGTAGGGATAAGGGTGGAGGTTTTGGTTCGTAGTTTTCTGTGGGTTTTTCCTGCCTACCAGCTTTCCTGAAAAGTCCCGCAAGCATGCGTTTTAGCGAAGCTGAGCTGGGTCCATCCATTCCCCATCCTATTACCATCCATCAAAAGGCTAAATCTTACCTTTCGCAATATCTCTGCAGCCCCCTAACGTTACATACCTTTTTTCCAGGGGCTGTTCCGGATTCGCTTAGAGACTATGAATCTCTGTGGGTGTGAAAGTAGAGGTCAGCTCTGTCTTGCAGGAGTGCACTAGCCCTGGAGAACAGGGTATTTTAGCCCCTAGGCCTGCATTCGAGACAAATGCAAAGCTGGAAGCATTCCTGTCTTTTTTTTTTTTTTTTTTTTTTTTAAAAACCACACTTCTTAAGGGTAGGACTCCAAAGCATGGTACGAGCTGCTCAAACAGCATCAGTTCAGAAAAATCTTAACGCTGCCTGCCACCTGCTCAAGGATTTCCAGGCAGTATCCACAATCTACATTAACTCTGCTAAAAGCAGCAGCTTTTGGAAGGCCTGCGGAGCCCACCTACCATGCACACAGCTCCAGCACCCAAATCTGCATCAGCTTGAGACAGCACCAGAGGGGCAACCAAAATGCATACATGCTGTCACCATTAACCACTGAGCAGTTACAGGCTGCCTGCATGCCTATAATCCACAATAAACATCAGGTAATTGGCATTCCCTTCACTCTCACTATGCAAAAGTTGCCACCCAAGTCCTCCTGGGACAGGTTCTGGAAGAGCAGGGGCCACCTGAGGCTGATCACGGCTTTGAGAAAAACCTGTCACTTAACACAGCTCTTTCCAGCCTGCTGGAAGGGAAGGAGGGGACATCTCCAAAACCTCTCAGGAAACTGTAGCCGTGGCAAATGCATCACTAATCCACTGACAAATGTCCCAATACCCCAAGTGGATACTGGTGAATCTTTTTCAGTAAGTCATCTAAGATAATGGGGAAGGCAAAATTAATATAGTCCGCTCGTGAAAGCATTTTCTCTTGTATCTTCTCAGTCTCCAGGAATGGTTCAGAACTGTGCTTGTTCTCCTTGTGGGAGAGCTGGCCTCCCATGCCCTTGGCAGGTTGTATTACAGCCCTCCCTCTGCTCTAAATAAATAAGTAAAAAAACCCAAAAAACCCACCACAACCCACCAACCTAAAAAAACCCCCAAAACCCAAACACAAAATCCCAACCAAAACATAAACCCCCCACATTTCCCAATGCTAGATCCTAGCCTCGTCTCCCAGGAAATGAGAAGCTTATTCACTTGCTTCCAGTTCTAATGTTGTGAGGTCTTTAAAAATCCACACTTGAAAGTAGTGTTAAATATGCATTAAATAATTATTAGTGATAACAGCATTTAAACTAGCTTTATAAATAAAATATATTCCTCTTTAAGTGCACATAATTAATGCCTCTTTCCAAATAACTTATCCTAAAGCATTAGCGATCAATTACTAGGCAAACAGGCTTTAAGAAAGCCTCTTCTAAAACAGATTGCAACATGCAGATTCTGTACTGTTAAAACAATTCACATGCCTTTTTCACACATGATTTCAAGTTACTAAGGTAAGCGAGACCACACAATATAACTTAATACATAGTAATCAAAAATTTCCACACAATCCTTTAATACAGAGCCACGTCCCTATGTAATAAGTGATGCAACAGACTTTCCCTGAAGTCCCAATTCCTTCAATTGAAGCTTAAGCCCAGCAAAGAAAGAATTAAAATTCTTTGGTTGCCGCTGAATCACTGGCTGCATTGGGTTATTTTACTGTGCATTAGACTTTAATTATAACTAAGCTCTAGCCATCTGTTCTACTCCCTAATTATAGATGCAACAAATATTTCACAATTCCAACCGTTAATGTGATCTGAGAGAGCTCAGTCTATGGTGTGCAAGGTTGGCTTCATTAGGACTCTTTGCACTCTTATTTAAGGTGCTGGGGAAGAGGAAAGAATTCTCAGCACATGAAGCCCACTGTTGTTATTAACCCCAGGAGGCCTTTACTACATCAGCTTTCACACTTCTTGGCAGGACTGCAAACTACCCTCTGCCAGGGCACAAAGGGCCAAACTAGTGCTACCTGCTGGTCACCTCTAACCCAGGTGCTGCTGGTACCATAAGAGCTTGAGAGAGGGGTGAGCAATTCAGAGCGCTTGCTAAAGGCTCATAGCCTGGAGCATCAGCAGTTACAGCATTTGGAAAGGACTCTAGCAGGTAAGTTCTGGGCTTTTTTGCTCTGGAAGCTAAAGATGCTTCCACCCGCCTCCTCTTGCTACGGTTAGCACCCCACATGCACCTTACTAGGATGAGTCCCTGTGAGTGCTTCAGCTGCATCACTTCATGGACCAGAGTCTCATCGACACCAAGAAAGATGAGACTGTCTTTAGACATCGTATTGTGAACAGCAGCAACTGAAGACAAAGACCCCCATCCTATCCCCTTCGTGCCTGCTGCAACAATAATCATCTCGGCATGATGGCTGCGCAGGGAGAAGGGTCGGATGAAGGTGTGATAGCGCCCTAACCAGCCAGAACCATGCAGCACAGTTTGCTTAGTGTGAGCGTTGTTACCAACTCCCCCCAGAGCCAGGGCTGGCTGCCCTTGCCCGTAGGCTGGTGGATACCCTAAGAGGAGAAACTTGCTGCAGACTCTGGAGCCCCTCAGCCACCTTCCCAACAGCTCTGCCCACGGTCATGAGACACAGCTGCAGCTGACGGACTGTGCCACCACCTCCTGCCTCTCCTGTCCACAGCACTGCCCAGTCCAGAACTTCAAGCATGCTTATAGCTATAGGGTGTGCTTGTGCCTACGCAAACCACCTGGGCAACTGCCCCGTGTTTTGTAATTACACACACCACCACTGACCTGGGCAATCCCTTGACCAACAATAAATAGTCAGATGCCCAGTAAGCTCCAGAGCAGTTATTCATCGCAAAAAGATTTTGTTTCACAGCAGCTGTCTGCAACTGCATTCATACCCAGGTATGGAGAGGAAAGTACCTCCTTCTCAGGTACATGCCATGGGCTACTTTTTGTTTGTGTGTGTCTGGGGAAAGCATGAAGAAAGTGGACAGGAGAGGAAAATGTTGAATTCAGAGCTGAAGTTTGAATGTTTATATTTGTTAATGTATCAGGAAAAATAGAGTTTTGTAGACAAAAGAGAAACCTAAGAAAGGGTAGAGTAACCCAGAAGCACATACAGTTTTCATGGTGGGATTTTATATAGTTACATTTTAAATTATCTCATCTCCTGCCTCCACTGTAAGTTTTCAGATGAAATCCAGTGGTTTCTCACCACAATCATATGTAAGACCCTCTTTACATTTCAGTCCATTTAGGTATATGCCCAAACTTTCACTCTGAATGTAATGTTAAAATGAATTTAAAAAAAAGTAATCAACCAACACTCTTCTGCTGTGCTTTGACAAGGACCCAAAACCACCACGTTTCTTGTGGTTTTCTTCTAAAATCGTTATGATAGGGTTGAGTGGAATCACGAGGCAGGTTTGCCGAGTGGTTTGGTTCTGAGAATATAATAGAGTCCAGAGTCAAAGCATTTATCTCTGGCATCAGGGCAACGGATCACAGTGTTTCTGTGGGTACTCATAACCATGTGCTTGCATGTCCTAGCCTCTGGGTGATTAAATATCACACAAAGCAATAACATGCACACCGAGAATAACTCTGCAGGAGACACCATGCATAGAAAGAAGTGACTTTCCACGATTTCCTTGAAGTTAGTCCCAGAGCTAAAGCCAGAAATTCCTGCTCTGTCATTCTAGTTCAACTTTAACCCATAAGAAAAGCAACAGCAGAATAATATCAGTTGCTTCCACCTTAAGGAAAAAGCAGACCAAAGTCTAGCATTTTCCAAAGATCCCCTAAAGCTTTCCAGAGTCACATGTGGAGTTCCCTTTGCCCTCAGGCAAGCCACAGTCTTGCTTATCTCTGCAAAGGTCCTGGAAACCGGTGGCTTCCCTTTCCACCACAGATGCTTGTTTGGTTTAGACTTTGATGCTGCATTCAGTAACCATCTGAGAAGTGACCAGAGCAGCCACAACAGCTGCCCAGGGACAAGAGTGCAGCCAGCCTGAAGTTCAAAACCCAAATATAAGCAGAGGTTCAAATGGCACAAAAGCATTATTAACGGGACACAGGGGATCCAGATCTGTGCTGAAACTCTGTCCTTATTCAAGTCACAACAGAATTCTCACAAATTTAAGGTCTTTCAGTTTAATTAACAGGCTGCAGCTATATCTTTCCCGTCTTGGTACTTTCCCACTTTCCATGCCCTGGGGAGTACACAGCAAGCAAGCAGCCTGGGGAACAGGTATTCAGAAATCCCTGTTAACACAGGAGTCAGCGTCAGGAGCAACTTACCCTGTGCTAAGAGGCTGACATAGATACCGTGAGCAAACGCCTGCAAGGAAGCTAGATTAGGGGATCTGCTTAAAGAGATTAAATAATTCACTGTGACATTTTTCAAGAGCTAAGTTAAAAGGGAAACAATCTCTTCATTTGAATGATTCCCACACACACACACACAAAAAGATAAAATCCTGCTTACTTTTCTTGCCACCAATGATCAATTTTATTCAATATGATGTCTGTTTCTGATCTCCCCTTTTTTGCCACCCAGTACCAGCCAGGTCAATACTGTATGTGCAGAAAAAAGAGGAAAGCAGCGCAGTGAAAGACTGCAGTCCAAATGGGAACCTTTTGCTTTCAGTCAGCACATCAGATGTGTGTTTTCACTCACAGATGTAGTACAAATTCTGCATCAAAAGGCAGGATTTTCCCCACCCACCACTCTATATTCACTGAACATCACCAAGCAATAAATTCAACACGTCACGCTGAGAGATTAAGTTATGCTCCCTGCATAGCAAGGACAGCTGCACTGCACTGAGGATACACTAACAATGTAGAATTTTATTGATTTTGGCTGATCTCAACACTGTTGACCTCAAGATGCGTGATGCTAGATGAAGATTAATGGTGAGGAATCTGGATGGGATCGATTACTAGTTTCTGTAGACACATTTGGCATGTCTGTGGGATAAGTATGTTGAGTTGCTCTGTCCTGTTCTTCTGAGCACACACATAGCGAGCTCTGCCCTAAGCAGATAAGATTCAGCTCAGGACCAAAAGCCGTGCAGTTATGTGAGCCTGGCTGAAAGCCCAGACCAATATACTCAGCACCAACATAGTCATGGCCACACGGCTCAGACCAGCGCTGGCTTTTGTCCAGACCGGACAGGGGCTCACATCTGTCTGCAAGCACTGCATCCTCTCCATCCAGCAAGGTCTGATCCTGCAAGGCTCTGTGCTCAGGGTGTGCCTCATCCCTCGTGATGCATCATTCAGCATCATCTCAGGTCAGACCATCCATAAACTGTAGAACCTCTTGCATTTCACAGTGGCCAAGAACTGTGCAAACCAGGCTGGGAAAGGCATTCAGCAGATTCAGGCTGTCCTTAGATGATGCAGCTGACCTACAGCAAGCGACTTGCAGTTGATTGGATAGTAGTAAACAAGTCATCCTGCCTGCAGGGACAGAAAGCATCACAAATATGTAAGTTACAGTAACTTTCCAAAAAAGAAGAGGGAGGAATAAGTGGAGACCTGCTCTGAGATGAGTAACTAGATGGAGTCATCTGCCTTAACCGCAGTGCACCTGCTCTCAGGCTCTCTAGCTCAAGCCCTCAGCACCCTCACCTCGCCTTCCCCACACTGCCACATCAAGGTGAGCACGAAGCACCTCTCTGTGCCCGAGGCAGCTCAAGAATTCCCAGCAGTGCAGGAGCATGAGCAGGGAAAGGGGCAGATCTGGGACAGGGAGCTGGGAAGGGTAAGAGAAAGGGCAAAGAACCCTGCGGTCGCTGCTTCTGTTGCCACATAGGAAGGATCAAAGGAAGGAACAGCCCCTTTCTGAAAACATCCCCTGCCCAGCAAGAGCCATATGGGCCAAGGTTTTCACCCAGCAGACAAGCAACTGGTGCGCCCACCAGCACAGCTTTCCAGGGCTCCAGTCACAATGAAACGGAGAACAAATCTTGCCAGGATTGCCTTGCCGTTTTGGCAGCCGGCTAGCATAGGCAACTGTCTGTGGTTAGAGAGAGCCCTAGAGGTCAGAACACCAGAACACATCTTGCTAGGAGTTTCTGAAGAAAATCAAAGGGATTTGGACCGTCTGAAAGGTGTAGAAAAAGATGCATAAGAGTAGGGGAAAAAAAATGAGACTGTCAGGGACTAGGAAAGCATCCCTGAAGCAATGAAAGATAGGAAAGCATGATTATAGCAGAGATTGCATCCAGCACAGACAGACAGACCCCAGCAGAGAGGATAGGCTGGAGTCCCAGAGTTAGGGCTGTAGGAACTCTCTGAAGACATGTTTCAGCACAGGTCTCCTCCAAAGCTGAATATGTAGGTGTAGAAACAGGGGCTGCCAGAAATGGATCAACAGTGCATTCCCTGTTTGTGCGAC
Source organism: Grus americana (assembly GCF_028858705.1). Taxonomy (NCBI): domain Eukaryota; kingdom Metazoa; phylum Chordata; class Aves; order Gruiformes; family Gruidae; genus Grus; species Grus americana. The sequence continues at coordinate 16,428,468 of NC_072860.1, forward strand.
AGGTTTGAAACTTGCACCATTCTGCAATAGCCCTCTGCTATCATCCTAGAAAGATATTGGAACATGAGACTGGATCTCCAAAGACATGGATGGGAAAAAAAAAAAAAAAAAAAGAAATATTCAATCTAGGGATGTGGCAGGGACATATACTGACAGGGACACACTATCATTGCCCTAGCTTCTATCAATTGTCAGTATAAACTACTCCTTTCCAATAAGGTTGGGTCAAACAAGAAGTTACAATTTTAATTCTTTGGGATTAATGGGTCAAGCTGAGGTAGGGCAATTGCTGTTGTGTTGAAAGTTTTGGTACATATGCTATATCAATGACTTAAGCTAGTCATACAACCATGATCTTGTATCAACCCACGTCCTTCAAAGAATGAGTTTTTGCAATGGACTTCGCCACGGAAAGTACACGCACACGGATGAAAAGTCTTGTAAGTGTCACATGGTTTCCTTACAGACTCATACGGATGCACCCATAGGTATACTACAATGTACATAAGCATGCAGTGAGTGAGCAAAGAGAACCTACAGAATATGCAAAACAAGGAAGGTCCTGAGAAAAATCATGGAGAAGGTTCTTCTCGGCTGTATGCTAACTCAGATGCAGGGAACCGTGAAGCTCTCTGGATTGAACTTCGCAAGTGAAAAGGATTCATCAAGAACATTCTAAGAAATGCTGGGCTCTAACACCAAATTCGCTTTCTAATGGAAATGACCTGCCAGATATTGAACATTGTGGGTTAATTGCTGGTACCAGCGAGGAATGAGTCACACAAGACTATTCCAGAAACATCAGAACTCAAAAATATTAATCCATGGCTTGCAAATGAATGTCACTTCAATTAATGAGATGCTGACTTGTGTTTGCAAGTGTTGGAGCCCCCAAAGCTTTTATGGGAGTGAGGAACAAAACAGCCAAGCTGTTCTGATCCAGTGCAGCACAGTGGTGCACACAGGGCCTCTACAAATGAAATAAGAACAGACAAAATCTCCTCCTGCCAGAGACAGGCAGCTACACATTGTGGTGACACTGTACTGCTCTGGCAGAACAAGGTGAGGATAAGCCATGTGAAAGCTAACTTGTCTACACTGGAAAACCAGCTGGAGCTGGTATTGTGAAATGCTGTCACCTGCCACTCTGCAGTGGCTCCCACTCAGCTGCTCTGTTCCTGAGCAGAAGTGGCTTTAGCTCAGAGCAGTTCAAAGACAACTCATCATCCCTGGGTAGCTAGCTCCTCTTCCGTTTTGTACCCGTGACCAGATCGCAGAGCGATTCTGGTCTGGTCAGTATCCTCTGGTAGACAAAGCCCTGATACAGGGACAAAGTCTGCCTTTCTAAAGCAACATAATTATATCCAACATCATTAGCAACAAAACAATTAATTCCTAATTCCATAGTGCTTATACAAATAAGATGGAGATAAGAAAACAAATCCTTTGCACATGCAGCAGAGCACAGGGTGTCTGCATACGCCTCACTTAATTACCTATTCAAAAGGAACAAAGCGTCTTTCGTACTGTGACTCCAAAAATTAATTAGTCTCAGTTCTCATTAAATAATGATCCAGTTCAGCTCTAATTAAATTAGGCTGCCTTTGACAATCAGCTACAGTCAAGCTATTGAAAGTAACTAGCTCCTTTTCCCTGCATCTCTCCCAGGCATCAGCAGAAGCAGGGATGCTGGCAGTGACCTGCAACCCTGTCCCTGCCACCGAGCATGACCAGGATGCCCGCAGGACCTGGGAGCAGCTGGCATGCAGGAAACCTCCTTGACTTCAGGTCTTCTGTCACAAGAACTAGTGCCTCAGGGAGAACTAACTTCTCTGCAGCAAGACTACATGCATTCAGCATTGTATTTCAGCATGATCTGCTTTTTGTCACTGCTGTGTTCAGCCTCAGGTGTTCCACATACCCCTGCAAACTCCCTTTCTCTGGCTGCCAGAGGAGACTCAACCTGGCTCAGCACTTGTCCTCTTCAAGGTTTCCCAGAGGGCAAGCAAAAAACCCCATGCTCTGGGCTTTGGCTAGAAGATGAAGGATGTGAAGGTTCTGCCCAGTCAGATACAAATTCCTTGAAAAGAGGGGAAGAAGTTTATTTCATCACCCTATCATCACTTCTGTTGGCCCAAAAAAAATCTGCCCTGTGGGGGCTCAACCCAGCCTCCAACATGGGTTCCATTCTGCATGACCACTCGAGGTTAGTGGGATCTCAATCACAGCAATGTCTTTCTTGCTGAGCTGGTGCCTTGCAAGTCTCAGGGTGCTGTAGCTGAAACAGGACAATTCACCTCCCACATTTTCTGCTCTTCCATCTGACCCTGAGCAGAAGCTTAAGGGAGAAGGCCCAAGCACACCCTTGGTTAAGGGAGTGGGTTATAGCACACCAGGCTCACCAGGGCCCTGCCTGCAGCACTTCACCAGGCTTCAATGTTTTCCACCTCTGGGAGACCCCAAGCCAGAGATGTTAATATTGCATTTAGTAGTCCAGTCACTTAGCTTTCACTGGTTACCTAATTTTAAACTGGAAGAAGCTTTTTCTAGCCACAGCTTCCTCTGGTAACAAGTTACACTGTGTAACTGCTCAGCGTGCAAGAAGAGCAACTCAGGCAAGGGAAAAGAACATGCACATCTGCAAGTTTCAGACACTGTCTCCTTTGGGTTGCTCTGCGCTTGACAGCCACCAGTCTAGCTTTATACTCCAGCTCTTGAAAGAAAGAGAGCATGAAGACTCTAGATAACCTTCTCCATGTCACTTGCTAGGTAGTTGACTCCTAACATACTTCCCTTCTCCCTCACTTTTTTGAAGCTGGAGTCCTCACCTGCTTAGCTGTTTCTTTTATGGAAACTGCTTCATGTCTTCGCTCATCCATTGATTCTTTTGAAGTTTGACTGGATTACCAGAGACCCAAACACTTCCCAACAAAGTCACTGGGAAATACATCATGCAAGGAACTCAAGAGTGGGGAACCACCACACCAAGATAGCTTTTTCTCCTGTAACATTTTACGAAGAGCAAGAGAAGAAAAAAATATAGAAGCAGGGAGATTAAAATGTTTATAGATCAGCAATGTGAAACCACAGATAAGCATTTCAGAGTTTGCATAATGATTTGTGTGTCAGTGTGCTGCCAGGGAAACATGGCCTTGTAAAATGAAGTCCAACTGTCCAGCAAATAACTACATCAACTTTTGCAGACAGCATCACTATTCAGTCCAATCTGAAATGTCACTTTTGCAAACAAGCACATGCTCATCTCCCTGGCACGCCTGCACCTTTATTTCTCCAAGGTTGCTATTAGGTGCCAACCAATGTCCTTATTCATTCAGTAAATGCCTGCTCTGGAAGAAAGGCAGACGGACCTGCTACGTCCCCCACCACTCATTTCCCAGGCAAGTACTGCAGCTCCAACCCCGCCAAACCTCCGTGATCGAATCTGTGGAAACACATAGTGTTCCAACAAGTTAGAATTACCCTGAACTCCCTGCAATCTGAGAGCTCCCAAAGTGCCCCCACATTAAGGAGATTACACAAAAATGTGAAATGCTCAAGTCATTTGAAATTGCCATGTGATCAGCGTGGGGTAAAGGGACATTACTGGACTGCTTTGGATGGTTCTGTAAAGCCTTGAGCTTGGGATTCAAGCAGCACTAGGAGATGTACACGCATCCCTTAGGAGGTATCAGACAGAGATAGAAAGGGGCAAAGGATAGCCATAGTAGGGAGAAATGCCTTGGCTCAGGAAAGGTCTGTATGCCAACCACATCCAGATGCTGTGGCTCTTCTTACTCGATAAGACCTTCTGGAAATTAGTGAATGGAAACTGTTCAGTATAAGATATACATGTGGTAACGCTAGTTAGGAATGCAAGAACATGGGGAACAGCATGGGGAATGTAAGCCACTAGAGATAGACAGACCTGCAATAAGTGAGCCATTTTCTCAAGCATAAATAAAAAGAAGTATGCATTCCCACTTGCATCCCTGTAGCACATCTATAGAAACCTCCAGAGACCTGTGAAGATGCTTTTCTTTGGGGTCTGGTTCACTGTAACAGTGTCTGAATGTTGTGTTCCCATTTTGCCTCACAAAGGTTTCAGCAGAAGGTGGTACAGGCTTTGCAAGAAAGCTTTTAAGATGTTGATAGCGAGTTTTTCCTCCTCTCCCTCTACAACCTCCATATTCTCCTTGCTTTTGGAACTGGCCAGTTCCCACCACGCTGACAGATGCTCAGAAAAATACTCAATTCATACAAATTTTATGCCGCCTGGTGGCCACGTAGATAGAAAACACAAATTCCCTGTACTCTTTGAAGGGAAGACTGCAAGAAATGGTCCAGCTTTTACCAGATTTAAGAGCATTTTAATGAGAACATTTATAAAACTAGGATGTAGGAGAAATACCAATGGGGGAGACTATTATCTCAGACAGCAGGGAATCAATTCTTCCATCAGGGGATCTCTCTGCTGTGGCTTTATAATGCTTATTATTGCATTGCAGCCTCAATGTAATGCAGTAAGGGAAAGAAAGTTCTGGCAAAACAACAGCAGCAAAGAAGAAAAACAACAACCCTGCATTAACCACCAGACAAAGCCCTAGGAAATTTGACTTCACTGTCTGCCAATCACAGAACCCACTTGCCTGTTGTTAAAATTGAAAAATTTCATGATCTAGCCCTGCAGGGAAGGAAGAGAGCCTGGGAATGCGCTCATTTTACAAGTGTTTCTTTCCCACTTGCATGAGAGGGAAAAGGTGCTGGTGGTTTTGCTGCAGAAGGAAGCAACTCTGGGCTCCTACTCCAAAGCCCATGCTGCAAGGAAAGAGCTGGCCTGGTGATGCACAAAGCAGATGTGTGTATGCAGGGGAAGCCCTGCAAAACCCAAGTGACACAAGGCGGTTTTTAGCTGCTCTGCAGCTCTGATTGCAACCACTTCCTCATCACTGCAATGAAACTATTGACTAGAGCCGGGCTTTTGGAGGGACACATATCTGAACAGGAACTGAGCATTGCACTGTGCTCCAGGGAATAGCCACAAAGATTTACCCCAGGGACACCCACTCTATCAGTGAAAAAAGTAATCAGTGAGCTAGAGGATTAGTTGCTTTGGAGATATAAATTTGGATAAGGTACAGTATGGGTGTGTTATTTTGAATGCCAAATATCTTTTAACATTTCATATCATTTCTTAGTGTTGCATTAAGGGAAGGAGGCAGGAGAAGGAGAAGACCAAATTTCCCAGCTGAAGTAGAGATACAGCTTCCCAAGCTACAAAACAAAAGAGTGTGCAGTGAGCAGATCCCAAATTCGGAGTGGGCTGGGGGGGAAAACATTGCTCCACACTGAAGGCTCCTATTTCAGTGGGGTGGGAGATGCACACTGGGCTTCTGTCTTAGCAACATGGTCTTTCTCTGACTCACAGGCCAATTAAACTGGCACACAGCAGAAGCCTTTTCAAAGCCAGTGAAAGAGGTACCCAGAGCTCACAATTATGCAGTGATGACAAGTTACAAGAGAAGGATTCCACTTCTTACATTGTACATATGAGGATTTTAAGGGCTTTTTACTTCGTCTAATCAAAAGCCATTTTCACCACAACATTCAAAGACTTTGTGTGAAATCAAGATAGTTTCTTTGCCAAATTTTCTCTGGGTAAACTATTGCTCCTTACGTGCCAAGTTGAGTAAAAAGAAAGAGTAACAAGTTTTAACATTTTTCTCTGCTATTAGTCAGAGAGGAGAGTTAAACCGCTGATGCTTAAGTTTTCCACAAAAATTCAGTCTAATTAAAAAGAAAAAATGCATAGGAAATTTTACCAAGGTGCCTGAAAACAAGGACAGAGGATAGAAAAGCTACGGCAGCTCTAGCCAAATCAGTGTCCTCTTCTCTCCTACAGTAAGTTACGTCTATGTGATTGAGGTATGAATTTCGCAGAAGTTCAGTCTGAGCTGCAGACTTTGCAGAGTTCCCACACGGTAGAAACAAAAGCAAGAATCTCTCACGCTGCTTATGAACATTTCTACAAGGCAGTGCCTCACCCAGTTCTTAACAGGAAGCTTCCCATTAACAATAAGAGAAGGATGACGAATGAATGCTTAAACGCTCTCCAAACCCATTCATTTCTAATTGTTTTATGATATAAACCATGCTAGTCACACAAGTGTTTCAGGGAACCTGTATTCTGTATGTTCAAAATGAACCAAAATGGTCCTGTGGCATATCTTGTCCCTGCACTGTGCTGCATGCTGCACAAACTTATTTGCAGACAATCTTGAGATGATGCTCTGACTGGTTATTACAAACAGCATACACACGCACTGCAAAAACTCAAGGACAGATCTGCATCCCATAGCCTCCCTTTTCACATGGCTTGTGTCAAGTATCGATAGAAAGGGGAGGGCAGTAAACAGCCTTCTGTTTTGTAGAGATGAACGTGAAGTCACATCTGATATGCTGTGACTAGCCCCCAAGAGCAACCCTACACTGAGGAGCTTGTAGGAATTTCCCACTGACCACCTGCTCTTGAAACTGCAGGGGGAAATCCCACACACTCTGGGATGAAGGGAGTTCAGTTAAAAACAGCCCTTAACAATTACAGCTGCAGGTTATTTTTAATTGAATTCAGATGATGAATGTGAAATAGATGATTTCAAGTGAGATAAGCAGGGAGATTCTTACTCTTGTCAAGAAGGTACAGAGCATATGCTCTCCCCAGCCAGCCTAGAGAGGAACTTCTTAATCGCTGAAAGAGAAGTTATGGGTCCAAACTACCAAGGTCTTCAGTGCTCTAAATAGCCCTAGGGCAAGTGAGCAGGAGGTGCTGGTTCTTGTCTCTAAACAGACCTAGAGGGCCTCAAGAAGCTACCCGTGGAGCTGGTGCACAGCTCTCCCTGTCACTTCAACACCATGGTTGTCCTCCATCCTGGAGGAGGAGAGGGGGATGTTCTCACACCTAGCGCACAGCAGTTCAGAGCTGGCTACAGACTCCTCACGCAACCTCAGATGCATTGCTGAAACTGTCTGAGCAATAGTTTCCCCACCAGAAAAACAAGAACAAGATTTCCCTTCTCCCACTCTTCGTCTTGTCCATCTAGATAAGTCCTTTTACAAGTAAAAGACGTGGTGAAACAAGGCGGCAGCCAGAGTTTTTGATAATGCGCGGGTATCAGTAACTAAACTATGGCTTTGGTCCTGCAACACTGCCAGCTGCTTTTCACTTACAACTGTGCATTCAGATGGTAATTGGATGCTGAAACAGAAGCTTTGTAGAAACAATGGATGCCCCTTGGCACTGACAGAGAATAAGAATAGGTTTGCTAAGTTTGGGGTATTTTCCACAGAAGCTGACAAAAACATTATTTAGACTAGAGACACTGTATGTCAGGCTGAATAACAACAGAGCAACGTGGACATGTGCACAAACTACTAAGATGGACATCTCCCTGCACCACAACATCTTTTATTTAGATTCTGAGCTCATTTTATCCAGGCGCATGGTAGAAGTGTAAAAGAGAAAGAAAAGTCTTTTCTAAGCTATTGTTACATGGAAATACAAGTAAATTCACTCCAGCGGAACTTAAACACTCATTTCTAACATAATGAAAAGAGCACACACGCAGCTCCTCCCTCTCCCTCAACCCCAGACCTTCGCGGGACATTATTTTCATTAGAAAAAATGAACTGTAAATGCATGTGTGCAAAAGAAAGGGCTGAGCAGAGCTGGAAAAAAAAATCATGCCTAAAAGCATACACAGTGTTTCACAAGATAATTGCAGAACAAATAGAAAGCAGAGCAGAGTCAGATAAACACAGACAGCCTGCACTACATTGTCATGACCATCTCAAGAGCATTTTAAGGCAAAGGGAAGTGGAGTAGATAGATTTCTACTGAGCCATTTCCGGCTATCTCAAAGATGACTAAAAATAAAAATTAGAGTAGAAGCACTACTGAGTAGGTACAGGTCTTGCATACACTGTGCACATCCAGTGTCAATGCCTGTTTGCTTGGAGCAAGACATAGCTCAGCACAAGGTGGAACCAACCTATTTCTTAAGTGCACTTCACAGCTGCCACATGGCAAAACCCCTCAGTTATGGCTCGGTTGGGTGGGATTTGAGCTGGTAAGCCCCCTGCAAACACTTTCACAAACCTTCACTACAGTCTGCCCTACCATTCTCTCTGTGTAAAGAGATCCAAGTTAGGTGGATAAATTTTATAAAACTATGCCAAGAGAAGGAAAGGAAATCCAGCAGTTACCTGCCACAGTTTAAATGCAAAGTAAATTTCAGGAAGCCACCATCCAAAAAAACAGAGGAAGAGACGTCCTGAAACAGTGCATCCCATGGAGCGTCCACCTCCAGCCCAGCTTATCTGTTGGGGCAGGTGAACCACCCGCCCAAAGGAGCATCATTGCCCTCCACCCTGGCTTAGCCCTGAGCTCCACACAGCTTATCACTGTTACCTTCCCAGGACCCTTTCAGAAGTAGCAGGCACTGCACTTCTACCTGGAGTGTAGGCTGATTTGTTAACTAGCTATTGAAATTAGTAATCCTCAGTTGAGTCAACAGTTAGGCAGCTGCTTATATCGCCTTACAAGGAAAAAATATTGACACTTTTATACTGTCAACAGATCTAGAAGTAGGCAAATATAGACAGAGATAGAGTATCCAGATAACCTGCCAATTGCAAGCAAAAAGTATAAACAGAAGGCTCTCTGCTTTATAAAGATTTGCAACAGGGCAGCAGCTACACAAGGAGCCCTGGAAGCATCTCCTGAGCTGAGTTTAAGGCCAGAGGAGAATTATTTTGCTATGTCAAGGATTTTTCTGCTCAGAAGGGCTGCTGATGTTATGGGCTTGAGCAAGTGGAAAGTGGTGCCTCTGTCCCCTTTGGTAGAGGCAGTAGGAGCTTACAGATTCAGCTGCAGCTGCCAGATAACCCAACAGAACTAGAGCAATCTGAATTTTGAGCCATTTTAAACCAAAATCCCTAATTTGATTTGAAAGAAATCTTGATGTTGCCCTGCTCATTGTGGCTTGCTGACAAAACAGACACAGGTATTCTAGACAGAGTCCAGAGCCCATACCAGATTTCAGGGATATAGTACATATCTCTGCTCTTCATTACTCACCATTTTCACCTGAGGGAGATAAACAACAGAAGATGCTGAGCCAGCAAATGCCTTGGATTATCCTGCCTGGAGCATCTTTTCTCTTTTATGCCTTCTTCCATTGCTCTGTCTCCTGTAGCAATTCCTTTTACATATATCCTGGAAGTCCTTCTTCAACTTATCTCCCCAGAGGGTCCTTTCCTTAGGAACAGCTCTTTATATATAGCTGGGCCATCATCTGCTCTCCATGCCACATGACCTGGGAGGGACTGGTGCTTTAACAAGTTTCTCCTGTGGAAGTACCTCTCAGAAGGTCTTTCCCTAAAAGGCCAAATGTCCTTTTACAAAATCAGGCTAATTGTTCTTCCTGCTGGAGCAGCTGGTAACCCTTTCAGCAATTAGTTATGGCTAATGCAACTCAAAATCGGAGAGGTCCTTTGTTATGCAAAGACCTATTCTTTATGGAGGTTACCTTCAGGGCAAAAAGAAACCCCTCCATCTCTACACTCAGCCCCTTGCTCTTTTTTTTTTCCCTGAATCAACTCAGAGGAAGACTATTCAATCCCTTTCCTCATAAAACCCACACAGACCCTCCAACAATGACAAGTATCTGCTTAGGCTAACCACATGCGTCCCCACAGCCCCTACTTTCTAACGCACTCTTGGCAAAGCCAAAGGGACACATTGGTTTGTGGTCCTGTGGGAACTAAGTCTCTAATGGAGGCCTGAAGCCCACACCAACCTGGGATTAGTGTGCATAGAGTAAATACTGGCTAATGTTCAAATAATTAACCTCAAGGGAGGGTAGAGGTGCAGTTGTGCAGGAGAAAGGTTTTAAGATATCAGCCATACTTTTCACAATGTCTATGAAGGTTCAGGTCTGAGGACAGGCATATTCCAGGTTTAGGTTTGTGAGGTGGAAGACGACAAAATTTAGGCTCAGCCCATCAAGAAATGGGCAAAGGTTCAGTCTGAGCTGCAATTTCTTCTACCTGAACCAGTTTGCCCAACCCTGGAGATGCTACTCAAGATATTAGCTTTGCTGAGGTTCCCACCTGACATCTTTCAAGGAGGGCAGAAGGGCTCAGAGAACTCCAACTCCACCTTGGCTTATAAACCTGCCAAACATGTTTCCTGGCAAGGTAGCAAAGTCATTTCCCCAAAGGCATGGTGGTTTTGCTTTGTCTTTTACCAGGTTCTAGCCCTGTGGTGCTAGCAGTTGTCACTGGGAGACAATCCTAAACCAAGAAAGCAAAGCAGAAAAAAAGTAAATAAATAAAACCCAACAAAAACGTTAAGACCACAGCTACACACAAAAAGGACATGTTGAGCAGACAAAAGCCAAGATGGATGAAAAAAATGACTCACTTCTTTTCAAAAGTTTTTTGCTTGTTCCAAAGTAAAAACAAATGGTGAAATAAGTCATTTCCATTGTGTTTAGCTGCTCTCTGTGGTTTTTACCAGTAGCCACAATTGTCTGTGTTGACTTAAGTATTATTTATAAGGTACAAGGAATGAGTTGTGGAAAAGTCAACCAGGGATTTTAACAAACTGCAGGAAAGAGCTTGAAAGTTTTCCTGGTCTTCACTGTGCCTGACACTCACCACCACTGGCCTCTTTCTGTCTCTTTCCCTTTTTGCCCTTGATAAGAGAGTTTTGCCATTTCTCCTTCTTATGTATTACAGAATACTGAGAATACTTTGCACGAATCCAGCACCAGCAGTGACATGCACTCTTTCAGCAACAAAAAGGAAAACACTGGCACCTCATTTGAGAAAACATTGGAAATGGAAGAAGAAAGAAGGTTGATTCTCTAGGAGGAAACTTAGAACCATCCAGGCTGCACTGAGACTGTCATCCCCCAAAAACACAACAGATACGGAGATATATGAGTGCAATAGGTGCAGGGATGCCCAAGCAGGCTCCACGCATGGCAGCCTTGGATTATCAGGATTGATGAGGGCAGCACAGATAGTTCTGTGCTGATGGCGCACAAACCAGCATGAGTCTGGAAATGACGTGGCCGCATTTCCGGGCACCATTGTGCAAACCCAGTCACTTTGTTTCTGGGCAGGAGTAAAATGCTGACATGGCACTTTTCTAGCCTGCACTTAACTGGCTCATATCTCCAGTTGACAGATCTGCATTTTATGCTCTACCATGGCAAAAACACCTGGTCCCCCTCTCCTCTCTTTCTCTTCCCTGTCTTGGCTCAAATGTGATTTGTATTGAAATTTCTAAGCAAACCAAAAAGTTTCATTTAAAACCAACTTTTGAGAACTGCTTCAGAATGCTTAATACCTGTGGATACAGAAAAATGTTTCATTTCAATCAAATATATTACAGAAGTTTATTCAATATTTCAAGGTCAACATAGCATGTTTGGTTACAAAAACCGCCTCATTATTTCCTGAATATCTTGACACTATTTCTCCCTCTTAGGATGAATGTAAACACATCTTAGGGTTTCCCAGGGGACAGAAATGTTCTTTCCTCTCCAGTTCTGCTGTTAGCCAGCTGAATAAGTTGGCTGCATATTGGAACGTGGAGTTTACTATTTACTGGGGAAGTGGACACCTTTGTTAAAAGGTGCTTCTCATTAAAAATAGCAACAAGGCAATCTGGGATGAGAACAGAGGAATCCAGTCAATGCCCTATATAAACAAATACTCTGAACCTGACTATTAGAACATCACAGGCTTGCAGAGTTTGTAGGAACCTTTACTGGTTTTGATTAGCACAAGATGCCCCAGCTGCTTCCCTTGACTCACTTCCTAACATATCGATTTTAGTCTTGAATCAGGGCAGAAGTCAAATACAGGCAGCATGATTCACGTGCCTCTCACTTCAATCCACCCTCATCTTGGAAAATGAATTGTCATTTGCTTTGAAGTTATATTTTTCTCAAGTTAACTTTTATAGGAATTGCAGCCTGCTTGCTGAGTTTTTTTGGCATAAGTTGTTCTATTACTGTGGCAATCTCACTGCAGAATGCAGCAGCGTGGTGACAAGAAGAGCTTTCCTGCAGCAGGGCCGTGCGGTGCATTCAACTCAGCTTTGTTTTATACACGCAACAGCAACTCTACTGGCAAAAACACCAGAATCAGAATAGGGCCCTAAACTGTGGCAAGCTTTTGACCTATGCAGCCTTGTTTGCTGTAGAAAGGTTGACTCTAAAGGTCTTAAGTCAAGGCTAAAGTCTCTTCAAACTTGAATAACCTCAGAACGATCCTTACCCTGTGTGAGAACTGTAGCTAATCTCATCTATTGTGAATGAAAACAAATAAGAGAAAAAGAGGTCCAGCTCCAAAGCCAAGGAAATCTAGACTAGTCAAACACAGCTACTTAATTTTCTTTGCATCTTGCTGTGTCCATACTGATCCTCCCCTAAGATGTCTTGGCAAGAGTTCTCCAAGCCCATTTTTAAGTATGTCCTTCCCTATTCTCTCTTTCTAAAGCAAGATATCCTGCCCCAGGCTACCAGTCTCTTTGATTTGTACTGGTACCTCTTCAGAATCTAGTGAATTGTCATCAAACTCCCTGGCTCCCTCAAGCCAGCCCTTGGTATTATAAATATTGGACTTTTTGAAATTGCATATGAAATCTTCATTGGCTCAGCCATTCTTAAGTCATGATTAATAATCAAAATAATAAAATGTAAAAAGAAAAGTTAATTACACCCATGCTGGTAACTAAAGTGAATAGATCTCTTGCACACAAAACAAATCCCTGTACATTGACTTCCTCTGAGTCACACCCCAATACACCCACGCCTCGCCTCACTAAGGTATTTTTCATGTCATCGTAGCCTAAAGCAAACACCTACACTCTCTCAGAGTCTGCAGAAGAGAGAACCCAACCTTGCAGCATTGGGATCAAAGGTGCAAACGCCACCATCTTCCCCAGGATGTCCTGCAATTAGTAGGCGATAACACGGGGATGGTGGCTTGGCCTGAGGTCATTTTTCTCAAGGGAGAGGGTGTGTGATGGCTTCTGATGTAGCAATAAGCTCCAGACAATGGGCCAGGTGCACCAAAGGAGGACCCAGCTCCTCTGAGGACCATACTTTGGATAGAGATCTTACACAATGTACATAATTTCAGACTGGGGCTTGCAGAGATGCTTGGACAAATGTGCATGGCTCTACATTCAAAAAGCAGGGAAAGAGAGAGAAGTATCGAGAAGTGAAAGAGAAGACAGATGCAGTGATAAGAGAGGAACAAGGGAGAAGAGAAAAAGAACAAAGATGAAGACTGAAGTGTTGGAAATGCTTTCAAGAAAATACAGTCTCTTGCTTCTCTCTGCTCTGTTTTGTTGGGTTTGCATTTATGAGCGCATCCTCATCTGATAGCTCCAGTTTGCTGCTACAAAGCAACCCTGGGCTAACAGTTTTGCAGGGTCCCGCTGCATGGACAGGGTGTTTACAGACAAACACTGTGCAACGACCTTCCACAAAGCATCTAGCTTCTGAAGAGCACAGAAAATTGAATAAGTATTCACGCTCTTGAGTTAAGAAGAAGGGCAGGTCACATTACGGTCATGCAGTGCCCTTAGTTTGCTGTGAACCAGCTTAGTTTGAAAGCCTCAGTAAATCTCAGCTGCCACAGAGTGACCTCAGGTGCCTCTGGGCTGCAACTGGTTCTCCTCACCTCTGTGTCACACAGCCTCAGCTCCCTGGCAAGCCTTCTGCCTGCTGTGGTTGTCCTCCTGCCAATGCTGCAACATGGCCGGACATCAGTTCCCAAAGCTGACAGCAGAAGCCATGGCCTGGCCCTGCCACCATCATACTGTTATCACCCAGCACACCCTGTGCTTGCCCCATGCTGGCTGCAGCTTCAGCGAGGTGGTCCGTACATCCCAATAGCAAGCCCCTACACTGGTTGTGTCTTCCAAATACCTGCTGGAGACAGAGCAGAAGACACTGTGACTGCATTCTCCTTGGGGCCACCAGACTTGTTGAGGAGGGTTTTACTGGGTCAAGTGCCCACCACCACCTTTGAGTGGCTGCAAACCCCTCAGGCAGGGCTGCAGCTGACCCTCAGTTCTGACATGTCATACATGTGATGTCGGTTGGATGGTGCTTGTCCTGGGCTACTTTGGGCAGCTCAATCATTATTTATTCAGGGTAAGACTCTTGTAATATCCAAGCCTGAAGCAACACCTTTTCATGCCAGCAGGGTTAGCAGTATAACCAACTCCAAAACTAGGGGCATTAGATATAGAAAGGACACTGAATGATCAGTCTTCATGGCCAATGTATTATCTGCAAGGCTTTATAGCATCAGAAGTTAGAAACAGAAGTTAAAACTGAGGTCAACAAGAGTGAGGGAAGCAGCATTTTCTTGCCATGCATTGCCTTCTCACAGCTGTGACCAGCAAAGCAAAGGCTGGGGCCACTGAACCGGATTTTCAGCAATAGTGGCCTTGAGACAGATGAGAAGTTGGGAGGACCCTCACCTCCTTCCCAGCTCACGTGGACATCTACTGCATCCCTGAATTTACAATGGCTGAAAATCCCAGGAAACAGAGAGGTGATGTGGGGAGCAATTACACTCATGTCAGTAACTGTGAGCTGAAGTGCTTCTGTACCTGACCATGCCGGCGGTGTCCCTCCCTTTCCTAATGGTATAGAAAAGGAACATAATTAGCAGCATGCAGCACACTGATGTGTTTCAAAATCTTTGCTGGAATACCAACACCCAGCCAAACAAACAGAGCAGAGCATGCTGCAACGAATATCTGCCCCATCTACAAATAAAAGCTCTCCTGATTTCAGAATTAGTAACCTGCAGTGAAGAATTCAGCCTACGGAGCTGCCAGGTCTATGCCAGGCAGACATGTATCAGGGCTTCTCTGCAGCAACCAAACAGACAGAGACCCATGAAAAGGTGATAGTGATGGCACAGTTGGATAGTCCCGAAATACCAGTTTCCCCATAAATACGCAAATCAATTAAAGGTTACGAAATGCAGTAATTTTCTATGGGTGTAGCTACATGCTTCTGAATTTAATGAGCAAGTAAATGAAATTGGGAGAGAGAAAGCAAAAACACACTTTGGGCTTTTACTGTTTTGTTCCTCAAAACCTACCAAACTTCACAAGCCTTAGATCACACCTGGTGACCCTTACAGGACCTTCCAGTTCATGTCATCCTGCAAACAGTCAGTCACTCCTGCCCGCCATCCCCTTGGGCATGATGACTCTTGGGAGGAGAGAGGAGTAGGAGAAGGAGAAGAATTGCCTGTCAGGCATAGAAAGTCAGACACTTAGATGGGATATAGTCCAACCAATTTTACG
This sequence comes from Grus americana, assembly GCF_028858705.1. Taxonomy (NCBI): domain Eukaryota; kingdom Metazoa; phylum Chordata; class Aves; order Gruiformes; family Gruidae; genus Grus; species Grus americana. Next base: position 16,443,877 of record NC_072860.1, read on the forward strand.
GATGGTGTGGGGAAAAGAAATTGGCTAGAAAAAATATCAAAAAGCAAAGACCTGCAGAGAGCATTAGGACTGGAAATGGACTAAGTCCAATATTGCCCCATTTTCTGTCCTTTGAAGAGAGTTTTCTTTTTCCAAAGCCAGATGAGGAACTTTTAGCATCCAGAAAAGTTTTATATCTCCTGCAGTAGGACATCCCTATCCCTACAAAGGACAGGCATCTCTGTGTGTTCCTCTCTCTCAAAGAGCAGAATAGTTTCGCAGATGAACTTCAGGTGAACCCTTCATAATGCCCCAACTTTGCCTCTTAGCTTATGACCTGATCTCCTGGGTATCCTACCTTTAAAAATTAAACAATTCTTTTGTTCTTTTGGGGCAAGCGTTCACATATGCCTACGAGCCTTTTGGCTTGTTTGCCTTGCTTACTTTACACAGTGAAAATTTCTGCTAATTCAGAGCCATGACTGAGAACTCTACCCTCCTTTCATTCTCTCTTGTATTTTTTTGGGGGGTCAGCAGCCCATTTTTTATGAAGAGGTGATATGGTGAGTCATTCCACTGGCTTCCCAAGGCTGGAGGAACAATGAGGACTAGCCCATGTGCAGGCAATAATAGGCTTTCTGAATCATTCTGCAACAATTTCTTGGCATTGCACTTAGGAGATGAGATACACCTCCAGATTTCTCCACTCCCCAAAATAGAAGATACTGCCACTTGGGCACAGAAAAAGTAGGAATAGTGTTGCAGTGCCATTAGACCTGGTCATAGAATTTCCTTATCTTAGTTTTTGGTGCACAATCCCATATTTGGTTGCAATTTTCTGCTTGCAAACCCACTTCTGGGACCACGTTTGTCATGCTACATGCCTTAGTCCTAAATGCTCCAGCCATGATCGAGGACTTGGTCCCCGATTCAGGAACTGATGCTCTTAGGTGTGACCAGATAGCTGGCATTCTTTCCAGGAGAGGGCAGCAGCCCTTGCTCAGCCCAAGGCTACTAGCCCAGAACTACTAAACCCACTGCTTTCTGGTCACTGGGAATTTTGATAGTAAAAAACAAGATTTCTGCTGTACTGGGATGCAGACAGAAGCATGCTGCTTTCATTGAACAGCAGGTATGGAAAGCAAACACTTTGCTTCTGATTGAAATGTTTTCATTAACCAGCAAGAGATTGCTTAAAAGAATACAAAGGTTCAAATTCTAGAGTGTAAACTGAAGTAAGGAGAAAATTGTTAAATGAAATGTTCTTTTAGCCACCCCCCCCCCCTTGGCTAAAAGACTTTAAATCCCTTTAAACCCCTTATTTGGCTCTATTCCAAGCTTATTAATTTTACAGAACTAAAAATAAACAAAAGAATACAGTAGAATTTAATATCAAAACCCAAAGAATCTACAATTTTTCATTAAAAACCAGGGACAAACATTTTGCCTGGCTTCTCAATCATTAAAAAAAAAAATCTGACTTCTAGCACTACTATATCTGAGCAGGGTCTTTAGCTAACAGATGCGTCAGTAGGATCAATATAACAGTATTCATGTCCTGGAATAATTTCTCTTTCACTTCAGTTACAGAAGAGAGATCATTGAGTGTAATTGTCGACACAAGACCGGTCCTCACTAACACTGTGCCCTCCCAAACCAGATCTCAGCTTTGTACATTGGACTCCTCCTGAGGTCAATTTATTGCTGCACAACCATCCCGTTCTCCATGTAATGGGGCAAGGGGAATTCAACTCACTTCTAATAAAGAACCATTCCACAACCCTTATTTTAAATTTGCATTACATAGAAATCTTTAAAAAGAAGGTGTCGTTAGGCCAGAGGAGCTGGCTCTGCAACATGCTTCTTCGGTAATAATATCTTTCACATTCTGTAACTTCTGAAATATAGGTATGACATAAACCCTATGGAGGCTCATATCACCAAGATACTGTTAACTCAAGCCCTGCAGCCCTTCTCACTGGGTGCAGAGCAAAAACACTGCAGCCAATCACCCTCCCATAGTAAGCAAAGATGCTTGGATACTGTGCCCTGAAGTCACATCCTGCCTTCAGTGGTAACCCTAGAAAGACTATCTTTTCAGTTTGGTCATTAGATAATTTACAAAAATATCCCATGCTGTGATCCCAGCACAAAGGGCACACAAGAGCACAGGTGGAGCTCTGCCTCGCCTCAGGAGGATGCTAAGTTAAAACCAAAGTGCAGGTCGGTGCCGCCAAGGGCAGTATGGCAGCATTTGGCCTTTTGGATAGGTCTCCTGGTTGGAGAACATGTATTGTTACTCTGGGACACCTGAGCTCAGCTCTGTGCTTTGGGACAGGCTTCTTTTCAAACCAGGGGCAGGTACATTGGTTTTGTGTTAGTGTGAAAAGTTTTGAGGAAAAGTACCTTCAAGATAGATTTTTAGCTACTGTGGTGACACAACCACACAAGGGTGCTAGGAAATTAGATGGTCTGCTTCCTGTCCTCCTCCCACACTGGTCAGGATGCTTCAGCGCGTGATGAAGTTGCTATTGCCTAATGGGCTATTGCACATCATCCGACATGGTGCAAGTGATTATGTCCTGGTCTTTGCCTGCAGCAAGCAAATCTTGGCTCTCTTTCCTCACATGTTAAATGTAATTTGCTGCAAAGTAGGTGTCCATATGTGCGCTGTTATCATACGGCAATGGATATTGTTGAGCTGCTGTAACGTGAATAGTGCCTATGCCCTTCCTGGCACAAAGAAAGGCAGGCTTGACTTCACAGACCGCTTAAGCACATGCTGGCTGACATACAAACTGGCCAACTGGAGTCTATAAAACTGCTTTTGTGGCCACATGCTTTGCTGGAGCTGGGTCCCTGTGTCAAGGGCATGAAAATGAAAGGTGCTAGCACCTGCATTTCACCGGGCCAGGCAAGCTTTACAAGAAATACCACCCAGCAATCCATCCACTGTGAGGCACAAGCCTTATGTACTGTGTAGTTTGTAAATAACTTCAAATTCTGGAGGTAACATAGCTTATTCTTACGTTTCCCTTTTCTTTCTTTCTCTTCTTCCTATTTATATTAGGTAAAGAGGTGAACTGGCTGAAAAATATTTCTTGCTTTCCTAGAGAGCTGTATTTGAAGAGAGAAATCGATCTCTTGAATGAAAACTGTAAAATGGCATGGCTTGTAAAACAATATGGATTTTTGGCGGAAAAAAGTCAACAATATGGGAAAAGTAAAGCTTGAAAAAAGCAAAGACCACTTGCACAACCTGGGGAAGGAAGTGTCCTGAAAATCTGAAAAGCAATCAGCTAGAGATCTTCTGACAATTGCTTGTATATTGAGAATCTTTAAGTTAGACACCTGTCTCTGCAACTCAGTCACGGGGTTGTGTGCCTAATGCCTAAAACTCAGCACTCAGACCCAGGCCCATGTGTCGTTAATCCCAGCTGAGCCAGTCCTTCATGATTTTGATCAAAGAAATGCAATCCTGCAAAGCGTAGGCAAGACTACCAGAAAACCAGATACATAAAGCAGGACAGACGATTGAGCTGCAATTCCACAGAGGCATTAAACTCACAAACTCTTAGCTTTTTGTTTGTAAAATACTCTAGCTATAGAGAACAACATGGATTAAACAGTATCTCAGAATTGGGCTGTCTTCCAGACTCCATCTCACCTCTCCAGAGAGTCTGACTGACAAACCCCTGGTATTGCAGAACAAGAAATGTTTGAAGGCTGGTGCCTCTGGGTGCTCCTGTGAAGCTGTCGGTGCTTAAATACCTGCATCTGTGGTCTTGAATAAATACTAAATTTCATGGAAGAATTTTGCTTCAAGTGCTTTCCCTTCATGTACAATGGAGAACATCTTTACCAAAAAAAAAAAAAAAAAAGCAGGGGGGGAGGGGTGGGAGGAAGTTCTTTTCATTTGGAAAGGTCCTTGGAGAAAGAAAGGAGGGTCACAAACACTCTTCAGTGAGGCACATTCACCCTGAAAGTGTTTGTGTGAGCATCATGAAAATGTTGTGGGCCTCAGCTAGCTGGGGAGCGGAAGCTGTGCTCTTCAGGCAGGTGACCAATGAGACACTCCTTGCGGCAGCTGATGACTAGTGCATAGTCAGAACAATCGTTGCGGTGAAGAGCATCTGAATAACCAGCAAGGTGGGTGCATGGCCAAACTCAGAGTGAATAATTTAATGCAAACTATCTGTAAAATTGTTTGCACAACATGAGGTCATACTTAAGGACAAAATTTGATGATAAATTTTGTCTGTTAAGGTGAGAAGTGATGGTTGGATTGGATTTCAGAGACAAAAGATGTTTTGTAAGAGTCACTTTTCCATTCGAGGACCTCCTTTTCCTCTGCTGAGTCCTGACCTGACATACCTCAACCTCAGCACAGTTCTGACTGCTGTTGGGATGGAAAGGGCCAATGTCTGCCAGGCAAAAGCCATATTACAGGGGCACACTGACTGCAGCAGGTCCTGAGCATACTGACTACTGCAGAGGACTACCTGAGTCTCACAGCAGGACAAAGCACACTTTAAATAGCCTAAGCAATACATGGGGAATTCCTCCCAACTAGACCCAGACAGCAGTGAGCTTCGTCGATGTTTTGGACCTTCATCCAAAGATCACAGATCATTGTTTTCTCAGAAAGAACCAAATCAAAAACCATATACACAATGCAAACTTGGTAGCCAGATTTAGGTGACTGGCTGTTACAGAAACTTGGACTATGCTAGGCAGTAAATAAGTAGAGGAAAAAAAGAAACTGCTTACAAACTCAACTAAAATGCAAGAGAAGCAACGGGTGGCCACAGGCAGCCACTGGGGAGAAGATGCAGACAGTAAAGACTTCTGCACAAAGAAGTGAAAGTCTTCATACCAGATTCAAGGCTTTTAAAGCAAAATGTGTAAGCAGGAAGAAGGATCTCCTCCCTCCGCTCTTTTGTCCTCTCTATCAGATTAAAAAAGAGCACATGCACGTGCGAGAGAGAGACTTCCTTAAGCTCCCCTCCAGAAAAGCAGATAGGCAGCAGCAGCTTTGAATTCTGCGCTTGGGGCAACTGCTGCTCTGGTCTCCAGTGATGCCTATTCTCTGTCTGCCTGACTGTGGGACTACAGAAGACCACAGCATGTTTTCCCTCCTTGTCATGTACTTTGTGAACTCCTGAAAGGCAGATGTTACTCCTTTCCTGTGACTGGATACTCGTTGCAAATTTCTTCAAAACTGCCTGCTGAGCAGTTACTAGCTTGATTTCTTCCCCAGTATGAAAAGAATTCACCATTACCTTAGAAAAAATAATCATCTTGTCCAAAAAAAAAAAAAAAAAAAGATAGCTTTTACAAAAAAAAAAAAAAGAAATTACAGAAACAGAAGAAAACTCATTAAAAAGTCCTCCTCTGATGTGTGTCAAAGGAGTTACAAATGAAAGTTATCACTTGCTCAAAAACACAAGCAGCAAGGAGGGAAAGTACATAGTGTCTCCAGTGCAAGTATATGAACACGTTGCCATTTGTCAGCCATAGCAGCAGGTTGCCTTCCAGAAAAACTGGCCACTACGTGAGAGGAAAGGAGATCCATGGACTCTATGTAAACACATCTAAACCTGCAGAGCAAGGGTAGTGGCACGCATTAGGGACACCATGGCTGGCTCTCAGCCACGGTGAAGGTTCCCAACATTACAAACGATGGTACTTTTGACCAGGTAACTTGAAAGCCTTGCAGATGAGCTCTCCTTGCATCTTCATAGATGCACAGGGAATGACAAGCTGCAAACTCACATGCAGGGAAAACTTGTTAATCCTACCACCCACCATCAGGAAAACACGTTGCCACTGAGGGGCAGCTGGAAGAGCAATGCAGCAGGAGATGTGAATGCCATGCTTTTCTGGCAGCTCTGCACCAAGTGCATCGGTGCGCTTTCCTGCTGATCAGTTTCCCAGGCCATTTATTGAGCTTGTAAAAAAACCCGAAACCCACAAACAAGCATGAATTGTGAGGGTGGCAGGCCTCTGAGGGCAAGCCTGTTAACACCCTGAGGGACTGTAAGTGCCTTCATTAGCTTTTTTGCCAAGTCTGCTTCTGCAAAGGGTCATCCAGGGAGCAGAGGGAATGACAGCATGGTGTGAAAGATGAGAGGGAAGGAGAGGAAGGTACGCAGAGGTGCCTGGGCAACGCTGCCATCCATCAGTCAAGACAAGCAGCTGCCGGACCCCTGAGCATAAAGGGAAAGGGACTTGGGTAGCCCATTTGTTTTGCTTTCACCACATTCTCTGCACAGCCTGTCATGGTCCCGTATTGCCACGTCCCCTCATCTGCGATGAGCTTACCCAGCACCCGTTCCTGCAGAATGCAGTCGCCCCTCTCCATGGTCCTCACGGTGACGGATTTAGGGCACTTACCATGGCAATGCAGCTACAGAAGGGAGCTTCTGAGCCTGAGTGGCAGGGCCTGAGGGCACAGGAGCTGGCATGCCCAAGAGGAGAAAATCCTTTCGCCCCGCAGAGGCCCTGACCCGTGCTAAGAGCTGGCCGGTTCCCACAGGACTCCAAGGCTCCCAAATCTGCCCTCAAAACTTGGGTCCAGTCCTGACACCCCTGACACGTAGGTAAGTTCAGTGCGGAAAACAGCACATATCTGTCCCTCACACCCAAAGCTGTCAGGGTGAGGCTCACAGCCAGCCTGGACAGGTTTAGAGGTCACCAAACAGTTATTTGGGCAGAAAACCCATTTAGATGTGCTTTACAATCCCACATCATATATGAGGGCCGCCTCAGTCACACAGGCACATAAGTAAACCCTTCAAGCAGAGACTGACCTTAATTTACCCCATCTCACTCGCCTAAAAGCACTCCATTTTCATGCTTTAAGCTGTGATGGACTCATAGCATTGGGCACAGCTCTGCTCAACCATCTCTGGCTTCTGCCATGGAACAGCGATCAGAAACTTAGCAGGGCACTGGGACACCTTGCTGGGGCCAGAACAGAGCAGGATTTTTCTGTAAGATTTTCTACTTTTCAGAATACCAGCATTTTTCATGAAATGTAACACATAATTAAAATCCAGCTTCGATGAAACTTTCCTTGGGTTGGGAAGTTTCTAACATCCAGAGTGGGATTCCTGATAACTAAAGGAGGGACAGGATTAAGAAAAAACCAAGCAAGCTCCTGCTGCACAATGGCACCCTGATCAAGTGCAAAACTGGAAACCTAGGGCTGGGGTCAGCCCAAGGAAAGACCAGTTGGGTTGCTAAAAGCTTACATGGGTGGAAGAGGTGACCGGACACATTAATGGAATTTGCAGCCATTAAGTATCAAGAAAGTATTGGGATGGTCTGGGAAAGGACATGGGGTGAGCACCACTACTTGCCCTGTTTTCAGACTTATTCCAAGCCATAAATGGGTACAGCCAGAGACAGGGTTTGGGCTACACAAATCCTCAGCCAGTATGGACATTTCTTAGTGGCTCTGTGGGCTCCTTATGGACTTCTCCTCTAGAAACAGCTTCTTTTCCATATAAATGCCTAAATGTTCATTGGATTAAAGTACACACGTTGGATGTTATAGTTCACTGGTCAGGGCTGGCAGGTGGTATGGAAAGCTTAAACACAAGTTCCCCAATTCTCTCTTGGGTTTCAGCATATGAAAGCTTCAGCTGTCATTTCAGTGAGAGACCAAATAACACAATCTTGAGAGCTCCTCCAAAATTCAATTCCCCTCCAGCAGCTCCAATTCTACGAAAGGCTGAATTTGCAAAAGGTGCTACAATATTATAAGCTGATGATATCACCCAAGACACTGGCAAATGGCTCAAAGGTCCCAAGCTCTGCTTGCTGGTAACCATGGCACTGCAAATTCTGTTTGCTAAATACTGGCCCTGAAAGGGAAGGCAAAGGTGAGAAGCTCACAGAAGGCAGGCTATGGTGCACGTTGCTAAGCCACTGAGCAATAACATGTTGTGTGTCTCATGGGAGTGTTCTGATCAGTCAGAACAGGCACGTGACTCAGCCCTACCAACATTGAATCGAATCTTGTAAAGGACATGGCTAGATTTCATTTCTACCTCTTCTTACCTGTAGGGGATAGCAGAAGAAGAAAATGAAATCCCAGCAAGAAAACCATTTCAATTTAATTCTCTTCACAGAAACATCAAAAGACCAAACTGCCAAGCAGGCTAATTTTGCAAATGCTGGATATGTCCTTGATGCAAGTTAGCCAGGCCTTTTCAAAGTCACCCATCAATACTCGGTCAGTGGGAGTACAATTAAATTCCCAGTCACCAGGAACCACCACCCTCAACTATCCCAAGCTTTGGAGATGAGGCTGGCGTTGGACAGGAGAGCGAGAAGTGAGCTGAGCTCTGAACCCTTGCAGCCTTAGGAACCCAACTTCCATTAATCTTCCACTGAGAAGCAAAGAGCTTTGATGCTGCTCAATAAAACTCAGCACAGGGATCCGTGTTCGTGAAATAACCAACTGGCCAGGCTACATCCATACTGAAACCTGAGTCCAACAGTGTGGTAGCTGGGTCAGCCTCCCTAAAACTCTGCACTGCTCCATGAAGACTATCCTTTGACCAAAAAACCAGCTTATTGTCCCCATTGGAACCACATGCCTTTGAAAATGTTACCTGTCTATCCTTCAGCCTAAATGTCAGCCAGGGAATGAGGGGAAGGAAAGCAAACAGCCACTGAGTGATGCAAAATAGGTGCAGTCAGCAGCTACCCTAGTGAGTCACTCTTGTTGTCTCTGGCATGTTGGGGGTTTAGGGCAGGATAAGGCTCTCCCTGTTCACCTTTCCTGGCCACCCTATGCAGATGTTTCTTGCAAGTATGAGTGTTGAAGAGCCTCAAGTGCTTCTGCAGACACTAAACTGAATGTGGTTAGTCCAAGTCATAATTTACCAATACCAGCTGGCTCCTGGGATGAGCAGAAACATGTTGGGGTCAGGACATGTAAAGTAGCCCTATTAAATTATTTTTCACTGGCTGTCTGTGCTCGTGCTCGTGAATGCAGTTTACGCATAACTCATGAAAGGAGCTGCGGTGAGAGCAGGTGAAGGAGAGGATGAGGTTCATGCTCCCCATGATTGTAGTGTGGCTAGTCTAGCAGGCACCATGGCAAGTTCTTTACTGGGGAGCAACTCCTGTGCTGATGCTCAGAGCGGAGGAGAAAACTTGCATCAGGAATCCCACTTCTGCTGGGAGGTTCCCTGCCTTACAGCTGGCAACCTCTCAAAAGAGACAAGGTCAAGGATCAGTGAGTGCATTGGGATAGAATAAAAGCAACCCCTATTACTCCCTTCCCCCAGCTCTCTGCAGCACATGAAACTGTGCTTTGGAAAAGTCTAAATTCATACTCTAATTCTCTTGATTCCTACATGCAGCACTCCTGTCCTTCTTCAGCACTGCTAGCATAGCCTCCAGAGACCTAGTTGGGCTTTTTTATTTTCAGAAAGTCTGCTCTTACAGCATTTTCAACTCAATGTAGGGCACCAACACAACCGGCTCCTCTTCTTGTACCCAGAACTATTAACCAGCAAGCTTTCTACCCCACATCTGTGACAGTTTCAGGGATAGGTCAGCACCAAACCTCTGGTTTGGAAACTGGCTTTTTTATAACACATGGCTCAGACTCAAAGGCCTGTATACAGGATCAAAGTGAAGTTTCACCCCATTATGTCAGTGGCAGTATTCTCATGCTTCATAAAGGTTCAGAGTCCTGAGCCTTCAAATGCAACTGTGCCACCCACTGCATAAAACCTCTGTCTCAGAGGCCAATGCCCCTGTTACACACCAAATGTCCGAGGGGCGCTTACTGCACCTTCCATCGGCGAATGTTAGTTATGTGGGAGAGCATGTGTACTGCTGCGCATACGGGTGCTATTCACAGCTTTCTAACTCCTCTTTTCCATGTCAGTCTCTGCCTCAGAAGTGGCCTTTACCATCAATGAGTGACACCTGCAGCTCTCTGCAGCTTATAGGTAATGCAGGTATTTAGCAAGAGTCTGAATGTCTTGAAGCTACTATGGGCTAGAAATGCTTTTTCAGAAGATGCTGTACTGAAGTTTAGGTATAGCAAGAGAGAGTCATGGACATTAAAAAGATGGCAGATAGCTCTTCTCAGTGTCTAAAGGGCCACTGGGTCCTTCACCTCCCTATCCCACCAACAGCATTACCTGTGGCCACCTTCTTGCACATAGCCACCTGGTGACTGGAATGTTTGCAGAGGGAAGGGTAGTGCAAAAGGAAAGTCCACAATCTTCCCTCCTAATTTCTTTTCAGGACCCAGTTCAGCCATAATGCCTGTTACTTTTTACTTTAGGGAGAGAAGTGTACTTGGCACAAATTCTGGTGGTTTTTTTTTTTTCAGTCCCTGGATCTTCTCCACCCTCCATCATATTGCACCCACCATCTGGATCTGTGCACTTTTTGGAACCTGGATTCATTGCTCACATGCATATGGCAACTAGCAGACACCATCCCTGTATACCGCACTATCAGTAGCAGAGCACAGCAGCAATTTTAAACAAAGAACCATTACAAACCTTCTTAGTTTTCCAGTGAGAGTTTCAGCGCATTAGGACTGCAGGATCCACTCTGGATACGGCGTATCTTTTGCTAACCACACTAAGCTCTTTTGAAAAACAGTTTCTATATGACGAAAGGCCCTAATTAAGCACACAGCAGCCGAGGCAAGTTCGTTGTATTACCTTGTCAAAGGCACACTCAGTTAATCCTCGCGGAAAGTCCCCTCCAGTCCCCTGAAGTCATTGTAACATACACACAAGTGTGCGTGTATGGGTATAAATAAAAAAATGCATCATGGGCCTTGGTCACCAAATCTGGCCTTATTTGTAAGCGCTCCCCTTACCACAGCCTTTTCTAGCCTTGACACGATGGGGAGGAGGAAGGTGTCACCTGTTGGTGTCCTTGACAGATGTAAGTGTGAGCATGTGAAGGCAAGCATTTTAGAAACAGAGAAGGAGGCAAAACCACTCTCAGCAGCAGCGAAGGGTCTGGCAGAGCCCCCTGATGAAAGGTTCAATACTGAACAAAAATGAAAGCTACTTGGAGTAACAGGGAATTAGGAGCTGGAGAAAATGCAGAGCAATGCGTCTCTGCTCTGGGAGCAATGGTGAGTGGTACCAATGGCAAGGCACATTAGCACGCAGAACCAGCCTCCACGTAACCTGCTCAGTCTAGGGATGATCATGGCTTGCTAAAAGGTTTCTAAGGAAACATAAGACAAATACGTTTTTGGACCACAATCGTGACAAATCTGTCACACGATCATGCCTGTCCTCCATGGAATGTATTTCTCATGTACGCTGCAAGACCTGAGCTACCTTCTAGTGAACTTTTAAGATTTTATGGCAATTTTGGTTTTTGTTTATAATCATTTGTGCTTTCCAAGAAAAGAACTGTTTGGATTTAGTGATTTTCCATGAAAATTTGAAACAGACAGGAGAATTTGTTTCCTTGTTGTGTGCCTGAAATTACTGAAAGAACATTTTCATATCATTTTACAGATGCTGCTTTCTTCCTTCACCCATTTCATCATCTTAGGCTCGCATACATGTGTAAACTTCACAGCAGTGAGCACAGTCAGACTGTCTCAGGTTCTGGGCACTGCTGTAATGCAGCTACTAATAGGACTATGCACAATTCAGCATCTGGTGTGTCCTCTGTTCAGGACATTAGAGCAAAGGAATGGCTCCATGAGCTAATATATTAATTATTTATCTTTGCCTTCTTTAACCAGAAGCAATTGTATCCTTGAAGCATGGTGAAAGAATATTGATTTAAAGTGTGTCTTTACGCACTCATGTACACACACACATACGTGCGTACAGAGCCTCAAACAGAGCTGCAGTGAGGATGCACACAAATCCCATTCTCCCGTGTGTTAGCAGTGCCAGAAGGCCACAGGGAAAGAAAAGCATTCTCTACTTAGCTGAGCACTGGGAACCTGTATTTCAAGTCATTTCTGTTTGCAGAACTAAGCTGAACTCCCCTGCAACCCAGGTGGGAGGCAGAGCAGCCCTCACTCCCGGCAGGGACGCCAGCTGCAGAACTCCTCATATCCCCCATGCACGCAGAGGGCAGCTTGCAGCACAGCCGGCCCCGAGAGGAGGAAACCTCCACAGCAGGCAAGGGCAGAGCATGTGCCAGTTCCCCAAAGGCCTGACCTGCAAAACATCAGAGGCAGCAGCCCTGCTAACCCTCGATGAGCTGAAGGTCAGGGAAACAGGAGTTTGGGAAGCTGCTGCTTAGGTACCAGGGAGCAGGGACTGGTCCTTCAACCTCTGATGCCCAGGGGCATGAAAAGTGCCCGATACCTCATCCTTATTTCAGCAGCGTTTGGGCAGCCCAGGATGTTCCAGCTTGGAGCAAGTTTGGACAGGAGATTGCAAGTGTTCCCAACACAAGGGATGCCCCATTTTCTACACAACCGCACAGCTGCCATACCAGAACTGGGCAGAACTGGAAAATTATACCATATATTAATGCAGCATGTGAGAGGGTTATGGTTTACCTTTTGTTCTTATTTAATGAGAGGGCGGGAGAGGAGGGGGTTAAGGGAGGGGTGAGATCATGATAGATGAAGAGAACTTGCTTGGCTAACTCTCCATAGCCTGTAGCTACTGCAATATTTATGAAAGGGAAGGTGCACCTTGGCAAGTTAACCTGCCTGAAATTGGAAGGTTTCAGATGAAAGGGAAACCCTGTAAAGTAAAATTGAACTGTGCTGGAGAGGACCACAGTGGCAGGGTAAGAAAAGATACGTCCTCACCAAAAGTCTCTATTTCTGAATGCTTTGCTTTGCCCCAAAAAAAACACAAAGGAAAGCAACCTGGCCAGGCCAGAGCACAGGAACTCCCTCTTCTCTATTCGGCAGAAGTCCTCCGGCGTGTTCTAACACTGCACAATTGCACTGACCATGAAGGTGGAAGGGCCCCATCCTGACATTGGCTGATTTCTACTGCATTTTGCTGAATTTTGAGGTTATTTGCACAGACAGGGCAGGGCCCTTTGGTGTCCCCTACAGGTCTGCTTTTTCAAGAGGAAAACCTTGAAGATGCTATCATTAATGGCATTTCCTGCTTCTCATACAATTCTTATTGACTTAAAAAAAAAAAAATTTCTGCCAGTGTTAACAAAATTTCTTATTTACCAAACACTGCATCAATGGAGGGCTTGGACCGTTTTAGAAGAAAAAAAAAAAAACCACTTAGATGAAAAAAGTATGAATTTCAAGATCCTGCAAAATATTCTCTTGATTTCTTTTTAGCACAAGACATGGAAACAACTTTGAAAAATTTCAGAAAATATTTGATATAATATAGATAAATTTTAATTAAGATCTTGCCTGTGGGCAGACCCACAGCCCTGGCATCTCAACTCTCATCTACCAGCGCAAGGCACTCCCAGTATCCTGTCCTCCCATGGAGAGAGCAAGCTCTGTGCACACGGGGATGAGTTTCTTTATTTGCTTAACTGTTTCCTCCAGAAAGATGGCTCCAAATCAAGGTGACAAGCCACTGTTGCAATTGAAGGGACATTTATTTTTTAATTTGGAAGAAAAGTTTAGACCTTTCTCATTCTCTTCTCCCACCAAAAAGAAGGGTTTCAACCAAACTGGATGAATGGCTGTGCTTTCTGTTGCTTTCATTTTTTAATTATAATTTCCCTAATTTTGATCTCAACCTATCAGTAAAAACAAGAGAGCAGTCTGAAAGCTTCAGACAAGAATGGTGTGATTTTTCCAGCAGTTTTTCCTTATTGTCCCTCCCTTCCCACGCCAGCCCTGGCGCACGGGGGCAGGGGAGGGGAGTGCTTGGCTGTCTGCAGGTTCTCACACCCCTCTCCTGTCTAGACCAGGGCTACGTCTGATTTTCTATCACCCCAAGGCTACAACTTCCAGTGAAGAAAACATTAAATTCAAAACCATCTGCCCATCCTTCCAAAATGTCAAAACCCATCAGAGGCCGAATTCCCACGTTTGGCATCAGAAACCCTCCTGTCCATTTTCCAGCTTTAACGTCGGCGTTGCTCAACCCATGACGTTAAACACTCGCACAACATGTTTGGGGCAGGGATAGACATTCACATAAAGCAAGGATTTCATGGGGGCACTGTGAAAAGAGCAGATATAGCATGGGGCAACGGTGCTGGGAGCTGAGGAGGATTTAACCAATTTACATTTACTCCTCGTCTGACTCGTACTGCTGTCCTCTGACCTTTCCCTCCAGAGACCTTCAGCTCAAGCTTGCCTGCTGCCGACCGGGCCAGGGTTTCGTTTGCGGCATTAATCACAGGCAGCCCTCCCCGACGTCTCGGTGGCAAGCCGGGGTCAGCACTGGTGTGCTGGGAGGGGAGGAGGAACAAGGCTAGTCAGTCAATCTGCTGCCTGGTGTCATGAGTGATTTGTGGCCCGCTTCAAACACAGCCATTGATCTGTCCTGCTTTCCCCAGCACGCTTGTCAGCGTGTAATAAAGCCAGTGGGAATTCCTGTGTGTTGAGTCAAAGAACTTAAGTATGCTCAGGTTTGCTTATTTAGAAAAACACACCTGAAGTCTCCCCATTTGGGAAGCAGCTCAAGATTTACAATCCTGTAGAAATTTGCAAGGGTAAGAACAAGAAATACAACCCCAACCAGCCCTTCAGGCAGCCGGCCAATTAATCTTTCCTTTGCTGTCTGCTGCTTGTTCGCCTTTCTGCCTTCAGCAGTTTTGGAAGATCTAAGCCAGGCAGCGGCAGTGACTTCCTCCCGCCTGGCCTGCAGTGAACCCCCGAGAGCCGTCCCAGAGGTGAACCCAGCGATTCCCTGGGCTGCATCTCCCGTAAGGGCTGCTCTGGAAATCACCTGCCACTCTCAGCATGGGTTACCCTCGAGGCCAGGCAAAACGCCGTGCACTCCCTGGCAAGGCACAGCCACCTGCAGCTTACGAGCAAATGTCCACGCAGCTTGGGGACAGCTTGAACTCAGAGCACCACCGACCCCACCAGCTCTGTGACTGGGCGACCTTTCTAAGAATGGTTCTCCCATCACCTGGGATTGCTGCAAGGAGGGAGGAGGTACAGTGGCGAGCCAGGTCAGACAAAACACATCTGTGCTATTGACACTGCAGGATGATGCATGCTAAGGGACAGCACGGAGCACTGATTTCTCTCCCCACTGCTCCTGAAAGGCCGCCTGGAGCCACGGCCCCATGTGGGTTTGCATCTGTGCAATGTAGGTTGAAGCAGAACATGGGCTGAAGGGCAGGTGAGGCGTCTTGCCTAAAATACAGCACACATGATGTCACCGGCCACGAGAGGGTTAATATTGTTCTGCCCTTGCAGGGTCTGGCCTTAATTGTAGCATCAGTGACTTCTCACTTCCAGTACCCGTCAAGAAGAAAACATTGCTCTACTGCTTAGCACGGGCTATATATTTAAAATGCTGAAAGGATAACACTTGTCCGGTATGATGGGGGAAGGCATCCTATTCTCTTGCTTTGCACTTGATTAAAAAACCCCACCCAAAACAAATAATAAAAAACCCCCAACTCACATTTTCTCATGCAACATTTTAAACCAAAAAATCCGCCTCTCAGATCAGAAACATGTCAAGCAAATGTGTCAGCAAGCTCCCAAAATTCCACTTGTCAAGAGTAATTTTCCTAAATGTAGCATTTCCGATATGTTCTTCTTTTTCTAATCAGAAAACATTGACAGATGAAGCTAGTCAAAAAGAAGTTGATAAGCCCCAGAAATTTTTATTCTGACAAAATATTCACTTTCTCTACAAAGAAAATTCCCGTTAATGATTACTATGCAGTAGAATAAATGAGATTGCAGAGCAGAGCTGTTCCACAGATCTCATTAAAACTGCTAACCGGGGAGCACTGCATGCTCTGCTTCAGAGCTCTCATGAATGCTCAGATCCTCTGGAAAGGCAGGGGTGAACCATTCGCATCAGGTACCTCAAAAATCACAGAATTCCCAATCAGTGGCCATTTAAAAGATGTTGGCCCCAGTTCAATGGATTTTAACTTTCAGCTACTGTACATGTCATAACAATCAAACTGTGTGAAAAGAGACACAGAGAACGGCAAGTTCCTAAGAAATATTAGTGCCAAGTCTTGTTGAGTAATGAAGGAAAATGCTCACCTATGGGACTTTCCACAATTCTTATCAGTTATCAACATCCCCCCCCCCCAAGAGACATGCATCCTCCAGTCTCGCTTTTTTCTGGGATGAACTTCCCAGCACCCTGGGGAGGGGGGAATAGAAAATCCTGCTTGTACAAAACACTGAAGTGCCATTAAAATGTTGATATTTAAAACACTCAGTCACATTTGGACAGCCTGGGAAGGTCACCACACAGTGGTGCTGGATTCCCCAGCCCAGTGTATAAAACAGCTTCTGGTCTTGCCCAGCCAAGCACTATTTCCAATAAACCCTGTCTGCATTGTTGTATCTTCCCATCCTGCCACTCAAAGGGCCGGGGAGAGTGGGGAGGAGGAGATCTCACAGGAAAAGAGGCCATTTTGTGGCCAAAATCATAATTTCCAGGGCAGAGAGAGTGATTTCTTGCTTTCTGTACTTCAGTTTTTCCTTGCCCTCTCCAGTCACTACAGAGTTGTCACTTCAAGGAGGGCAAAGACATTGAACACCCCAGCACTGGGACTGCCAGCATCTCTTGTGTAGATTAACACCACTAACGCCTTCTCCTTTCTGGGGCAGTTTTTGTGGCTTTTCTTGTCCAGAAAGCAAGTAATAAAACCAGCCAGTTTGTCCTACTAGCAACACAGATGCTGCCTCATCTCTATAGCAGAGGGAAGCTTTTTCCCAACAGACTCTGCCTGGCTAAATCCTACTGTAGCAACCAGCTGGAGTCTACATGTAAACAGCACACACATCTGAAAGCAGCTGGGCAGCTTCTGTAAATGCTGGCATTCGCAGTCAAGCACTCGGAGCCCCACTCAAGTGGAAAAATTGTCTGCAGTGCAATCCCTGCAGTAGGGAGCTCTTAGCTTCGTGATCAAACCCAGGAGTGGTTTCGCTGAAAATCCAGCGACTAGCACAAATTAAAGTGGCTGCAGGGAAAAGGCTTTGCTAGTACACTTTGGACCTTGACTTCAATGTTGACATCCTCCCGGCCAAACAGGAATCAGTCATGAAATATATGGCAGCCCCTCAGTGGGAAAAAGACAGATTTATGGGGATCTGGGGACATTGGTTTATACTGGCTGAAAATCTAGCTGTAAATATCTTACAAAACTTGGTGGAGAAGTGTGCAGACCACTGCCAAGAGGGATGCTCCATCCCAGGGCTTTAGAGAAGGCAGAGGCAAATTTGAACCTGTGACTTCCCCAAAATCACCCAGCAGATACCCAGCAAGAGAAGCGCTGCATTTGAAACAGACTCATACTGTGCCAAACACTCCCTCACACTCTCCCGGATAAAGGGAGAGAAGTTGTTCTTCCACCTCCCAGATCAAGCCTGGAACAAGGCAATTACTTTGAAGAGGGCAATTTGATTAGACTCAAATTTGCCTGGGGTGAAAAACATCCATTAACAAACACCAGCTAATGGGAAGGTGCTCAGTTTCCCCTGCACTTTCTGGCTATGTCAGTTGGGAACATGCACTCCAGTGGATTCATCAGAGCTAAAGGTGACAAGCTGGGGTTTAACATGAAACACTGTAAACTCGATCTCTTTCAGACTTCACATAGGAAACAACCCCAAGATGCTCAGCTCTTCACAACACTGACAGCAAGAAGGGGTGCTACAGGTGAATAACACACAGACATCTGCCTGTCTCCCTGCCACCCCAGACACTGTCCCAGGGCAGGAGCTGCCTTACCAACAAAACCACTGGTAAAGTCGCCTCCAGCAAACAGCAGAATAAAGCCGTCAGTGGAAGGTGGGAGACAATGCCATGGTGGGAGACGGTCCCATGACCAGGCCACAGCCAGCTTAATTCACTGGCTCAAATACCTATAAATCCCACATCTGTCCACTAAGGGATGACCTTACAGCCACAACTTCATTTTAACAGTTTGAATGTGGTTCATTAAAGCTATCTAAATGCTAGATGACAATCTTTCCTGGAGCACCACGCAGACAGAGTTACAGAAACACTTTGTGTAGACACAGAGCCATCTCTGCTCTGGTGCTGTACTTGCTCTCAGTCGAGGATGTTGGAAAGTGCTCTGCACAGCTATACATAACTTTCTCGCTCAATGACTGGGTGTGCATACCCACCCGCTCGTGGGCTCATTCACTGCTCTGCAGTATTTTCAAGGCACAATCTGATGATTAGCAGCCCACATTGTCAGGGCCTGAGGTACACAGCCACCAAGCACATACATACACATTTAATCTGGCAGCAGAAGCAGCAATGTCTCTTGGGATACTCAATGCAGACAGAGTTGCTAAGGGGAAAACCAGCTAAATGCCTTTAAGGGCATTTGCCAGTATTGTCATAACATGGTATCTGCTGGTTCAGGCACCAGCGGATTCATTTAGCAGTAAATGGGCAGTAAATTTTGACTAACTCCAGTTGTTTGAGCCAAGCTTGCAGAGGACACCTCTGTAACCATGGTACACACCACTACTGCACTCCCCTACTGGGCTTGAGCTCATGGCAGCCCCCTTGGAAAACCCTGGAATATCTGCTTATTGGGCAAATTTTAACAATAGTCTTTGTGCCCTGCCTGTGTGTTAACAGACTGTGTTTAAGCCATCGACAACGCTGAGTTCCTTGAAGCTGCTAATGGGTTAAAGCTGGGACATCTGGTGAAACACTAGCCTCAGCTGTTCCTCAAATGACATCTTCTTGGGTCAAATTTATCTCTTCTTGCCAGTCCATCTGCTCGCAGCCTGTCAATGGTAAGCACTTGAGAGCCACAGAGCAAGCGAGGCGGCAGACAGCAGTGAAGGACAGCATCTTGGAGTCTAACTAGATAGCGATACGGGAGCAAAAATAGCCCCCATGTTCTCCCCCTCCCAGCCATCTTCCTCCCACTGCGCTCCAGGGTCAGGGTCAGGCCAGGAAAGCAGTGTGCCACCCTGAATACAGAGCCCAGACTAGGCTGCCCAAGGGCTAATGAGACTTGTTTCTTCCCTAAGGCAACAAGGAAAAAGCCACCACACACAACTCAATACATTACTGTACTTGCTCACGCTTCGAACGCCCCAGGGGAGTGGTTCACACCCATGCTGCCAGCTGGTGAATGGTCATTTCTTTCAGCGATGCACTCCACAGCCTCCTGATCTTTGCTTGCCACCCCTGGGCAGTCCTGCACGTGTAGCACCAGCCCCGGGCAATGCAGCAGGAGGCACAGGGGACCTGGAGGCTGCCAGGGAAGGCACAATATGAATGTGCTCCTCACTTCCCAAGGAGTTTGTACATTCGAGGGCCGTTGCCTCCTTGCCCATGTCTCTAGAAAGGACACCTTCCAGAAGGCAAGGACCCTCACTGTAGACATGGCTATAACCCTGCACAGACATACACGCTCCTCTCGAAAGCACAAACTCGAGAGCCCAAGATCACCTGGCAGCCTGTAAAAACAATAAGGTGGGAAACATACACGGCTTCCCCTGCTGCTTCTAGGACATTATGTATCCGAGGGGGCAAATGGTATAAAACCCATCCAAAAGATGAAGTATTGCAAGGATTCCTGGAGGACACTGGTGTGCAAGAGTGGGCAGGGAGTCACCTCACAATCAGGGTAACCTGGGAAAAGCAGATTAAGCTGTCCTTGGTGTCAGCTGACCAGCAACGACCTCTGAAGATGCACTAACCTGATGGATCACAATCTGGTGAATAAATGCCACAAATTGGCAGACAGCATGAAGGCCACAGTTTGTCCCATCAGTTACAAGGACATATTCATGGTTAAACAAGCACTCTGTGCTGTTCTGTTTTGCTACCACAGTGGTGATGTCCTGCAACTAGCAAGGATCAGTTTCAAGTTGGCCCTTTTCTATGCAATGAGAAATTTCTACCTTGAGTCACTAGGATTCTTTCACACCAGTGTCATAACACTGCACTGTGCTATTGCAGGGCACCTGCTCGTGTCCTGATGCTGCGCAAAACACAGAGAGGAAACATCATCATGACCCCCATGAAGCAATGAGGCTTCTTAGCATGCTACGAATACCCTCGAAGAGAAAAAGCTCTTTCACCCTGCCAGTGCTATGCAATTGCTCCAATGAGCCACAAGACTATAAGAAAAGCATTTGCCTTCTCCTTCACAGACTTCTCCATATCCCCAATTAACTACATTAACATCATAACTAAACCCCTGTCCCTGGAGCGCTGGCAACTGGCAAAGCCCATGTTTTAAGACGTGCTTGATGCATTACTGCACAGTGGATCAGGAGACAGACATTTTAGTGTGCGTCAGACACCACATTTCTCCATCCTCGAAACTGATCCTGCCAGAGTGTGCTCTCTGCAGAGCCAGGACTTTAACCCGAGAGCGCAGCTGCATTTTTAAGTATCATGTTAATACAGTGTCGTGGTGGGGATTTTGTTCAAGGGAGGATGGCTCCACTCTGACCTTTGGCTCCAGAGGCACGCTTTAAAATTGAAACCTTGCTGCTTGTGTGACCCAGCACTCATTTCTCTCCATTCATACAATAGCGTGATTTTAAGAACTGGTCACATTCTCATCTGCTAGTATGTATGGCACTCTCTACATGCCAGCAGAGGCCAAGAGCAGAGCGGTAAGTACTCTGGTATTTTTAACCCAAGAAGTCTTTTATAGGTAGGTTAACTCAGAAAACAGAAAGACATTGGTATTGTCCATCTGGCTTGGTGGTATCCCAGGTCTGAGCTTGGGTTCAGAGCCGCAGCTCAAGAAATGACATTAAGTCAACAGTAGAGCTAAGCCGAAAGGCTCCTTTGGGATGCTGGACACTGGTGAGGAGGGAGCAAGGAGCATGGTGGCCAGGAAAAGCAGGAGCAGCGCTGGGAGCCCAGCTCTGCTTCTGCTGCCACACACTCCTGCTTCACCGTGGCAAGTCCTCTCCTTGCCATGAGCCTGCTTCTGCTCCTTCACTGCCCCATCCATCGAGCAGCAGGTAGCCTGGAGGCACTGTGTGTCCACAGGGTCTGCAGAGGTCTGACCATCCCTGCTGTGCATCTCCCAGTACAGCCAGTCTGACTTCAAGAAATGACACTTCCTTATGCTTTTAATTGTGCTACCCTCTAGTGGCCAGTCCCATCCCCTTGAAGCTCAGATCTGTGCTCCTGGCGTAGAAGAGGTGTTGGACTGCAAACCTTCAAGACTAGAAATCAGCTCGGTGCTGTGCAAGAATGACTTGCACATTTGAAAGGAGGCAGAGACCTGGCAAGGTCACGCGGTACCCCAGGCAGGGTGCATTCCACCACCATGTCTCTGTTTTGACCTTAGGAAGGGGAAGAAACCCCTGCTCAGGCTCAGAGGTCTTGGCAAGAGCAGGGTGAAGCCAGCTCAGTATCAGGTGCTTGCAACACGAAAACCAACACCAAATTTGGGTTCTTGGCAGGGTCTCCAAGAGAACATGCTTCCTTCCTCCTCCCTGCTTGCTTCCCCACTGTCTCACACCAGGCACCCAAGCAGCTTAGATGCAGAGCAGAAACACTCAACGTGTCAATAAAAATGGGTTAGAATTCAAGGAACGTCCTTGCAATTACCAAGATAATTGCTACATTTCAGAACCAAACAATACTTAATGGCACTCAATTATCTTGTGGCAGGGCCTGCAATGGCAGCAACTAATTGCTTAACTAAAGACTTTCTTCTTTCCACCCTGTGTCAACATGCACATATGCAATTAGGCCATTGGTGCAGGGAGGAGAAGAGATACCTGTTGTGAAAAGAAGGGTTAAGCAGCAGCCACAGCCGTGTTTCGAAGCTCAGAGGACAGGTGTCTTGCCTCAGATGTTACAAGGATGCGAAGCAGAACTGGAAAAGCCCATGAAGGAACAAGGATACAGATTTTTGCTTCCTGTCTCTGAACAGGGAACTCAAATGACTGCACAATGTGACTAGTGCCACTCTTACAAGTCCATACACCCCGCAGGCTCAGCTGTATGTCAGTAGCCTTTTTGTAGTTTATCAGTCTGGAGAGTTCATGTATACTAGCCAAAATTTAAAAAAAAAAAAAAAAAAACAACACCTGCTTAACGAGCTAATCGAATGCTTTTCTTTGGTTACTTTCAAGCTTGTTGAAAACCTGCTTGTTGTTCACCTCTTCATTGAACATCTCTCTCATATGAAAGAAAAGCAAAGGGAAAATAGGTGTACTTTCCTTGGTATTTACCATTTCATCACTTCTTCACAATCCTCTTTACTATCTCAATAACTCTCACAAGCAGAGTCTTTCACTCTGCTTTGACACAGAACTACTCCCTCTCCTCCAAGCCCCCATCCCCTCTCCCTGGCTTTTTCAGCCTCTCCTCTGTCTGAAGGGGAAACACAAGCCCCCAGATGATGCCATTACCATTGTGAAAACAACAGGTCTTGGTTTCTACCCCTCACTGCTCGTGTTTGGTCTGTTCCTCTGACCAGAGCTCACCACAAAGCCGGCCCCAGGCCTTGTCTCCTGAACATCGGGTACCCTGGATCCAAGGGCTGTGCCTTTTCAGCTCTGCTCATCCTTTCCAGCCTCATATTTCTCAGGCATGAATTCCCAAGGCTGTTCTGTTGTTCAATTACTAGCTCAACTCCCTCCCTTTGAAACCCCTCTTCACTACTCTTAATGCCATTTTTTTTCTACACTTCATCATAGTTTCCACAGCACTAGTAAACAAACTAGGGTTGACTGCCCGGCACAGATACCTCCTTGGGGGCCTTCAGCTTTATGGAAAACTGTTTTCATCCTGTTTTTTTAGGCTTGACAGTTTCAAATCATAGCAATAGTTTACTCTTTTCCTTCAAACTACTGAACGGCCCTGCAAAGATTTGAGACAAAGGCTTCAAGACCCTCCAAAATTATACCTTTCAAATCTCTTTTTTCCCCTCTTTGCTACATTGACAGCTCTTATGGACTGAAGAACATAGTTTCCTCTCCAGAATGCCATGGTAGCTTGTCCTCAGGATTTTCTCCCCATTATTTAAGTCCCATGCTTGCTCTTTGGATTCATATTCCAGTTACAAGCCTAGGAAGAGGACAGGATCCAGTGGGGTACTAAGGCTTGTGGACTCAGACCAGTTACTTAGAAGAATCATTACTCAGCAAGGGAATAGTTAACATCCCCTAAAATTGAGGGCAGTTTTATAGCAGACACTTCAGTTTGCTAGCAACGCACCCTCTCCATTTTCACAGGCATGCACACGGGCTAATTGTTTCACAGTAGTAACCTCACCTGCAATTAGCCACTGTTTTAAGTCTTTGATCTTTATAACTCTCCAGAGGACAGCAAAATTCCCACATAAAAGCTTTTTATTATTTTATTCCACTGTGGGAGTGACACTATGCTCCTGTATTTATTAATAAGGAAAGTCCTTACCTGATCTCAGAGATTCACATTGAGTGAGGCTGTGGCAAGGAGGAAATCTCAC
Source organism: Grus americana (assembly GCF_028858705.1). Classification (NCBI taxonomy): domain Eukaryota; kingdom Metazoa; phylum Chordata; class Aves; order Gruiformes; family Gruidae; genus Grus; species Grus americana. The sequence continues at coordinate 16,467,400 of NC_072860.1, forward strand.
TTTGGGGGGTGAGTACCTCCCAGGTGCTAATGACAAGCAATTATAGCCCCAACCTGATAGCCTTCACCTGCTCCCTGAGCAGGCTGCTGCTCTGCTGGCATCCCAAGCATCAAGCCCATCCTGGAGATGGACTTCTTGGGGATATGCCTTGTCTTGCTGATTCATTTCCTAGGCTTATTTTATTTGTTTGAGCTATAGTCCAATTCACAGTTAAGGATGAGCACACATTGTCCCTTTCCAGGGACCTTACCGCAGGCAATGGAGCTTGGCTACGTGCTGCAGAGGAGAAGACATCTACATCTGCTCCCCCAGCACACGCTAAGGCGGGAGGCTGCATGTGGCTCCTGGAGAGCCAGTTGCTGGATTTTGCCTGGTTGTTTTTTCAGGAAAAGGATTGGGGCAGAGCAGGTAGCTCAGAGGCCCAAGCCATAGGTCTGGTCCCAAAGAAAACAAAATGTCAGGGCCTCAAGGCTCTTAATTAACTCTATTAGAGTGATAATCATGGCCTGCCCAACCCCAAAGGAATGGAAAAAACCCTCCAGTGTGAGACACGCATAAAGGTACTGGACTGAAACATGAATATTTTTACCCGCTGTCAGTGGTTAGAAGGCGGGGTGGGGGGGGAGGGGAGAAGGAAAGATCCTCAGCTTGAGGACCTCTGGTTTAGCACCAACACATAGAAAGCAACCTAGAAATCAAAGAGATTTCTGTGAAGTGCTTTTGCTTTTTGCAGGACTGCTTTCAAAACATCTGAAAAATTTAGACTCTATATCCTTTCCAGTTCATTAGTGCACAGTAAAATATGCCCTTAATCACTTCCTTTTTGTCTTTTTTTTTTTTTTTAAGTTTGATTTGGCTTAAAAGTAAATCTGTTCCACATTTCCTTGCAAAGGAGGTGATGGTACAGTGCTTTAGGAGAGACAGCATTTCTTCCATGTCTCTGTGCAAGAGTTGGGCTCCAGCGATGAGGCTTTTTTCATCTCACAGGGACGTGCTTCTAGAGACTGGTCCGAGGTAGTGGGAGAGGTGCCTGGTCCCCACAGCTACCAGAGTCCAGCCAGTTACTGCTACAGCACCTTTGGACACCTTTCAGACAATTCCCCTAGGTACAGCCAGCTGGTGGAGCTGATTTGGCATTGGGGAAGTAAAGCCATGCTGTACTTCATTGCTTCCTGCTGAAGGAATGAGCAGAGGGGGTTTGTGTGATTCTGCGTAGCAGTGTGTCCCACAGGTCTAAGAAACCCTTCTCCCAGTGGCAAAAATTCTGTCCCCTGGGTGCCTCCTCCTCACTCCCCGGATGTGAAGAGACCTTACAGCAGCCAGGGTGAAGCCACCCCACGTGAGGAGCACTCTGGAGCTGATGCAAAAGCCCACAACATCTGGCAGGCAACAGGAGGCAGGAGCTACTCAGATCACTCAAACAGTGTGGGTTTGGGGTTTCAGAGGTAGTGCTGATGAAGATGTGTAATTAGAGCACCCCAGAAGCTGTTTTAAATTATTAAATCAGCTTAATTTGTTTACTGCCCTTGGAAGGAAGAGAAAACTTCATGCCACCTTTCTCTGTCTGAGTCTGCAGGCAGGAGATGCTGACCTGTGCCTTTCAGTAGGATCAGCACAGCGTTTTCCCCTGCCAGTTGCAGTTGCATATATCTCCAGCACACGCTGATAGAGGACGTTTTAGAAGACAGCGTGAAACACAGTGCTGTCAGGGTGCAGGCCTGGCAGGCTCCTCTGGCTCTGCATTTGCAGCAGCATCTCCTGCCAGCTGTCTGCCAGCACAGCGCTCCGATGGTTAAGCACATGGCACATCGGTGTCACCGAATTCAGAAAACCCTCACCCACTAAGCACCCAGCTCAACCCAGGGTCTCAGCCCCGACACGTCTCTTTCATCTTCTTTGGTTGTAAAACCTACGGCATTAGCTCATCCTTCATAAAACGCCTCATATCAGAAAGTCTCTCTGAAGTATGGTTTGCCCCAGTTATAAAAAAAAATAAATCAATCACAAATAGTGTGTACTCAAAATCATTGGTTCAAGGTTTCCTTTGGGTTCTGGTTTCTTCACTTTCAGGCAACACATGCTTCATCTTTTCAAACTTCCCTTTGCTAATCTGGGAACTAGAAATTCACTTTGATCTTAATAACACTGAGATGAGGGCAGAGAAGTGCAAGTCACTGACCGGCCCAGGCTTAATACATAACCGTTCCCCAGCTGAACCACAGGCTCACCACCCTCCTACCCCAACCGCGACAGCTCAATTCAGCTGATGGTGCAGGAGAAGCATGTTACTCTTAGAGCATGAACCCTCTGTCGTGCTTCTGGAGCTGGCATGCTATTGGGCAAAAAAAGGAAAGGGCAGGTAATGTGAATTTCCCAATTAAAAATCACTAAACAGTGACACTGGAACTCAAAGTCAGACTTTATTTTCAGCTTTAAACCCAAAAACCGCTTGGATGAGAACCCTTCGGTGTTGTTGGTGGTGTTACTGCATCTCACGGAGGGCAGACCTCGTCAGCCATTTCATCGTCTCTCTCCTGTCATCTCACAGGCCCCTTACCTTTACATGCAACTGGAAAAAGACTGTATCAGCCAGAAAGCATGGTCCGTGCTGCCCTGGTACCTGCGGGTAGCATTCAATAACAGGTGCTGCAAGCACAGGGCTGCTCCTGCCCTGACCCTCGTGCCAGAAGCCTGTCAAGCAGCTGCTCTGTCTAAACTGTACGCTGCTTAACAGAGCACAGTGCCTGCCTTTTTTTCCTTTTCCTCCTCTGGGAGCTCATATTTCTCACCTCCCACTGCAGCACTTATCGGAAAGTATATCCTTCACCTCTAGCCTCAGCGTCCCCTTCCCCAGGCTGGAAAGTCACTGATGATGGGGGTGGAGGGTGGCAGCTTGTTCTCAGCTCATCAATCTATCACAAACCTCTGCAGCAGGCTAGCTGGCTCCAACCCTCATTTATTTTCAAGCACAGAGGATGTTTGTGTTTGATCGGATATGCTGGATAAATGATTTCAAGCTGTGGATTTCATTTCAGCACTAATCACAGACATGGGTTGAAATCCTGTTCATGAAGTTGGCAGCTAAACTTCCATTGACCTCCCTGGCAAGGTGGGACGCTGGTCATCCTGAAAAAAATAATAATGTAAATTAAATCAAAGGGGGGCACAGGAAGGGAATGTGCAATAAGACATCACTCATATCGTCCTTAACTTTACTCCTGGTCTGTGGATTCACATATGAAAGGAATATCTGCTTTCCCATGTTGCTACTAGCTGTGAAACAGAAACACGTCATGAAGGAGTCTCACAATCCCCAGCTAAGATAATCCCCAGAAGCTTCTAAACAAGCCCCAAGATGCTCTTATAACATCAGTCAGACCTTTCAGCTTAGCTAATAGCTGTGATATCCCTATGGATAAGAGATGCCTCTCCTCTGGCAACAGAGAACTCTCTGCCTGCCTCCTGCAGAAAGCCTTCCCACGAGGCTCCCACCGCCCCGCTGGAAGTGGCACTGCAGGGCTCAGGGCAGGTGGCACAGCTTTCTACCTTCAGCATCGTTCACTTCCCTTTTCGCCCCATGCCGGCAGAGGAGGTGACTCGGATTCCCTTTCCGAGGACATGAAGGGTCCTCCCTCTCCAAACTGGTAAATCATGCAGGTGCTCAACATGGAGCTCCTCCCAGGAATCAGAAGCAACAGAGCCATTTCATTTCTTACTCTGTTTTCTTAAACACTACTGATTGTGCAGTAGGAGCTATATATGAATGCCTGGCTCTTTTTCCACAAAGACCCCAAACGCAGAAGTCAGACAAGCAAAATCAGTTATTAAAGCATCTCTCTGCACCTCTACCGTGCCCAAGCAGGCTAGACTGACAGTTAATCAGCGTCCTGCATGGAATGAGCTGGTGAGTTCTCAGCCCAGCCCTGCAGTATAGCATCCTCTCTGAACAAAGCCCCTATATCAAGTATAACATCACAAAGGAGAGGCAGAGGGGCAGAAAGATAGTGGGGGTAAATGGGTGACTGGAGGAACAGAGAAGACAACACAGCTAAGAAAGATCACAACCCATGCTTGTTACTAGTGCGGCAATACACACCTGTATTTCAAAGCTCATAGTCTGTGCCCTGGAGCTGCTCTAAAGGCCCTCTCCTGCTGCTGTGCCATCTCCTTCCCTGTGCACAATGGGGCAAGAAAGGAGCTTTTAGGGGAAAAGCTGCTCGGCATTAAGTGTAACGCCCATGCTCAGCATGGAAGCGTGGGCATCACCTCCCTGTCTTAATGAGGAATGGCCTCAGTGTTGCGACCTCCACAAAAATGCAGTTGCCCACATCTCTCCATGGCACTTCACTGGCCTCCAGAGCCTAACTCCTGAAATTAGGTACTAGGGCAGAGGTTTTTGGTTTCCAAAACAGACAGTGCGCTGGAGAGTGGCCAGAGGCTGTGGGTACACTGAGTGAGGGTGGGGTAATTTGGCGGGGGGGGGGGAGCTTTCTGCCTACAGGGAGAGCAGGATGCGTGAGAGCAGGTCTGCAGCACTCAGCTGAAGCAAAATTACCAGCAGATCATCAGCTTGATAGCAGGGTTTAGTGCAGGGAGGTGAGTCACTGTGCTGCTGCTGCTGCCAGTGGCTGGGACTGCTGATGGCTGTGATATCCCAATGGGCGCAGAGTGGGGACCAGCAGGGAGATCGCCAGGTGACTTATGGAGCCAGGCGCTCTTGATGGTCAGCAGCTGCTGCCTGTGTCTGTGCTCCTTCACAGCACCATATCCTGGGGAGGACAGAGCACCGGTGCCTGTAGACCTGACAGCTTTTGCCGCTCAATACTTTCATGGGCTGCACCTCGTGCACAGCGCAGCTGATCATCCCCCAGGAATTGGGTGAGGAAGCAGGTTTTGCTCCACCATGAGCTCCTCCTCTGAGGTGCACACAAGGAGCTGAACCGTGCCCAACCCCAGTGTGGCAACAGCTGAACTTTGCTCACTGAGCCATGGTTGAGCACCAGGGACCCAAGTCTGTGGCCAAGCTTCTGGGCAAGCCCAGACCAAGACTCTAAAAGAACTAAAGCAGAGGGAAAAAAAAACAAAAACAAAACCAACAGAAAACAAGAAACAGTCACTCTGGTCATCTTCAAGAGCACCAGGCCCTGGTGGGGCAGGCAGGTCTGAGCTCTGCTGTCTTCAGCTCAGTCACTTGCCACACCAGATGAATGAACTCAGATTCTTGCTCGTTACTCCAGACTTTGCATACCCAGCACCCTGCTCAGTCCAGCAGGTACCATCACACCAGCTATCGTATTGACACAGTGGTATCTTACCCCTTCTTTGTGCAGGTCTAAATAGCACTGGGATGTGCTCCCAAACAGCCAAGCTCAGTCTATTAATCGGGGATCACATCGCACCAGAGGGTGTGGAGAGGCCCTTGACACCAAAATGTTTTGACAATCAAACAAACATCCCAAGCGACTGTAGGCATTGAGCACAGCTGATGCATGGGTAGTCAAAGCAGCTTTGAACTGTCTAGCCACGCAGCCACATAACAGAGAGCTCAGCAAATCCTTCCTGAGAAGCTGGGTGAACTCTTGGGTTACTGCTACACACGAAGCCAGCTGTCCTGTCTGCACATCCAGTGCTACCTATGCCGGCCAGTCTGGTGGTAGCTCCAGTCTGTGCAAGCTGAACCCCCTGGTGCAGGCCAGTGCTGCTGCCTGCAAGGTTTTAAGGAGTCACATCCACCCTATAGAGTACAGTAAAGCTATCACCGTCTGCATGCCCTTCCATATGGCAGCACTGCAACCACCAGGCCCTCCCCACGGCAAAGATTGCAGATACATGCTGCTGAACAAAATCTGTAAGCATGAGGCTCCACGGACACACCACTGTAACCAATAAGGGATGGAGAGTTCAGGTTCTCTGCCTAACACTACTGCAACTCCTGTTTGAGAGCAGAGAGAGTTACTTCCCCTGTTTTGCAGCCAGGGTCACTGCCCCATGGATGCAAATTAAGACCAAACACATCATCTGCCTATTGCTGGGGCTCCCTGCTTCCCTTTGCTCCAGGTGGAGGTGGTGACTGGATGTGGGGAGGTGCTACTTGGCCTGAAAAATCTTTAGATGTGGCGATTCAGTCCTCAGGGGCTGCAGCTGGACTAGATTAGGTTAAACTGGGCTAACCAGAGGGATTTTTGCTGGGTTTCTCCAGCACCATGTTAACCACAAATCATGAAGCAGCAAGAAGACCTAAGAAAATGCTCACATCTGAAATACTTTCTCACAGGGCAAGTCCAAAAAATAAAAAGTCCCATGAGGTCAAAAGAGAAATGAAAAGTAATCATCGGGGTCTGAGGTTCTACAACACAGAGTATTGAAATGACTCACCCTGCCATAGTCAAGCTACCAGATTTCCTGTTTGCTCTGCCCCAATCTTTGGGTGTTTTTCAGCAACTAGAACTATGAATTAAACTCCTACATTAGAAAACAGCTGGTGGCAATGAAGATGGGGTAATTTCATGAGGTAACGGTGACACACCAATGTGAGAAGGCTTGTGATCCAGTTTTGGTTTAAATTTAGAGACTAAAGTTCACCTCAGTCCTTATTTTGTCCAAATGGCTTATTCAGCTCAAGAACATATTTTGCATCCCTATTTCCCCTGCTGCATGATGGAATATGATGCCATCCACTCTGCTTGTCATGATCCTGTCTTACATTTCTCTAATGCCTTGCATGCTGGAGAGTCTTGGCATGCTTCACAAGCTGCTGTATACGTAGCCAGAATCAGACATGTGGCCACTTCTGGGATGGAAGACAGCAATAACTGCATTTGCTACACTAGGAGGAATAAGATTCTGTCCCGGAAGAGATACTTTTGCATAACATGTCATTAACGCCAATCTCTGAACACACAGCAAGCTGCTAGCTACAAGTTTAGCTGCATCTGAAGGACTGGAAATATTACTTGCTGGGCTGTGAACCTGTAGTTCTAGGCAATCTATTTCTGCTTAACCTGCTAGGCTGTCGGTAGCTGTTTTCATTATTTAGATACACCATAGACCGGTAACAGATAAATATCAACATAGATCACAAACTTCTGTGCCTTCTGGGAGAGGTAATGCCTTCTCAAAGGATGCCTTTGAGAAAGCAGCCAACACCAGATGGGAAAGGAGTCAAATTGCCAGAAAAAAGTAATTTTCTCTCTCCCACCTCTCCCATCCGCAGGTGTCTCTTCTCCTCACTGCCCCAAAACATGGGGCTGCAGCTGGCAGAAGAGGCAGCAATGCAAGGAGGAGGCGAATCCTGCAGATTGGGAAAGCAAAAGCAGAACTACAAGGAGGGAGGTCATGGTCTGGGCTGTGATTCTCGACAAATTGCATTAGCTGCAGAGATTGAGGAGTGCACGGCAGTAAGGGTGTGACACAAGCTCTGTCCTCCCAGTGCCTTCTGCAGCCCTCAGGGTCCTGCACATCCCTGCTGTGGTAGGAGGGATAGCAGCATGACAACTCAATTGACTATCACAATGCAAGTGTGGTGCCTGAAGCTAGCATGTCCCCATTGAACACACTTTACTCAGGCTCCCAATCCTACTCCCACATCAGATGCCAGACTCCAGGCACGCTGCAGCTTCTGCAACACCTACCTGGAGCCACTTGCCACAGCCTGCTTGCTCATCTCTGTCTCCTCTCCCAAAAGCCTGTGTGCCAAAAGCACATCCTTCTGGAGGTCCAAGGGAAAAGCTTCAGCAAGGTTCTTGCTGAGGTACCTGCTAGTTGCCTTGCAGCACTTGGGATGGTGCCAGTGAAAAGGCAGGTACTGCTTAACAGATAGGTTGACCAAGGGCACCTGTGACCTGGTCACAAGGCTGTTACCAGCTTCTTCCTCAGTTGGGTTTTAGTTTACTTGCTGTTCTGATTTTTGACAGACCTACAAACTGACTGTTCTTAGGGAAGGAGAAAGAGAGGGGAAAAAAATTCCTCTCTCCATGCCAGCCTTTCTTAATATCATCCTAGAGCTAAAGAGGGAAGAGTGATGCCCCTTTCTCCCACATCCCGAGAAGGTACAGAGGAAAGCACAGTTCTTGTGGCCCTGAGCACTGCCTGGGGCAGTGGCTGGCAGCTGAAGAAGACCTGGTTTCCAGCCGTACACCCAGCTGCTGCGGTGTGCATCCTACCTCAGCCTGAATCACAGCTGTTGGCAGGAGTGAACACCCGGGTTTGCAGGGGAACGCTGCCTTCAGCTGCACCCAGCTCTTTGCGTTCAGGAAACCACAGCCCTGGTTTCGTGGTGTAGCTGTAACATGGGTGAGTGTCTTTAAGCACACTCACAGCAGGCAGACTATGGCTAGCTTTTAGAAGGCATTTGCATTTTGATGGGGTAGAGGATACGAAGTGATTGCCTTAAAAAACAGGGACTAGCATACTGAAAGAAAAATTATTGCTGCTAATACTCAGTATCCCTGGGCCAGTGAATCCATCCCTGGCTTCCAATGGCCATGTGGCCACAACAGCTTCCCAAAGCAATCAACTAAATGTTTTGCATGCAGTACAGCAGTGTGCTGGGTACCACACAACATCTGGAGTTTGCTGAAACATTAACTTAGCTGCCTTGAGCATCTGTGCGGAAACAAAAGGCTGCTTAAAGAGAGCAGAGCCTCTGAATATCCCCTTAGAGGTGAGATGGACAATTTGAACTCATCGCTCTGCATGCAGAGCGACTCTGTATCACACACCCAGAGCAGGGGGGGACTGGGCATCCTGCACATCCACCAGCGTCTGGTCCTGCAGGTCCGTTCCATGCAGCAGCACAAGTGCCTGCAAACGTGGCCTCGCTTGTGGCTGCTGGGCCATGGGGTGGGCAACAAGAAGAGCCACTGCAGTTCTGTATCACCAGCACAGCAGGGAATTTTGACGGAATCTATTCATCCAGCCACTGTGCAAGCCCTCCTGAGAACACAGAAAGCACGTCATATCAACCAACATCGGTCAGCAGCAAGCACCTATTTTGCTAGGCACCGGCTACTTAAAAGCTCTTCCTATTTCTCTCCAACCCTAAATCGTAGTCATACTCATTGCTTTATTCAGGTAAAGACTTTTGTCTTTACACCAGGGCAAGGTTTGCACTGATGTAGGAAGGAGAGGTCCACGGTGAGCCCAGGTACCAGCCCGTCTTTATAGGATGCTGTGGCTGAACAGGGCTGAGGCCTCGTCTCCACCGAAGCTGGTGTCTGGATACTGAGCTTGAAATCAGCAGAGAAACGGAAGAAAAATCAGACTCATTCCTGGTTCTGCCTTCCTCTGCCACCATGCGCCATCCTGGATGCTTCCTGCTCCTCAACAGCACCTTCCACTTTGCGACACTTATAGTGTTTCCCTTCATCTTAAAAAAGCCGCGTGTGGGTCAGAGAGACAGCAAAGCTGTTGCCCGATGTCTCACAGCTGTGCCTCTGCCCTGTGTGTTTCTGTGCAGCGCTGAAAACATTGGGGTGGGCAGCCCTGGGATAGCCCCTATCTTCAGCCCTGCCTCTTCTCCCTGACCACGTGCAAACACGATGCTGTTTCAGGCCAGGATGTACCAGCTTCCAACAATGTCATTTCTTCCATCGCCTGGACCTGTTGTTTTCAAAGGAGCAAAGGGCCAAGGGATATATTTGTTGATGGTGTGTATGTTGGTTACTACCAGGATTGGCAGTTTTAAGGATTTTCCATGTATCAGATGTCCCTCCACGTAGCAGTGCACTGACCCAGACACAATACTGACAGCTGCAGGGTAAATAAATAAAAACAGAGTATTTTGATCTTGGAGGGGAGGTGGTTTGGAGGGGAAGGGGGGGCCGGGGTGTCAGCCAGACAGAACAGGGTGGCCACAGCTGTGATGGGAACAGATGCGGCACAGGGAGCGGGGAATAAAGTTCTGCAAATGTAAGCAATGCTGGAAAGTCTTGGAGAATGGCACGCGTATTTGGGACAGGTGGGAAGTGTTTACATTGAAATAAGAAGGATGATGGCCTGAAAGAATGCTGGTCACGTTACCTGTGACCCAAACTGACCGACCACAGCTCCCATGAGCATAGAACATCTCAGACCACCATTTCTCTGAATACATGTAGGGTCCTGCCTGGCGCTATTGGTGACTGGTGCTCTGTGGAGCTTGTAGGTGTTTTGTACCTCTCACAAGCAAGCTGACGTTGGTCCTAAGCCAGCTTTTATCCCAGTCTAGCTTTTAGTAGGTCTCTGTAGTACCCCTGTGGAAGCCTTGGGCCAGGTGAATACGAGGCAGTATCAAAGACCAGGCTCACCTGAGCCAGCAACCCTGTCAGTGTGGTCTCCAGCACCGCTGGAGCACAGCTGGAAGTGCCCAAGGACACCCATCTGGCTGACCCCAAACAGTAGCCCTGCCATAGCTGGGTCCCAAGCTGGGTACAGTGGTTTGGTGGTGTGTTTTTTTTTTTGTTGTGGGTTTTTGTTTTGTTTTTTTTAAAGTCTAGCAGAAGCTGTTTCTCAGCTGATGTTTAAATGATGAAACAACTAGAGTTGCACACTTTATTAATTCTCGGAAGTGGTCCTGCTGCCAGGAGGAGCTCAGCAAGGCTCTTGCAGGGCAGGTAACCTGCTGCTAGCCAGTGGCCGACTGAACTGGCATCTTGGTACAAAGCAGTTATGCTGTGTGCTCTCTCTGCTGATGGTCATTAAAGATAAGAGGTTGTGGGGCTTGTTGCAGGGGACCTTTGCAATGCTTCAGTGCATTGCCTCCATCCTAAGGACTCATCACAACTAATGACATTCACAAAATCCTTCTTTTCTCCTGGCACATTATACCCTTTCCATAAAACATTAAGGACTGGATTTTTCAAGAACCCTAGAGGCACCTGTGTCCCCATTCAAAATTAATGGAGAGTTGAGAACCCATCTCCCTAAGGTGCTATTGAAACCCCAGCTAAATGAGTTGAGCTGAGCCCAGCAAAGGCACACAGTGCAGCTCTGGCGTAGCTGCAGGATGAATGCTTGCGTCACACCTACGTTACCCAAGAGTAGTGAGGAGACTTGTCCAAGGTTATTTCATGCAGCAGTGGTGCACTGAAGAATAGAGACCAAAGGCTCCGTCCACCTCCTAAGCCTCTGGTCTTCCTCCAAGCTTCCCTTTTGCTCCTAGCTGATTGCTGCCTCGTGTGACCCATGGGAGAAGAAATCCTTCTTAACGGCAGTTATTTCACCAGAGGATGCTCAAAGGCAGCTTGCAAGAAAGTTTGAGCATTTCTAATCAAATTGAAGGAAGGCTCACAAACACAAAGTCATGTTGAGAGACATTCTCTGCATTTATTCACACCCTAGCCCCTAGATAAAAATAGCTTTATATGTTAAGTTTAGGACCACAGAAAGCCCGGAGGATAGCAAGGGATTATCGCAAAAGGGCAGCAAGGCAGTCAGAAAGAGCCTGGGGGACATCTTGTACAATTTCCATGAAGGGAATAATTAATTCAAACTGTATACAGGCAGTTCTGGGAGCGTCCACTCTAGAGATGTTCAAAGAGCCCTTTGCTGCTTTGGGCTCACTTTAAATCGAGTGTCCTAAAAAAACACTTCAGCTATGCATTTCATTTCAGTTATACAGGGTGTTTAAATGCCAAGGGATCAGGGAAAACTTTGTTATTAAAGGGCTGCAAGACTTTAATAAGGTACACAGTCATTATAAAGTTGTTGAGTCATGAAAATATTCTCAATAATTTGAAATTAATGTTTAGTGTATGCTGTACCATAAAATGCTTAGATGTTGTGGCCATGGATACTAAAGAAAAACCTTAAGGCCATGACTACACGAGCAAGTTACCGCAAGGTAAGCTAGGGTGTAATTTTAGAGCACACCGCTTACAATAAGGTAACTTCCCATTTGCCAGCTCTTGTCCCGGGACCAGGGGAGGCAGCTAAGTCCTTGCTGAATGTGGCACAAGCTGCCCTTTGAGGGCTGCTGGCAGAGGGCACGCATGTGGCTAGGTACAGCAGAACAGATAAGGTGCAATAAATTGGTGCAGTAACTGATCTTTTAGTAATTCCGCTTTCCAGCATAGATGCAAGGATGGACGGACTATATGCAGCAGCCAATGCCATAGAAATGGATGCAAATAGGTAATCAAGAAGCTAAATGGAAAGGGATAGAATCTAATGTGGAGATTCTGCTTCATGAAAACAGTCCATATATTAATAAATGCTTGCAGATAATAATCAGGGCTCTAGCTTCCCTATACCAGTGACTCTGTTGAGGAGGTAGGGAAAAATGACTAACTACCAAGAGTTTCCTTCTCTCTTTTCCAGAAAAACACAACTATTTGAATTAAGGCTTCTGGTGATCTGCTCTTTCTTTTCCATCTCTGCATCCTGCCAAGCAAAAATTCATCACGTTCTACTTATGAATTTAATAAGACCAGAAATTCTGGATATAGTTGCTGAGGAGTGTGTTCCTGGTAAGTCAATTAAAACCAGGACAACAGGGCTCCAAATCCAAAATCAAGGATTCATCCCAGAGCCTGCCCTGAGCCTGTCCAATGCTAGGTGGAAAATCACTGTCTTTCTAACCTCAGTGGCTAGGGCACCCTGCAGCCCAGAAATATTTCTTTTCAACTCAATAATGATTATTGCAGGACTTTTCTTTCTTTCCTCCCACTAGTTATTGTAATGAAGGGAGAGCTGTAAGCGTATTTCCTCTTCAAATTTTGGAAACTGCTTATATACCTCTTGTTGTAAAAAAGGGAATGGAACTTCACCAAGGCAGCCTTGCTACTGCTCAGGTGAATGGGAAGAAGCATCTGAGTCCTCCAGACCCACCCTCAGGGGCAGGTTAGCAATCCTAATATTCAGACCATCTCTGTAGTCTCTTCTTCCATCCAGATGTTACAAACCTTTGGGGAGTGAAAGAAAAGGAAACCATGAGCCCAGTGAGTACAGCAATCAACTTTCACTGCCTCCCACAAAGTTCAGACTTCATCAGACGAGAGTGCAGCTTCCTTTGGAAAGGTGCATTATACTCAGCAATGACACCTGTTCATCCTGCACATCCCTCTTGTTTCAGGCTAAGAACTAATGATCTCGTAAATCCAGGCTTGCCTCCTTCCCTTGCAGGCTGGCCTGTAGATCAGGGCTGTAGGACTCTCACTGGTTCATGAGCACCTTACCCAAAGCAAAACTATAAATATAACCTGCTTATATCCCAAAACCCAAGACAGAACTAGAGTGCCTTTGCAAAGCCTGGCCTATGCTACATAAGTTTTGCAGGCATTGCACACCACTTTGTTCTTTCTAGGTAGGGAAAGTGGGAGAAGATGAATGAGAAGAGGAAGAAAAGGGGGTTTTCCCCACATCAAATTTCTTCCTGCATACTCCTGTGACCCTCCACCTCACTCCCAAGATTACTTTTCTGACCAAGGGAAGAGGGATGTATATTGGACCTGTCACACCTTATGCTGCAGAAGAGCATGCCGTGGCGGGTGCTGCTTAGCATTCCTCATACTGCTCGTGGAAGCAGGTGTCCAGACACAGATCCCAGCCAGCACACTGCCTGAAATTACATAGAAATTAAGCAGCAATTATGGTTCCCTTGCTAGTAAAGAGTAACACACATTTCTACTGTTGCCCAGCTCTACAATGAAGAAATACTGTTACGATGAAGCACAAAACACTCCAACTGTCCACCACCGCTGTGGTTGTCTGTAGGTATCTGTTTTCTTCAGGTACTCACTATATTAGTGTCTCAAGAGTTAAACTACCTGGAAGAAGGGGATTTTAGTAGAAGATCTGGAGCAGCAAACATTATCAGCAGTGTTAATCTGTCACATCTTTCCTGGACTTTACATACCACGCTCCATCACACTGGCATGTCATGGCCTGCATTGTTACAAGATGTACTGAAGCTGTAGCCAGCCATAGCTTGGCATCTCAGTGAACCTTCTGATCCATGAAAATACTGGAAGGAAAAAATACTAATGCCATTTAAAAAAAACCCAACAAACTACACAAACCAACCCACTTCTATAAAAAGCAACTGAAACTAACCCCAAAACTTTTAAGCAAGTACTAAAATAGAATTTTTCAAATACAACTATAGAACAAATCTGCTTGAATTAAGGTCAGCTAGACCCTTGAATGCACACCACTGAGGGATGCTGGATGGCTCAAAACGTAGAGTTTTTCTTTGTCATGTTTCTCTCATATTCAGACACATACGAAGAAAAAAAAAAAAAAAAAAGAAAGAAAAAAGGATTTGTTTTCCCGGTTCCTGTTTCCCAGTTCTGGCAAGAACCTGGCCAGCAGCCAGGCTGGCCTGAAAACATCCCATGTTAACTGAGCTTGGAAATGCAGCAGACTCAAGCTGGACAAGTCCTTGGAGTTGACGCCACCAGAGTGCTCAGAGCCCACACTCCGGAGCAGACACTGGACTGCAGATGAGAGGGAAGGCTCTTGGCTCTATTGTTGTTGTTGAGCTCCTGGAAAGGAGCAAGGGAGAGGAAAAATGGTCAGGATAGGTTAAAAAAAGTCTCAAAGGAATGGATGATCTCACTTGTCCACACACACCCAGATGCAGAAATATATATAATTAACTGGAAAATACTGTGTGGTACGAAGGTTTCTTCAGCTTGGGTACATCACAGTTGGGAAAGTCAAGGTTGGCACAGCCATAACAAAGAGCACTTCCCCCACATCTCCTGCTAAGAGCCCTTCTACCACATCATAACATTTTAGTGTGCATTTATATCTGTTGATAGATACCTCTATGCTTGTCACACACAGAAAACTAGACATGTGATACAATTATTAAATGTATATGTAATAGCCTATATAGTCATCAATAGAATATATGGGCTTTATGTACACACATGTGCTTATACAGGCAGTTTGTTGACCCTTTAACCTGTCACAAGGGTCTATAAGGGGCAGGAGATGAAAGGACTATCCCATTCAAATACCATAAAGACGACAACCCAAAAGAAAGAATAAACCCAAAAAACTACTGAAGACAGTCTTTCCATCTGATTTTGCCCCTATGCAGGGTATCTGCGGCAGAAGAGAGGGAGAGCCATTGTAGTACTATGGGATTTGAAGGTTTCTTAAGCAGCCCCATGACAACTGGGACAAAGTTGCAAAAAGCAGCCCAACTTACAGCCACAAATTACCAGTTTCAAAGATGTCACAAAACATCTTCTGTATCCTTTTCCCCATTTCTTAGACAGTGCCTCCTAAGGGATGCAGCAAAGAAAGTGTTCCTCAGAGCACAGCTTAGACCCTTACCAGCATGCCAAAGCAGCAAACTCATTTCCATGCATTGCTGTGACACCATATTGCACGATAAACAAGTCCTTGCTCTATTCTGTTCCAAAGAGTTTTTTTTGGTTTTTTTTGTTTTTTTTTTTTTTTTTAATCTAGGCTTGTTTGTTTTAAATGAAATACATATGCCTCTAGGTCTTTTTGGTTTGGTTTCGGGGGGCAGGGGTTTGTTTTGTTTTCTGTTTTTTGGTTGTTTTTTTTTTTTTTTTAAGGAAAAGCATTCCCACATACTTTCCGTTCACTCTGCAGTTGAAGGTTGTGTCCCTGAATACAGCTGGTGGTGCCCATTGTTTCCACATGGGCATCCTCCACTCTGACCAGGGCACTTTATCCTCAGGAGCCACAGTCTGAGAGCAAAATGAAGCTTTTCCCTTGCAAGAAGCCTCCACACCGTCTCCTAAAATTTTGCCAAAGCCAGAACTGTCTTAATAAAACCAAGGAATGATAGGGGGAGAGAGAGAGGAGCTGTGCTACTTCTGCTTAGATACATCCAGAAGCCACTACGTGCTTGTAGCATTAAATGGAAATAGCTCACTACTTCCACTGTCCCACTGGAGTAGGAGCTGGTATGTTGTTTGTCTTGCACTGAAGAAGTAGGCCAGTGTTTCTCAACAGGAAGGCTTGTTTGGATGCCAGACAAAGAGGGCTCAGGAACACCAGCCCTCAAATAACCTAACCACTCGCCCATCCTGACCCTTTATACATTCAAGAAAACTCACCACCCCAGCTGCAGATTTGCATCCAGCTTCCCCACAAAACAGTTAATCCCTGAGCAGAAACACTAATGAGAGAAGCCAAGAATGGTTATTTTTTAGGTAACAAGAATGCCCCAAACTTTACTGGCCTTACATGACTTTTAGCTTCTTGTTCCAAACTCCAAGCTACTGAAAAGCTTGCCTGTTTTTTAACACTCCAGGTCATTCCTTTCTCTGTGTCCAAGCTGTTCTTCCAATATCTTTTTAAATTGTGTGCTTGTTTCCAGTGAGTGGACTCCAGGCGACAGGAAAAACTCTGTAAGAGAGATTGTCTTCTTCCATATAAATCTTACTTTGAAAGGAGATGGTATTTTTGGAATTCAAGGGCTGGGGTTTTTTCCCTGCAATATTTTTTGTTCTGCCACTTACAGGAACCCTGTGTCTCTTGAAGGAAGATGCTTATTCAACTCTAACATGAAACAAGGGGTGCCAGATAAAAATCTCCTTTCCTAAACACATTTTCTAGATAAAATATTTTCTTTTAGTCTGTTCAGGTCTTCATTCATTTGTCTACATCCAGGTGTGCAGGATTTCTGGTAGGGAATGTGTTATCCCCCTAAATACAATACAGCACAATTTTTTATTTTTTGTCTCACTGTAAGATGCCCTGTCTGCATCATGCTTCCCCTAATCGTAAATCAGAAGCACTAGTACTCATGATACAGACAATTCAGAGATGCTTTGAGATTCAGCCACACATTCCAAGAGCCTTGACCAAAACATTATTTATTACTGGTTACTCAACAACAACAGCAACAACAACAACAACAAATGTAAGCTTGCAAGAATGAGTTAGGAGTGTCAAAGGAAGAAAAGTTCTGCCCCAAAGGCTTATACTTTATACAAATACGATGGCCAGAAAGAACACAACACAGTGAAGAGAAGCTCAGAAAATAGCTTACCATTACAGGCAGTGAACAGGTTTCAGACGTGTGTAATCGTACTCACTAAAGCCAGCTCCTCACCCTTGATGATTTCTTGCATCCATTCCCTGGTCTGAGCACTACTGCTCTGACAGACTAGCTGGTAGAGCCTCTGCTGAATGTCCGTGTCTGTCACCAGGGTCTGGAAGCAGCACAGAGCTGGAGAACAGCTAGCAGGCCCCTGGCCACACACTTAAAAGTCACTTAAATTCTCCCTCTGTGACTGAAGCCTGGTGCTATGGGCTTTTCTTCACCATGGGTCCAAATATCCCCCCCCCTACAATAGGTTGTAGCATGCTTTCGTGCTTGGGCAAAGGAGATACCAAGAGATTTGGGGATTTTGTGTGTAACTGATGGTAGCTCTCAGTAGAGTCTGACATCCTAGAAAGAGGAAAGACAATCATTGCTCAGCACTGTGCCCAGCTGGCTGCACTAACCATTGAGGCACACCTCCAGGTGTCCAGTTGATTATAAGGCAAAGAGGGAGATATAAAAATTAAACATGGGGCACTGGCTAATAGCTGGCTGTTCCTTTCTCATCCCCAGAGACAGAAGATGACCTGGAAGACACGGACAAGGACAGAACAAATCAGCTTTCTCGTCTGTTAATGCTTACATAGCCACAGCCAACACGAGAACAGGGAGAGGGATTCAGCTTGCCTTACAGTGCAAGTGTCTCCATCCAACATGACCACTCTGGGCTCCTGTCATAGGTGCTGGAGAAAAATAGGCATATTTTTAGGGGAGATTAGCCAGGCTTGTTTGGGTTGTCAGGTTAAGGTGACTCAGCCCCTAGACACATCTCTTGCTCTCTGCTCATTAGAAGCTGTGTCTAGACAGCTCAGGTGTAGGCGTTGCGGTGTCCACATTTGGTGGGATGAATCCCCCTCAGAGAACCGTGCATTGTGCCAAGGAGGCCCTCTGACAGCACCTTGGTAAGCAGTGCAGAGTGCTACAAACAGGGAAACGAGGTCTAGATCCCCAAGGGGATTTAAGGGCCTCACTCCTGGCTAACTTGCATAGTCATGCATGAGCTGCATGTAAAAAACCAGTGCCCAAACCCCAGCTTTCCTCTGCTCCTGGTGTGTTTTGGCAACTCTGCTGCTCCTCTCTTGGAGCTCTGCAGAGACAGCAAGGAGCGGCAAAGTGAGCAGGGCAGGCGTTGACGAAGCTCCCAATTAACCTGCCTGATGGATGGGCTTCTCCAAGCAACCCTCAGCATCTGGATGCAAACAGGCATGCCGCCCTCACTGCCGTGTGGTCTCCAGGGCAACATCTGTGGGTGTGTACACAACAGGACCGTCAGGTAGCTGCTTGTGTGCCATTGAACATCATCACAGCCTTTTATTCCTGGCATGGGGTGCAGAGAGATGAATGAGGCTGATATGAAAAATGACACCACCCTGCTATAATGGGTCTAATTCTCCAGTGTCATTCTCAAAAGCTGACTGTGTGTCTACATACGTATATACAGACACACAAATGCACTTCACTGCCCTTTGTCACAACACCACTCAGTTGTACCAGCACTACTTACCTTAAAAGGAGTTAAGAAAGCCCAAAATCTTTAACTAATACATTCCAAGACACCATAATATCTTTTATTTGTTTATTTTCACTACTCATGGTCCAATCCTAATGATGGCCATCTGTAGCAAAGGGTCATAATCATCATGTTTGTCTTTGGGAGTGGGCTGAAACAGCTTGGGACTGAGTAGTGGTAAGCGAATAGTTTTCATAAAAATGCCTAAATGCAAACAGAAATTTAGAGTCCAGTCCTGCTTCCATTTGCAGTCAATTCCTTGAGCAGACAGGTCCCAGTAGGAACTCTGGAGATATCTCCAGTGAGAGAAAAAATGAGATCTAGAAGATCCTGCAGGCAAGTTGCCTGTCCCAAATACAACAAAGACTCCGAAGAGAGGATCTAATGAATGAGTGGGCATTCACGTGAAGAACTCTATTCTCTATGAACCAGATACAGCGATTTAAATGACTGTCCTGGTGCTCTTGTCAGATGGCCTGTAGGTTGCCAGTTATCCAAACCTTGGGAAGCACTGTTGAACAGTTTATTTTGCTCTTGCCACATATATCAAAGTTCAAATAGCTGTACCTCTTTTGGAAACTGGGCATATGATGATGACCATGAACTTAATCAAAGGACTTTTTGACCACTAGGAGCCTTCCCAGAGGCACAAAGAAAGGACAGCCCTGGAAGTCAAGGGACAATGAATGAACAGACAAGAAGGTAGACAGGGATTTGTGCAGAAATATCTGCATGTGCATGTGTGAGGGGAAGAGACAATATGAACTAATCCCTTTCCTTCAGGCTATGTCTTTACTCTTTCAGACTGGCACGTGTCTCCTTTGTTTTTGATAATAGACGTAATTATATCTGAAATGTTCAACTGTAAATCCATCAGGCAATTAAGGGAATTCAAACTGCACAGAATTATGGATTATGGACAGACATTCTGAAAATCACACTCTATGTTTTCCATCACTTGACTCAAAGACTCAGGCAGCTTACTGCTTTCCTCAGGGACTATCTATCTTCCCACCACAACATAAGAGAACCACACACTGATTCCAGTGGGAATCACTAGTGTACTGTGGTGGAACAAAAAAACCTTCAGAGAGGGGTTTATGGTTTGGGTTTCCTCTAATTTTTTTTGACCCTTCTTATCACTAAAGAAAAGCTTGTGGTCATTCCTAGATAATCAACAATTAAACTCTTATAAAACCACATGCTCGGATAAAGCTAGTCTTATGCAACTTGGATGAACCTTTTTCCCCGCTGTATTATTGAAGAAATCTATCATTATATTTTACAGGGAAGCCTAAAATGAAAAGCACTTAGTTAAAAATACTACAAACCAGTGTATTTCCGAGTCCTCCCACCCTCTACCACTTATATCTGAAAACAAAAGAAGAAAAAAGGGGTACTAAAAGAGGAGATTCATTCTTTCCTCATAGGATCATCCGTGACACACACCTTTCGTGGGCAGTGAAGGAGGGAGTGCCTGGGTTTACCTTACATTTTTGTCTGCGTGGAAGCCTCTCCATTTCAGTGCTCGAGCAATGGTGCTGATGAAAGCATGGGTCCAAGGATGGGCTTAAATACAGGGTCTGGCGTCCTCCGTGCCTCTCTGTATTGGTGGCTGCTAGCCAGGCTCAGGCCCAAGGCATCGATCCTTGCTTAGAAAGAGTGAGCTTGGACTTTCTACTACTGGGATGGTGCACAGCTGTGCACAGCTGGCCTGAGCTACCATGCCAAATGAGGGGAAGGCACTGTGTGTTCCCCCTTGGGATAAAGGGCTGCCATTTGAGTACTTGCTTATAGGAAAGGAAGGAGAAGGTGGTTTGAGCACAGCATCAGACATGGGCTTCACCAGCAAAACTGAGGAAGAGATCAGGAACTCGAGATTGCTCAGATCGTTCTGAGTCAATATGGTTCTTAGTGCCTCGGTGAGCTGTATCTGACATTAAGAGCAGAGACAAAAGTCATTTGCACCTTTCTTCACAGCAGTACTTTCCCAATATGAATAGAGTGGTGGTTTTTTTTTTTTTTTTGGGTGATCTTTGGGTAAGGAATGCCATTACTTACACCACAGTCACTTGGGATAATATTTATTACTGATAGCCTTTTGCAGGGCAAGCTCAGGCAAGAAAGATCAAATCTTTGCTTCAGGGCTTCCATTGACTTATAACTGCAGAAATGCCAACAACAAAAAATGTCAAATGCAAAATGGAACATGAGTGTACAGGGATTGACTCAGAAGCCATAAGGTTTGGTGAGGTTTTTCTGTTTTGTTTTACTTTGGGGTGTACTTGGGTCACATTCTACATAAGTATAAGGGCTAGAAACGCATTTTGTATGCTGTTGTTTGTTTGTTTTTTTAAATGAGAACTGAATTTCTTAGATAATAACAGATTATTTTTTCCAAAAGCATCACATTGCAAAATTCAGGATAAAATTATGAGAACTGGCTACACAGTAACTACTGCTCCCAATTCTGCATGCAGCATTGCACAAATGTTAATTAAAAACTAGACAACTTTCTTCCACTCACCACATTTGGATTGTCAAACAAACCAAATAAGTTGATATTTTGAATATCTCCCAATCTTACTTGAAATCTTTTGACTGGCCTGGGTTTGTATCTTTGCTGGAATGAGTGGTACAAGTACTCCACCCCTCCTTTTAAATAGACTTAAGCTGTATCATTTAAAGTTACTTGGAACAGGGTGCAGGGACCATCAGGAAAGGATTAACTGTAACAAAATCTTTGTGAGGTTAAAAACTGGACAGGCTGGCCATTTAAACTCTATGATGGGCCATTTGCCTGTAGCAAACGAACCTTCCAAAACACCAACCTAATTGCATGTGTCTGCCTTAAAGGTGATGCATGAGGGCTTCAGTTGTTACTGGAAGATGCCCCAATGGAAATGACTCCATAAAGCTTTTAAGAAGGCACCAACTTGGACAGAGTGGTCAAGTGGACTACAGACTAGGATTTAATTAGTGAGAGGCGTGAAAAGCCAGCAATCTGGCCCAGCATTCCCTGGATTTTGTCTCTGGCGCAGGAAGGGGTTGCATGTTTCCCGCTTGTGGCTTCTATTTTAGCCTGTATTCATTGCTGAGATGCTTTAACACAGCTGTGCTGGTTCATTAACTGCTCAACATGTCACTCAGCCCAAGCAAAAGGCTTTGGGGTAGTGCTTTCCAATGACTGAAGGGAAGGGTAGACCTCTGTGAGGAAAGGAAGGTGTTAGTCTAGGACATATTTGAGAATTTCACGATACACATTAAAAGTTAAGACCAGAGAGGAAGATTCAAGCAGGAGCAAGGCAGCTTCCCATAGCAAAAAGGCTTGGGCTCAAGTGGAGATTTCAGGAATAATCCTCAGCTGTTGAAACCCTACTGAGACACCAGTGACCAACGAACCAAGGTCTCCCTTTGTGTTACAGCTAATATCTTTAGTAGGGAGCTCACCGCTCCTGCCACTTTCCCTACAGGCTCAGAAGCAAACACTTTGTGGGCACTAAGTGGACACCAAGAATGAGGGAAACAGATCTGCAGCATCCCCACCCTCTTCTGCTCATTGCATCCTGCTATCAGGCGAGAGCCATTTGGAAAATTAGAGCACACTCAAGCCTTGCCCTTGAATGCTTTGGTTAGGAAGGTGCCCTGCCCTATTCCAGAAGCTGCGTCAGAGATGTGCTGAGCCGTGCAGCTGCTAGTTGGGTGCCGTTTCCAAAGAAACAGGGTCCATATCGTGCCGCAAGTGATTCATGCTGAGATCATCCCACTCAGGAAGAGACAGAAGGAGTGGTCCCACCTCTTCCTCCAGGGAGGGCTCATGGCATGGAGGAGCAAAGCAGGTGCTGCAAGCAGGGAGGTTCGGGGCTTCCCGCTGCCTTGCTCCTTGGATCCCTGTTTTGTACAAAGGAGAGGGAGACAGGCCATGAGGAACATGCTGTCTGCCAGCCCACACTAGGGCATCCATCACAGTGACAGCCCTTGGCCAGGGGCAGCCTGGGAGGAGCATCCCTGGCACGCGGCCCCAACACGCTGGCATGCTTCTGCTCCTCTCCCCAAGCCTTGCTGTAACCACTGTGCTACCCCACCATAACGCAGTCTCCTTGCTCCTGCCTCACCATGTGCCTTAACACAACCCCCTGTAACTGCTCGCTTCATCTGTCACGTGGGTAGTCTCTGGAAGACCGCTACGGGCCCAGGTAGAGTAAGGGACTGCAGATATCTGGCTTTAAAGGCAGGAGATTAGGAAATCCACATGGCACCACGACAAGCACAGAGTCTCCATGACTATTGCCATGCTAATACTAACCCTATGTCAATAACCAGCCATGTGGTCGCTCATCCAAAACATTTCCCAAGGCATCTAAAACTAGTTTAGAAAACACTAGTTTTATTCTAAAAATCTGACTCAGGCTCAGGCAGCTCAGCAAAAAGTGAGCCCAGCAGCCTTCGAGCTGTCAGTCCAGTCCCTCAACGTACCACAGCACTACTCAGCATGAACCATTGCTATAACTATTATTTATATGCTCACATCTACATCTCTAGAAGCATGGCTCCTTAAGAAAATAAGGACTCTCTAATGCTACTTCCCCATCCATCCTGGTCGGCTTGTTGCTGGGTTGTTCTAGCCTTTGACCTGCACCTTTACAGTTCTTCCCAAATGGGTTCCCCTGGTAGTCACCTCCCATGCACATGCACTCGCACATGTCTGCACCATGCAAGCTGCTTACGCCTGCTCTCCAGGCAGTCACTGCTGTTCAAATTGCCCATTAGAAATCCAGCTTGGCCCAAAAAATAAAGAGATTGACAAAAACACATTTTGCTGCTCTTCCTGCAAAACTCTTGAACTCTTGAAAGTTGAACACATGAAAGCAATCTGAGGTTAGTGTGTAATACACAAACCACATAAAAGAGATAATTTAGCATTAGACATATGTTACCAGAAGCAGGTTGAAACTAATACAGGTTTTGCATTCAGGTCATAAAATACAGCACTTATATCGTTTTGTGAGGCGTCCCTACTTAGTGTGCCTTGATGGGGGAATAACTACAAGTGCTCCAATGTCAATACCATCTGAATACAAAAACACACCCTTCTTCACCCATTCCCCACCCTCATGAGAGAGAGGCTCACATCTACAGGACAGTCTCTGAACGGTGACAGGCAATTCAGGAGAAAGACTGGCCAAAACTTTTCTTCTTTCTATTCCCATTCCAAACCTACTGAAAGGCCACACCAACAAGCTGAATCCAAGCATTTTGGTAATCTTACAGCACTATTTTTTAGCTCTGCCATAATATGCCTTAAAAACCTGATGCCAGTGTTCCAGTTGGAGCACTAGCAGGGAGAATACATACATGGTCCCCAATACCGCCCACTGACTGTGCCTCTGGCACGGAGGAACGAGCACAGACATCAGCCTCCAAGCAGTATGAAGGAACTTGTGTGAGATTTCTCTTCTGATCCTGGGGGAAGCCACACACAACTTAATGCTAGCAACTTCTGTCCGTGGTTGACTCCTGTAGGATTCAACCATGTTACCACTATTTTTACAGATCCCAAAGTCCAGCATCTCACTTTAAGCCAGAAAAAATAACAAATGTGACATATTTCAAACAAGATGGAGTTCTGAAAATAGAGCTGTGTTGCACCTTTAAAAAGTATGTTGGCAGAGGAACTGGGTTTACTTTGAAAGTTAGTTTGGTATGAAAGAGCTACACAGCCGCAAAATGCTAAATCCCTTTAGAGAACAGAATTAAGCAAAAGCAGATATTTCTCTTCTTAACACCTTGTCAGCAAAATTCTCCTTCCTGGGTAAGAATTTTTTTCTTTTGCAAAATTATTGCGCTAGTTTGCCAATGACGCTTTTCTAAGAACAGCCGCCTAAGCAGTGTAGCTTCTTTCTCATCCTGCCTATCCCAACAATTCAACACTCCCTCCTACAGCCCAAGTAGAAAATTCTTTGCCTTGGGGCCTGCAATGAAACTCACACAAGTTATTGGGAGAAAATGCTGTAATAATGTAGAACCCACTTCCCTCTTTCCTCTGTCCCCATTTTTTTCTTTTTTTATTTTTCTTTTAAGTTCCTGACCTTGACTTTCAACTGCTGTTCCAGCTGGAGTCTGAGAAATTAGTTTAAGATATTTCTACCAATGTATTTTAGATTCAGAAAAATGCATTGAGGGGCACTAAAAATATGAAGATCTATCAACTGATAGAGTTATGCTGAAAAAAATTTACAGTGAGACCAATGGCTTAACTTCCCTTCTATTTCTAATGATATGCTGGCCAAACACGACAATTCAACTGATTTTGTGGTCTGCATTCAACTTAGCCTTTCAAAGAAAAACCTGGATGGAAATGTGACTATTAATCAAAACACACTATTGCTGAGAATTTTTAGGACCTTCCTGTAAACTGAGCAATCACCAAAGACTACAAGAGAGGAGAGTCTATGTCCTATTTTTAACTCTTTATTCACCAGCGGAGAATAGGTGGAAGAATAGCAAAGATATCACACACTGACCTTAATTAAAATGGTGATTCACTCTTTGACCTCTGAACACAAACAGAGCAGCTTGGACCTGGAAGGCTTACTGGCAAAGACAGCTTGGGTGAAGAGGTAAACTTCACCATGCAGGGCTTTTTTTTGAGGGAGAATATAGGGTTTTTGTCCCAGAGAACAAGCTCAGTCACATCTGTTTTTTCTAGAAACCTAAAGAAATACAAGTGTTGGTAGATAATGGGTTTTGAAAGCCTGGAAATCCCAAGTTAACACAGAACTTTACTCTGATCCTTATAAAAATAAGGCCTTCTTCAATCTAACGGTACGATACATTTATAAAAAAAAATTTACAACATCCAGAAAAGAGAAACTTTTTTTTTTTACTCTTCCCCACCTCTATTTTTCTGTTCCAGGTGAAATGCCCTTCCAGAATATCTCCAGAAAGAACGTTTGTCTTCTATAGCACAACATATTTCAGTTTGGTGGGTTTGGTTTTTTTTTTGCTTTGATTTGATCCTCACAAAGCTAAGTTCGAAAGCAATCTTTTCATTGACTAAGGAGATCCAATATCGACAGTATATTGGAGAAGGGAAAATTTTATCATTGAGTTGTTCAGAGGTGTCCAGCTGATCCAAACCAAAGACACTTCTTTAAAGGACAGGGGAAACTTTAAAAGATATCATTAATGATATTTCTACTGTTGATCCACAAATGTATTAAATGTAATCATCACACAAACTGTTGTGAATATCTATAAATTGCCGATAACTAGTATCAGTTTACAGCCATAATAGCAAATGTCTTCAGATGAACTAGGGAACTACATCTCTATCTACCACATTCATAGAGCACCTTAGGTTGGTAAAGAGCATTTTCCTACCACATTGTAAAGCTCCTGGATTTTGACTTTGAAATAGATTTCAAAACAAAAAGGACACTGACGAGGACATAGACAATTTGGTGTAACACCCGTTTTTTGCAATCCAAGAGCAAATGCTCTTACAACGCTGTTATAGCAGTGTCATGGACGGCTGACAGTGGGCTACAGCACTTAGCACAAGCGCAGAAACTGCAAACACCAAGTTCACAGCTGAACTCCTCCAACACTTTGGCACAGCACGTGCCCTGGACAGCTTCCTTGTCAGTCTGGGGTCCTGGTTTGGACTAACTTCTGTGAAGGGACAATGGAGCATTTACAGCTGACCAATACTTACATGCATTAGGGATGAAAATCCCATGAAAAATGTGCTCAGAGAGTGAAATTCAACCCTGGCCAGAGAGCCAGCAAAGAGAGCTCACCACTGCTTCCCAATACAGCCACAGGCATCACCTCCGTGATGAAAAGGCTGTGTGTTGCTTTGAAAAGGGGCGTATTCCCTCCTTAAGCATTCATAGAAATTATACTATATTTGGAATTTAAAGAGAAAAAATGAACAAGAAGCATCCCTTGCAGTTCCCTGGGGAAAAGCCCAGGTTTGCACAAGCGACTGAATAACTATGCTTGTTCTCATTCCCAAAAAAGGCCAAGAGCCCTGTGTAGGTGTGAGCATGGAGTGGCTGATGCAGGACCACAACCAGCACAGCCAAGTGCTGGATCCTTGTTCTGAGCTCTCTCCACAGCCTGGGAGGGGAAAAGGAAAGGGAATATAGTTTGTCGAATAAAAATGGAGAAATCTAAGTGTACAGAGTCCGCTTCAATCATAGCAGAGTGTGAGTCTCATACAGGAGCTTCTGGAGAAAGAATATTGACATAAAAGTGAGCAAAAAACCTTGAAAAGACCATTTCAGATCAAGGCTTCAACAAAAATTCTTTGCTTCATATCATCTTGGTGACAATACCTTTCTGTAGAAGGAAGTAAAGCAGCCTCTCTTTGGTAAACTCAAGGCTCAGAAATCAAAGCAACCCAGTAGGGAAGTGGGTAAAGCCACAGATCTGGTTTGATTTGAAGACTTTCAAGTGGTCCTAGAGAAGCAGACCAGAAAGTAGTGTTTCTAAAATGGAAAGAACCCAAATTCAAGGCTCAGATGTCCTCCAAACTTGAGGTTTGATCACATTCAAAGAATATTTGGATTCAATCCCAATTCAGTGAATAGCGAGATGTGCCATGCCCATTTCTGTTTTTAAGGGCTGGGGAAGCTTTCAGGCAGACTTCCTTCTCACGGGGCATGCACAGTGTGGGCAGCAAAAAGGCAGACCTCCTTGCTGTGCCATTGCCAATGTGCTTTTTCGCTGCCCAGGAAAAACTCTCCTTAGTTCAGGCTTTGTTAGAGGGAATGTCAGGGGTAGGACCTGGCACCAGACATGGTTCTTCTCTTCCCTGCGCTCCTTGGTCCATTTCACAAATGTTGGTGGATCCTTCTGCCAGACTATGACCTCAAGCTTTTGAGAAAAGCAGCCTGACTGTTCATTCAAAACTTCCTGTCCTGCTCCCTGCCAAAGGCTGTGTGTTGATATGGGAATTGGACACATGGAGAAAAGGTTTTAAAATTAACACCTAGTCCCTAAGCTTTTCATATGATCAATCAAAATCTCACATACAAATACTTCCACAAATTTTTCCTTTTCCTATCCAGTCCTGTGGTGAAGCTGGAAAATGGAGCTTAGGATCCAGATCAGACAGCAGAATTTGTATCTGAAGGATTTTGTGTATCTAGATCGTGAACAATTTGGAGTGAGAACTCTGATCTATAAATTAACAAAGCCAGAGAGGACAGCCATGGTCGGCTAGGTTTGACTTCTGAAAGGATGCCAGCAACAAGGCTGCTCTGAATGAATACCTGCATAAACCAGAGTGTAACTGATGGAAAAAACATCCAATCTCTACTTGCCAATGACAGAATAAATCACAGCCCTGACTTCTGCTCCAAGAATGATTTCTGCTGTTAAAAGTTGAAGACTTATATATGGTATGAACTCATCCAATTCCTGACTACCAGTTCTTATTATACTATTGCCCAAAGGAGCTTCTGTTTCTGAATCTCTCTTCCTTGTATAGCATACTTGAAAACCAGACTTGAGCTTTTCTTGACTTGCTGTTTGGTAAGCTAAGGAGATGGGTTCCACTGTAAGGCATGTTTTCCAATCCTTCAGTCATTCTTGTGGCTCTTCTCTGAAAGATCTCCAGTTTTTCAACATCCTTCTTTAATTGTGGGTACCACAGCCGGATGGAGTGTTCCCGAAGCAGTTGCACCAATGCCAAACACAGCAGTAAAGTGATCCCTGGGTATATAAGCAGGGAATATCAAGTAGGCGTTAGAAAGGATCCAAGGATTGGTTTAGCCCCTTTGGCCACAGCACTTGAGTGAGAGATGACATTCAGCCAATTATCCATTCAAACCCTCAATCCTTTTCCAGATTCCTGTTTCTCAACACTGTCTATTCCATCTGGTACATAAATCTTAGAGTT
The DNA here is from genome assembly GCF_028858705.1 of Grus americana. Lineage (NCBI taxonomy): Eukaryota > Metazoa > Chordata > Aves > Gruiformes > Gruidae > Grus > Grus americana. The sequence goes on from NC_072860.1 coordinate 16,495,831, forward strand.
TTAATTTCCTTTACCTGTAGAATCCTGAAAAGAAAAGTTATTTGCTATTTCAATTCTATCAAGGGATGCAAACTATGCTAAACCTTTCTGTCATCTCCTAACATCAGCAGTGTGGAGTTAACCTCTCCTTCCAGTCACTGCCACACCATTGAGCAACTCAAAGCAACAACTGGATCCCACTAGGAACACAGTTATTTGATGTGTTTACACTTCAATTCTATTTACAAAGCCCATTTTGAGATCTGAAACTGAAACAGTTGGAATCCATGTACCATTTCCAGTTTCATACTGTACCATTTGAGTTTATGAATGAGTATGTATGGGAGTAAGTTAAAGGCTTATGGAAGTTCTTACATCAACATTAGTATAATAATCAACTGGATTTTTTTTTTTTTAATTCCAACTGAGGTTGGGTCCAAAAAATCAATACTAGATGCCTCTTCATGTTCTACATTGCTTTAGTATGTCATTCATTGCATGATTATCCTTGATTTTCCTTGAATTAATGAATATTAATGTTAGTTATTAATGATCATAGCAATCTATTTAAAATATTGATCTAAAATTAGATTTCTATTGTCTCTAGAACTTCCCCAGTGTTGTAGGGTTAATTAGAAATCAAAATAAAAAACCTAGGGAGCTCTTCAGCTTTGTAACTCTGGGATTCGGAGCTAGAAAACCCCAGTGATTTGCATATGTAACTTTAGAACCTGATTGTTGAGACACTCCCAAGTTCCGACAAAGTGAAAATTATTCCATTATCCAGATAAAACATTCATCCTCTGCTTATTCACAAGAAAAAAAGCAAGCTCTTTTTGTGGCACTATTGCCAATTCTATCACAGCCAGACAACCAATTGAACTCCTATGGATTATTTAGCTTAAACTCTATTATTTTCTCTCTTTATCTGATTTTCCAAGTGACAGCGTCCTAATCAGACGTTCTGTGGGGCACCGGAATTGAACTCTAATTGGACATTCGAGAGCAAAGGAGCAGAGGCATTTTTCACACTTACGAAAGCGAGGAATCTAAGCGTCCTGAAAAAATCTGGCGCACAGCACTTTTTCAGGCCACAATCCTACCGTGAGTGTTCCCATATTTCTTTACTCTTTATAAAGCTGTAGGTTACCCTCTGCCTCACTGATGGCAGACTCTCTTCGCACTGGTTTGACTGCTGCCTCCCTGAAAACATGGACTTTGGATTACCAGCAGCTAGCTGCCAATGCTGTTTCAGAATTGTTAAATTTGCGATTTTACTGAAGGTCATTTTCTCTCCATCTGCAGGCGAGCACGGCCTGACTGGCTGGTGCATTAGAATAAACAGATGCTATCAGCACCAGCAACAAATTATCTTCTGAGGCTTTGTAATTTCTAGAGAGTAGCAGGTTGTGGCAAGTTGATTTACATTTAGGATGGAGAGGGAGTGAAACAGAGGTTATATCAGCATCATCAGGTAATTCAGCACAAGAGAAAAGGAACAGTAAATTGAAGCTGGACAACTACACTATGAACGAAGCCATTATCAGCACACCCATATCACTCCTAGTGAGGTACACAGCAAACCAGATGTGGACATACAGAGGTTTGACATCTGAAAAGAATGTGTGTTTTATGCTCAAGGGATAAAAACCCAGACAGAGTATGTGCATATGCATGTAAATGCTCCAGGAGATGCAACTGTTCGCATGAAACACCCTTGCACCAGGACGTGGGGGTGTGCTGCAGTTGGCAGCTGGAGGGGAGAACCCACTGCTCACTTGCTGTTTCCAGGACAGCAATTTTCTATGGCTGAGATACCAGTCCCAAAACCAGAGTTGTGGCATAACTGAATTCAGGAATCCTTTCACTGCTTCTCTGCTAGAGTGGGAGAGCACATCTCCCTGTATACTTCAGATGCACAAAAAGTTTAGCTTATGGAATTATGCATATGTACCTGCACATAAACTGGCAGAACTGGCTGAAAGCCATTGAAGAACTTTATAACAAAATGAGGAATGAAGCCCCACGTACCTAAAACCCACCTTGGTGTCCCAGTGTACAAGACTTGCTCTGTTTCCTTGACCCAGGCTGTGTCTCTGCTACATTCAGAGACAGCACACATGCCTATTTGTGCACAGAACTGCAAGATAAGCCTATATTTCTGAAGTTTAGGGAGCATATCTAGGTAAGTCCTACTCCTCTGCTTTTAGCCGTTGTATCTCTCCACCCATTTCACAGTAGTATGCAGAGTCTGCACTGCTTTTTCATAAGATTTCCCTCAGTGTTTTAAGAAGAATTCATATTTCTGATTGGGACTGGGGAACAACGAATCCACCTGCTGCAATCTTATTCGCAGAAGATACCAGACACACATTTCAAAGCTAGACTAGCTTTATTACCACAGTGAAATATGGTATTTCATCATTCCTATGTCAGAATGGAAAGACAAACCTTCCGCACACCTCCATGCAGGTGGCTGTTCCAACACATCCTGGGATCTAACTCCCTTCCCATACGGGCTGGAAAAACATTTATCACAGCACCTTGGGGCTTTAGCCATGTTGTTTTCTACTGCTGTCAAGAAAATACCTGCAGATATTGACAAGTTTTGATGTTTCACTCACATCAGTTCAGAGCTGCCTACACTATCTGGCATTAGTTTTCATTTGCCCAGCTCAAAAATCAAACTCATCTTAACAGTCCTGAAAGACTTCAGTACAAATGTGAGTGGATAAGCCATGCATGTAACTCAAAGATACAGAAATTTATTTAATTTTTCTATAACATCGCATATCTATTTTTATTTTAGAGGACTACACAAGAGTTAGTCATCAGTGACCTTTGCAGGCTATGTTAGAGTTAGAGGCAAAAATTTCCAAAAAACCCCAGCCACTTGCATAGCATTTCAAATATTACTCCATGTTCCCTGTCAATTCTTCTCTTTTTTTAACATGACTTTTAATCATTGTCACATGACCGCAAGGTTCAGAAGCAAGCTGTCTCAGTTGGTCTTTCTATCACCAAACACAAGAAATTTTACACGAGGCAGTTCAGCAACTCAGATTCAAGACGGGACCATCTTCCTTTAGGTATCTATGGGTTTCACCTGCTGTCCTGATTCATCATTTCCCTTACCTGCCAGAGCGTGCTGAAACTTCCACTGCAATTCTTTGCCTGGTGTTCAGTGAAGGTCTCATAGGGGACATCTATAGAGCAAAGGTATTGGTGGAGCAGGAACAATCCTTCCTTCAAATGATTGGAGGGATTTCTCATGCCTTCTCCTTTCCCCTACTAAATAACCAATTCAGAACAAAGAAATGCGTTCAAGTAAGATGACTCAAAACTAAAAGTTCTCAACCATTTCAAGTCAGCAGCCTTCCAAATTCTAGGACAGCTATTCACGTACAGCTGAGAGCAATAGGTACAAATCTAGATTATCTTGTGAAGAGTCTATTTGGTGTCTTCATTTCAAACTGCTGGGTGAACTGTAGTAAAAGAAAAATCAGACTGTTAATTCTATGATTTAAGAGCATTTAACATTAGAAATCGAAGAATCCAGTCTCCTGTCTCAGTTATGTGCCTCTGGACTGCTATCAAACCTGGGGTGCAGCATCTCATCTTTCTAGCCTAACGTTTACAATATTCTGATGTTCCTCTCTCAAGCACTGCTGGAGTTCCTTGATTTTCAATTCAGTTCAAAACAGGGGCAGTACTTTTTCTTTCTCTCCTAATATCTGTTTATATTTTAGGGAAATCCAGGCGAAATGGCCTGTAATTAGCTTTCAAGGGGCAGATCTATTGATTTTACTATAGGCAAATCACTACATCTCTCAACATCTTAAATGATGCTGAAAAAAAAAATCTCACCAGAGGAAGAAGTCCAAATATTCTCCCAAGAAAATTGGGCTAGCACACTTAAAGCACAAAAGTTTCCATAGCCAAAACCATTCACATCTGGATGCTTTTAACATTGTCAGCATGGCCAGACACCCATTTGTATCTGGGTGTTGTGCAATTCCAGCATGAAACTCAAACTCACACCATCAATCCAGAAGGAGCAGCCTAACACTCTGCCATCACACCCTTTCTTGTAAATCTTCAGTCCTAGAGAACTTCTTCCAGCTCTAGGGTTTGGAATAACTTGTTTTCAGACCAAAGCTGTCTTCTCCAAACCAAGTCCTGTATCCTGGCTGAGTTAGCTGGAGTTAAATCAGCATAAAACTAAAATAGCACAATGGAAAGTCAGGCCTTCTGTTAAATCATGCTTCTATTTTTATCTGGAAAAGCACTTAAACATGTGCTTGAGATCTACAGAACTTAAGCATATGCTTAAAGTTAGTCCTGTGATTACATGTATTGGCCTATGGCTTATAAATCAACTGATTTTGTGAATCTAACTGGAATATTGTGAATTTTAAAAGAAAACACACAACACAGATCTCCACATATGAAAAGGGATCCATACAGGTTCAGGATTCAGAAACTTGCACATCAAGTAGGGAAAGTTGAGTACTCACAGTTGGGCCAAAAGCTCACACAAACCGAGAGAAAGGAAAAGGAGTATTTCAAAGAGAATTGTGAGATGGCACAAAGCAGGCCATGCACAGAATGGTGACAGTCTTCCAGTTTCTGGCCATCAGCAATTTAGGGACTTGAAGCAACCTCCAAGCCCACACAGGCCATTGTGTTTAGTAGCCTCTGATGAATGGATCCTACAGGATTTTGGCTGATCCTATCAAATTTATTTCATTTTACTATTTCCAGTACCCATCATCCCTTCCACAATATAGTGATGAAAAAGTACTCCTTTTATGCTATGCTACTGTCCTTTTAGTTTCTTTAGCACCCCTAGTTCTTCTGTTACAAGGAGAAGGGAATAATCAGTTCCCATTCACCTCTTCCATATCACTTATGTTTTTACAAAACTCTGTCAAATGCTTCTTCAGTTTTTAAGGCTGAGGAGCACTACTTTATGTAGACTTCTCCATAAATAAAAAGAGACATTTCACACCTCTAGCTACTCTTACTGCTCTTTCTGTGTCTTTTCTAATACATCTTTTTTGAAACTGAGTGAGCAGTCCTACATGCAGCAGCCAAGGTGCAGGAACACTACAGGAAGATCAACATCTCTGTTTCTCTCCTGTATATACTGCAGTGGCATAAGCTGTTTGTTTTGTTCTCAGTTATTCCAAATAACTCTAAAAACTTGTCATTTATAGGACTTGTAGTACTGGTCTGATATTTCTGGAGAATCACCAACAATGACTTTATTAATAATTTTCCTGAATATAGAAACCATAGAAAACATAGCTACCTAGAGGCATGAACGTCAAGATTAATTTCCCCTGCATTATTTATGTATATTGACATGGACTTTCATCTGTCACTGTACTGTCCAGTCTCTTGAGATCCTTATGCAAAGGACCAAAAAGCTTTAGTTATCACTGTCATAGTGATTTTTTTGGCATGAACGAACTCCCTTCCCTCCCTATTAATTCTTTTTTCCAGGTAGGACTGTTGAAGAACACAGCTCCACCTGCCTCAGAAACTCTACAAGGACTGCCCCCCAAAAGGAGCACTATAAGGAACATTAAAATTTTCTATTGTTAAAACTAGCTAATTATAGCTATCCTTTTCTTCATACCTTGGTGAGACCTTTTCAAAATCCATTCGAAGCCCTAAGTACACCTTAGTAAGTGTCACATGCTTCTCCAGATGTTTATTCACTCCTTTGAAGAACTCCAAGGTTTGCGATGCATACCTTTAATTTACAAAGGCCGTGTTAACACATCCGCAATATATCATATTTATGTATGCTGCCACTAAATCTGTTATAATTTTCTCCCAATTTTTCCTGGTACAGAAGCCAGACTTGAGTAGTCTGTATTTTCTTTAATCCTTGCTGGAACCCTTTTTAAGATTGGTGTCACATTATTTACCTCTTCTGGGCTCAAGGCTGACTGAACCCAAAGATTTCATACCAGAGTAATTTAGAACATTTGAGTGACTATCATTTGTCCTTGTGATTTGTTATTGTTCATGTCATTGATCTATTTTAAAAGCTCTTCTATTAACAATTCCATTAGAGGCCATTTCTTGGGCTCAAACCTTGGAGGACTTCCTCTTTGCTATGCAGCCAGTGCCTCTGCTATCTGCTATACAGTGGTCTTACCGACCTCAATCGCTCCTTTCACACCTTGGTCATTTGCTGAACGCACTATTTGCAGGCAGACTGACAGCTCCCGTCGTATTTCAAAGAGCTTGTGTTACTAGTTTTCACATCTGTTGTGAGTCACTCCTCAAAGTATTTTAGTTTGTGTTGTTCTAGTTTTACATTTAACTTGTAAGAAATTATATTCTGTTCTGTTTTCTTTGTTTAGGTATGTTTTCCACTTTTCAAAGGACACCTTTTCATTTCTAATAGTCCCCCTTACTCCACTGTTCAACTGTAGCAACTTTTTGAGGGGTTAGGTTAATTTTGGGAACTGATGAGATATGTTTTCTCCAATTTACAGAGATTCTACTTAGAGTCTTAGCTCATTTCCCTGCTTCTTTAATGTTATTTAAACTGCTTTCTAAAGAAAAATATTGTCATTGTCTTTGGCATTTTCTTGATGTTATTCTTACAAAAGTATTGAATCTGACCATGGAATGGTCACTGCTGCCAAACAACTTTTCAGTGCAACAGCTGTAGTTTAAACAAGGTCTTAGTCAAGAGCAACCTTCCTTTTTATTGGTTTGTTTAAAAATGTTGACTAAAATTTACTCATTATATCCCGAGTAGGACAAATCTTCTCCAGTCTCTTTTCTTATATACTATCTTTCCATTATCTCTGATCTTTCTCAGTATTTCATGGATATATGGTGACCTGTTTAAAAGGGTAAGCTTATTATAATGTTTTTCTTGATTTGGCATGGCAACTTTCAATCCATAGAGAGTGGGTGGTAAATGATGATACAGCTAACTGATTTATCTTATTGGACTCTGATTTCCAACAGACTGTGAGTCACTCCTTCAATGGCAACATCTATTCTGGTAATTTCTACGTAATAAGTATCCTGATAGTAAAGCTTTGTACTTAACAGCTTCATTCAGTAAGATTTCCGGGAGGCCGGTACATTAAAATTCACCCATCCTCACTTTATATACATTTAATATTTATAGAAAAGCGCAGATACTTTTGATCTTGGTCTAGCTGCCTATCTGCATGTGCCTTGTTCAACTGTGGATTTTCTTAGACTGCTCTATTTTATTTACAATCTGAACCTCGTTGGTGGTTGTCCTATCCTGCTATGAGGGCACGGACCTTATCGTGCTGGGGAACTTGTCGTCAAGATGAGTGTGTTCTTCTCAAGGTTCTTATCTCAAATAATTTTAAGGACGCCCCCAGTATTCGTTTTCATTCCCAGTGCCACTAGCCTGGTTGCCCCCGTTTTGGAAGAGACCATCCCTCCCATCCATTCTTAGTGTCTCTCCTGTTTCTAAGAAGTCTGAACAATCCCCTCTTCCCACACCACTTCCTTAGACACATATTGTGTCCCTGCTTGTTTGGGACAAGCATTTCTTGAATACTGTAAAGGAGTTCGTGGTCTTTACCTTCATCTCCTATCAAAATGTTATGTTTCACCTCCTGGAGCTCTCCCTTACATTTTCTTTGTGGCCATATGACCATGACCAGACATGATGCATGAGGAAGATCCTCTCAAAGGCTGCCCAGACACCACAAGATACAAAACCTCCAGAGCTTAGGCAAACCACCACCTTTCTGGCCTTGTAATCCTGGTTATCAATCCCATGCAGCACCACAGCCTGCCTCTTCCTGGACTGTTGTCCTTTTGCCACATGTCTTGCTTAAGTGGACACACAAAGTCACCTTCTGGCAAGAGAGAGGGGTCACATGGACAGTATCTTTTGCACACGTTTAGTCATTCAGTCTGCAAACCAATTTTATTATTTGCCTTATTGTCTCCCAATGAAGGCAGCAACAGCAAATCAAGGCAATTCTCAGAACCAAAGTTCTTCTAAATGTTCATTGTATATTCGGCACCCAGAAAAAAGAAAGCTGCTTTTACTGCACATCTAAAACTGGCACAAAAACAGGTGAACGTGTGTTTTCCAGAGAGAAAATCCAGTGCTTATACTTCCTATCACCACAGTCCTCACTCTCCTGTGTTTAGGAAAGTTTTCCTCTATTTGAAGCCAATCTTTTGGGGTATGCTATTGTGGTTTTCACATTTATTTTATTTTCTAAAGACTGACCCTGGGTTTAATTTGCAGAGACCTCATGGTATAGAAGAGATCAGGGAATCTGGCACAGAGACAGGAGATACCTTCACCCTTTGGACAATTAAACATGAAATATAAAACCCGGCAAGTCTTGCATTTAATCCTCTTTGCACCCCTTAGACCTCTGCCAAAGATAAGAAAACCTTCTCCTCTTAAAAAGAATAAAAAATTTCAGAACACATCATCAACTCCTCCCTTCAGCCCTCAATACTGACAGTTTTATCTCCATACACAAAGCTTCTCCCCCTTTCTCCAGCTTGGCAACAAAACCCAAGCTCAATGAATATTTTATATGTGTGTGGTTAATGGAGCATTCTGGCTCCAGTCCATTAGGAACCTTACACAACGGTGTATTAACTGCATGTAATATTTTTGAGTCTGTCCAAAAGGGATGTGCATTTGCCAGTTGAGCCAGTATGCTATTATGGTCTTGTCAGCCTAGGTCCTGTCTTCGGTGCAAGAGCAGGGTGCTCTGCCACAGCAATTTGCCACCATTGTACTCCCAGCAGCAACTAGAGAAGATTAGCCCAGCTCCAAGCTCTATTTTTCCCCTCTCTATTTTGAGGTATCTCATGTGGGGTGGGGAATGCCTGCAGAAAGAAAATCTCCTTCAAAGATGTACACAGGGATAAGCAATTATATCACAAATTAACACAAGGGTAAACATAAAGCAGTTAAGATGAGATCTTTAATTTTGATGGAAACCAGGCCTCCATATTCTTTCATCAGCTCTGAAATTTTGGCCTTAAAATCCACCTGATTAATTGAAAAATTGATAGCAGAATGACAACATTTGACACAGCACTTATTACCTTCTCACTTTAAAAACCTCCTTTGTTCCTCAGGGCCATCACAGGAAGATCATCATCTCCATCAAAATCAGCACAAAGTCATCTCAACAGTCAGATGGGCACAGATCACTTCCCTTACAGCAAGGGACAGTATGATTTTACCCTGCACATAGACAACATCCATGGTGAATGGTAAAAAGATGATTGCTGCTGGATTTCTCAGATGAAGAGCCCTCTGAGAATCAGGGGTCTAGATCTGAATGCTCACCTACACCTCGCCAACAGTTTGTGAAGAGCACAGGAGCTTCCAAAGTGTGAATCATCCCAACCTAAGGCAGATGTCTAGAATGGGTAAGATGAATGGCATGGGCTGTTTATCACTCCTCGCCGACCAAAGAGAGAGCCTAGATGACAATCTTAGACTTTATGTCTAAGTTTTAGATAACTAAAATCAGTTGAGATGATTCCCAGCCCCAAGGTTTGCAGACTCATTTCCAGACGAGCCGCAGACCCTGACAGACTTAGGGCAGAAAACAACAAGATAAAGAAAAGTGCTGATGTGGAAGGACTAATCTCATTCCTTCCCTGCCTGAAAGCAGAAAGAGCTTACATTTCAGAAGGCAAAGCCCATCTTTTGCTTTCTCGTCATTGCTGAAGCACAGTGGAAGAAAGGGAACACCATTGTTTCACTTTGCAGGACCCTATAGTGCTTTCTACAACGTCTGCATGAGGTAGTCAACATCCATGAGGTGCTTGGGTATTACAGGCCAGTAAGCAAAGCCCAGAGGACACAGGGAGAGACGGCTGGCCAAGAAATATATGAGGTGAAGGCTTTCGATAGGTAGGGATCACCCCTGGACAGACAGTGCCTCCTTACCCAGTACTGCCTGCACACCCACAACTTACCCAGCTGAGCAGCAGTGGCAGGGTCTGGAGCTGAAGGATGTGGGGAAAGGCCTCAAAGACACAGGATTAAGGGAAGCTCCATGCAAACTTTGAAGAAGTTTCCTATTGTAAGGATTTGGGAGAGAAAGCAATAGTTTCCCCAAGAGTACTGACAGGATCATCATGTGTCTTATCACACTTGAGCAAGGACAGGCACTGCACAAATATTATCAAAAGCCATAAATCTGACTGACCAGAAGCTCAGCTGCTCCAAATACAGCTCTGAAGTCAGGTTGTTGCTCTCTCCTAGATGCACACACAGCAAATCAGTCATTCTACCAGTGGATAATCCAGTTATCAGCCCACTTTTTTCTCCCTCTCAGATCCCTCATCTCCATCCCCCACCCCCTCTGCTACAGAACTATTATCAATGGAAAGTTTTGAGAATTAGCCGAAAACAACCAAAGCACCTAATTGACTGAAGAAGGGAAATGGCAACTTCCATCATCTCAAAAAGCTGCACCTTTCTCCTACTCATCTCAAAGCTGAATAAAGGAATTAAAAACATAGCCTGGGGCAGCCAGCAGAGATTTGCAAGGAACAGACATTAGTTCTCACTCCAAAGGCTGATCCTGTGCATGTGAGCCAGAAGGAGCAAACACAGAGAAAGGGAGCAGAAACATACAGAGTCTTTGCATTTAAAGAGGAGGAAGGAGAAAGAAAAAAAAAATCAACAACCTTTAAACCTTTCCTAATAAAACAAGATCATCCTGGCAACATGAAATGCTACCCTACTTTGTTTATTTATCGACACAAAGAAAGAAGCAAGTTGGCACCTCAGAGGGTATTAAATGCTGGTTTTTTGCTGACTGAATGACCTCAGCCGAAATATTTTCCATGACAAGAGCCCAGAAGACGCTGGCACAGAGTCAGACAATAAGATTTTCAGAGTGTATTTACATTCTATCCATGGCCCCAGGCTGTTCCAAACCCATAGGCAGGTGCTGCCTTTATCTGTTCTTTGCTCACCTGGCTCCCTAGCAAAATGTTCCGAGGCCTGCGGCTCAGCTGCCTTAACTGTTTGCTGCCTGGTGCTCAGAAAGCTGAGGAGCTTCAGAGACATCTGGGATTCTGGCAAATGGAGATGGCAAATCCAGTCACCCCTCAAAGCTGAGCAGTGAATGGTGCATAAGGAGTTTTTCCAACAAGCAGAGGGACACGGACAGTGGGATCAAGCACACCCTCACCAAATTTGCTGATGACACCAAGCTGCATGGTGTGGTTGACACCCTGGAGGGAAGGGATGCCATCTAGAGGGACCTTGACAGGCTTGAGAGATGGGCCCGTGTGAACCTCACAAAGTTCAACAAGGCCAAGTGCAAGGTCCTGCACATGGGTTGGGGCAATCCCAAGAACAACTACAGGCTCGGTGGAAAATGGATTGAGAGGAGCCCTGAGGAAAAGGACTTGAGCGTGTTGGTTGATGAGAAGCTCAACATGACCTGGCAATGTGCACTTGCAGCACAGAAAGCCAACTGTATCCTGGGTGCATCAAAAGCAGTGTGACCAGCAGGTCAAGGGAGTGATTCTCCCCCTCTACTCTGCTCTTGTGAGACCTCACCTGGAGTACTGCGTACAGCTCTGGGGTCCCCAACATAAGAAGGACATGGACCTGTTGGAGTGAGTCCAGAGGAGGCCACGAAGGTGATCCGAGGGCTGCAGCACCTTTCCTGTGAAGACAATCTGAGACAGTTGGGGTTGTTCAGCCTGGAGAAGAAAAGGCTCCGAGGAGACCTTGTAGCAGCCTTCCAGTACCTAAAGGGGGGCCGACAAGAAAGTTAGAGAGGGCCTATTTACAAGGGCATGTAGTGATAGGACAAGGGTAATGGCCTTAAGCTGAAGGAGAGGAGATTTAGATTAGATAGTAGGAAGAAATTCTTCACTGTGAAAGTGGTGAGACACTGGAACAGGTCGCCCAGAGAAGCTGTGGATGCCCCATCCCTGGCAGTGTTCAAGGCCAGGTTAGATGGGGCTTTGGGCAACCTGGTCTAGTGGAGGGTTTTCCTGCCCATTGCAGGGGGGTTGGAACTAGATGGTCTTTAAGGTCCCTTCCAGCCCAAACCATTCTGCGCTTCTATGAAAACAGTGGTAATACAATGGTAAGAGACAACTAAAAATGAGACAAATTCATGCTGAGAAAAGAGATATTTACTAAAAGAGAAAGGGAAAAGGTGGTTCTTTCAGGGATGCGCTGCGTTCTGCATCACTTAGGATCTTTAAGCTAGGCCTGGATAGCTCTGTAAGAAGAAACCCTCAAGATCCTGCAGAAGATGAGAGAAGACTGTCACAGTTACAGCTCCTAGCCTTGAAACCTGTGCAGGACAATATGCCACTGTTGAGCAGGGGATGCTCAGTAACCTGCATCCCTACAGCAGCAGACAAAAGGGAGGGAGCCAGGCTAAGCCACAAGAACCCCAGGGTTGTCTCTTCCAGCTCCATGGCACAAATTCCCTACATCACAGGCTTCCAGCTGCATATTCTCCCATACACCAGCTCCTGACCTGGTCTTCAGCAAAAAGATCTGTTCCATCCCTGCAGTGGAAACAGCCTCCTCTTTGCTGACTTTAATTTGGCTTCTAGTGCACAACTCCTCTCTTGAGTAATAAGCCTCCAGGAGATGCTGTGAGAGGATACGCCCTTAATACCGCGCAACCAGGAAGAATGATAATTGCACTTTTAACAGCACTATGTACAAGGCAGCCACCAAAGCAGAGGAAGCATGAATTAAAGCAGGATAAAAAGGAGGGGCTTTACCATCTACCTAATAAAGTATTATTCATGCTTTTGGAAAGCTTCCTTGCAGAGAGATAAAGAGAGACATAATGGGTCTTTTCCAACTGCGTCTGGAAAAGGAAAGGCCTGCTGGCATCTCACAGCTCCCTTGTCATGCTGGACTCAGCTTCTACCTTTTCATCCTTCAGCTCCCTTCATTTTCCTATCTTCTGGCCATGCATCCTTGTTTAACCCATTTCATACCCAAGTCAGCTCCCCCCTGCCCCTGTGCATGGCTCAGGTCTGGCACACTCAAACACACCTTCACACCGGTTCCCTCCAATCCCTTTTCCTTCACTCAACCAAGGAAAATTTATTTTTTCCTTTCTTCTTCCCTTTCATTCCTGTCTTCCCTGAAAAATTCTTAAACTCAAATTCACTCCTACTACGTGCAAAGCGTGTCCCCTTTCACATCCCTCCTCCAAACCACAGCTATCAACTCACTAATACCACCCCACATCAGATAGGATGCAAACATCTGCTAACTGTGCTTGTAACTGTATTTATTTATTTGTCTGGCCTGCCTTTTCACCCAGGAAACAAAAATGTGACCTTACCCTCCAACAAATTTATCATAATAAACTTTCATTCATGAGCCCAAAATAATGTGGAGTTTTAAACATCTTTCAAAAAATAGATTAACCACTGCTCACTTGCATAATCTGTCACTGTCCTTTTCAATCCTGTCCAATTGGTCATGATAATTTATAAGTATCTTGCTGCCTGGCCATTTCTGAAGCTGTTTCTATGTGTGCTTCACAATGGAGCTGCACAGGACTTGCCATGCTGAGAAGTAGACCTCCAGGAAGCCTTTCCTAACAGGCAGACAAACAAACAAAAATCTCTTTATCCACCCAGGTCATATTTCATAAGGCTTGCAGGCACATGGCAGACAGACACCTAGTGGAAATTTCAAAGGATCTTGATAAAGTTAGACAATTCAGTCCCATCGAAGTCATAACAGTTTGGGTATCTAATGAGCTAAGGCCCTGTGAAAGCTCTGTATACATCTTCAGAAGCCAAAATGCCTTTGGAAATTGGACCTAGGTGTTAAATGTTTAAACCAGGTCTGTGGGCAACACTTTGGTGCCTATCCCTGAATAAGATCAGATGCACACATGCACTAGGCAAGACCACCAGACAAGTAGATGTACAGAGATCATCTTTTCAAAGCTGTCCCTTCCCTGGCTCTGTAGTCCCAACCTAGCATCATTACAGACTGGTTTAAAAACAAAACAAAACAAAACAAAACACCACAAATAACACCAACAGCAGACTCAATTAATCAATCTGTAGTCCTCCTGGAATAAAATAAAAATACTATGAAGAGCTCCTCTCAGCTGGAACAAGGAGGATAAAAATGGAAGAAAACATGAGACTAAACAGGTACCGCACATGGTATCTGCCACCTCCCATCCCCAGCAGGAACTTTGAGTAATGCTTGCACACAGTGTTGCTGCTACTGTCCAAGCCAAGGACATCTTTTAAACAATGCCTCACTGATAATCCTGTAAGGATTTTCAACTCTGTCCTGTATAGCATTTTAATTACTTGCACTGTTTCAGGAGCTCAATCATTTATGGAAGGTATTTTCATCCCACTAATTGTAGGTTTCCCAGAGGACTCAGTACAGTATTTCATGTCCTCAGTGCTATTAAATGCTTTAGGAAAGCATCCAGACTTCGAGAAGTTAATTTTTATGTGTGCATATGGTTCTGGGGAGGAAGAGGGCAAATCAGGAAAAGAAAGATTTTTAGGGCTTAAACAAAAGAGAAATTCTGGCTTTCAGGAAAAAAAAGTAAAATTCAAAAAGACAATATTTCATATAACATTATAACAGCCTCATCTAAGTCAGCAGCAGCTCTAGAACCTGCTATTTGTAATCCTAATAGCATGCAGCTATACCCCTGCACTGGGAAAAGTAATTTCATTAGTTAGTAGCTAAAGGTTATATCTATATCACTAGTGGCATCCACCCTAAGGAGCGATTCCCAGCCTCCCAGGACAGGTACTACAGAACATCTCATGCCAACACCACCCAGGGCTAGCTTGGCTCTAGAGCAGACTGGCCATGCCCATAATGCGTGGCACTTGGCCTTGTGGCCATAAGACATAATAGTTGCTTGTGTGTGTGCTTGAAGTCAACATGCCTAAAATAATTTGAGACTTGTGTTGCAGCCTATGAAGGCAATGTTTTTAGAGCTGGACGCTGAAGGGCTGTTGCATGCTCTGCAGAAGAGGGTGGTGGTGGTACGGCCAAGAGCACAAGGTCTGAGATCACATGGAAGGACTGTGAGGGGCAGAGGGAAGCCAAGCCAGTGCTGCGCTGCCCGCTGCAAGCAGTCGTGCAGGTCTTCTCTTGGTGGGGTCTAGCTGGTTCACCCCAACATCAGACATAAAAATGGGCTGGAAGGCTGAGATGTCTGGCAGTGTAGATATACTTACTGCAGGCTGTCACCCCTCTGAGCAGGTAAACCATTAGAGTCAGAGACCCACAGCTTTCAAGTGCATTATCTAGAGCCACGCATTTTGAAGGAAGGAAGGAATGAAGATTTCCAAGTGTATCTGTATAGCAAATCTGAAAAGCAGTAATTGTATGCTACTGCATTCCCTGGAGTGGTGGTAACATCATCCCTTCCCTCCATGCCAAGGAAATTTAGACACAGCCCAAGGAAAAAACTGCAGTTCTAGTGGAAAAAAGGCTGAGACCTGCCAAGTCCCTGGAGCTCACAGCAGTGGTAGGGTGGTGGAGATAAAGTGGGTGGGAGTCTGTATCCCAAAGGAGAGCCCCTTTTTCCAGCCCCTTCCTATTGGGTACAAAGTGCTCTAAAGTGAAGATAATGTTCAGCCTTGTTTTCCATGATCCTGTAATGGTGGAAAAGGTTCATAAGTGCTGTCTCACAGATGAAGACACTTGTGCGTTAGCTGAGCAGAGGTAACCCTCCAAATACCTGCTCTTAGTTATGTGAAAGGTGGGTTTGGCATCTTGGCTTATAATAGGGGCTGTGAGCTGATCAGCAATAAATTATTAGATTGCTGTACCTCAACCGTGACCTTGAGTCCTCAGGAAGAAAAAATCTTCATAATTATGATCTCTGGACTATTGTGGTGTGTAGATCCCAGGAGGCAAATCTGGTTTACTCTGGCTCTTAGTGAACAGGAATCTGCGTCACGAACCCCATTATCACAGTTGGCATTAACCAGCAAGTATTTTGTTAATTATCTCTGCAAAAATACCCAGTTTAATGGCCC
This sequence comes from Grus americana, assembly GCF_028858705.1. NCBI lineage: Eukaryota > Metazoa > Chordata > Aves > Gruiformes > Gruidae > Grus > Grus americana. The sequence goes on from NC_072860.1 coordinate 16,511,857, forward strand.
AGGCAAGCCAGAAGACCCCTACCTGCATGAGAAATGTCCATGCTGATGTGAATTGGCTGCTCAGGACATGAGAACACGTAGCAGCTCTGCCAGTGCTAGACTTCCTCTAGCAGCTCCTTTGGTAGCTCTTCACAAATATTTTTCGATGACAATTAAAGGTGATGGATCTCAGCACTGGCTGCAAATTAAATTGAATGGAGGTCCATTAACCAAAAATAAAAATAAGGACAAGACAATCCATTGGGAACTTCTTTGGACTTTGGGTGTGTTTCCACTCAAAAAGATCACATGACCTGCAAGGACAGGACCACTGAACCAGTTACCTGAAACAGTGACCTGTGGGCAATTTTATCTGGAGAGAATTCACTCTCACTACCTGCAACCCTGTATCCCGGCACTCTCACCTGGCATATCTGACTGGTGTGGACCAAAAAATATTCCAAAAATGGAACTTTTACCTCCCCTGCAGGGTACAAAGCACAGAGCAAATGGCATGACTCAGATACTGCCTGGCACATATAATGAGGATATTAAACCAGATCATAATTTTATCGGTTACTTTATTTTTAATTGAAGAAAAAAAAAAAGAAAACATAGAAGCCAACCTACATATTTGGCCTTCAGATGAATTTTTGGTTTTACGTGACAGCTTTTTCCCCTACTTAAAAATTTGCATAAATACTGTCAAGACAGGGCACGCATGGTAAAGAATATGCAAAAGCCAGAGCTAAGCCCAGCTGCCTGCCTCTCCCACTGTGCTCTGCCAGGACAGCAGAGATCAGCCGGGGCTGGTACCGGGAGCAGTCACCCCTTCTGCATGTCACCAGGGCAGGCACTTGGTCCTACTGGCACACAGCCTTCCTTTTAGTGAGCCTTTCTTGACAGACCCGAAATGGAGAGCCTAGTTTCAGTTCACTCAGCCTTTTTCCTGCACAGTCACTGTGACGGTGGAGGGGTGGGTTGCTTATTTTCCTGCGGGAACTGAGAAGAATAAGTCATGATGTGACCTCCCTGACAGGAAACTGCTGCTATTCCCCTGCAAGAGGGGAGAACAGGAGCAGCGCAGCAGGGAAAGACGAGGACGCTGGAAGGAAGGTGTTAACCTGAGGTTGTGTTTACCAACACAAGGGCACCCTGCGTGATTTCACGCAGATTTAATTCAGCTGGTGCAAACTCCAGTGCAGACACTTACTTGGGGTTCAGGGAGGTTTACTTCTGCTAACAGGATTAGGAAAGGTTTAAGCTAAACCAAAAGAGAAGAATGCACACAAGCGCTTTCGCAGCTTAGAAAATAAACAAATACAGAGCAAATCTGCCTTTAGACACAGCCAAAGCAACCAGAGCTCCCTTCCCAGCAGCCCTCCTCACAGAGAGCATTTTATCTAATGGCATGCTCTTGGCTGCTTTTCCTCCTGCAACCCTACCTTACCACCCACTCAGTACAGAAAATTGCTGCACTTTACACCTACATACTGCTAAATAACTTACATCACTCCAGAATTTGGCCCAAGTAGCCACACTGGCATATGAAGTGTACAAAACAGCTAAACAAATGGGGTTTGTCCCTCTAAGATGGCAGTGGGCAGCAGAGTGTGCCTGTGCTGTGAGAGCCTGGCAATGTGCTGCAGTAGGAAGAGCCAAAGGCAAAGCAGAGGGAGGCTCCAGCCACTACACCAGGTTCAGCACAAGGAGGCTATTGCTCAAACCAGGTCTCACCAAGGCTTCCAAAATCCCTACTGGTGGGAAAACACCTCCCATTTAAACAGTCCCCTTCCAGTGAGGACACTTGCACAAGTTAATTAATTGAAAGGGCATTTGCTGCCTGCCTGAGTAATACTGCTGCCATCCGTACTGAGCTCTGCAGCGGTTCAGCTGGAGGTACAACGTGACCGAGCAGTGAAAGCAAAGTTTACTGCATCCTCCTGAAAGGGCAGGGTGGATCTCCATCTGCAGGGTGTGGTTGCCTTGAGATGGAATTTGGTTGGGACTTGGGGGGGTAATAGGAGTCCCGTGATGTTCACTCTCAAGAGGTGAGGATGTTGGTTTTACATTTTTTCCAGAAGGTTAGGAGTTGTGGTGAGCCTAATCATTCTGGCATGTCAGCCTGTGCTATCTAGGGGTAAGAGCACCACCTTCTGAATTACCAAGTCAAATTGACTGTAGCAATCAACTTTTCCTTCTAAGTCCCCATCCAAAAACAAACAGGCCCAACCCTGCTTAACTTATGAGATCATAGCCCAAGGCACTGTAGCTCTCTGGGACATCGCTGCCTCACCCATCATCTACAAACATCAGTTGTGCAGGGATGGTACGGATCTCTCCCGAATTTTACATACACAAAGATCTCTGACCAATGACATAAGCCCACTAGAAAGCGCCTGCAGCACCTCTCCGAGGTGGTAGGTAACCAGCAGAGCCATGGAAATAAGGACAGAGCGGTGGAGTCATCAGGAACATGTACTGCACAGAGCTCTAACCTCTCCTGGCTGGCTCCCAGTGAAAACCTCTTGCCCAAGCTGGTGCTTGTCATTCAAAGGCTGCCTTTTGTGAACCCTGCTGCACCAACGCTTTGCTGCTGCTCAGCTCCACTCCGAGTAGCATATTCATCTTCCCGTCATCACTTCAGAACCTATTTGCATTGTTAAATAACTAAGAGAAATTGTTTTTCCCTTGATATCTTCAAATCAAAGCTGCCTGAGCTAGAGATCTTTCTTTAGTTAAAGCCTGTTACTACCCTTAATGGGTTACTCAAACACATCATCCATACCTTACACTCCAGAAGTCATAAAGTCTTAATGTCCTACAATTCAGGCCTGGCCCAACACCTCCTGAAGCAAAAGCAAAGAGTTTTCATTTACATTTCATAGCATTAGTTCTCTGATCTCAATGCAGAAATCTTCACCACTGCTTAAAGAAGAAACTTTCTTCATCCGTACCTTACCTATGACAAAACAGAGGTATGACAAGCTGCAGAGATTCATGAAAGGTCAGGCTGTGACTAACTCTGAGCCTAGATCAGAAGGTCTGAACTCTGGACCCAAGATAGCTCTTTAACCACTGCCTACCACATCCATTAGGCACTTTGCAACACAAAGAACCACAAAACACAGAAAGAAAAGGAGAAAAACAGCTATTATGCTCTCCTAGCTAGAGCAAAAGTGCTGCTGCCTGAAGTACGTAACTGGTACATCTGATGACCATTTCATAAGTCTCATCATCCTGGGCATTCTGCTTGACAGCCTTGTACCTGAGAATTAGTTCCATTCAATCGTTTCACCAACAAAATCAAATGAAATAACTACTGCAGACAACAAAGCTAGGAAGACCTGACATTATATACAGCAGAGGATCAGAATCAAAATTATCTTAATGATCTGCAAAAATTGTGAGAGAATTTTAATTCAGTAAAAATCAGTGCAAGATACTATGCTTGTAGAGGCATCCTTCCTCTGTGCTCAACATAGGTAAGGTCTCAACTGGTGGATTGCCTCTAGCCTCAGACTAACCCTGAGAAAGATGTGAACAGACTGCAGAGTCCAGAGAAAAGCAGAAGGCTGGGAAACACAATCTCCAGCAACGATGTGAGCTGGAGTGTATAAACAAGGGAAGAGCTGGTTAAGGGGAGCATCTTCAACTGTGCAAAAGGCCATGCAGGAAATGGGTTGGACATCAGGGCTTCCCACTAGTCCTCCTTCAGTGGCTGTATGATAATTTCACTTTTGATTCTTCATGCCATTTCTGTAATAATTGTATGCTTTATGGTTAAGAAGCTTGGAATATAATTTATGGGTAATCTAAAAGTTAAAAAAGTTGAAGTTAAAATAAAAGGGGGGGGGGGGCTTGAAAAGAAGTTTGTCTTACGTCATGATTTGGCTCATGTTGGATGAGAAGATCCAGAATTTTTGATCACCATTTGGCAATGCTTACTTGCTTCCCTAAAGGCTTTTAAAATGGCACCAACATTTTATCAACCATGTTACCTCCTTCCATTGTCTATGTTTTACTGATGTGGGTATCTTGAGCCTGATGCAGCTTTCCAAAGCACCCAGACTACCCAGGGGCATGGAGCCCCTTTTTCTATTGATTGCAAATTAGCATAAAATTATTCCTTATTTTTCTGCAGAACTTTCTAAAATCTCAATCTGATGTGCTCTGCACTGACCTATGTAGGTCTTGCAGCACTCTTCACCTCCCAGATTTCACTCTCTGTACCCAGCAAGCATTAACATTCAGAGTAAGTTTTCCCTCCAGGTATGATCTTGGCTTTCTTTCAGAGCAGTCTCATTTTCCTACCTTCATGCACACTTGTATTTCCTTAAAGAGCTTGAACTCCCATTAAACAGAAGAGTCTAAATGACAAGCGTTCAAATAATTTTTTTGACCTATTCTCATTCAATAGGAGCCCTACTTCCCAGCAGACGGGGCACCATCTCCAGCCTACTCAAAAAGCTGTGCCCTTACCGACACCAGCATCTCATTTTTATCCTCATTTTCAGTTCCCTGTAGACAACAGAAAAAATAGCAACTTGTGTGGATCACATCTAAAACCATACGCATAAGTTCAAAGATAATTAGCCTTTTAGTTGCCAAATGCTGTGCAAAGCACACATTCAACAGTTAAAACTGATTTTAATCTTTGCTTAATTCTTTTGCCAGAGAGTCCCATTCATAGTGAGGCAGCTGTCTAAATATCTCGGCCCCTTGGGGCAAGGAGACAAGGGAGCCTCTTACAATGCTCTTGAGTGACCCCAGCTGGCTACTCCCCCGGCAGCACCCAAGAGCCACTTCCAACTCATTTGGGGGCAGGTGATGCCGGTGGGGCTAGACCCCCAAAAGACAATTCATCTGTGAAGTGCAAAAATTCTCACTTTCCTCAGTTTGGGTAACCCTTCTTAAAGTCATAACCGAAAGTTGGGTGGTAAAATTAATGTAAAGTAATGGCCCTATTAGTGAGGAAGTGCATGGATTTACACCCCATGGCCTTTGCACTAGCTAGGCATGAAACCATCAGTCACCACATCCTTTGCTCCATTTACAGGGTCTTCCCCTTGGGTCATAAAAGGCCCTCAAAGGACAACTGCAAATGATGGGATAGTTGCAGGTTTGTTGTACCCAAAACCACAAGACTGATATATTTTTCTTTCATTACACCTTGCCTAAGCTTCGCCATGCTATGAGTCCCTGCCTATAATTGCATTCCTTAAAAGCAAGCAGATAGGATATTTTTTTAATTATCTCAAATCGCCTTCTGCAGACTGTGATTAGACATTAGTGCTCTCTGCAGCGAGGCAGTGTACACACATCCAGAGAAAGAGATGACACAAGGACACAACAACAAAAAATTAATTAATCTGTTCTCTGCAACAGGCAGTAGCCTACACCAAGGTTTATTTACTCCAGTGTCTTAATACACTCCAATATTCAGGGTACCAAGACATTACTGCATAACCAGATGATTACCCCTGCACACGGCATATGTAATGTACCAAGATGGGAAGGAACTGAACTGAGGAATATGCTTATATCTGTGGCGTGAGGAGAAAATATGCTTTACTGCTTCTCTAAAAGGCTGGTGCACTTCTCAGCCTCAGCAGACCAAGGCTCGCTGTCATTTTAATACTAAAATGCTCATTATATTTTTTTATTTTTGCTTGACCAGTTTCTCTCTTATTGGCCCTTAGGTTCTAAAATATAGGGAGTGGCATAAAAATTGCATTAACTTCAATTCGTTCCTGACATTTAATCAGGCAAGGCTTTCAGTTGCAACCACTTGCTAGTTCTTTCCTACCTCAGACCCTAGGAGCCCAACATCTCCTGCGAGGAACTGAGACAAGAGCCAGGAAGCGAAGCTGGGAGAGGAGAGGAACCAGGGTGCAAGAGACATTCAGAAAGCAAACTGCCACCACAAGATGACATTTGACTTTCAGGTCCATGGTCAGACAGTCTAAATGTCAGCCAGTCTGTCTGCCAAATATTTCCCGTTGGGTGGTTCTCAGTGGCACCCTGTTCAGCACCATATTCCAGTCCCAGGAACGACTCCTCAGAGACACAGTGTCGATCAGGAGTATTAAGGGCTTAGGAAGAGTTGAAATGCCCTCCAAATGGCAGGGAGTTTTATTTACCTACTCGTTTACCTAAGCTGTACAGTTAGCTAATAGCTTGCACAGCACTTTGAGTCGGGAAAGCTCTAGAGAGAGGAGCATTAGAATTAGTCATATGAAAACTATCACAAAGAAAGGGCTTTTTCTGTTTTCCACCAGGTTCCTTATAAATCCAGTATCTTCAGGGCTAAAAGAATATTAACCCACACAAGAATGATAGAAGCCTCACCTTGAATAAAACAGCCAACAGGGCTCAGAAATCATACCTAAGAAGCATTAGCAAGGCTTGCCGAGAAACTAAGATTTTAAAAAATAACAACAAATCCATCTGGGATCTTTCAGACTTGCCTGTGAGCCTTGCAGTCACCTTCATAAGAGTTCACACCCACACCACGATTATACAAGCCCTCTTCTCTTGCAAAATCAAGCAGAAAACACAGGCTATCACAAGACAGGTAATAAACCATGAGATTGACAGCTTTACCCTCAACATTGCTACTATTCCAAATTTGAGATACCTTTCCCCAGCTTTATCATCCAGGAAATTCTACCCTTTCCTCCTTGTGTGAGGTTGATGGGTGCTGAGGGCCTCCTACAGCTCACTGATGTGCTCAGCACTTACAGGATACAGCTTCAGATCAATGTTCTTGGCTGGGTGCATAAAAATACAAATAAATCAAACCACAACCAAAAAAAGCCTCTGGCAACCCAGAAGAAAGCTAATAGTCATTATATTCATCTGCAGGATGTGAACTTTCCCTGTCCTTACTGATTTCTCTTATTAAGCAATCATCAAGCACTGATAGGATTTTTTTGCAGGAAATGGGAGTACAATGTGTTCATAAGAAAAACACCAACAGAGCAGGCAGCCAATATGAGCCACTTGACATTTCAGGAAATTAAGTTATACTGTGGTCCCAGCTTATAAGTTCAGCAAGACCCACAAGGAAACTCTTTGGAGACCTGCTGTGCTTTCGTTTCAAATGTGATGGCCACGTGGGCTAATTGAGGGCAGTAGCCACGTGTGCTCTGTCACAGCCATCCTGCTCCCCTTCTTCTCTCCTGGCAGCTCCTACGCTGCTCAGAGCCTGCATGTCCCAGACAGCTTTGTCTTTTAGATGCTGAGCGTGCTGTTGTGGCAGTAAGGAAAAAAAAAAAAGACGATTTGGAAAGTCAAAAAACCCCAGTGAAAACAGTAATAGAGTTTCAGAGAAAGCCTCTGAGATCTCTGTCAAACAGAGCTGAATGTATTTTTTGGGATGCAAAGTTCAAAGCCCAAAGCATCTCACCCCTGGATGACCGATCACTTAGGGATCGCAGGCATTGCAAGTACAAGCTGGGGAGTCAGGGTCAAGCACTGAAGCTCACAGGCTGAACAGCTTTATAGGCTGCTTTTGTCCACATCATTGCCAAGAGGGCAGAAAGGAGGAGGCTGAGCAACAGCGGTATTTGGGCCAGCTGTGTGGGAGATGGAAATAACTATCCTGAAATGCAAGGAGCAGCCACCAAGGCTGGTGTTTGTTCAGCCATATTTCTCGGGGACAGGTGACAGCGAGCCACCTTGTACAGATACATCCTCTTCTTCACCTGAGACGAAGTGGAAGCCAGTTGAGGAAGCTGTGAGCTGCCACTCGTGGGCCTGTGTCCCAACAGGCTCTCACCCACTAAGGTGGCAAGAGAAAAAGAGCTATAGCAAAGACAAAACACCCTTCTCCTTTGCAAGGAAAACAGAGAGAGGAGGGAACTCTGGAAGGTCCCAGGGACTGTGCCCAGGCAGCCCCTCTTCCAGGGGAGTGCCACACACTCTGTGCTGGTCCAAATTTACTTTGGGAGACTAAGGGCTGCGCAGGTACAAACACAATTCAGGTGCCCCAGACTCCTACTCTCTGGGTTTTCCCCATCTGAAATGCTTGGACCATCTCAGAAAGCTTGCAAGATTCCAGCCAGTACTGCTACTATTCCCAGCTAAAGGTACCTCTAAGGTATCACATAGGAAACTACAACTTTCTCTTCCCATGAATTTGGTGGGTGCTGAGCCCTTTCAGCCCATTGAAGTGGCCAGTGCTTGCAGGATGTGGCTTTGGACAGATTTGGGAGGGGCACCTGTCCCACTGCCACTTCACTGTTGCCCTGTGTGCACAGCCTGGCTAAGAAGGGCTTCAACACCCAGCTCAGCCTTAGCAATCTGCTGTGTGACACCAGCCATGCAGACAAAACTGAGGCCTGAGGAGCTGAAAGGACATGCCTGCCTGAGATCATCCAGCTGGTCAAGGGAGGATCAAGAAGCAATCAGTGACCTCCAGTTCCCATACTCCTGGAAGAGGAGCAGCTGGGGACAAATCAAATCCAGAAATCTCCACCCAGTTAAACATTATGAAATGGTAAAACAACCCAGCTACAGATCAACCTGACCAAGGACCAGTCAAAATTTTTGGGGAAGGGGTGTTGGGAATCCCATCATCTTCCATCTCCTGTAGCATCTGCTCCATCATTTGCAATGGGCTCATACAGGGAAGTCACATGGAGGTAAGACACTTAATTAAAACACTAATGCTGCAAACATTCACCTTCATGTAGGCGTGGAAACCTTCAAGTTTCCTTTTTATTATACGGATGGGATCCTGCTTTTCATTGGCACAATAGAAAATAGCCACAAAAATTCCACACACACAGCATCAGACCCCGCAACCAGCCTCGACATGCAGAGCGTCAGTAATAAAACACACCCCTACAGGGATTTAGCACTTTGGCTTGTGCTTGGCTGGGGGACTTGGGCAGGACTTTCACTCTTCAGACATAAAAAAAAATTAATTATAATCAGCTCTGTCATTATTTCAACCCCCGCGCCCCCCCTCCCCTGTCAGCAAAGGGGAAAGGAGCCATGTGCTGATGGGATTGTGGGTTTTGCATGAATGAGATGGGGCTCTGTGTGTGTGTGTGCTGCATCTGCCCTGGAAATCAAACAGCAGCTTTAGAAAGGGCATTCTGGGAAGGGCTCTCAGGTGCCAAAGGAGAAATTCAGGGAAATATTCTTTTATTAAAACAATTACAACAGCTGCTGCATGTACGTCCTTATGCACACATGCAGGCACGCTCCTCTTCCTGTCCATCGCGCACATCCCCTCTGCCACAGACACTCTTGCACAACAAGATGACAAAGCACCTTTCGACTTAAATCTGTGCAGAAGCCACAGCTCTACTTTTACTAACACGCCATACATCCCTGGTGCGTTTGTCCCCCCTCACACCTACCGTTCCCAGTGAAAGCCCTGCCCTGTTCCACCAGAAGAAAGCGAGTCTCCGAAGTGCAGATGTAGGGGAGGTCCTGTGCTGGCACTGCAACAGGTGCTGCAGCCCAGAGGGCAGGCTGGAGAGCACAGAGGGTCTGAAACGGCCAGCCAAGGCAAGGACTTCCCAGGGATTCCTGAAATTATCTCCTTTCCTATAGACTCCCTTTTCCTTCCTTTCCAACTGTCTTTTCCTGTGAACTGAAGCACTGGTATCCTGCAGCACCCTCTAAGTGAGGGGTAACACACCAAAGTTTGAGACTTAGCTCTTTGCAAAACACCTCTATCCTTGTTCATATGCATGGAAAAATAAAACAACAAAACCCCATCCAAATCCCCATCAAAATTTGCAAAGCTGCTTCCACAGTGCCTGGAAACCCTCTCCCTAGGTCCTGGTTAAACTAGTTGCAAGGTGCAATTCTTGATTTTCCACTACACCCTTCCATCGCATTGTCACTTTCTCGTTCCAGCTCTACTTCACCCACGTGTCTGAGCTATGCCGCTTTGGCCTTTTATCTGGTATCTAGTCTAGGAGCTTGACTAGAATGATCTCCTTGTTAGCAGTCTGTGTAGCATCCACCAACACAGGGCAGTGACCCACATCTAAAGGCTCCAAGAGGGAATCTGTGAACCTGGAATACCAAGGGGCCATGCAACTGTGCTGTCTTTCATCAAAAAGCCTGCAAAAAGACAGGAAAATGCAGACACATTGGTGTTCCTTCTCTTAAACTGGGAAGGAGGGGAGCATATTGTGTTGGGTTTGCGTTGCAGGGTTTTGGTAGCGGGGGGGGGCTACAGGGGTGGCTTCTGTGAGAAGCTGCTAGAAGCTCCCCCTGTGTCTGATAGAGCCAATGCCAGCCGGCTCTAAGACGGGCCCGCCGCTGGCCAAGGCCAAGCCAATCAGCGCCTCTGTGGTAACATATTTAAGAAGAAGAAAAACAGTTAGAGAGAGAGCTTTTGCAGCCGGAGAGAGGAGTGAGAAGATGTAAGAAACTCTGCAGACACCAAGGTCAGTGCAGATGGAGGGGGAGGAGGAGCTCCAGGCGCCGGAGCAGAGATCCCCCTGCAGCCCGTGGTGAAGGCCATGGTGAAGCAGGCTGTCCCCCTGCAGCCCATGGAGGAAGGATGAGGGGGTGTAGCGATTCCACCTGCAGCCCGTGGAGGACCCCACGCCGGAGCAGGTGGAGGCACCTGAAGGAGGCTGTGGCCCGTGGGAAGCCCACGCTGGAGCAAGTTCCAGGCCGGACCGGTGGACCCGTGAAGAGGGGAGCCCACGCCAGGGCAGGTTTGCTGGCAGGACTTGTGACCCCGTGGGGGACCCCACGCTGGAGCAGTTTGCTCCTGAAGGTCTGCACCCCGTGAGAGGGACTCCATGCTGGAGCAGGGGAACGATGAGAGGAGTCCTCCCCCTGAGGATGAAGAAGCGGCAGAAACACCGTGAGATGAACTGACCGTAACCCCCACTCCCCGTCCCCCTGTGCCGCTGAGGGGGGGGAAGGTTGAAGCTGGGAGTGAAGTTGAGCCCGGGAAGATGGGAGGGGTGGGGGGAAGTGTTTTAAGAGTTGATTTTATTTTCTCATTCCTCTACTCTGTTTTGCCTAGTAATAAATCAGATGAATTCCCTCTCTAAGTTTGGTCTGTTTTGCTCGTGACGATAATTAGTGAGTAATCTCTCCCTGTCCTTATCTCGACCCACAAGCATTTCGTTATGCCTTTTCTCCCCTGTTTAGTGAATGAGGGGAGTGAGAGAGCGGCTCTGGTGGGCACCTGGCCCCCAGCCAGGCTCAATCCACCACACATATATATCTGCAATGCAAATGAAGTTTGGGAAGAGCCTGGGGGTCCAGATGGGACCACTGAGCAGGCCAGGCCATCCCGGGACATGCTGCATAGTGGCACACCTCTATGCTTCCCACAGGTGGCTGCAGGGCTTAATCTGCACATTGATGCAGATGGGCAATTAGTAGAAAGATGGAGCTGCACGATGGGGTGAGACAGGAGCAAAGACTACAGAAACAATGCTGGAGCCTAATAGAGAACCCATAGCCTTAGACTGCCAGCTTCATTTTCACCTTCAGTGCTGCCGCTCACACTTTCACCTGGCCCTGCGCCCTGCCGTGGCCAAACAGGTACCAGATGCTGCTCTTCAGGTCTGTTAGCATGATGCCTTTGCTTTGTGCAGGTGTTGGCAACCAGACTCGCATACAGAGCAGGGCAAAATCCAGCCTAGGCTGGAGAGCAATGCTCCGAGGTCATCACTGGAGGCTACATTTCATCAGTTTGCAGGCACCACCTCGCAGTGGGTCACTGTGATGCTACAGCATATATGGCAGATGCCACATTGCTCAAGGAAGGCACTTACCTTCTTTATCCTCTGTAGCTAGTCCATCTGTGAAAACGGCCTCCTTCTGCTCCAGCCAACTCTTCTGTTCATTTGGGGTGCGCTGGGAGAAGCAAGAAGGCATGCTCTGGGCAATTGCCGTTTGCCTTTGGACAGGGTGCCCTCTCTCTTCACACAGACACACTTGATCCCTTCCAAGCAGACTCTAGTAGCAGAAACAGAAGGATAGTCTGATCAAGGCCCAGACTGAGCAATAAATTTGGAGTTCAAGCACTTCTCTAGTTAGTCCTGCTTGGGACAAACTGCTGCAACTCACTATGCCTCAACTTCTCCATGCAGAAACTGGAGGGATATAAGACTTCTGAAGCTCAAAAAAGTCTAAAAGGGACCAGGGTTAAATAGCTGATGGTTGCTAATAAACCACAGTAACTCCCCACTTGCCTCAGCAGCATCTGTCCGCATGCAATTGATATCTAACTAACCTTGGTAAAAAGACGTCAATAACCAAACAGGAAACCTTTTGACTTGCAAGACAGCCATTGTTCTGACAGTGGAGGCTTGCAAAGTGCTCAACCACCTTTAACAACAGGGCTTCAGCTCTAAGATTTGAGGAAGGGTAACAGCCTCTGCAACAGGCTTATAGTGGGATGCATAAAGGTCTCCCAGAAACATGACACCTAGATGGGAAAAGCATTAATGTCTGTGAAATGTGTCTGTAGGGGCAGAAAATTGGCTGAAGCTGTGAAAGATCTATAGCTCAGCAACTCGGTCCACTGCCCAAAATAACAAGGTGGTGGCATCTGGGATCCTCCCCCACCAAGCCCGCCAGCAAATGCCCCAGCAATCCCAGTGTGCGTTCACCCCTGTCATCACGCTTTGCTGGGCATTAGTGGTGGACAGCACCCCACCCCGAGAAAACATGGGGCATTCTTGGCACTTTGCCCTGAAGGCAAGGTCATCAGATGCGATGACGAATTCTTTGCCTGCCATGTCCACAGTGGTATGCAGGGGAACACTATCCTGCCCCAAGCAAAAGCCAAGTTTGATTAGGGCTGATTGCTTCAAGATCCTTCCTGCAAGGATCTTGCAAAGAGGGAGTTACTGGCCACCCAGAACGAGCCCAGAGGTAAGAACGTGAAGGTTTGCAAGGAGTTCAGCCAGGTCTCCCAGAGATATGAAGCAGAGTGGCAGAACCCATGAGAACAGACGCTCTTTCTAGTCGGAAGTACAGTGGAAAGCAGCACTTCTCCCGATGTCCTACAACCCAGCATGGAGCCTTCCAGGCAGCTCTTCCAACTTGGCACTGACTTGGCTCTTGGAACAGAGAAACTCTGGCCTTTTCCAAAATGATCCGCCTGACACAAGACTCAAATACTTGGCTGAAGAGAGCCAGGATCCACCCTCATTCTCCTCTGGGGACCCTCTGTGGGACCTTGAATGGGTCCTGCCTTCTCTACTCTGTGCTTCAGCTCTCCATTGAGGACAACAGCCCATTGTCCCCTCAACAGAGAGCTGTACCTAAACTCATTAACACTGAGAGGACACTCTGATAGCATGGTGATGGCCTTACCCCAGCCCAGTCAGCTCTGGGGCACACATCTTGTGAAAATTTGCCTCCTTTTGCTCTGCAGCAGCACAACAATGCCATCAGATGCCTCACAGATCTGCTGAGGCCCACAGGGCTCCAAGGGAGTCAGAAGGGCAGAGCCAGGCCAACGTACAAGGCCTCCATGGTGCTTCTGTAACTCCACCAGCCCTAGGAAGGGGGGGGGGAGAGGGCACATCAGCAAAGATGCCCAAGAAATGACAGCTCAAGTCCCAATTATAGTTATTTCCCCTGTGTGCAAAATGCAGCTCGGTCTTATGTGTTGTCTCTCTTCTCCCTGTGATGGAAACCCATCCTGCTTCAGCCAGAAAACAACAAAGGAAACTACAGAAGCAGCAAACATGAAGAAAACCCACCCTGTCCTAAAGTCTCCCCACTACCACATTTTCCCCACCACTATCTGTTTTACAAATGCAACAAACTAAACTAAACAACCCCCCGGTAGCTAAACTCCTTGCTTCTCAGAAAGTACATGCATCCCTGTGCCAAAGTAAACAATCTCATGGCCAGTTTACATCCAAAAAGTACACTAATTTCATCGTAAGCAAAGGAACAACAAATTGATTCGAAGCGTGCCACAGCACACTGTGGAAACATCCCCCAGCTGAGACGGGTAAAATAACCATAGTGGGACCTTCAATGCACACTCAGCCTCGCACCCTTACCTTCGAAACAGCTAAGGAAGTACAAACCTAGCCTTCCTACAGCTGTCACATAGATTATATTCCAACCAGCTTCCCTCTATCGCTGCAGATTTAGTGCCGGTGCACTGCAAACAGTGCAAGGATCATCCTGTTAACACAAGGAGAGGGATTACATGGCCCTGTTGTCTGGCTGAGTGGGAGAGCTGGTTCTGGGCTGACTGAGAGCTGCATTAGGTGCAGAAAATCATTGCAATGCAATGTCTGTGCACCCATTCACAGCAACATAATGACGCAGTGATGGAGGAAAAAAAAGAAGGGAAAGAACTGTGCTTTCTTCACATAGAGCTTCCTTTTTCATTGGGTCCATGTTCAAGCACTGAATTCTGGCATACGAGCAAATGTCCAACAACTCAACACAAAGCCAATCCTCAGCCAGTGCAGGCCACCAGCCTGAGAGTAGAAAGGGCTCGGGAGGAGGAAGGCAAATCTCCCATTTCCAATCAAAGCTGTGAGCTGGCCTAGCTTTGGCTCTGATGATTCCTGAGCTGGTGTACCATCTCCTTTAGGAAGAGTCCTAGAGCCACCTCTAGCCCTAGAACTGGAGTCTCAGGTTTCGCTGGATGCAGGCTGAGGACAACCTCACTTAGACTGGGTCAGAAATCCCACCTGGAGTTTGGCTTCAGGGGCTCAGGATTTGAGGTCCACTCTTTCAGCAGACCAGCCACCAAATTTAGCTGTTAATAAGGATATGCTTCAACGTGTCCTAAGTGAATTCAGATGAAAACCCAACCTTACACTGAAGGAAGAATACTCAGATAGACTTTTCCACCAGTTGAGAAACAGACTCTACATAATCCTGTGCAATTTTCCTGAAGAGGCAGCATTGCACAGTTTGAACTTAGCAGCTCCTGCAAGAGCCCAAAACTGGGAGATTTACATGTCACTCGTTAACTGGCTCTAGTACCAGCTTATTTCAAGTTGTCCATGCTCACGGCACGTTTCAGTTAGCAGGACCCACAAAAGGAGTCTTTTCAATCTGGACTATGAAGAGCTGCAACCTAAAAGCACGTCTCAGAGCATTAGCTCACCCATGTCACTGCCAGGAGGAGTACAAAAGGTGCCTCCCACGGAGCAGAAGGGGGGCTGCTCAATAGCAGTCCCCCCATGGATCAGTATGGCGCTTTTCAAAAGCTACTACCAAAAAACCCAACAACAAAAAAACCAAACCCAAAAAGAAAAAGCCTTCCCTATAATCACTTCAAAGCACATTGATTTGGAATCAAAATGCAGAAAGCAGATTGTTCTCACATGCCCCAGCTCCCGCAGAGACCCATGTAAACCCGCGCGGCACCCCAGGGCTAGTGCAGAGACTTAGGAAACAGCCTGAATCCCTGTGGCCTTGCTAAATATCACAGACAATTCTCTTTGGTACCAGTTAGAGCAAAGGAATCAGGGAAGATGACACATTAAAGAAGGGCAATAGAAAAAAAGTTTTTTCCTCTCATTACACACTCCTGGAGGTGGCATACTGCAGAGAGCAACTGAATTAAGCAAATGCATTCCAATGTTTTATGTGTATTGATTATTTGACAGTCTCCTGTTAAATGAGTAGCTTTAAAAGCTCTTACGTAAAGGACATAGCTGAAATACATAGAGCTCAAGTTTGGATATCATCTATGCTGGTGTAAATCAAAAACAAGTCCGCAGATAAGAACGGAATTAGAGTGGATACAATGACTACACAAAAATTACTCAAAGCAGCTTACAGGTTTAATGCATTCTGCTGATAGTAGTGGTGGGGTAGGTTGTTTCTTTATTTAATCCTGAGAGTTTTTGGGCATACAGAAAAACAGAAGTATGTAAGCCTAAACCTAGATCCCACTGCAACTTGAGGAGGTTTGCCTATCAGTTTCTATGGCTTGGAGCACTTGCTTCTGAAGGCAAAGTTCAAATGAATATTGCCCAGGTGGTACTGTACAGTCCCCACTTTGCTAATCTTCATGCTGGAGCAGCCAACAAATTGGCAAAACCAGTTCGGAGGGCAGTCAGGGGAGGGATGGAAGCAGCACACGGTTGCCTTGGAGTTATCCAGGGTTATCTACACATCACGCTGTACACTCCCTGCTTCTCATAATTAGAGTGTCTAGACAGGAGATGATGCTGGTGAAGCAGCAAGCAAAAAGGTTTTGCAGAGTTTTTCAGAGGAGCCCAGCTAACGCAGTGATTACAACAGAATGACAGACACAAGACTTGCAGAACCCAGCTGAGATTAGAGCCAATTTTGACCTGAGTAAAGGTCCTTTCATAACCCTTCACATCCTGAAAAAGCTGCTGAATCAGAGCGCTGAGGGCTCAAGCACTCAGGAGGGCTCAGAGCTTTTGAACCAGCCTCAGACTAGAGGTTTCTGCAAAAGTAATTGCAGCTGTGTCTCTGCTTCATCCAGATGCTGGCATTCAGCAGCCTCAACTTGTGTAAACCAGCTTCACTCCACTGAAGTCAACAACAATTGACACCAGCTGAGAATCTGGCTCTCAGTGTGGTTTAAATATAGTCTAAAGAAAGAGAACTTACAGAAGGATTGCCCAATTCCTCATGTCCATTTCCCCCTTGGGGTAGGGCTGAATAAGATGATCTTTTTCTTTTTAATTTAGCTCCAGTTATTTTTAACAGCAGCATTATGAGCTCACATTTATTACAGCACCTTCCATCCTGCAGGAGCCAGGCTGCCTTTCACCAGGAGTCACAGAGAGACACAAACACGGTGCTCTGCACAGCACCGGGATGGAGCCACCTCAGGATGCAACACAGTGGATGCTCAGCACGCACAGAAGCGTGGCTACAAACACAACAAATCATTGAGGGGACTAAAACAATCCAGCTTCAGCATTGCAAGAGCAAGCCCCAGCCATTTGTACAAGGAAGCAATCCAAGCAGCAGTTTCAAATCCTCCGTTGAGCTGGCCAGGAGATGGACATGATGTTTTTACAGCCACGCAGGGTGTCACGATCACACACAGTGGCCCTACATGTGCAACATGAGGCCAGATTACCACACATACTGCTGCGGAAAGGCAAACATGAGTGACCTTTGAGAAAGGAAGAGTAGCTGGATCACTCCTACTGTGACAAACCAGGGCTCTGCTGGTATCCCCCCATCTCTTTAGCTCAAACGTCCCTGCAAAGCCAACGGATATGTCTCTGAAGCCAGTTATATGGCAATCTCCATTTGCAGCATTAACCAGGCTGTAATTCTCCAAAACTTTAGCCACGCTGCAGTGACACTTACTCTGATTGCTAACCGAGGCAGAAGGGTCACTGGTGCCAGTGACAGGAGAGAGATCTACTTCAGAGGAGCTTCAGAAAGCTCAAAGGTCTGACATCCCCGTTTGGGAACGGGTGGGATAATCACCAACTCTTTTCCAATGCAAGGGAGAAACTGGGAAAGTACGACAGGAAAACTAAGTTGTCTCATGGACTTAAATCTCTGCAGTTATGCTAGAGTGACACCAAGTTTTGTCATCAATAATATGATCCATTTTTTTTCTGGGCTCAGACTAGGAAACTTGGGCCCATTCAGATCCTACCATATGGGAACTGCTCGGAAAAGGCATCTTCCAGACAGCTCCCCTCAAGCCACCACAGAGCAATGGAAATGCAGCAAATAAAAGCTGCGGCCACCACCCAAATGCTCCATCAAAGACATGAACTCTGGCCTCTTAAAAAAAAAAAAAAAAAAAGAAAAAGAAAACCAACACAAACAAAAAACCAGATCCATTAATGAAAAATAAAGCACAAGGCAAGGGGTGATGAAAACAAATAAAACTCAGGCTGTAAAATGCCTGGTATGTAAGATGTGTTGAAACTTGCTGGTGACAGCAGCTTGAGCAGACATTCACATGCAGCCATTCATAAGATGCACAGTAATTACCTTCTCCGGGAGGCTGTATTATGATGATTTCTTTAAGCAGAGCACAATATCTCTAGCAACAGGATATAATTACAGCAAAGGATATGCCTCTTAATCTCCTTCCACCCCCCCAGCCAGCTCAGGGAGAGAGCTGGGAGCCGGGGGCTCTGTGGGGAGGGTGAAAGTAGTTTACCCTGTGCTACTGCACTCATTACCTAGACCCAAGCACGCTTTTGATGGGAGATTGCGGTGGCATTGCTCTCGCAGGAACCTGACTTCTCTCCCCCTTGGCTTAGGGTGGAAACACTCCCAACACTGCAGGACTTTGACAGAGCTGGCAGCGGCCACCAGGCCACCGGAGGAGTTCGGCACAGCCAGCCTGCTCTAGGCCGACACCTCGGTGGTAAATAAATAAATACCAAAAATAAACAGGCAAGGGAATGACTCAGAACTGGAATGTGCTGGCAGCGCTGCGTGGCAACAGGACTTCCCACCTCCAGAGAGGGACCTTGCTGGCCCCAAACACCCCACTGCAGAGCCCCTTTGGAGAGCTAGCAGGCTCTGGAGAAAAACCCAAAGCTCCCAGATAAGGACTGGCATCATGCCCAGCATGGGCTGTGGTGTCTCCAGGGGACGGATGCCACCTCCTGGTGATTACCTGGCCCACCTGCAGCAGCTCAAATGGCAGCGTTGGTCCTCCCACCTCAGCTCCCTGGGGCTGGCTATTCTGCTCCACTTCCACAGCCCTCCTGCAGAGAGGCACAAGAAATCCTGTTGCTGCAGTTGTTGGATTAACTCATGTAAGGTCCAAATGCCCATGGCAGGGACTTCCAAAGTGCTTTGCACTAGGGGGATCCCAGAAGTAGAGAAAGATGCGGGCAATGACAGAGCCCTCACAGCTGTATGCTCACCAAGGGACCCCGTCTTTCATGCTGCTTCCATCCATTCCCAGTACTCACTTCTCCAGATCCTTCTCTGGGATGGTGAAGTGGCCAACACAGTTGATTGTGGTCAGTGAGATTTGTGGCACTGGGAAGCAGCTCAGTGTGGTGAGGTCCCATGTGCAGACCAGCAGACGGGAGGCTGTGAGCACCATGACTTGCTCCTTCTCATTGTTTCAATCAGTCCTAGGGGGAAAAGCAGAGACTTAACCCCTGGCCCTGTGCCTCCCCACCCCAAACCAAAAATGCAGTGCTGCATCTGACCCAAGGCTCTGTTGTTTCTAGCCCACACACTGATTATCTGAAAATCAAAAGAGGAGCTCAACCTTCGTTTTCCAAAAGCATCTGGAGTAGCAGAGCTCAGTGGCTTGGGCTGTCCACACCAGATATTGAGAGCAGAGAGTCTGGAAGGTTTTCAGAGCCCCTTTTCAAGATCCAGACAGGTTTACTTCCCATTCCAGGGTAGAGGATTTTATTTTTTTAATTTTTTTTTTTTCCCTGAGAGACTGGAAAGCTTCTTTCTCAAATATGAAACTACTAAAATTAAAGAATAACTAACTTTTTTTCAGTGGTCTGACAATTGTGTTACAAGTGAGAGTCAGCTTGATGCAAGTTTGCAAGCTGTGTTATCAGTAGGAGAATTTCCCTTCCTATTTACAAAAAGAAATTGCATCCACTGGATGGCAGTGCAGGGAGAGCAATCATATTAGTTATAGTATTATTATTATTTTCCTTCTAAGCCTCTCAAAAGTGATTGCAGACCCAGAAATTCATTGCTTATTAAGATCTCCCTGCATTACAACCAGGGAAAAAATCTAGGTCTCATTAATAAACCATCTTCTAGTATCTCTATAAGACAGACTCTGATTAGCCAAGATCGCTCAATAAATGATTTGGCTTGTCTGACAAAAAGAAATGATTAATTGGAAGGGAGCATCCTTTAAATAGTTCACTCTTTATAATAAAAACAAATACTTCAGATAGAAATACAAATAGTAAAAAGGCAGTATTTCTACTTCAACAGAAGATAACCTCATGCACCAGGCTGGCGGGTGCTGGCGGTATACACAAGGTTCACTTCAGAGTTCAGACTCTGCAGGATTGGATTATTTTAAGCTTGAAATGGCTTAACATTTTCTGCAGTTTCTGTTGTCAAAACATTTTGATGAGCAGGACAGGCTCTTCAACTCTCAGACATGGCAGGACATTAGTTATCAACTGCAGAGAGCATCTTTTTGTTTCCTGAATAGCATAAAGCTCTAAATAATTGAGCTGAATGTTAAAATCCAGGTAAATAATATTATTGAAATTCATCGTATCAACAAGACGATTACCCCAGGGTAATAAGCGGTGGAAAATTAACAGAAAACAAAATTTGGGAAGCCAAGTCGCAGGCTACCCTATTGCCACTAGAGGGCAATAGCAAACAAGCGAAAAAAAAAAACCTCGAAGCGAGGAGTAGATTCCGAAGAACTGGTAACAAAAATTGTCAAGTTGTGTTTACTGAGGCAGGACCCGCGGCTTCCCGGTGAGCTCCGGTCCCGGGCGGCGCCGCAGCTCTCCCGGGAGCGGCGGGAGGTCCCGCTGGCGCAGCCCCCAGCCCCGGCACAGCCCCCAGCCCCGGCTGCCCGCTCTTCTCGACCCCAGTGCAGCAGGCAGGTAGCGCCTGCCGTCGGCTCCAGGTTTCGTTTGTCTGAGTTAGTCGGTGGAAAATATTCACAGATGGTTTTGGTCTAGAAAACAGCCACAAGTAAAAGAAGTACTTTTCACAGCGTGTATTTAAGCATCATCAAATAGGTGGTCAGATGCCGCTCTGAGCAGATGATTGATCCAACATAACACATCATTCAATTCCAGATGCTGCAGAGAGCAAGAAAGGGAGATAGAGAGACTTCAGCGACCTGAAGTATTTGGCTTACTGAAGGAAAGGTTTGGAGGTGATTTGATCTAAAACTATTAGCATTTCTCAGTGGGAGACTGTGAGAGATGCTAAAAGGCTCCAAGAACCTAACAAACAAAATTGTAACTAGATCCAGAAGCTCAAAGTAAAAGCTGGATAAAATCAAACTGGAAATAATACGATCATTTAAAAATTAAAACTTGCAGTAATGCCAGTTGTTAATCACTTGAACAAATCATGTAGGGGAGAGTTTTATTCTCCACCCTTGGAGCTCTTAAAACAAGATTTTCTGTCGTCTTAAAATATGTGCTGTAGCTTAACAGTGATTTATTAGCCTTGATGCAGACATTACGGGTACAGGTCTTGTCTGAATGAGGCAGAAGGTGAGACTAGATTAGCAGCATGGTCTCTTCTTGTAATTACAGTCTACAAATATCAAAGTTCTTGTCACAGAGAATTGCCTTTCAGCTGCAGGGGCTGACTCCCACCTTTGCAAACTCCCTTCACAGACTGTGCCAACGCAGTAGCGACAGCAGTTCCAAGGACTCTACCACACAAGGAGCAAAGGTGGCTTTTGGTTAACAGGGCAGCTTCTGTCTTGTTATTATTCAAAGAAAATAGCATGAGCCTAAAGAAACTGTTCTCCAAACCAAACTGGCCAGTGCCAACAGCCAGGTCATTCTGTACTCCAGCTGGGGTACTGGTTCCTGGGCTGTGGTAGTGGTTGGGAAGAGACTTGGGCAGGAGCTGATATGTGAGAGTGATAGGAGGTGTGGGCCAGTTTCAATGTTTTGAGCCTCCAGAGGTGTTAGTCACACAGAGGTCATGTAGCACAGAAAGTAATGTCTGCAGTGCCTACCCTTTTTCTTCCCAGTCCTGGGCCACAGGGAGATCTTTAGTGAAGGAAAAGGAATTTATAGTGGATACAGCTCCTTGGGAACTGCATGTTGCAGACAGACACAGACCTGTGACTCAAGCATCCAAAAGCATCGTACCACTGAAACACCCCCCAGCCTCAGCCCAGCCCTTGTGTGCTGCAGGACAGACAACACCAACATAAACAAAAGCTCAGCCTTTCCCACCAGAGACACAGAGCAGTGCTGTTGTTCCAGCTGCAAACTGTTTCCAACCTAACCAAATGTCAGTGCTTTGCAAGACTGGACAGTCATAAAACAGACAGCATGTGATGACAGTACCTTGGCCTTTGAAATAACTCGGGGCATTTCTCTGCAGAAGCAGCGTGGGGTGATGCAGGAGTAAGGCAGGTAGCGGACTGGCGGAGAGCAGCAGAAGCACACAGCACTTGGTGCTTGCGCTCCTCTGCGGAGGAAGGGCTTGCAGATGCTTCTGAGTGTTTTGTCAAGGCTGAAAGGTGCTGTCAGCAAGCCGAGGGAGCTCACTGGGAAACAGCGCAGACACACCAGACATGGCACGCTGCACCAGGCAGAGGGCAATGGCCACAAGTGGGACTGCTGGCCCAGGTGACTACACCTGCCAGACCTCTGAAAGCCTGGCTGCAGCAGTGACGAGATCTGCGTGCTGGGCGATGGCTCAGTTTTCTGAATTGGAAAAAAACCCACCAAATTAAAGCAAGAGGATTTGCTATGAAAGGGAAGGTGATAAGAATGTTTTTGGACGTTGTACTGTTCTGTAGGACAGGATATGCCCTGGTCCAACCTCCTCCAAGCATTCCCCCCATGACTTACCTGCTGTAAGTCTCCCACTAACCCTGGGGTCCTACATAAGACCCCCATAGGTGTCACTCCTGCTTTCTTCAGGCTTGAACTCTTACATGTCTGCTCACAAGTGATCTCTCTAATGTCTGCAGCCTACCTCTGATAAAGAGGCCACATCTGAGGGGGACTCCTGTTAGGCTAAGTGATCCAGCTATTAAACCCCATCTCTTCAGATCAGCCTGCAATACCTTTATTCTTCTGGCATGTAACTAGAACAGTTCTACAAATCAAGAAGTTGCACTATTTTTCCAGGCAGGTCACCTCCAAAGCAGGCAGCCAGGAGTGACAGTGGCTCTCCCCCTTTCCAGGGCCAATGGCATATGGGGTGCACCTTTATGCACTCTCTCACACACACAAAGCAAACATCATGACCTTAAAAGTAAATACTGGACCCAAGACCATGGTGCTACACTCTCCTACTCAATTTGCAGAATAGGAGAAAGGTGGTTATGGGGCAGCAAGTCTGATGCAAGCAGCTGTCAGACTGACACAGCTCTGGTGGATGTCGGAAAGTGAAAGCATCTAGGTGGGAGTGCACAGCCGAATTAGGGGTTAAAGGGTTAAGAGAAGAGAGCCCATTATTCATCACTACCACTGTGTTCCAGGCATAAGAAACATTTGGAGCTAATTAGAGGAAGAGCAGAACAATGCACTAGAGAAAGCAACAATGCCCTGGTTCAACCCAGCAGATGAGTTCCGTGCTCAGAGCAAATTGGTCTAAAATGAGTATTGCTCCATCTCAAAACCAGAAAGGTATGACCTACTTCTCTGACCCTGGCATCAGCTGGCAGGAAGAGAATTGACAGAATGATTCTTCATTTCCATCATGTGGACATAGAGCATATTCAGTTCCATTTCAGAAATAAAAACCAACAGCTTTTCCAGCTGATTTGGGGTAACTAATAACACAGAACTGCACTCATTAACTAAGTTGGCTTGTATTGTAAAGAGCTCCAAGCCAACAACTAAACGGACTTGGTATAAACAGCCATGATCGTGTCTATATGACTTAAGAGCCTTAACAAACAGCCTTAATATTTTCAAATGTAAAGTATATTCAGCTTCTAAATAATTTCAGTGAACTTTTGCTGAAACTTTCTCTCCTCAATAGTGACAATCTTCAAAACTGAGACTACAGCACCCGAATGCTATGCTCTGAGCAAGATCTGGGAAGCACTTGGGACCCTGTCAGATGAATGCTCCCAGAGAATCGTGAATAATTAGCTGTAGTTCTGGAAGTTATTTTCCAAAGCCACTTAGAATTTGCAGTGTCAAACTAGCTTGATTTTATTGTGAGCAGATTATTTGGGTGTCGTCTTTGAGCAAAGCCACTCTCAGACATTCAGCTTGCTGATCACAGGGCTCATGCTCTGAAGAAGAAATGAATACTTCAAGTTTTGATGTCTAGGGAAGGAGAGATAATGTCGAAGACTCAAGATAAACTCATTTATCAGTGGACTTGTGGGCTACAAGCAGGCATTTTTAGGTAGCCTGATTCCCCAGTATTTGTCACCAAAGAAATCTTGAAAGCTCCTGGATCCCAGAGCATCTCAGTGAAAGCTGCATGGGCACTACCTGTATTTGGTAGCCACTAGACAGGCAGCTTTAAAAACTTCTGTCTACAGGCAGAAATTAAGGCATCAACATTTAACAAGTGACAACTATTCTTTATAAGGAATGCCCACCAAACATTTTCAAACCTTACATAAATCACCACTTCAGCTGAACCAGCTTGAAAGCCACTTTGACACATCTTCACATCACACAACAAAGCACGGGACCTGGAGGATGGCAGCAGGCTGTCCTAGAGAAGGGAAAATTATCACATAAGCCAGCCTGACATCCTCAGTGACTCAGCTACACTTCACATACGGAAGAGCAGGTCATGTTGCATCTGCCCTGTGCCAACCTCCTTTGCTAGATAGGCTATTTAAAAAAATAAATCAAATATGCATGATTGCCAGGACAGACAAGTGCTAACTTGAGTATCATTGCTAAAAGGAGGTATTACCTCCAGTGGTCTAGGAAGAATGTGGATGAGCCTGACAGCACCACAGGATCACACGCCACAAGGGACCTGCACTTACTGTTGTTTCCAGTTGACACTTAGCCTATCATTAGGCTAAGCAACCTGCAGCACATGCTCTGCAGTTACACTGCCATGGCAGTATGCACTCAGCCATTACAAGAGAATTTCACTGTAGTTACCAGGGTGATAGAGGCTTCAGTGTATGGATGGTAGCCCCAGGGCTGCCACTTGCCAGACCAAACGCCGCTATGACTGCGCACAGTTGCCACCTAACTAACTGCATCCTTAAAAAAGTTAACATTCCTCCCCACAAGAAGGGCAAGAAGTGAAAGCAGGAGGCAAAAGTCAATGGCAGGGATAAAAAGCCAAAGTAAGAGAGCAGAAAGCTAGTCTGTGTTTGAGGGACTCCATAAATCTGGTTTCCCATCTTCTGCCAGGAACTCCCAGCATCTCAGAGCCTATCCAGTACAATGGTATAGATCCCAGGGAGCAGACAGTTGAAGAGATGCCTATATTGAGGATACCATATCCCCAAAGGAGGTGGAAGAAGCCTGTTGACAGCATATCTTCTTGTTGCCAAATGATCAAATCAATTGTTGCAGGAATCAGGGTATATTCCTTATGCTGTCCGCAACAACTGGATAATAGCAACGTTTTTGGGTGTAGATTCCACTGTGCCCACACCAGCTTAAAACTGGCTTCAGAAAACGAGCTTTTTCATCCCTGCTTTGTCTGATCTGTTCCAATCATAAATTCTTTGGAGAAGGGACTGGCTGAGGCTCAAGGCATGTATGAACATCACCCAGCACTAGGAAATGCAGCATCAGTTTTGGCCTCTTGCAGCAAGATCGCATAGGAGGCAAAATTAGCACCTTCAACCTGGGATTTAGCAGCTACAATGACATCTGGGAAGAATGCTCTCTGGCCAAGCAGTAACAGCTGTCTGCTGAGTTGAAAGATCTTAATACTGTTTTTAGCAAGACCAACCTCTACAAGCGGGAAAGACATTTACTCAGTCTCCTCTACTCTTTTCTGCCTTTACCTGCTCTACTAAGATCAATTGATGTTTGTTGTGTGAAGTATCATTTTCTGCAAAAGCAGAAAATTATTTTTTGGTTATGGGCTAGGCCTGAGCAGCAATCAGCTGCGAAATGGGTTGGTCCTAAGTTCAGATCCAACCTTGGAGAACAGTGTGAAGCATTCACTGCCACAACACTGTCATGGAAATGGATGCCTCACAGTAACTCTAACCTAAGTTGTTTCCTCCTTTCAACAGTCTTTTCAGGCGTGTTGAATAACAGTAATATGAGGGTGAGAGAGTATATAAATGCCTTTTCTCTATCGGTGGTACTGGTTCCTCCAGCAGCTATCCATTCTCTTACTGGTATAAGTGGCCACCTTCCTTCCAGCCACATTAACCTTAACTAACTCAAGATCAGGTGAGGACTTCTTTTCTGCTCCTCTTTAGGATGGCAAATAGAAACATGACAAGTTTTTCAGAAGGTATCAAGAGGGGAAGTAGTATTTAAGACTTGGAAAAAAAGGCCTTTTCTCAATGGATGACATTTCGTGGATGATGTCTCGGGCTGATATACAGATGTTTGGCATAAAATGGCTTTCCAAAGCACCTAAACCTGATCCTGCCAGTATCTACTTCTGCACTTTTCAAATGGCTTCGGTAGACCTCAGAATTGTCAGGAATGGCAGTAGATGTTATTCTTGTCTCCGCTAAATGTAGGGTGCCACCTGCAAAGATTCTTAAGTACAGAACATTTACACTCCCAGACAAGAGTGATGTGCCACCTATTAGACTGAAGAGTTGTCATTTGCCAACTGCTAGGATTTTCTTAACTAGAAATAGGCACTGCAGAGAAGCACCAAGTTCCAGCAAAAAGAAGAGCTCTGGCATCAACCTTTATTGTTTCCTTTAAAGAAATTGCTAGCAGAGACCTTTAAAGTGAAATCAATATGATTCAAGTTCCCATCTCCCCTTGCCAGCTCTGAGCAAATCACAGATTCACTGACATTGACATGTCTGTTATTATTATTACCTTGTCTAAACAAACAAAACAGTAATAACTTCAAAAATGCATCCAGAACTTGTAATCAGTAGGTCTCCAAGTACTTTTCAAAAAGGACAGTATAATTATCTCAGTTTTATGGGTGATTATCTGCATTTTAATAGTGGAATAACTAAGGCACAGGAAGAGGCATTAACTTGCTCAGCTGGCCAATGAAATACCGAGGAACAGAGCCAGATATCCTGAATTCCCATCAAATGCCGTCCAGATAACACTCTTGGTAATATAATCAATTAGAAACATTACATATCACCCATCTTCAAAGAATTTCACTAGCAGTGAACAGGCATCATCAGTGTTAAACCGCAGTGTGCATCTCGCTATCCCATTGCACCACCTGCTTTGATCATCTTTGCTCTGTGCCTGTTGTTCATGTAATTAATAGTTCCCGTTCTAAGAAGGGTGAGATAATTGACTTATCTAGCAATCATTTTAGAAAGAATATTATTGGAAATAGGTCTGCATATACACCTACTTCTACATGAGCTAGGCCAAATACCAGCCCCATATAATAAATAAAAAAAAATATTCTGTGTCCCAATATGTCTCATGTGGACAGCAACAAGGCAGCCATGACATCCACGCTGACAGTCTGTCATAGGATTCATCACAATGAATGACCTACTAGCTCTGAGCAAGCAATATCTCAGTCACCAAAAAACAAAACATTGAAAACTAC
Organism: Grus americana; assembly: GCF_028858705.1. Classification (NCBI taxonomy): domain Eukaryota; kingdom Metazoa; phylum Chordata; class Aves; order Gruiformes; family Gruidae; genus Grus; species Grus americana. The sequence continues at coordinate 16,539,109 of NC_072860.1, forward strand.
CAAAGCAATCTCAAAGATCTTGAGCTGTTACAACAGAACCCGAGGTGGAAGCACAGGGAGCCTCACGGGTTACTACAATCATCTGTTGGTTTATAGACGTTTCTAAGATGTTTAAGTGGATTCCTTGTTGCACGCCTGTTATTTCAGCAGCTTTCCTGAAACTACATTGAATTTAGAGCAATGTTAAACAAAGAAAAAAAAAATATAGAAGACAGCCTGGCTGATTCTGTGTGAAGCATTGGAATCAACAGCTGACACAAAAGACAGAGCTGGAAGGGAAAAAGCATGGAACTACTGGTAGTCTCTGCTGAGATATGAGAAGGTGTAAGAGTTGTGTGAAGCCCCCAGACCTCACATATTCCTCCATCTAGAAAACCCACAAGCTTCAACATGAGCTGCTTTCCTGTCAGCAACAAAATGCAGAACCGGGAGCATTTTAGATGGTTTCAGCCTCCCTGACATTCCTCCTGCACAGCTCTGGATTTGACTGTATTGATCATCTTTGCTCAGAGGAGATAAAGCTGATTTCCACAGAGAAATGCAGAGCAAAAGGATTAGACAGAAAGGACTGTAATTAACAAAGCTAGATATTTTTTTCTACTAGCAAGTAGGGTTCAGTTCTGCAAGTTACTGTCTATACCTTTAGCCCCCAAAGCACCTCTGATCTGCCTCCCAGCATTGGAGTCAAAGCCAGTAAATAATGACACTGTCACATAATCATTACACTTGGGGGTTTAATCATCTGAACATTAACCTCTAAAATGAAGGCACAGTTATAAGTGTGCTTATATGTTTGATTTCATACATTCATGTTATTAGACTCATACAAGCAGAGTATTATGTGGCTGAAATCTCCAGGTTAGTTTTTGGGAGTTTGTGGCAAGCCTGAATTGGCAAGATCCAAACTTAAGCACAGGGAACTTGCCTATTAGAGTGCTGCTGCTCACAGCATGGTGCAGGCTATGGCGCAGCAACAAAGAGCCATTAATTAGACAGTAACGATCCCATGGGTTTAGCTCCATTCCTCTATACATCACATGTTCTTAACTGTCAAATTCAGGGATAATTATTTCCGCCCCCCCTTTGTCTTTTGGGTACAATAGCTCATGGGCAGTCACTGATGGCAGCTTATAAATATCTCTGCTGATGATTATGACTCTCTTGAGGTGATGTTTTGGAACAGCAGTCTCCAAGACAGAACTAAAGACCATGTTCACAACGTGCCACAGATTAGTGGCTGTCAATGCTACTTTTTTCCTTCCAGAAAGCGTCTCTGTCCATCCCTTAGGTTGGTATAGGAACAAAGTACACGGCCTTGCAAGTAACTTCTGTCTCAGTGAAGGTAGCAGGAGTTTAAAGTGCTTAGAATTGAGCCCTTTCAGGGCATTTATTGACACAATAAATGGCAGTGATCAACCAAGCACACCCTAATACCATCCTTGTACATTCCCATATTACATTTACCACCAAAGAAGGTGTTGCACTTGGTCACTGCAAGGTAATTTCAGTCTCTTCTACTGTGCTCTGCTTCCTAAGCACTAGGGAGTAAACCACCACCAATATAACAAATTAGACAGCAACATACGTTAGGAATTTGCTGCAACTCCAGCCCTCAGTGACTAGCATAGCTTCAAGTGTAAACAAACAAAAGCCGCAATTTGTGCCAACTGTTTACTCTGATTTTAAGTCAGGGTTAGCTTTGCCAGTACAAATTATGCATCCCTTTGTCTTCAAGAAAGCTGGCTGTAGACGAGAGGAATTGAGACAAATTTTTTGTGTTAAGTGAGCTGTCTGATTAGATAGATCCCTTTTCACCAGCTTTTACTTCTCCATCAATGACCAGGGATTTTACAGCATTTATTATATCCCTTGTCTTCCACCATTACTCAAATATAGGTTTAGCCTGTATTCTCACTAGAAGTTAGGGAGACAGAGATTCGTGTGCTGGTGCAAATCACAGCGTGAATATCAGTGAATGAGATCAAACTACTGGGCATTTCTTCACTCCTTTAATGTAAGTCATGAAACTCCAATTCCAGTTTGGGGTCATTAAAGCAGAGTGCTTAGCTTTTATACAGCCAAGAAAATGCTGAGTATTCCAGATGAGACTCCATCTCCCAAACAATTCCCAGCATGGATGGACTAGTGAACAGTGAAAATAAACTGTTACTGGCTTTGCTTACCCTGGTAATGAAGAACTTTGTCCCGGGACGCTGCTTTGCACAAGGGCTTGCCCAGACAGTGGGTTTGGAAGTCACAGGTGAGGATATGGGACTCCCAATCACATGAGAATCTGAAGCTTTCCCATTGCCATCTTTGTCATGTTTCTCTTCCAGTTACCCCATCTGGAACTCTTGCTTATTTTTACCATCTGACATTTCAACAGCCTAAAAACAAGCAAAACAACCCCTTTAAACAACCAAAATGTTTGATCAGATCTTTTATATAAATGAAATGCTAGTGTATGCCAGGCATCTGAACTTGGTAAAAATAAATGAGTGCTTCAAACCCACTATTGTTCTCAAGGTCTCTGACCTTCAAAACATCATTCTATTTTATTTGTAAACAACATAGACATGATACAAAATGTGAATACCACTTCACCCTTTGGTGGCAGCCTCTATCCCAAGACCTCAAAGTGTTCTGCAAATATTAGCTAAGACTCTCATGCCTCTAAAGAACTCCTACTCTTCTACAAATATTAGCTGAATCTCACCCCACGCCACTCAGCTCATAGGAGATTCGTGCTATTCTAAGTTCAGAAAGGTTGAATGCTCTGGCTAAGGTTATTCAAGAGTTCTGTAAAAGACTCAGGTGACAAAAATATGATTTTCTAAGAATTTTATGTATGCCTGAACCTCTGGAAGCTTGTCCATAATATCATCCAAACTTGCATGCCACTGTTGGCAACTCCAATAACACCAGACCCAAATCTAAGCCAATCCAGATTTCATTTATACAAGAGAAAGCAACCAGTAAAACTAAAACACTAGTTTAACCACTCACCTTATCTCCTCCATCTTTTTAAGCCTCATAGTCATCTATCCTTTTGTGCACAACCAGGTAAATCACAGAATAGGAGGTCTCAATTTGGCATTTAGCAAGGAACAAGAAGTGGCACGGGGCCAGAGAGCAACACACCGCACAGTTAAAGTGAGCGGTGATGAACGTTACTTGAACTCACCCAGGTTTCAGACAAATAGCAGTTTAGTACAGCTGCACTGGTACAGCGGGGCCAGTTGCTAGCCGCTGATGTACCAACACAGAGATAAGGCCATAGTAACTTCTACATGGTAAACAGCCTAAACTTCCTAGGAGGGCTCATTGGAGGCAATTCATTTCCAAGGCACAGAAAATGTGCTTGGCTCTTGCTCATGCCTCTTTTGCATCTTTTGTAAAACTGGTCATGGACATTCATTTAAGGGAAGTTTTCAACACATCTTGTCAAAAGGCATCCCTCCAAGCTTTGGCCAAAACTGCAGTTTACATTGATTTTGATTCCTTCTGGGCTATACTTCCATCAGAGGGTAGGAACACCTTCCCTCTGTGTTGTTTTGGGTCACCCAGACTTCCCAAGCAGCCCATCTACCTCAGGATTACCACAAGAAATAAGTCTCACAAAGCTTGAAGCTCAGAGCCTGCACATTACAAAATTGAAATACAAAGCAAAGTTTGCAAATATGCTTTTCTTGCCTGTAAAAGTTTAATTCCATTAGGGAATCAGTTAAGAAGAATATTTTTCTAGAAGAGCGATACTACTTCATATTAACATAAAACCTTACGTAGTCTAAGATGGTAAATATGATGCCTAGTCTATCATTATAGATAATGTGTTAGGGGTTCCTGCCCCCCCCCCCCCGAATTTTCTCTTCTGTGTTTTATGCAGTCTTCAATCTGCATTGAACCTGAACTGAAAGAGCTGACTGCTGTGGACACAGGAGAAAGCAACGACGATAGCAGTCAGTATTAGGTTAAAGTTCCCCGGGTGGTTACTTTATTGTTGGATAGAAGGGGCCAGTCCACACGGGCGCTGGCCTTTGGCCTTTTTACAATGGATTGTTGACTCTTGGAGTGCACTGTGACTGTTACACAACGCTGATGAGTATTCCCAGAGCCTTTCAAGCACCACAGGAGCAAAAAGAGAAGATCAATGGACAACTTCATGACAGCCTACACATACTATCTGGTTCTCTCAGTAGGGAAAACTGTTACTACAGTACACTTAAAGCCACAGGTAAAATGCAAAGCAAAAAGTGAGAGCTAGGAGCCTGAGCCAGCCAGTCAAATTCAAAAGGAAAACAAAACCTGTATCATTAACTTGGGGTCAGGTGGGAAGGTTCAACACAAAGTGATGGATTGTTTCCCTGAATGTCTGCAGCTCAAGACTGGATACCTTTCTGGATTTAAAAGTCCCAGCTTTTGGTAGAAGGGTAACCATGCAGGTTTTGGTGGTGTGAGTTATGGAGTTGATCAAACTAGAACAGCCAGTCTCAGTCTTTGATACAGTGGTTCAAAGTGGGGAAGAAAAAAAAGACCCAGAGAGGTCTGAAACCCACTTTCCTTACTCTGTGACTCAAATTGCTAGAAGGAAGAGAGAGTTCTTCAATCGAAGTGTTTTTTCAATCAACAGAACTGACACACAGTCCAGAAGGGTTGAGAAACACTTCTGCTCTTCATAAGAAGCCTGCAGGACTGTCCTCAGAATGGCAGACGTTCCCTCTTCCAACAGGTCTGCTGGAGGCCAAGCTCTCAGACTGGTAGTGTGCCCCCTTCCCAGGTATTTTGGCCTTGCCTCTTGGCTATTATGTGCCCTGCTCCCATCCCCTCCCCACCTCTCTCTTGAACCTGGGTGTGCAGTTAAACACAGTGCACCCCTGGACACGGTTACCAGTTGTTATGCTCTCCGAAGGCTTGAAGTACTTCTAAGACAATAGAGTGGGGCAGAGTGTCATGATCCTGGAGAGTTTCCTTTTCTCCAGAAATAAGTTAGGAAAGTGAGTCTGCCTCCTCCCTTAATAGGCTTCTCTAAATCATAATCCCCTGGCTAAAGAGCTGCTCTCAAACCTCCTCTTAGCTGGTATGATGGAAAGTCTCCATCTCCTTGTGCTGCCATACTACAGATGGTGCAGAGAGGTGCTCAGCTGGAATTGTCCTAGCAAAAGGCATAGGAAGGACAACCTAGTTGCTGTATCACTCCCCCCTCACTGTACAGAGCCCCAAAGGCTCCCAGTGTGACTCCCTGAGCTGAACTGGCTCTGTGGGGTTCCAGACTTGCCGGGTGAGTCCCCAACCCTCCCATACACCCAGGTTACAATCAGCACTGCCAAGAGGCCCCAGTACCACAGGCAGGTTCCCGTTCTGCAGGATACTGTATAAACGTAAGCTAAGACACTCCCTGCCCTGAAACACTTTATGTTTAAGCAGAAAAGGAAAACAAAAGATAACAAAATAAAGGGGTAGCTTTAACGAGTGCACACAGTTAATCCAAGAACCTTGGCCTTTGTTGCAGAGCAAGGTAAGGTTTACCACTGATGCTGCTGTTGATATTTCTAACAGAGCAGTGGAGTCACAACACACCTGGTGTGTCTGGTGCTTCCCACAGGCTGTGTGCGCATCTGGGGAGTGCTTGGAGCTAGGCGACCTTGTCTTTGATGTTGGATGTTGGGATGAACAGAGGATGAATCTGTCTTCGAAGTGGTGTCTTCATACCTATCAGTTTATGTGGTACCACAGACTTCTTTTGAAGCAAGAGCAGTTGCACAGCGTTCTCATCTTTGCTTTCCTGCTGCCCCATCCACCCATCCATGAGGAGGTCACATCCCCTCTAATAACATCTTGCTTTGTAGCTTGCTTCTGCTTATTTCAAAGGAGCTGTGAGTGTTGCATTCTATTCATAGAACTCCAGGGAACTTCTAACCTCAAAATTAAGCAAAACAAAGTCCTTTGAATATTTTCCAATTAACCTGAGGTTGACACAAACGTTGTTCTCTCAGCGTCCCCACTATCTGAACAATTGGATTTCTCCTGTATGTATGCCCCAGTTGCCTGGGCTTTTGCAGCACCAAAGATCCAAGTAATTCCTTTCCCAAAGATCACTCTGGTTTTAAAACACACAGATCCTTTCCTGCTAAGTTCACTTCTACGCTGCTCTTCTAGGTTGTGCCATTTAGCAGCAGAGATCAGAGAAGCCTTGCAGCAGCACAAATCTAGTGAAGATATCAAAGGGGAGACAGCATGGCAGGTTTCTCATATACTAGCAACAACGGCGAGTTAACGCTGTTGAAAGCCTTCAGGGTTGCATTCTGCTCCCAGTCTCACAGCATAAACATCTAGAGAAATGCCTTGCTGTCATGACAGAGGGTTAGTTCTGAACGTCCAGAGCCAGCAGAGAGCATAATTGCAATGCCATAAAAAATGTCAGCATTTGTAATTCATGCAAGAGGCTGGAGATAGCAGGCGCTGTCCCAGTATGGTGTGTGCAGAAGCACACCAGCCTTCAAGAGCCTGCAGGCTCCACAGCCCGTTAGCCAAACTTCATTTGAGCTGATGGTGATGCTGGAACACACGAACCCTCTCACTCGGCTAAAAAGGCAGTTCTGCCAGCAAAGTCACAGGCAGCTTCTGCGCAACCCAGAAGAAAGGGAGGAGAAGGCTCCCAACACATAGTAAAATAGCAGCACCCCCTGCAGATACACAGACCTAGGGAACAGCCAGCGCATCAGAGACAACGTGCTTAGACCATTTATCACCTACTGTTGCTTAGGTAAGGCACATCTAAAAGCTATTGGGCTGATTGCCAATGTGTGCCAACTGCCGAGGTGGGGAGTTTCTAAGCACTTTCTGTCCATTAGCTTGTAAATGTCCCTTTGAAGAAGGTAAAAAATTGTCAACCATGCTTCATAGGTAGGAAAAGTGAGGCACAGAGTGCCAAGTATCCCAGTTCTCCCTCCGTTCTTTCTAAACCATAAACAACAATAATCCTTCCCCCAGTTGCTAGAGCCAAAAGACTCTTCCAGAAAAAGGGAAGCTGCCCCTTGCCTGGAACTGAGTAGCCAAGAGTAGCTGGAGGTAGCAGGCTGAAGCCTATGCAGTGCCTGACATGGCTTTACCCTGAGATCCCTTCCTCCAGCACATCTCTGGGGTCCTTGCTTGTACTTAGGAGAACATGCTGTGTTCTGTGTGCTCAAGGAGTTCACCTTCAATAAATAATCTGAACAAAGGGAGTCCGTGCTGGCACAATTGCACGGGTTGCTGCAGGGAGAGTTTGCAGCAATGTCAAACTCACCTTTGCTGGTGGCTGCTGCCACTTGCTGGGAAGGAATCCAGCCCCCAAAGAGGAACACTTAGGAATATCAAGAGCCAAGAACAATTTTACCCCCATTAGTTAATATCAAATATAAAGGACACTTTCCAGCACATAGCAAGCAGTCATTGCCTCCTTGAAAGACAGTTGAAGATTTTGGGCTTAGGATCCTTAAATGATAAAACAGATAAAGAAAGAAATTTTTTTGCAGAATAATTGCAGGATATTATTGCTCAGTAAGCATCAGTAGCACTCACATTACTGCCTAGAAAAGTCCTGGGTCAGAGGCATATTGTTGACCCAATCCAGAGAGCAAGCAATGAGCCCCACGTGCAGTACTGTTCAGGATGTTGGGCAAAAAGCCCAAGAGCATCCTTTTTGGTTTTAATAAAATGAAGCGGCATTCATTCTCCCTGTCCTGGAAAAACAGAGAAAACAATGGGTGACAGGTCATTCTGAAGGAAGAGCAGGATCCAGGATTAAACAATAAAGACATATCAAAATGTTGCTGAAACTCCCAAAAGTAGTTAAGCAGACTCACGCTATGAAGCAGGACTATGCAGCTTTCAAGCCCAGATCCCTCAGGGCACTTGGGGTCTCTTACAGCCCAGAGCAGACTTAGTCTTGGGTCAATGTACCAGCCTGAAGCTGGTCCAGGGAATGCTGTTTAGTCTACAGGTGCACTGCAACAGGCTTCAGCAGCAAAGGTGGTCCTTCCCAACACTGAATTTAAGAGAATGAAGGAAAAGATGCATTCACCTCATGGCCCTTAAGAGATCATTTTAGCCCTACAGAAAGGCGGTAATAGGAGCATGAAACTCAATAAGGGTAACAAACATGAAGAATATTAGTCAGCTTGTCTAGGAACATAAGTTTCCAGCCTGGCTAGCCCAGAGCTGATGGCAAAGAACAGGCTCATACTTTGGCTCCCCAGGCCCTCCAGCGCCAGCAGCTGTGCTGCACCACTGGAACCAGCCCTGAGACAGCACACAGCCTGCCTTTTTGGCCAGGTTGGGAAAGAAAAGCTGGTAGAGGCAATGTGTAAGGATGGTGGATGTCCACAGAACAGGAACAAGGGACCCAGAAAATTCCTGGCTGACTTTAGTTCTCCCACAGATGTTCTACATGGCCTTTTGCTAATCATCTGCCTTCCCTTCCTTCTCCATCCTCTCCTCTGCAAAGTCCTTTGTTTCTCTACCTGGAAAAACTCAGGAATTTTCTCCTCTTCCATGAGTCAAATACACCAGAGTCAGCAAAGCATATAGCAGAAGTTATCACCTAGGAGAAAGAAATTTTCCCTTAAGGTCCCCACCACCATGCTCCTGCTACAGTTTCTAAGCGCAAGAATTCCTGGCAAAACCTTGATCAGAAACCAACTTCACTGCTAAATAAGCGCTAGTAGAAATAGGTAAACAGCCTTGCACTGCATCATACTCCCTGAAAGACTGAGCATGCCAGCAAAGGCAGCACGGACTCTCAGAGGAGTAAATAACCAAGTAGGCAAAGCAAACAAACATTTGAAACTCCATATGGCAGAAAACCTCTCTTTGAAAGGAGGGGGTGAAAACACTTTTGTCAGAAAGGAGGAAGTTTTCTCCCCTTCCCTTCTCCCCACTTCCCCAGCCCGCCCTTCTCCTGTTTACTTTGTTTCCCTGTTTCTAGTATTTGTGGAACTGAGCTCTTTCTGTTTAACTCCAGCTGCACCCACAGCCCACATACTGGCTTGGTAAAATTTGCCCAGTCTGACAAAGTGGTTTCTCAAGCTTGAAATAAAACCATAGTGATTTTTACACTACTAAAATGACTGGTCCTTGATGGGACTAGCAATTATCTATTTGCATGGCACAGCACTGTGTCTGGGGATCCAGGGGCTTTCTGTACTTTTTGCTCTAGCTCTTTGGTCTCTTTTGAAATATGGCAGCACAAGGAGCTCCACAGCAAAAAAAAAGAAAAAAAAATGCCACAGAAAACCAGCTCAGAGGATTTTTACCTGTCACAGGCATGCAGTTGGAAGGACCTCGCTGTTAATCTCAGGTCAAGGAAGAAGCAGCATCCAAATTCAGAGGGAAGCTCTTGCCAGGAACACCACCCATGAAGCTCCTTGGGGGAGGCGGGCTCCTGCTGTGGTCCCCACCACAGGGTAGCTGCTTTACTTTATTGGGAGTACCTGCATGCATAGACCCAGAGATGAAGAGGAAGGCAGCTGGCATCCTTACATTTGATTTAGGAGGAGAGGCTGCTTTGGGATCTAACAGCCAGCTCTTATCAGAGAAGGTCCAGGACCTGCAACTTTGTTATCTGGCATCAGAAAGTCCCCTCAGGCAGGGACTGTGGGAGCAGATGCTGACCTCAGCCAGGCAGCACAAAATCAAACCTCATCACAAAAGGGCAGGACACTGTGAAATAAGAGTCCTTGGGAAAGGAAACAGGGAGAAACCAAAGCTGAAATCTTGATGCTTCTAGGAGACGTGGAGAGGGATAACCGAACGGGATGAGACATGGCCAGCACAGGGTTGCACGAGGGCAGGCTGAGGGTCTGAGCAGGGCCAGCAGCCTGGGCCAGCTGGGGAAGGAGCAGCAACACCTCTGCTACAACCCAAGGCTGCTTCCAGCCCGGCAAGCAAAACCTCTCCGTGCCAGCCACACTGCTGCTTTCTGTTTGTCTGCTCCCTGAGGTCTGGCAGACAGACTCGCCCTTCGATGTCCGCCTGGTGAGTGCCCAGCATAGCACCAAGGGCCTCTCAGTCCTGCTTGCAGGGAGAGAGCAAACCTTTGCCCAGGAGAGCAGGGATGAGGCAGACACGGGGAAGGTAGGTGGCAAGCCTGTCTTGCTTTCATGTCCTTTCAAGTGAACCTTTTGGAAGGAAAGTTTGCCTCGGACTGAGCCTCTGTCTGGGATTAATTCAGCTCAAATTTGTAGTCACCACAGGCAGCAGGGAAGCTGCAATAGCTATTAGAGGACGAGTCAGAGAAGTAAAAGCAGGGACAAAGAGTAGCCCTTGCCTTTCCCTAAAAGCGGAAAGGAGGCACAGGGACCCAAATTAAAAAGCAATTGCTAGTCACCAGTACTAGCAAGTCACTGTGGGCTGGCCAGCAGCAGGACAGCCGCCCCAGCCAGAGCCTGTCTGCCAGCAAACGGCTCTGGCGCAGCAAGCGTGGCACACCCTCCTCCGGCGTTCAAGCCCCAGCCGAGCAGCCCAGAGCCGACTGGGAAGGCCAGCGGAGCTGGGAGCGGCCGCAAACTGCAGGGATGGAGAGAAGCAGCCAGCTTGTCTCCTCCTGCAATGGCTACTGGCTGGGTGCCTCCAAGATGCTGGTGTGGGTCTTTCTTTGTCTAGGGGACCTGAGTGGCCAAGAAGCCCAGAAAGAACAAACTGCAAAAGGAAACTAGGCCATTGTATGGAGGACACAAAAAATGCAACGAGACAGTTCAGCACGCGGCGATATCACCCAAGATGACTGACAGCCTTTCTATCCTTGCACACATAGACTCCACTGCCAAAGCCTCAAGGCGGTGGCTATTTCCCACCTGAAGGCTGGAGGTGGTTTCCCATCTGCTCATCTTGGCTCCCTCGGCTTGGTGCAGGCACCGGCCAGCGCCGGGCCCCCGTGGTCCCTCCCCGCATGCCGTCGCCTGCTCGGACAGGAGGTGGCAGCAGATTGCCGCCTATCGTGCCCAGCCAGGCCCGGGAGCATCTCCCGGAGCCACCCTGGTACCTGGGGAAGAAACCCTCCCCGACTCCCAGGAATTCCCAGGCAGGAGATGCTTCCCGACAGCATCTCCTCATCCCTTCTCCCATCCCTGCCAGCTCTGCAGCCCCCATCCAATTTCACATACACCACACCCTGGAAGTGCTTTGCCACAAATTGAGATGTTTTAAAAACAGCCTGTATTGAGAAAACAGATGGCAGCAGCTAGGAAGCTCTGATTATTATTGATTAATGCAGGATTACGGTTGGCAATAGGAGATATTGGGAGCAGCAGAAATTAGTGCAGACATTACTAGTGGAAGAGGGAAAAAAACACAACAAAAAACAACACAAAGCAAAAGCACAAGGAAGGAGAGAGGTGTGCTGCTCAGGTTCCCTCCTGCTCTCAACACTCAGAAATCATGCTCAGATAACATCATGACCCACAAATGTTTGTTCCTTACATCATCGGTCAGCCTTCAAGAGAATGAAGCTTTTTCTGGGTTTTTTAATTTTTTTTTTTAAAAAGTAACTACAATTATTTTCCAACATTTTGAAATTTCCATTTGCATCTGCCAGCTTAGGAAATACCAGCAGGCAATCAGATCAGCGCAGCTGAAATAGGGAGTCCCAGAAATCTGTCCCCTCTGGATCCCTAGGGCTACCTTCCCTCAGACCTCTAAAGCTTGAAAAACAACTGGATTTTAGAGTTCCTACAAGTCATCTCTCCAGAGCTGCAAAGTAAATTTCCAGGTTTGGTACCAGTGTGCTGAAACAACAACATGAAACAGCATGGACATCAGTACAAGGAATAGACTGGGACACCCTGTTGGCCAGCCACCAGTTTGGCCCCTACCTTTCATCCCATCTCTGCAGCCTGGTGCCTGGTTCACTCCAGCCTCCGTCCCCACTCAGATGCCAGTTTGACACAGCCATTCTCCAGGCAGTGCACCACTGGCTTAGTTTGCACCTCTAACCCCAAGTGAAACATGATCTTTCAGGGAAAAGAGATGTGATTGAAGTTGCTCCTTCAACCATCCTTTTTTTTGTGTGTGTGTGTACTGGACCTCACCTTTGATGATCAGAGGGCTGGAGCACTTCTCATATGAAGACAGGCTGAGACAGTTGGGGTTGTTCAGCCTGGAGAAGAGAAGGGTCCAGGGAGATCTTATAGCAGCCTTCTAGTACCTAAAGAAGGCCAACAAGACAGCTGGAGAGGGACTGTTTACAAGGGCATGGAGTGACAGCACAAAGGGTAATGGCTTTAAGCTGAAGGTGGGTAGATTTAGATTAGATAGTAGGAAGAAATTTTTCTCTATGAGGGTGGTGAGACACTGGAACATGAGAGGTTCACACACAGCTGTCTGCCAGAAGTGTCACCGGACAGAAACCAGAAAGCATCTTTCATATCCTCTTCCCAAAAAAAGACCTGCTTCCTAGAAGAAACTCTTAGAAAACATAATGGATCATAGAAAGCAATACTGAGCAGGAACTCAAAAAGTCACTGACACCATCCCCAGTGTCTTAAGACATGATCACCTCCACTTAACCAGTTCCTGGTCTGGGTTATTTTCAGAGTTGAGTTTGGGGTTTTTTGTTGGGTTTTTTTGGTGGAGGTGAAGGGGTGTATATATTTGTTCCCATCTCCTGCAAGGAAAATTGTATAACCTTGTTCAGAAATCCATTAAGGACTAACTCCTCTTACCCTCAGAAAAGAGTCTCATGTCTAGACTTGATCACATTTTCTGTTTCAAGGTAAGCCCAAGACTTTTGGCCCTATCCACAGGCAATATGAACTTTTTCTCCTCGCAGTATTCGTTTATGTGTTTGAAGACTATTCACCTGCAGAACTACACTTCAGGTAGAGACAACTTGATGTAACAGCAGCTCACATCTGTTCAAATTTATTGACTTTCTTGGAACATTTCAAACATAACAAATAAGGGGAAGCAGAGGGACTGATCTTGAACCCAGCAGCTCTTTAATAGCAATGGAAGTCACGTAGTCCAAAAATGTGGTTTATATATTTTTTTAAACCAGATGTACAATCTGTTTACTGAAGACTGTATCAGAGTGAAAGATGTAGACTTGACTGCTTTACAGGTTACTATGGAGACATCCTTCACTATTCTGTAAACAGACCATGTTACACAGAAGTGAGAAGTTCTTATTTTCGGCCATTCAAAAATTGCCTGTGATTAGAGCATTTCATGTGCTATGAACTAGTGAACATCTCTGGTGAATTGGTTGGTTTTGTCTCAAGTTTGGAAAGGGGAACGCAACTGACCAAGAAGTGAAAGTCAAAAATACACATTTTAGAGCTTTACAGTTCTTCTTTTAAAGTCCCATCAAAGCACTGATGGCTTCACTTGCTGCTAAGTTCCCAAAAACTTTAATATCTGCTCCCAGAATAGCACAGGCAAATCCCATCAGGCATGAATAACCATGGCCCCCTTCTCAAGGAATTATTGTAAATTACTTTGTCCAGTGTCAGCATAGAAGAACTAATAATGTCAAACATTTGCTATCAATAGCACTGTCTGTTGACTCCCAATGGCCTTCAGGTCACGACTACTACAATTTTTCTTTTAGATCATTACAAGTAAACTGACAGCCCTTTTCTGTAATCAACACCATGGCAACACTGTTACCTATGATCTACATGTCTCTAAAAATATGCCTTCAACTTTCCTCTTTTTATTTCACCAGCACTCTCCAAACGCCCAAGGTGCGGCACCTGTTAATCTTGGCCCTTAATTCTGCTTCCTCTGTACCGACTTCTTGATAGTTCACCACAGTTTGCAGAAACTACAAGAATTCTCATCTATTTTTATTGCTTATACTGCAGTTTTCCTTCTGTAAAGGTTTCCCAGAAATTAGAACTAGAAATAGGACAGTTAAAGCTGTAGTGATGAGTTTGGATACAAAGCAAATAAGAAATAGGTAGCAGAAGATCAACATGGCCTAAGTAGAAGCAGAATACATAACCCATCATGAAGATGGCTCTAGCAGGAAACTCTTGAGTCAACCAAAATTAAAGTCACAAGCCACATATGCAGCATCCCTGTTGGACAACCTCTTTTTGGAGAGATGGCCACAAATTTTGCTCCCACATAACCAGGGGTCACTCATGTCAAAGACACAAAAAGCCACTTTTGGTTAAAAGACACTTTTGGTCATCAGAAGTGCTAAGATCACCAAGCTGACCAGTAGTGACAGGACAGAGGAGGTCTCTGTCAGAAAACATGAGGATACTATACCTCTGCAAACCAGACCTCTCACTTTTCAAGGCAGGAATAGCATTTAGGGCAGGCATCTAAGAATGAACTCTGCCAGACTGAATCCACAAGCATTTGAGGGCTGAGAGCTGTAGGTATTTCCCCAGCGCACGGTGGTGTCAGTGCCAATAAAACCTTGCGCAGAACCTCGCAGGCCTTGTCTGTCCTTGTCATGGGGCACCAAAGCACAGGAGCAGAGAAGATTGCAGCACAGCTTAAGGTCTCTGTTGATGGAACCTGAGGATATAGGTTAAAAACAAAGAAAATGCCTCCTCAAAAAAAATCCTCCCTTCTTCCCTTTCCAGTTGCAGAGAGTTTCTGCTCGGTTATTTACTTTGCAAAACCACAGTTATTCTAATCTTGGTTTGTTTTTTTTGGTTTTGGGTTTTTTTTTTTCCCCCTTCTTACATGGAAATATGGATGATTACCAGAAAAACAAATAATTGGGATGGAGCCCAGTTGGATATCACTGAGGCAACTAAGTGAGTATGCCTTGTGGAGGAGGAGAAGAGAGAGTTACACAGTTAGGAACTGCCTGTTGTCACATTTAGGATAAACATGACAAGCAAGAGCTGCTTGTCCTCCTGCTACTGAGGACAAACTAACCACTTGCAGTCAAGAAAAAGTTGACATCCAGGTTCTCAGGAAAGATGTTTAAGAATCTTACTTAGGAAGTTACTTGGAAATACCCCCTTTTCAACCCATATTCACATAAGCACATAAACACACGTGCTTATTCTTAAATTCCATCTTATTTTTCAGAATTTAAACCTGTGCTAAAATACTTTCTTGAACTGCATTGCTATTATCCTGGATTAAATTAAGATTAGCACCTCCTGGGGGAGATAAAATGTCTCTTGGTCTACTCAGTTGTCATGATGGAGATTATTCTCATTTTCACTAGCCCAAATAAGCAAATACTGCAGTAGCCTAAAGCTCAAAAATGAGAACCTCCTAGGTTAATCCTCACATTTTTAACTGAAGCAAAGAAGATAGAAAGATGAGGTTGGATTAGGTTGGGATGAGCACACCTATTTTCTGTCTCTATGTAAAGTACAGGGTTTTCTCCATATGAGCACATAAAATATTCCGGGTATCTGGAACTGAGAAGGGTCCAAATTCTGCTTCATCTGCTCTCTGGTCCAGGTCTTTCTCCTATCTACATCCATTCTCTGAGAAAATACTTCATTAGCCAATAGCTTGTTTCTATTTTTCTCACAAATCTGCCTATCGCTGTCCCCTAAGATTGCCACAGCATTATGGGTCAGGACACTAAAATATTCACAAAGTGATATTACAGATATGAGAACCAATGACAGAGCCAAAGTCCAAGCTAGGTATTACACAGTTTCCTATGTCTTAGCTCTATTAAGAAGTATAGAGAAGTGTAATAACGAAATTATTTATCCAAAAAGCATATTATTCTTATTTAAACGTAATACCACCAGGAAGCACCTGGGGATGCTACAGTCACTCATAGCTTCACCCATACAGGATTGAATCTTCCAGGATGGAAAAGTAGCCTTTGATCTGCTGCCACCTTTCCCTCCCGCATCTCAGGACTCGAGGTTGTTGCAATCACACTCCTGAGCTACTGACTACTTCTGTCTCCAGCTTCTTCATGACAGCCAGATACAGGCCTACATTGAAATAACTTCCACTCATAAGAAATTATCAGAGAAGTGCCTAAAAGAAAGCAGGTGTTAAGATCAAATGCGCTCAACTTTTACTTCTGACCTTAGTCCACAACCTTAACTCTGGGATTCTTCACACATCAAAGTCTCAGGGCACCAAACACAAATCGGTGGTTTTGCAAGTAACAAATAACATGAGTGTGCATGAGAACAGATGCTTGTGGTCCTCAGGGTGGGATTGACCAAAGCGAGTTATGAATAAGCCAGCACTGCAAGCTCATGACTCAGATGCCCCATGTCCCTGCTGAGCCATGGCAATAGATTTCTTGCCTCAAACCCAATTCTCTTCAGATCCGGCTTGTATCTTTTCACTAAGGCCAGAGCTCTGAGCACCTCAGGGAAGAAGAGCCGAGGACATCCATCAGAGCCAACAGTGAGAAAACACTCTGAATTATTCATAACACTCAAATAGCAAAATTAAAATTAAACTACCTTACAAGACAATGGGAGATATGCTAACACTGAAGAAATTCCAGGGTTACTTTTATGTGCTGTACAATGAGCTAAAGCTGGAATGAAACACTTAATGGCTGAAAGACTCGCCTGTGTTTTCTCTGTGGATGGATATATTTCTTGTTTTGCCTACATTTATATCAATTCTTTACATAACTGTTGGCTTCATACCCGAGGCTATCTCCCTGAATCAAAACCTCTCCCATACTGCTAGCAGAAGAATAGATTGCTTCTAGCTTTTTAACTTGTTAATAATGAACTTGTTCTTGTCTGATCCTCCCAGTCCCCTTCTCCCTGTGCGATACCTGCCTTGGGAAGTACATGGCTTTTGCATCAGTGTTCAAGTCAGCTTTCTGTACTTGCTTAGATGGCTGTCAGGGCTAGTTTTCGAGGTACAGTCTCCTTTTGATAGCTCCCGACAAGCTTTGCTAGAGGAGAGCCAGTTCCTGAAATATATTTCTCTCACACTTGTTTTTCAGGGTTCTCCACTCTGCAAGGACTGACAGTGTGGTAACGAGAGGCACTCCAGACTGGATTTAATGCTACCATATGCTAGACAGAATGAGAATCCATACTGCAGGAGAGCAGCCGGTACATTTCCATGTTAACAGAAGCCTGATTGCAAATTGCATTTAGTCTCAACAGCTCAGTTCACTGCACACAGATGCCATGGGGGACTGTAAAGTTAGCAAGATGTGGGGGAGTATGGCTGATTTTTTAAAAAAAGAGCCTTGACTGATCGGATGCCACAGACATTTGGAGCTGATGCCATGGAAGAAAGTTGCTGCTGCATTTGTTCTGCCAGAAATAAATAATAAGAATAATGTCATGAGCTGTTAGTCAAATTATAAACTCTTGCTAGGCTGGTGATTGTCTGCTGATACAAATGGCAGTATCAGCACTGTTGAATGCTGCTCTTATAACTTGACAGCCAGCACGTAAATGAAATCAAAGAAGAGTAATTTACTCTTTCAAAATAGGTCAGCATGAGATAAGATGGGTTTCCAGTCGGAGTGCACCGTGTGTCCCTGGGCTGGCTGCAAAGTGCACCTCTTCGCTCTTACAACAGACTTCACTCAACTGAAGGTACGACGAGACAAAATGACTCGGGCAGGGTTTTCTCTCAGCTCATGGATCCACTCAGAGCTGGTTAAGAACAAGAGCTCTTCTCTGCTTACTTGTACATGATCAGCCAAATTAACTCTGTGGCCTCTGTCCAGGGCTTCTGCCACAAAAATACTCAGCTCAGCTCATCCTAATGGGCCTTTTGATGAGCAGGCTGAACAGAGAGGCCAAGGACTTTTCACTCCCTGGCCTGAGCTCCTGGGGTGCAGATAACAGATCCAGGACAACGTAAGGATGCCTGGCAATGTTTTGATGAGGTGGTACAGAAGGTTTCAGTATCCAAAGCTCCCAGGCTAGCGCCAATACATGAATAACTTGAGGACTTTTAAATATGAATTGAAACCATGGGTGCAGAAGTACTGCATGTAAACATAGCCCTTGTGCTGCAGGATAAATGCTCTGCTCCATGTGAACGGGGCGAGATCTCTTCCTCCCTCCTGTGCCCTACTCATTGGAAAGCATCACACGGTTCAGCTGCTTCAATCAGTGTCGGTAAATGAAGCAGACAATCTCTCAAGGCCCCTTTTCCAGTCTGACATCTCTATGAAACATTCCCACATTCCTGAAGAATAAGGAAAAGCTTTCTCCACCCCCACTGTGCAGTCAGCCTGCAAAATTCACTGTTACTGAAGGTCACCAAGTCAAACACTGCAGCTGGGTCATTTTATAGCCATTAATAATCCCTGTATCTCGGAGAATAAAGATAAAAGTGATCTAAATCCTGCTCTCTAGGACATGAGCCAATCTTCACCAGGGTCGGCAGGGAGTTGTTCCCACACACACACACACCACATAAGGGATTGCACTGTCCACCAGGTGCATGGGGAGTTCCTTTCTCCCCCTTCTCCCTCACCATTGTTACCAGAAACTGCAGGGGCAGACAGAAGCATGCGCCTTACCACACTTCTGTAGTTTCACAGATGAGTGACCACCAGCCAGAAGATCCAAGGCTCCAAGTTGCTCAGACATGAAAGCATTTGCATAATTTCCTAAAGCCCCATATCAGTGAGGTGGCAATAGCTCCCACGTGCTGCAAGCTGCCTTGTGCAGTTCCAGGAATAAAGCACTATGGCTCAGCAGTCCCCTGTGGCATTGGCTTTACATTTCTGGGCAACAGCTTCACTGCTAGGCAAAAAGCATTTTTCAGACTCTCCCTCTAAACGCATTCCCAGGAATCAAGCATCCCAAATGGAGAGAAAGAAGAGCCAGCTTTCCAGGAGGTCTCTTAGTAACACCCAACGGAAGAAAAAAAAAAAAGAATCATAGAGGAGCTTGGGATTTCAGACAGTAAAAGAGAAGCACTCTCCAGCTCTGCCCACACCACAGGCAGGATGGGCACTACAGACCTGTTGGCAGAGGGCTCAATGTCTAGGGAGCTAGGAGGTTTTCAGGGGGAGCAAGAATAGTCTACATAGGTCTACCAAACATCAAGCTTCCCCAATGAAGGTCTCTTTTCCTACCCACAAAGCATCCAAAGTGCATTAGTCACTTGTCTACGGATGTTCAAGAAATCAGGACAAAGCAATGCAAGAGAGCTCAGCTCTCAATCCCAAAACAAAAAACAGCATAGGAATTGCTGGGAGAAGGTGGCCAAGTGCCTCAAGTTGTTTTAACAGCCAGCAGGAAGCTTTACATAGAAAGGAAACTCACTGGAGTGGGCAGCTGCTGAGCTGGCTGGTAGTGAGCCATGGAGCTGGCTGCCTCTTGGGTGTCCATGCAGCTAAGCAAATCAATTCAGACCTGCAAAGCAGTCATGAAAGTTGCATCTGGTTCCCAGATGGAGCTGGATTCTCCCACAAAACTGGTTCTGTGCTTCCAGGCATCTATGCCTCATCCCATGAGGGCAGGTAATCCCCATGCTTTTATGCAGCTCTTGGCTTTAATTTTCCACTTTTTTTGTTATATAAATTGGTGGTCTAGGGTTTCCTTCCACTGCTCAGATTTTGTGAGGCAATTGACCCCTTTCTGCATGCCGACATGGGTGGTTATGTTGTGCTCTTGCAGCACCTCATTTTGCGTGCCAAGCAAGCCAAGAACTAGAATGATACCAACACTAAGGTGCATAATACCGAGTTTAGCGGTCAACTCTCATCATCAGCTCTTTCAATCAGTCACACCTCAATGCTCATTCACTCACAGTTAGAGTTCCAACAAGGCACCCAGAAACATCACCCTGAGAAATACCAGCATTTCCAAAAGCAAGCCCCTGTCCTGAATTCCAGAGGCATGACGGGACAGTAAGTGGATTCCTGAAGGTCATAAAAGATTTGTTTCTCCAAGCGAAGTTATGAAGCTGTAATGAACTATCTCAGAGAGAGTGCAAGATTGACTGTTTTCTTATGACTATGAGCAGAGAAAACCAGGGCTCTACTAGTGTGATCTGCAGTAGGAAGATGTGAAGGAGCTAAGAAGCTAAGGAGCCTAATCCTAACCTCCAACACGGAAAATCTCCTAGTGATGGGATACATAATTATTTCCTGCACTGAGCCATGCTTCCTCTTCCCTGCCCCGCTCAACAGTCTTACCTGTGGTTTTGTCAGTCTTCCTGTATTCTCCTGTGAAGGACATTCCTTAAGACCCTCAATTGTTCCTGTAAATTTTACAGGTTTGGTCTGAGCAGCTGAACCAGGGAGAGGAGCCAACGAGCCTGGAGACTTGTTCATACCAATATAGCAGCATAACTCTTGTTTCTGTCAGAACAGGAGCCTACAGAAGAGCTTTCCTTAGACTTAGGAAAGATGTGTCTAATGTGGTCATATAAGGGTGTTTTTTTGGTAATGCATCTACTAGAAAGATGAGAAATGTGTAGTCTGTGTTCAGTTTTTCCAAGTGACATGTTAAGATATGGATTTTCCACTTTGGAACAAGGCTCTGAAATTTAACTCACCTGCTGTGGTTGAGAATATCTGCCAGGTCCTATCTACTTCCATCTGATTGACACATCCCTGTTCCTAGAGCCCGGCCTTGCAATAACCCTCTTCAGCTGAGAGAAACACCACCAAAGCCAGACCTGTGCAGCCTCATCCATATTTCCATCCCAGCAGAGTAAATATCAGGATACAGACACTGAACACACTGAAACTGTTTTTTTCCCCTCTTTTCCATTTTTTTGAAATTTCATAAGAAGAGATGTGTTATTTGGCAATACATGGCTTCCTATAGACGTTATGCAAGGCACCTCCTTAACACCATGGGGACCCCATGAACTCTTTGTCCTCTAAAGCCCAAGATCCTGCTCTAAAACACGGAACTTGAAGAGAACAATTAAGCTTATTTTTGTTATTAGCAAACAATTTCCAGTCTCATTCTCCAAAACAGCTGAATCACTTTAACTGGAACTTTCCAAAACAAAAAGAAAGAAAACAAAACCAGGAACAAAATCAGAGAGAAGAACAACCTTTTGCACAGTAGGCATCAGCTGAAGCATTTAAGCTCTGCAACCTGTGAGCCCCTGAAAACAGGTTTCTGATGGAAAAGCATTAACCTTGTTGGTGATTCTAACATCCCTACCTATAATGCATATGCTGTAAAGACTGTCACTGGTCTCTGCTGAATGGCCTGCACAACAGGGGAGAATTCACATACTCCACTGCATAAAGGAAATGTCCTGGACCCACCAGTGTTCAACAGTTGTCTTGGCTGCAGATGCAAGGTTTGACTTAAACAAGAGCAATTCTGCTTCTGCCCTGGACAAGGTATTGCAGCTTGTCTACTCACACCATCACATCACCCCATTTCACACTGCACAGACAAAAGTCACCCTAAAGATTACAGCATGACAGGTCTGGGTGCCAGCAAAGCTTCCTCAGCAGGAGACAGACAACTTTTTTTTTTCCCCCCCAGAATAAAAAAAGAAAAAGGGAAAAAACCCAAAACAAAAAATGAAAAAAAAAAAAAAAAAAAAAAAAAGAAGCGGTGTAGCTGCTGCCACTGTAGAAGTCATCTCCCCTGATCCCATTACTGAGCAGGCAGCATGCAAGAGCCAGGCTTCAACTTGTTCTCCTGAGCATTTCCCTGGCCTCTTCACCCGGTCTTTAAAACTTCTTTGAATTTCTTGGATACCAAAAATTTCCCTCTGAGTGGTACTCAAGCTCCAAAGGTAAAACAAAACCCCAAACACTAGGCACCACCTACAAAGCTCTTATATCATCCAACAAACAAGGGCTGTTTGCTTTGAGCTCTTGCTGTTTGGTACCTACAGACAGCAGCTGTTTCTCCCTTTGTCTCCTTTCTTCCACACGCAGACATGCTGGCAGGTCACAGTTATGAAAATCAGAGCACAAATGAAGAATGACATATTGTACCTGATTAGCTAGCAGAGATCAACACAAACCAGTTGTTTTCCATGACTTAAGGATGATGTGATTGACATGCTTCAACAGAACGGCTTCTTGACATCCATTCTGGGAGTTTTTTCAATATCAAGGATGCTGGAGCAGGAAAACAAACAAAAAACCACAATGCAGAAGTCATTTCATATTGTCCTGATTTAGGGACTGAACAGCTCAGTCCAGAGAGGTTTTAGTTCACATTGCATCTACACCACTAGTAAATCACTCACTGTTCAACCTCCCCTTGGTGAGTTTTGCGATTTGGGACTTTACTCTTATCTTACTGCTGGCTGAGCAGGCTACTAGGTACCACCCCATCTTTCTGGGAGCACCAGGAACCATTTTCCTGCAGAAAACAGACAATTCCTGTTACTCTGCAAGTGATTCCCTGGTGCAAGTTCTCCCTTGTTGCATCTCTGATGTCTAATAATAAGCAAGCAATTGCTTCAATCTTTTCCTCTCTTTAGAGCTACTCATACGGTGTTTCTTTTGTCTTTGGTAACCCCTTTCTTTGAAAACTTGCAGGAATGTAATACCTTGGTTGAAAGTTCAAGGGTTGTGCAATATAGGACTGGAAACATACTCTATACTTTCTTCCCTTAGTATCAATCTCAAGTCATCCCCACAAACACATGCTTGCCAAGGTGCAAGCTGGCTGATCATGCTCCACCTCCCGAGCACCCTGCGCCTTTGTATGGAAAGTCACGTGCCAGCCTAACAAAAAGCTTAGAGCTCCTATCTCCAATGAGGGCTAAGCTCGCCTGTGGGTACAGGAGGACGTTCCTCCTGGGACAGTCTCTGGCAATACACCAAGATCACAGACATATGCTGCCCCTTTGCCGCACTGCAGACATGTTGCAAGCTCTAGACATAAAAGCAGCGAGCTAGAAATTCTATGGACAGCTAAAGGTTAATCTGCACTTGTTTGATTGTCAAGCACCTGAGGTATGACGACAACACATTGGCACACTGTAATTGCAACATATTATTAAATACCTTCAGTCCCCAAAGGCTAAGACACTTTTAAAAAAAATAATAAAGCTAATGCACGTAATAGTCTGTGTCTTGTTATTTAAGAAACCTCTTCCCGGCATTGGACGTGGACAGTACGTGTAAATGCACTTTCTCCAATAACTATGCACAAGGAGCAGTTTGATGGAGTGCCAGGAAGCACAATGACTGTTCTACCTTAGCAATGTACAGAAGATGACATGTTCCCTTTAGAACTAATTGCTTTATTCAAAAAACACCATTTACTAAATCCTAGCCTGGTCTCTTCCTTTGATGAGCAATTTCAGACTCCACATCAGAGCTTTTGTTTGTGGTTAAGAGACAGGGACAAAAAAGTGTTTTGTTAAGTCTCTTCCATTAAATATGAAAATTAAAATGAGTTCAGAAGGGCATTTTTCATTATATTATTTGAACATTTACATTATATATTCTGCTGGGCCTTTCCTTCTGTGACTCAAGGCTGACAAGTTCAGTCTGTCAAACACAACCCTTTGCATCAAATAAATTACCCTACACCAAGATCCAGTTATAACTATTGACACAGATCAAGCTACATATCTGAAAGTCAGAAGATGTTCTTAAATTTATTTTCCTTGTTCTGCATTCTCATGCATAACTTTCAGAACTGCTTGCAAAATTCACTGCATTCTTATTGTCAGACTGCTCCCCACCTCTCTGCATTAAAAAAAAAGTCAGGAATTCCTATTCTTGCACTTTCAAGACAGAAACAGCTGTAATGATTTCACAGACAAATCAGTGGCATTTCCAACAGAATAATTTCATTTTTTCTCCCTACTTCGAAAAATTAGAACAATTTCACAATAAGCCCTAGGGAACGAGCCCATGAAAACACACAGAGCAGACAGCATGAGGAAAAGTCTTTGGTTATATACTTCAGGAGGCAGCAAATGGGCCTATCTGCTGCTCTGTGAGCAGTGAGCATAATTATGTATGCATTTGCTGCATCCCATAATCATCATCATGGAGATGACATTTCATAGCTGAGTTGGGAATCTGCCTTTCCCAAAATTATTTTTTGTTTGGAAAGAGAAATTATTCTAAATAACATCTGGGGAGAATAGATATAGGAAAGCATAGATCTGAGAGTCAGACACTCTAGCGCCATAATCCTATCACCAGCTCTCTAAATAATTCTATTATATCTTTAAGTTAACTCCACATTTGCACAGTAGCAACACATCTGTCTATGGCAGGGTCCCAGGCTACTGGGAATTTCCATGAGATATTATAAACTGGTGCTTTAACAGCAATTAGTCAGACTGTACCTCCATGGAGGAACTCCCATGGGCTTTGTAAAGCCTTGGCCAGATTTGGAGGGTGGGGGACCTCTCTTCATTGTTTTATCCTGAAGAAAGTGCTCCATGAACCAAGTCATTGCCTCACCATAGAACAACAGGCACCAAGGCTGAGGAGCATCACAAAGAGTTTTGTTAGGTGTACTTTTGCTTTACCTCAGACAACGCAGAATGAAAGAGCTCATCTTTTAGCTCAGTGATGAAAGACAGGATAAGAGGAAGAAGGACCAGCCTGAGGCACAATGGGCTTAGTGAACATCCCCTCCCCAGGACTATTTCCACCTACAGGGTCACGGCTACTGCTGTCAAAGATGCACCAAAGCCCTGTTATCAAGATCCAAACCAAGGGAAGGACTTACCCAGTTGCTCTGCCTGAACACGCTGCTCAATCCCTACAGCATGGAGGAAACGGCCCAGGTGCCACAGAGCCAGCCAGACTCACATACTTCCCCATTCCTCTTCTCCAGTATCTTGACCTAATTTTGAAAGAAAACTAGACTGCCTTACTGGTTCCACATTAATTGATCACAAAGCCACATCTCATCACTTTTTCTTACTGGGATGGTGCTCAACCTAATCCTGTTCCTTACCTATTCTCCAACTTGGGTGGAATGAAGATCTGGACCCAGCTGGATAAACTGGATTGTCACATAGGAAGTCAAAGTCTTATGGTTAGAAGCCATGGGTGAATTATTTCACCCAGCTCCATTCTTCTGGTGGTCCTGGAATCTGGATATTGTCTTCAAAGGGACAGAACTCCAAAAATCCTTTTAAAAAACTCATTTTCATTTTCACTGGTGTGGCAAGACAATGGGGCCCTATTTATGACACAGGTGCTACAGCAGCTTAAAAGAAACCTGAGTGTAAGACTCTCACCTCTGGGAAGCATGAGGACTTCACTAATAGGCACACTAGGTTAACATCACAGCAATCCTTTACTCAATATTCCAGTGGGACTTTGGCTTTCTGATCTACACCAGCTTTCCACATCCAAAAGGTTTGTGCAGGCTGACTGACTTGACTGGTATGCAACATCTCAGATCAAACTGGGCTTGACTGAGTGCAGCCCTTGTTTGAAAAGGGTTCTTTGGAAGTATATACTGCCTAAATCTTAATGCTGGGAACAAGTATCTGCAAAAATGTAGTCTTCAATACAGTGAAGACTCAAGCATTACATTAGCCATGAGCCTGCCTTTGCCTGCCCTAACACACACCAATCAGCAGTCTTTACTTCTCTGCTACCTAAATACGTAGCAACTACTTGCAAATGCAAAGCATATTCTCCAGGTGTCCTGTACAGTACACACTGTGCAGAAAACTGCTACCGAACTTCAAGCCAGGACAAAATGCTGGCTGGACGAGAAAGCAACATTTACTCAACAACATGATGTCACTTAAGCATATGTGGGAGGAGAAGAAAAATCTTGATTTGTTCTGGCCATAGATGAGGGCACAGCTTGAAATTAATTGATTGCGGGTGCATCCAAAGTAATAGCTTAATCCCATTCCAGCAAAATCCAATGGCAAAACTCTGGTGCGCAATCCTGAACATGCCAGCCCTTCTCCCCAAAGATTTTAGCTCACACTTTGCAGTGTAGAAGCAATCAGACCATCTCTGTAACCTTGCTGGGGGAAGTTCTGATTTGGCATTTGGACCTGACCTCCCTGGGGGGCTGGAATTAGGAGGGGAAAGATAGGTTGATGTGTAAAAGTTTTTATTAAAGGAATATTTACTGTTCCAAAATTAATTAGGATGAAGCTTGCATGAAAGTCCTTCAGCCAGGAATCTAGTCCACAGCTTGTTCTTTCTTTCTACCTGTATGATCTCCACCACCACAGTGTCTCATCATTTTACAACCTCACTAACTACTTTTCAAGGCAGGAAGATGTTTGCTGTCCCTTTTCAACAGATACATCTTTGCAGAATTAGCCTAAGTGTCCTAACAGTGTTATTCTGTAGGATAACCCTTTCCTCTTGTATGTCCAGTCTTCATTGGCTGTAACGCTTTTTCCTACCGATTGCTTTTCCCCACTGCAGCCTTACACTCAACATGGAAAGCAAAGCTCAGCCAACCTCCTTTACTCCTACTTATAATCAATTTAACTTCCTGGCTCTGGGGCACCTTTTGCTGTGCTTGAGACCACTGCCACACAGTTCTGTTTAAATCCAGAATAATTTGCTGACATGGAAATTAAACCATTGTTCTACTGATGCCAATAAACCAAAGTGCTGACAATTGAAGCAGTCATTCCAGCAAAATGGTCAAGAGTATCCACGTTTGTCATCTTTTGATGACTCCAGATCAAAATGGCTCAATTCATAAAAAGCCAAAAGATGAGTTCTCTAAGTACTCATGTCACAAAATTGGAATCTCAGCGTGTTTTCTTAGAGCTACTTAATAGAGAGAAGTGTCTTTATTTAGCACCTGTCATCTCAAGTTCCCAAAATGCTCTCTCAAAAATTAAGTTTCCTAATAAGCTTCCTAGCCAGACATCAGGCTCCAATTTACAAGGGATAAACTTGCTTAAGGTCACTCAGCATGGGAAAGAAGAGCTGGGAAGCAGCTCCAGGAATCCAGAGGACCACACCCCTCACTAGCCACTAGACCACACAACTGTCCCCGTTTCACTCGGGTCATTATTAAGCAGGATAGAAGAACACTGTGGTTTTATTTTATGTTAGCTGAACTCTTGCATGAACATTTTACTGTCCCACTGATGTTTTGCCTAGAACATTCTGTAATCCACAAATTAATACGTGAAGAACATCCAGTACAGTTTGGAGGAATAAAAAAAAATTTACACAAATGGCAATGGAGTTTTGATTTCCAGCAGTTTCATAAATCAGAAGAGTTGGAGAAAGAAGGTTCCTTATTTTATCGCATAGCCTTGTGTAATGCCAGCAAAACTGCTGCCCTTCCCAAAACCAAGCAGAAACCCTATTGTTGCGGCAAACCCCATCTGGTCACATGGAGAACTTAAAACCTTGCGGCATTCTGTTTTGCATGGACAGAAACGCAGTTCTGCTTCAAATACATGGCAAGGGCCAAAAATAAGTGTACTCTACCTATGTACAGTATCTGAAGTTTTTGTTGCCTGCTCTTATTCATCAGTTCATGTTTTCTATGATCTTGCCTTTAGCTTCTGGCATAAGGGTTTCCCTATCCTGCAAAGCCTCCCCTATTCTCATTTTTGTTAAATCACTTTATAAAGGATTCTTCTAGGTGGAAGCAGGTCCTCCCCTTTTAAGGACAGGTCCATGCTGCACTCAATGCAGTGAAGCACAAGTCTAAGGCAAAACCCAATCGCTATTCAGAAAGCAAAGTAGCAGAAAACTTGCCCATGATGAGGCTTGGATCGGGCATCGGCCCTGCTTGTTCAGAGTGCAGAAGCAGCTGGGGAGGATGCATCTGACCAGGGGTGTGCCTCATCAAGAAAAACCATCACTATGACCAATCAACATCCAATGCTCCAGCCTGACTCAAACTCAGTGTGGAGCTAGGCAGAGCATAAACCCTAATCTGAACAGAACTATTTAAAATCTGTTTAAGGCAAACTAATTAATAAACATCTCCTATCTGCCAGATAACATCGGATGTTTCACATCAACACCGCCTGAAGTTGCGATCCCTGCGGACCTCGCACCCGAGCGGCACAGCGCCTGATGAATGTCCTGCTGGAGCTCTCCCAGTGCTGAAGGGCCCCTCTTCGCAGCCAGCCCTGCACGCCGAGCGCTTCGGACTGAAGCGGAGCATGGTTGAATATTAAGTTTGAGTGAAGCTGCAGGGAAAAAAAAAAGTGAAAATACAACTACAGGGCTGAAACAAGACTTAGTCAGTAAGATCAATTGACAATGAAGGAAGGGGAAGTGCCAGCAGGGAACATCTACATTGCTGACATGAGCTGGGTGGATGAGAATGGGAGTATACCACATGTCAAGGTTTTGAGGAAAGTGCCTCCTTTCTACCCCCCAGGAGCTTCTATGTAATAAGAGTCTGCTCTCCCTTTGCCTCTCCTTGCAAACCTAAGAACAGTGTAAACTGTTATCATCATGATGCTTTTTAAGAGAAGCAAATCTAAGTTCCTCTGGTCATTAAAGGTATTATACCACTTTACCCAAAAGCAGGACTGTTAACCTTAGTATCCTTGGCCAAATTCCAGCTTGGGTCAGAATCTGTGCACCTAAATTTAACTCTCAGCAGTTATCAGAAAGGCTGTGCTGCTTTATACCTCACAGGTAAACACTGTTGTGTATCATAATTCCAACCAGAGGTGGACACGTATGCCTGGACATCCAGCACTTTGGATGTGCTTCAGGCACATCTAGAATGGAAGAAGTTAAAATACAGATCAGAAGGCCAAGGAGAGGCAGTTTTAATACTCCTCTGGTAGGCACGAGCACAAGACAGCTGTCACGGCCGTAGCCAAGGAACAGAGAAAGAGGGTGAATTTCCTCTTTAGTTTACTTGGAATGACAAAACTGAACTTTGATGTCCTAGTCTGAGGCAGCAACTTCCTTAGAAAGCACAAGATAAATTTATTTGCTTTGTCAGCATAACTTCTTGATCCTTTATGGCCACCCACAGACTGATGTAGGAGTGATTCCCCTGACACCAGCTCTCATTCTCTGCCCTGTTGGTATTTTCCCCAGTGATATCCTCTGTCCTAGGCCACTTCAGGGATCCAGCAGCAGTTCCATACTCAGTGCAGGGCTGCTGCGAGTTTGGATTTTGCCACACTGTATGCCGCTCCATAATCAGTATTGGTAAATGCAGCAGCCAGTGGGCTAATGCTCAGTTTGTACTGCACAGAGTAAAACATCAGGGTAGCAGGTATTTATGTTGCTCTTTTACAGAGGAGCCTGGAAAGCAAAAGTCTGTGGAAACAAGTTTTAGCACTCTTGGGCCCATATCAGGGTATCTACTGTAGGAGCAGGAGAGCATAAACTGGTGTTATATGGGATTGCACCTCTAATCATTTCTCCAAATGGGAAATCTCAGAAGCAATTTTAATAGGCCAAACACACTGTAGACATCCCCATTGCATCTATCAAAATGTACACTCAGGAAAAGCCAAAATATGACCTGTTCCACCTCTGGTTATTATGAAGTCTCAGAACATATGCAGCTACCCAAATTATTATGTATATTACTACTGTGCTTAGAGGCTGAACCTGAGATCTTAGCTGCCCTGTAATTAGGCCTGCCAAATATAATCAAACCTGTTCTGCGAGTGAAGGTTTAGGGGCTATTCCCCACCAAGTCACAAGCAACGACTGAGTATAGCAGAAGTAATACAGCTAACCCTGTTCTCCAAGGGTTCACTGTCTAGATAGGCAAGAGACAGAAATAAAGACAGATTAGCAGAACAAGGTAGGCTGGAGGAACAGTTTTAAAGAAATGTAGTGTAAGTGATGGTGATACTGCAAGCTGCTGGGGACAAGCAGTAAAGACCTAGAAGGACATACCCCAGAGGAATCAGCATCACTGAGAGCATTGCTGCCGGGTGTCATTGCAACCCATTGAGGTGACAGAGGGGATCTGGCACTGAGGTAAAGCCCAGTGCCAGGGAAATTTGTGCCAATGACTTTGTAAGGACACAACGCATTACCTAGATGAGCAACGACTGCTTTGCTTACGACAGTGGCAGAAGGCAGCCAGCTCTGGCCACACACATTAAAAGAAAGTGCGCAAATACTTAAAGGATAATGGGATGCAGCCTGTCAGCTCCGCTACCAATGTCTAGGTCCACAGTCCTTCCAAACACGCAGCCGGTGAAACCACTGCAAATGAAGCTTCAGCAGAGGATATGGATTTCTGCAGACTAATGACACAGTTGAAACAGGTGAGCATGATCTATGCTTGTCTAACAGCAGGGTCCAAAGGTTTGGCCCAGAAAGCAAATTCACTGCACTACGCTCTGCAAACATTCATCAAGAGCAGACTCTGTTCCAAAGAGCTGGGGATTCAAGTCAATAAGATGAAGGCAAGGTCATAGACATGTTTAATGGATCGCCTGTGGTCATGTGTCATTTGTAGCCCTCAAAAATCCAGCTAATATCTTCTGAGGTCCAGTGTAGCATCCTGTCCAAACACCCCACCTTCTTTTTAGCCAATACTTCTCTTAAAGCAGGCCACAGAGAAGACACTTCAAGCTATAGTACAGCCTTTGCACTGAAAATTAACATCTTTAAAGGGCCAACAACTACGTTTCTCTATCTACTATTAACTAATTTGGTAGTTTTTTCCCCAAAATATCTGTCTGCAAGTCAAACCTCCAAAAGTGTTGAAAATAACAGCACCTTCTTCCACACACCAATATGTTCCTTACCCATGGGACAAGATCTGCCTCCAACACAGTGATGAAAAGCTGCTACTGTAGAAGCTCAAAATTATTCTTTCCACTCTTGTCAGTGGCAATCAGTAAGGTCACTGCAGCATGAGCTCCCATTGAATGTCTAAAGTCATTCAATCAATCTTAGTTTGCTGAGAACTCAGAGAATTTAAGTCAGGTCAAAGAGTTAAAAGAGATCAGGAAAGTCTACACTCCCAGTGACACAAAACTTCCTGAAGAGCTGACATAGACATATAAGTTACTCCACTGACAAGAAAACAGAGCTTTCCGCAATCAAAACCCTAAGCATATATACATTTACTTTGAAAGATAGCAAGACATCTGGACAATCCATCTCTGCTTGCTGCCCTCATCACTATAGTGGCAAGTTGTCCTTCTGCAGAAAAAGGCTGGGTTTCTTTTTTGGTTTACAGATCATTTGTTCTGTAGTTATAGGATTACCCAGACATGCATATCAGTTTCCTCAGGGGAAAACTGGCCAGTCATGGGTTGACTGCTCTAGTCCTGGAGACATCATCAGCCCCAAATGCCTCCTTTTTACCTGCTAGGTGTGGGGTAGAGCTCTTAAACAGCTGGGAACTCTGGTGTGTTCTCACACACCAGAAAGCAATAAAGACAGAAACAGTAGAAAGGGTGCAGATCATAATGTGAAAGAAGAAGCCATGTATATAGCTTTAAACCCACAGAAACAGCCATGCAAAGTGAACCCAGGCATCCAACAGATGCCACACAATTGAACTCTGTCCAGGCACATTAAAGGACAAGAGGCCTGAATTTTTTTTCCCTTTATCCAGCCTCTGCTTCTCAAGGAAGCCCACCAGCATAACTCTTATCCCTCCATGCAAGGGACAGACCACAGAACTAAGGAGCTGAAAAGAGCAGCAAAGAAACCAGGCAATCAGCAGCAGTACAAAGATCCCCATGGGGAACAGCAAGTGGGAAATAGTACATGCCACTTTAAGAGCTACAGAAGTCATGGATTGTGCCCAAAGGCAGGTAAGAGGACATGAAAGTGGCCTCAGATGTACCAAACCCAGGTGTCCCCACAGACTCAATCACAATTGGCTCTGAGACAAGCAGCACTCATGCATAACTCAACTACATGCATGTCCTTAGGCATGTCCCTGAAAAGGCATGTGCTCAAACTAAGTTCAAAGCTAGTGGCTCCTACCCCAGTACCAGGGACAACATCTGGGACTAGTGCTAAGATATCACTTTTTATGGTCAGCATCACACTGAAGGAACAGCCCAGCCAAACATGCCTGTCAACTAGCCCGGGCAGGGCTAGTAATGGTACACACAGGGATCAGCGCATAAGAGCTAAGCAAGACAGCATTCAGCCCAACTTAAATCACCAAGCTCTAGCTAAAAGGATCTCGACAGCCTTCTATTAGGCTAGCTTTCATTATCGCTGCTTGGACCACCTCCATCATTTGCTAATACAGAACAGATTAGAAGGTCTATCTATATATTATGGAATTCTTCCTGCTGGTGCAGGAATACATTTCAGTAGTTATAATACACAGCAGCCACAGAAACACAGCTTTTCTGATCATCTTACAATTGCATCCTTGTAAACAAGGAGACAGATGTTGCTCTGATCATCAGCAATGGGAAAACAGCTTCTAAATGCCATGTTGAACACAAAGCTGTGCTTGTATCACCCCCGCAGTTGCATACATAGCAGGGGATTCCTGGCAGCTTCCTTAATAGAGAGGGCAAGCCAGGGCAAGGAAGAAGTGGCAGGAGTGTAATTTTGCCGACAGTGTTAAGACAGAGCAGTGTCCAGGCAGCTCTGGGATGAGCTAGGATGAGGAAGCAAGGAGTCATGATTCATAGTGAATCCTTGCTCCAACTTCTGTTTCCTCTCTCTTCAGCTGTGCAGAGTAGCTAGGTGAAAGACAAGATTGTCCTATTCCTGGGGGTGAAGCAGGAAGACATCTAGGGAGGTAGTGTCTCTGTCTCCTCTACAGAGTGATGGGAAAAGCTGTTAATCTTCCAAAATAAGCATACAGGGCATGTTTATAACGCTGATTGCTACAAACAACATCCTCTCCCCTCTCTTGGTCTAAAAAAGGACTATGCAGATGGGAAGGATGGAAGGCGATGGTAGGTGAAATGGTCCTGGGAAAACAGCCCACTGAAAATATTTACAAGGGAAAACATGCATAACTTTGGAGGCAGCCAGTGCTGCTGGCAGACCAAGCAGAATGAATCCTTGCCATCAAGATGACTGCTAGGGTTTGTAAGCCCTTTGCCAGGAGGTACTAGCATACATAATGTATGGATTCACACAAGTTCCCTCTTACAAATACAGAGCACCATGAACACCATCCCAATGTACCTGCCTGCTCTTCTGGTATAGATGCATTTCCTTACTCTCCAGCATCATTAGCCAGGCACTGTTTCTCCACTTGCCAATACAGAGTCTGGTGGGAAACAAGGACACCTTTATTCAGGAAAAAAAGTGCAAAAATTAAACACCATTTTGGGAAGACACAGCAATAATTTATCTGCTTAAATGATAAATAGAATACTTTCCCATGTAACCTTGGCAGTTGCCTGTCAGCAGCATTCCATGACCAATAGCGGTCCGATGGGCAAACATCCCTCTTCCACATTACCTCCCTCTCCCATCTACTAAACCCCACTCATGGTTTGGCATCAGTGGGTAGCGATGACCTAGCACAGCAAGGTCATTCAGGGAACAGCTTTGCATGGCATCTTGCAAAGCATTTATTGATTTGTTGTGAGAATTCACCACTGATCCCAACTACATGCCACAGTGTTGGGAAGGGACTCATTGGAACTAAATCCACTCATTCCTCTGCAATCTTATCCAAAATTTCTGTTCAGAGAGCTGCCTCTGCTTCAGCTTTTGTTGAAGACTACCATCAAAAGCAAAGCCTTAGAACAGAAAGAGTCAGTATTACACACAAGAGAAGACCTTGCTACAAAGAATCCATATTCCGCTGAGAAGCTAAAAGCCACTTCCCCACTCTAATTTAGCTCCCACCACCCCAATGTTTCTAAGGCTGTGTCATACTACAGTGACTCCCAAGGCACTACTGGAAAATTTGTGAGCACCTTTATTTGTATTTCCTTATCTCCCAGAGTTTGACTTTAGTGTTGTGTACGAAAAACTTCTGTGGAAGAAGCAATTCTGTGCTCATCCATCTTGCTGTTCAGCCACACATGAGCAGAAAGCTCATTGCCACCTTCTGTACCATCAGACTGAAGATGACTGCATGGCTATACCATCTTAGGAAGGGTCAAAGATTGAATGTTAGTTTGCTCATTGACCTTCGTACCACTGTTTATAACACCCCACATTTTTTCCAAATGTTTTTTCACTTTTCCCCCAAACTGAATAATCCCATTTCTTATCTAGAAAGCCAACATTTCTCATCTGCATCTTACAGCCAGAGAAACTGAGTCATCAGTTGTTTAAGCAAATTCCACTTCCCCAAAGGAGGAACTGGAACTTAGAGGACCCTCCTCTCAAGCCCACTCAAACACATATAAAGTTGACACAGACTCAGCCCTGGTATTGCTAGAGTACAGCCTGCAAGAAGGGAAAGCACTTCTCTTATGCCAACGCTGTGCAACGTCACCATTAAAAGATGCTTGAGGCCGTGGGTGCTCCTTGGGGTACTGCAAGGAAGCAATACCTTGCAAATGCAAGGGCTGCAGTTCAATTGTGAGATTGATTTCAAGCGCAACCTTAATACCTGTTTAACAACAAAGCTCCAGTCTGGCAGTCTGCTCAGAGGGGAAGGGCTTGCACATGGCAGCTGGTTATACAGCTCTCACATTATCTGTTCTGCTCTAGGCAGGCTGAATCCCTAAAGACAAGTAGAAAAGCAGCCTCTTCCACCCCAGGCATAGCCAGTGGGCTCCTACATGAGAGACCCTGCCCTCCGGATACCTGCTGCAGCATTGTCAAGAGGTACACGCAGGTCCTCAGCAGAGAAACAGGTCCAGACCTTCAGTGCCTTCTACAGCACCCAGACTTGGCAACAAACCTCCTCCTCCCCCATTCACAAGCCTACTCCATGTGTTTTGGTTTTGTTTAATATATGTCACCTCACTTCACACCTGCCTTTTCAGCCTGAAGGCTAGGACCAAGTTGGCAAAAGCTGAAGAGGTTCAGAAGAGAACACACCTGACAAACAGGCCTCCCTTCTCTCACCAAACAAACCAAGCTTAAGGCAATTCCCACCTTGCAGGCATCACACCCAAATGACAACACAAATAGAAACAGCCTTGCAAGCAACAGCAAACATCCAAGATTGAAAGAAGCATGACTTGGCTTTCTTCAGTAGAAGCGTTAACCTCCCCTGAGGTCAGATCCCACACCAACATGGGCTTATTATCAAGGAACTGAAAGAGGCATTGAAGAGGCACCAACACCTGACAAGAAGGCCTCATAGCCCAAACCACACTTACACTTGGCTCTGTGTATCCACTTGTCCCTAGCTCTCTTCTCAGTCCCAAAATTCCTATATGTCTAAAAGCACCACCGACCTCCTGCCAGGCAGCTACCCCTTCTACATTACAGGTGCTCTGTTTCAGGAAACAAGCAATGGGTTATTTGCTATGTTGATTCATTAATTTCTGCCTGATGGTTTTGGAAATAGCAGGCTTAGTTTGGCTTCTAGCAAGTCCCAGAAGAAACACCATGACACTAAGAAGGATGCTTGTACAAATTCAGAATTTTGCTCACGAGCTGTTGATACAATGGCTATGGCATGTCATACAACATTAGCACCAAGCTACAGGATCATTTGCTTCCAGAATTTTATTCTTAGCCTTAGTTAAGTTCTCCCCAAATCCTATGGTATGTAAGTTCACATCACAGTAAGGCTTCCAGCTGGGAGAAACTTAATGGTACTGTTTTATACAGCACATATCTCATTAATAATAAGTAATGCATTGGACAATTAGAAGAAAAATATCTACCCTGTGTATACTGAGCTAACAAGGTCATATATTCAGATGTTAATATTGTTATGGTGTCACACTGAGCACCTCCTGGAGCTTTTTCTATCTCTAAGACAGACAGCCAAAAGTTGAAGGACTGTAAGAATTGATTAGACCCAAACCAGAATTTAATGAAACTGTGAGAAGCTAGGATAGAAACAAGATAGCCAGAACCAGGCAAAGAAATTAAATACTCAGAAGTACTGGCTCTGCAAACCTAGCAAACAGAAAAAGGCTCTCTGGTGGGTTCCATGGCTTTGCCTTTCCCAAATGGGAACACCAGAATAAGCCAGGTTAGATAATTTTTTCTGCTTTTTAGAGTCCCTTCAGATCCAGCTACATTTTATCCCCAGCCATATGCAAAAGAAATCCCACCATCAGTCTAAATTCTGGCCACCAAATTTAAGCAGCTGTTTCAGGAGTATTTGGAGTGATACAACAATCCTTTTTGATATACGTATCTAGATCCTTTTTTAAATGTCTTCAGAGTTCAAGTATGTTTTGGTGCATGCACTCAGAAGTCAAGGCAAGCCTGCAGTCCTGCTCCTTAGTTGCAGTCTGGAAAGGACATATTAACAGCAAAGTAAGTGGTATTTCTTGATCAGCCATGACAATAATCAAAACAGTGTGCTTCAGAGCTAGTATCCTACATGAGAATAATAAGGAACAAAAAACCCCCATTAGTTTTAAGCTATTCTCTGAAAAACACTAAAAATTAGGCTGGATCATACCAGACTGCATGTCTAGCGGTGCCACTTGGAAAAACGCTCTTGGAGCAGAGCTCTGCTTAAGTTCCTGAAGAGATACCTCTACAGGTAATGCAAAAAACCAGGCATTACTACCTTCTGAGCAAAGAGGAGTTTGAGACCTACTTTACGCCAATATGCAAGAAAAGGCACCATTCTCATTACACTGGTGCCTCTTCTGTGGCTGTGTGATGGAAACAACCCCCTATTCAGCTGTTACAGATGTCACGCTGCCTTCTAAAAGCAAAACAGCAGGGAGTCAGCTGACATATAAGCACTTTGCCAAAGCACCTGAGACTAATTGCTGGCCCACAGTTTTGTTATAGACTTTAACTACTAACTTCCAAACACAGGTATTTATGTGCTTAAATCTATTGCTTTAGCACTACTGTTGCTAAATTGCATGCACATGATATATCTGAAACACTGGCTTGAAAATAGAAAGCAGGAGTAGAACTAGGTCTTGCACCCCTTCAGTCAGAGTATCTCAGCACTTCTTGCTCTTCCCAAGAGTAGATCTCAAAATAAAATCAACACAGGTACACAATAAATCAGTGACAAAATAGGAAACCGAACCCAGTTCAGATGCCCTGACTCTGTGGGACTTGTCTCCAAAGTGTACAAGACCTTACATTTTTCCAGCACTTTGTCCAATTCACTTCTAAATATCTCCCAGAGGGAAAACTATTTCATGGTCTAATAAGCATCAGTGTTGGGAAAAGCAGCTAACATTTCCCTCTGTGGTTAATATGGACTAAACACCATGAGAATTACATTTTGACTAAGTAACTCTGCTTCCTCTTACATGATTTCAAAGCACGCATCTCGGCTCAAGTCTCAGGCATCAACTCCAGTTTACTGTCTCTGTGATATCTGCAAACACAATCCAAAATTTGCTGAAGTCAACAAAGCAGGTAGCTTAGATTAAAATAGTGTTTTCTCTATTCTAAGGCTTAAGGGTTGCAAAGATAGCGTGGATAAGTTTCCCATGACTCAAAGTTTGAAGGATGCATTAGACAGTTATTAGAAAGTGTCCTAAGCAAATACTCCACTTCTAGTAGTTGAGCATGAGGCATGTTATTTTTAACACATTTGGCTAACCGAGTCTTAAAAACCTTTCCCATCCTATCTCCATTGCTATGGAGAACAGTGTTTTTCCCCCCTCTGTGCAGGAGTTTTTCCTATATATTTTGAAAATTCTGTTGTACTTGTTTTAATTCCAGTTTAGTCAGCTTTTTCCCCCCTCCTTGTTTTGAGGTTATGCTTTCACGATCTACAATTGTTCTGCCTATTCTCCTTTGGCATCTCCTCATTGTCCACATCTTCCCTGAAATGTGCCCAGCAAATTGTACACAATGCTCCAGCTGTTTCCCCAGGACTGTGCAGAGCAAAAGAATTACAGCTGACTCTCCTGACACTACATGAGTACTCATAGTTCTTCATAAGTCTAAGAATTGTTCATTCTCCTGCACCTGCATAGCAACTCCAGATGTTATCTTCTGTTCTTCAAGATTTGGACCAAGCAGGCAAAGCTCTTCAGAAGTACAGTAAGGAATGTTAAAAAGAATCCAAATTTAAAAAAAAGTTTCATTAGAAGTCATCATCATCCTTTGTTTAAGAGGAAAAAGTCTCTCTTCATTCTTTCATTAACTTTTGTGTACTCTCTGTGCCAGGCTTTTTTTTTTTTTTTTTTTTTTTTTAAGTACACTGAAGGCTGACAATACCACTGAAGAAAAAAAAAAAGAAATGAGTGTTCTCTGGAGGCGTTATTATGACTAGCATGTATTCCTGTCTGTTTCCTCTGGGCCTATTTTATGAATCAGTCCCAAAAAGCAAACAAGTCATTCAACTGCTTCACCATAGGGTCAGTCATGAGCTCAGGTTTTTATTTTAGCAGGACAACAACTAAGCTAAAAGTTCTAGGCTACTCAAAATTTCAGCTTCATGCTAAAAGAGTGATGCTGCTGGAACAGAGTTCAGCTCTTTTCCATGCTACAGAGAGAACAGCATTGTTTTCTAGTTTGTGCTGGGGTTGTTGACCCAGGAGCTATCTCTCAGGAGGGAGAGACCCAGACTCATTGCAGACATTAAGCAGCCTTTTGTTCTTTCCACATCAGCATAGAAGTAGCTGCCTCAGTCATCCCAATGCTGACAAGATACTACACAGGACCTGCACCACTTCTGCAGGACAAAGCAATGGTTAAGCCGCTATCTAGAGAAAAAAATGTACAAAATCATTGCCATGCACTTAACAGGTAGAGTCAAAACAGGTAATCAAAACAATCCAGTTTGGGTTGAAATACAAAAGCCAGTGTATTAGACAAAAATAAAGAGGATTGTTTGCAAGTTCCAAGGCTCATATTTCCACCTTATTCTATCACTTTGTTTCTGCAAGCTTGTGAAGACATGCTGTTCCCTCACAGGTTGTCATGCTTGCTCTTTACAGGCTCCATTGGCCTTTGAGGTGGCTCATAATAGATTTTGAGCAGGAAAGGCTAATACTGAACTATTGTTATTCAATAGAACTAGTAGATAAAGGGAAATAAACTTCATATTTTTTGTGTGCAACACCCAGAATTATGATCTAGATTCGTCTAATTGTACTTGGATCCAGAGAATTAGTTCCACCCATTGTAATAAATGCAACCAATTGCAAAATTTGGATGTGGGTTGGTATTTAGAACCCAATCCAACAGTTGACGGCAGGCTTTGTTGCAACCGCTAACATTTAAGGAGTAAGGGAAGAAAGAAATGAGTAAAGAGATCTGATTTGGCACAAGAACTCTCTGAAATGCTGAAACCCTGAATATCAGGATAACTCCTGATCACTGGGAACAGATTAGAAACAAAAAGTGGCATCAGCCAGCCTTTTAAACATATTTGATTAATAATTGAAGGTACTATGACAAACATTAAAACACAATTCTTGGTTCTGCATGATCCCCTGAGCAGATTTATGACCTTATATTAGACTGTCCCTAATTATTTCTAAGGCCTAAAGAACTTTGAGGAAGCAATATGAACACTACCTGTGGTTTGATATAATTTAATCTACTGCTGCTTCCAAAGGGCTCCCTCCACTCACTACCCCAAATGCCACCATTCCTATCTCCCAGTCTCACAAGGGCTGGAGCAGCCACATAACCATGCTGTGCTTCTAAATACTGCAGGTTGAAAGGTGGTATATTCTGCTTGCAAAATACACACGCAGGTTCTGAAAACTCCAGTGAGCTAATGCGTTTCCAAGTCCATTTGACGTTTCTGTTTCAAACTATTTTCTGAGCTCACGCCTAGTGGGTAGGAGAAGCAACAGTAGCCTACATAGGTGAGCACCATGTACTGATTCAGTTTCCTCTAATACATCAGTGTTGTCACATGCATGAAGCATGGCCGCAGAAGTCAGAAATGCCTGCACAGGGACAGAGATGGGCAGCCACATGCCCTCAAATCTTGTGCCCCCTTCCTACTTACCAAGCAGCCTTCTAGGGGCATCATTAAGGCTTGTTAATGCCTGCACAGTATTCAAAGATCTTTGGAACCAAGATCTTCGAAAAGCATAGACTAAAGCTGTAATTTTAAGTCAGGCAGCTCAAACAGTAAACCAGGACACTTATTTTTAACAGGGAAGGGATAATTGGCCCTTGGCACTGCTGAGACTCTCACTCTGGACAGGAGAGCTTTCTGCATGCCATGGTTTAGCTCAACCACCAGATACAGGCTGCCTGCAGGAGCAATTGGCTGCAGATCTCTGGCCCATGTATATTAGCTAATGCCATCCTCCTGAGCCCTTCTTTCTAGGCAGAACTATTTTAAAACTAAACTTAAAATCTCTTCCACAGAGCCAGCAGCAGGAGAAAACCCTGGTTAGACTAGAGACTGCTGCTTCCAATACTCGCCAGCATTTCCAAGCGTATGCAGAAGTAAATTAGCTGAAGAACAGGAAAAGATGGAGGTTTCAATAATCTTTTAGACACAGGACTTTAGTCCTACTTTCTGTGCAGCTCAGGCAGCAGATTTTGACAATGCCAGGAGGCTGCCCAACTCTGCTTCACCAGCCCTCTTTGCTACCTGAAAGAGTGAAAAAACAAGAGGCTTTCAGCTTGCTAAACTTGACAGCTAGATCCCCCACCCCTGGGCACAAGGGAAAGTTTGCTCCAAGGTGCTGAAGAGGCTTTTATAGTCAGAGGACTGAAGTTGTGAGCAGGATTTAAGTATCAGCCCTCCAGAGAAAACTTTAGGGCCCTGTTCCTAGGACTACAGAGACAATAAAGCCTTCCAAATTTAAGTAGGACCCTCATTTCTAGGCTTCAACAGTTTGAGCCTTCCTTAATCCAGGGTCACTTCCTCCTAGTATGTTCCCTTCCCAATTCTGAGGTTGGGAGTTTTGACCTGGTGAAGAGGCAAGTGGCTATAACATTTCTGCATGTGCTTCGAAGGACTGGGAGCCCTGCAGCATATGTTGGCCCAGGACAAATTCAAAATTAATTTGTCTTAAATGACAATAGCAATGCCATAGACAGGCTGGTGAAAGTCAGAAACAATCACTGTGCCTACAGGAATACAGCAAGAAAATTAGCACCCTAAACTCTCTCAGCAGGCTTTGCATTGAAACGCTTTTGTCTTTCGAGGTTGCCTGCCCCTCTTTTTTAACATGGGTTAAATTCTAAACAATCCTAAATCCTTAGGCAAGCAGAGATCACCATCCACACCACATTGTAAACAGTACCCTAAATTAAGGGGTGCTTACAGGGATAAGCCACATCTCCAGACCTGAATCTCTCTCCTTAAACATGAGCGTGGCTTGAAATCCTGCCTCAGAGATAAGACCAGGCTGGAGTCCATCTTTCAAACAGATCTATTCCAGGCCCAGTGAGTAATGCTGGGTGAGAGTCAAGATAGCTGGAAGGCACAAACCCCCCTCCTTTTTCATATGTTAATTCTGCAAAAAAATAAAACACAAATGAAATAAACCAGGGGACTCATAAATCTATAAAATTCAGGGGGTAAAAAATGCTTTGCAACCAAGGATTTTTGGACTGCTGAGTGTGATTTTCCATGCGTGTCTCATGCTGTCTGCATTAACTATTTGGGCTGAACTGTAGGGCAGAGAGAAGAGAACCATGAAAAAAACAACAAAAAACCCCCAAAACCGAAAAACCCCAAAAAACCAACACCACCAGCATTGCTTGCTAGAGCAAGGAAAGCTTTTCAAAAGGAAGGGAAGGAATTAAGACTTACCTGTACCAGGAGAGGGCGCATTGACCAGCCGCAGCAGGAGCCTGCGGCTCCGCTCCCCACCAGCGGGCAGCGGGACGGGCGGGCAGCGCTGCAGCCGCGCTGGGCTCCTCTACCTGCGGCCGCCGCGCCCCGGGCTCCCGCGCTTTTCCTCATCAGTTCTTTCATCCCTGTTTCTCCCGCACAGCTGGTCATTCATCTTCTCCCATCCGACAGGTTTTGGGTTTTTTTTTTCTTTTGCACCTCTCACCAGCTGCCTTACATGACACCATGACCTACTTTCCCCCCCACACCCCCCCCCCCACCCCGGAGGATAGCAAAGCATTGCTTCAGTGTGGCTTGTAGGGAGGAAAGAAAGGCAAAAATTAAGGAGTGCTGGCAGAGCAAGCCAGGGCTCTTTTCAAAAATTCGTGGCTGTTTGCGAGAGGTTAGGCAAGGAGAGGCGAGGCTGGCCCAGGCTCTCCAGACCGCGCAGCTGAAAAGGAGGTGATAACAGGAAAAATAAAAGAAGGGTCTTGTGTTGTGAGTCTGAAGGGAGAGGCCTGTAATAACTTTACCAAAATCAGAGCATTGTCCGACCTGGCTACCACAGAGCTTAAATCAGCTGATTCAGAGGCAAGGGTAAGAAACACAATCATGGGCAGCAGCAGTGACTCAGGCAAGGGAAAATTGTGGCTCAGAAGACATCAGTTCATTTCCATCCTCCCCTACAGACATGATCTAAGGAAAGTGCTTAGACCCAGAGCCCCCAAAATAATCAATTACATGCCTATATACCAGAAAAGCCAATCAGCTTAACCCTAACCCTAGGGAAAT
Source organism: Grus americana (assembly GCF_028858705.1). Classification (NCBI taxonomy): domain Eukaryota; kingdom Metazoa; phylum Chordata; class Aves; order Gruiformes; family Gruidae; genus Grus; species Grus americana. The sequence goes on from NC_072860.1 coordinate 16,581,444, forward strand.
CCTGCTATCTCCACCAGTTTCCAGTGCAAATTACAAATCTACATTCCTTTGAGGATGTGGATTTTAGTCTCCATATATCTCACCTCCCTGGTGTTTGAGAAGAGATAAAATTTCCCTAATTCTGCAAGGTATTCTGTGTGGCAGACTGTCAGGCATGCTTAATAACTCAGTGAAGGGGTACCTAAAAGGATAAATTGGAAATATCTACTCCTAAAATAACTAGAATTTGGTCTGTTCTGTAAGACCAAGAAATCCTTCAAGGATTTTTGATTCTTTTATTCACCCAGACCTCTTAGTTCTTGAGCTTTCAAAAGCTCGTCTAGCATGATTTCAAAAGTACATTGCTCTGGCTTACCATGGCTGTCTTGAAATACATGGATGGTTGTCCTTTGTAGCAAGCTCAGAGCACAACTGCGGCAAGGCAAGCAACATTTGTCTACACTCTAGAAAGACAGAAGAGTCAAGACAAGCTATTTCCAGGACGGTATTTGCTTTCTTCATTGCTGGAGAGCTTGCAGGACAAACAGAATGGATTCCCATGCTTGCAAGTGAGGTCCAAAAGGGTCCTCATGATTTTTGCTCTTTTCATTTCAGGACTTGGTTTGCAATGGAGCCAATACAGACATAGTTTGGCAAGAATGGCACTAACTCTGGCAGCAACTGGATAGTATTCATGTGCCTTGGGATAATGCTCAGTGGGACTCACTGGCAAAAGTGAAATCCTGCACCAGGTTGTAAGTGTCTGATCTAAGGAATAGCTCCAATCACCTGCAGCAGCAGCCGGCTTTTATACCTTCACTCTCAGACCTTTAATCGTTACATTGCCTGCTGCTAGGGAGAAGCAGAAGAGCTCTAAGGTGTAGGACTAAGCTTTGAGAGCTTTTTACAGCCAAGTTTAGGACCTGGCCCTGCTGGAAGTCACTGTACTATACTTACCGCCTACTGATGCAGAAGGGCTGGGCTGCATTGCTGCTGTTCAGGGAAAAGCATCTTGTTTCACTCACCTCTGACTGTCCCCTTAGTGGCTATTCTTTGCTGAACATGTCAGTAGCTGGAGCAGGAGGTGATGAATGTCCAACATGTCACACCCCACCTAAGTACAGCCCAACACCAAGGCCCCATCCAGCTCTGTCCCAGACACACCACTTGCCCTGTGCCATGTTCAGCTGCGCTGGCCCACAGGACTGGAGCAGAAGATGCTGCAGCTGGAAATATTCCAAGTACCCAAACCCTGCTGGAGAGCCAGCTGCAGATTGCAGCCTCTCTCCTGTCACATACCATCCATATGTCCTTCGTGTATGACCCTGGGTGGGTCTCACACATTAGGAGAAAACACACACACAAAAAAAGAGTGAGGGACAATAGGCTGGATCTTCACTACAGGATGCATTTGTGAATACAAAACAGCACTTACAATCTCACTGCTTGCTCAGCAGCTCCTAAAATGCATCTCCAAAAAAACCCCACACCTGGAAGCTACCCCCAAGTGCAGAAGATGCTGTTCACTTCTGAGCATCTTTTTTTTCCAGAGCCCTTCTGGAACCCAGCTGCTCTGCTGAATCCCTACTCAGGGACAGCACACAGCAACCCAGCACAAGCTGCTCTCAGTTTTCCACTGCAGTTAGCATAGGTGTTGTTTATCTTATTTTAGAGTGACCTGGGTCCTCTGGGGAAAGCCCTTGTCTCCAACTCACTCAGAAAGACACAGCAGTTGTTTCTCTCCTCTCAGCATGAAATGACCTTGCAAATGGTTGGGACGGATGAGTATAGGGTAAATGATAGTCACCACCACCTGGGCACTGAGTACGCACAGGCTCACCACTAAAGAGCTGGAATCCTCCCCCGGAGTCCACATATAAGTCTCAGTGGCCACGTCAAAGGCTCAAGGAGCTGCTTTCCAGACACCACAGATTCCCCACAACTTGTGGATGGAAGAGTAAAACAATCTGGCAAGTGACCTACATGCAAAGAATAAGCACACACAAGAGACAATTGGCAGGATCAAGGCACCCTGCACCCTCTCAGCCCAAACACATGCTCTTTGGCCTTACGGATATGCAGCTGGCATGCTCCAGGAGCTACTCACATCTTCAGACGTATGTTGGCATGCCTAGAACATATCTACACAAGCATCTGAATTCAGATAAACAGGATGCTTTAGAAGCAGATCTCCCAGTTGTCTCCACCTACTGCACTTTGGTTTACATCACAGGCTGATCTTGGAGAATGAACCTGGACTGCTTTCAGATGAAGCTAAGCTGGGAGACACATGCCAGAGCACACCAAATGCACTTCAGCCACCACCACCCAATCCTAAGGACTGGTCCTCCAAAGCAGAGTTAATCCAAAGTAAAACACCTCTGTAAATGCAGGTAGCACTGATGTTATGTTCTCACCCAACCTCTGATTTACTCCACAGAGCCACTCACACTGCCCAGTAACACTCTCAGAGTCACTCCAGATACACTTTGCTCCCACCCATCTGACAGCTTTCACCTGCTTCTTTTGCCTGGTGCTTAGATGATCAGTCCTCAGAGACAATCCCTCAGTTTTTATTGCATGCAATTGCAACAGCTATTCAAACAGGGTCCTTAGCCTTCCCTGCCCGAGATGTCTGAATAAAATGAAGTCATTGCAGTTTTTAGTGCTTCCAAATTTGCTTTCTACAGATGTTTCCCCCATTTCACCAGGAGCCATTACACTTTAGTTTCAGTTGCAGAAACCATTAACCCATCATGAATGGGCAACATTGGCCTGTTTTGAAGAGCTGGTTCTAGTTCCTCTGCCACAATAAATAGCAGCAGAGCTGCTTGGCACTAGCCACCTTCTGAGTGGCTCTTCATGTTCTGGTGTTTGTGCACACTGCATGGTTTACGACAGGGATTTTGCATTGTTTGTTTTCTGTTCCTCTGCAGACAGTGGCATTGTTAAACAGCATGTATCCGAGAGAATCCACCCTCTCCATGGGATCTCCTCCCAGCTATTACAGCACTTCCCAGAAACCTACTGAGCTCTGGCATAAACAAGTCTCAATGGGGGGACTGAGCCCACACCCGAGAAGTAGAGTGCCATGAAGCCTCCATAGCAATGAAAGTAACTTGGCTTTGCATGAAACCTTCCTTTTGCCTAATGAAAACCCTGTGTTGTCACCCTTCCTAATGATGCTCTCTTGTCCCTTGCAGCAGAAGACAGAATAATGGACTTTTCTCTGACTCGCTCCAACTGCGGTATGGGTCACGAGAAAAGAGGTTTTTCTCCTTCTGACCCATGATCTTGGGCACCCAAAGCATTTCACCTTGGATGGAAGGAGCAGAGATCAAGCTTTGGTGCAGGTGAGTTGGGTGTGTGTGCACACGTGTGCCCAAATTCCTCCCAGCACTGAGAAACTTCCCACTTGCTCAGTCGGTTTGGTTTTCCTCACCCATGCAAAGTTAGACAAATTGCCAGATTTGGGGACAGGAAGGAACCTCCTCCAAGTCAGATTGCAGCAACCATTATGTAAATAACTGTTGTCTGTCTTCTCACCCACCTCCAGTTTGGGGCCTGGTACATCCTCAGTGTCATCCAGCCATTCTCTCCTGGAAAACACCCTCACAGCAGCACTGGGAAGCCTTTGCTGGCATTCTGCCTTGCCTACATACACTCATCTTTTGTCAAGGGATACAGAGAGATGCTTTGCAACATGTTATATTAGCAAAGGTCAGGAAGACCCTGCTGGTCTAAACATCCCATATGCAGTAAATTAAGATTGTGGCAACTTTGATTCATTGATTCAGGCAGTGCATTTCATACTCACATTCCTAGGTTGGTGGCTTTTTTTTTTCTGGCTGGCAACAGATGTCCAACATTTCTGCTGCACAAGCAAATCACTAGCAGTTAACATGCAGGCTCATTGTAGGATCTGTAGCTGGCAACCCACCTCTCTCCTGGGCCAGAACAGGTCTAGGCTGACAAGCAGTATCAATGATTGTTCTCTCTAAGGCATGACAGGCAAATATTTTCAAATCTTCCTGCAAACAGGAGAAGAAACACTGAGTCCTGCATTTCAAAGATTTTGCCATCTGACCTTAGATTTGCTCTTTGCATTGGCTTTGAACAGCATTTACCCATCTATTTGGGTCTTTCAATGTTGCCATGTTTACAAGACATGCACATTTTGCTCCTCTTCATAATTCATTCCCACTATAGTCTAGCTCACACACAATCAAAGCAGAAGCCCTTCAGAAGCACTAAACCCAGTACTAGGTTGCATAAAACTGATAGTTCCCATATGGCCTTATAAAAACCATGCCAAACTGTATTTGTACTGTATTTACATCGTGTTAACATCTACCAAATTACCCAGCCAGCAGGAGAACATACACCCATTCACATTTCTAAACAAGTCTTATAGTTTGGGTGAGCATTTATCTGCTTTTTGGGTTTTTTTAAAAAAGCAACATGTATGAAAAAAAAAGAAAATTTTAGCATAATCTTGGCCTGCAGTTTCATGTTACTTGCCAGAACTAAAACATCTGCATCCTGTGGTATCAGACTACTTGGGGACTTTGTTAATTCAGAGGCAGCTAGAGTCTCTGATGGGATTACCCCTGGGAGAGCTTCCTGTTCTCTTGACATTTCACATGGTTCAGAAGAAGAGAATTTAAGCTACCATGACTAAATTCTTTCTCTCCTTTACACTTGAGTTTATTTTCAAGCATACAGTTCTCCAACACATGGAACTAGGTCCATTAATACAAGCTGAGGATCTGAAACTACACTCTGGAAATTTCCTTTCCTAGCCAGGGATATTTCCTGGCTAGCAGCCTTCTGATTTTCCTTGGCCTGATCTTTCTTTATAGTTAGTAGCTGATCAATCTCAAAGCTTGTAATAAGAGACCCTCACTATAGTTTTTCAGCTGAGGACCAAACCTGGACAAGAACCACAGACAAGTTGCATGACCTCATAAGCCCTGGTAAACAAGAGGGTTCCACCATGGGACCACTCAGGCGGGCTTTGATCATAAGCTGTTTTTCTTGCTGCTTATTCCTAAGTCATCACACTCTCCAGCTTCCCTTGCGCATCTCACTGGACAGTAGCAGCTTTCAGTCTGCTGTCTTGGGCTTGATCTAAATGGACGGGCAGAAGAGATAAAAGACCTTCTAAAATGTTGCTCAACTGTCCATTAAACCTGTAACACCAGAGTGGAGGAGCAGCCATCAGCCTTGATTCCTCATGCACTGACTCTATGTATCATTGTGGACATATGAAAGTACAAATTCAAATTAATTTGTGTCGTGGTTTAGCCCCGGCCAGCAGCTGAGCACCATGCGCTGCTCTCTCACTCCTCCCCACCTCATGGGATGGAGAGGAGAATCAGAAGACAAAGGCAAAACTTGTGGGTTGGGATAAGGACAGTTTAGTGGGACAGCAAAGGGAGAGGAAAGCAACAGTACTTAGAACATAAGAAGCAGGTAATACACAATGCAATTTCTCACCCAACAACTGGATACTCAGACCCGTCCCGGAGCCGTGCCTCTCCTCCCCAGCTAGCCCCTTTTCATGCTGAGCATGACATCATATGGTATGCAATACCGCTTTGGCTAGTTTGAGTCCCCTGTCCCGGCTGTGTCCCACTCCAGCTTCTTGTGAAAGTTAACTCTGGCCTCAATTTGTCATCGTTTAAGTACTAGTTTATAGCTGTTATATTGATGGTGGAAGGCAAAGGACAATGACGTTTGGAATTCATCATACATGCCTTGTTATAAGTTTCTGCTTATTCTACATGTTTGAGATGTGTCAGATCTAGAACAAAAGGAACACAGATCTCTACTTTCAGGACAACAAAATTAGAGGACTGACTTTCAGATACTTCAATTTTGAATTACATATGCATTTGTTAGACAATGCAAGTGAAAAGCTTTGTAGTTAGGAGCTTGGGCATAAAACCCAAGGGAATTCCTGGGTGGTCACGTCCAGCTCTCCAAGCAGCCATATTTTACACAGCATTTTGGATCATCTCTGCAGGACAGTTCATGCTCAGGTCTTGATTTCAACCAGGATTTTGTCTTAGTTTTGTATTTGTGATGGTGATGCCAACACTGACTTTGCTCTTATACCACCATACATTGACTATACAGGGTGAGCAGAGGCAATGTATGGTTCAAGAAAAGATCTCATGCATGAAGAAAGATTTAAACACATCTATCAGTGTTAAAAAAAAAATCACTCATTTTTCCAGGAAACCTAATCTGCATCAAGACTTGTGGTTGTTTCATGCTACTTCAGGGTTGAACTGAAAAACCACATGGGAAGATGCCCTTCACTTACCCTAGCACCCTTCCTCTCCCTTGTTTCTTTGAGAAACTCAGAATCTGATTTAAAAAAAAAAAAAAAAAAGGATTGCCACAGGAGCAGGTAGAACACACAAATCCTGACAGCTCCTGGCATGCAGGGTGGACCAGCTGCATTTCTAAAAATCAGTTCACCCATTCTGCAAGGGAGGAAGCAAGGCACAAGAATTTGCCTGTGGACCACAACTTATTTATAGCCACAGCTGCAGTTAGAGCTCAGGTCTTCCTGGCCACTAGGAAAGCACAGTCTGAGCTCCAGCCACCAGTTTGAGGGTTAGGCAACCTCAATCTCTGCCAGGTCCTAAAATTTAAAGAAAATAGGGTTGTTCTTTTCTCTTCCCTTAAAGCTCCTCCTGAGCCTAGATTTAAGTACCTAACAGTGACATTTCCAAAACGCCTCAGTGATTTGGGAGCACAAGTCACAATAATTTCAGGCAGATGCTGTGGTGAAGACTGACCACTGACCAATTCCTAGTATGGAAAAATTTTGGCCACCATCATTCTGAAATATGGTAAGAAAAGGGCTAGTCTCCAGAGGGCCTCAGTACAGCCTTTGAAAAACATCTTAGTAATACTTTGTCATGCACAGCGTCAATGCTGGAGTTGCTAGAACTCATTCCTCTGGGATATAAATTCTTTTCCCAAAAGTGATATTTAAACTATATAGTCATTGTTTTTGAGCACAGTTCAAGACATTCCTTTTCCCTTAACATGTATGCCTGTTCAACCTAAAATTACGAGTTGTGAGAACTCTGAAGGGCTTTTGATAAGTGAGTTGAACTGTACGCGAAGGAATGTATTATATTAATCTTGAAGTCAGAGAATGTCCGCTACCTAAACTATAGATTTCAGTTACAGTAATAGAACATTTTAGAAGAGTCCAAATCTAACCTGGAATTTACCTGTGTCTCTTTTGCAATGAACATATTTCTTAATATCAGAGTGAATGCAGTTTTCTTAACATCTACCCTGTTACCCTGAAGAGGTCCTTCCTACATTATCTGCAAAAAAGAAAAAAAACAAATGAAGAAACCCCTGTCTTCTCAGATCTTTGGTGGGATCTTCCAGCTGCAAGGGCCAACCAAGGGATCATAAAATACTGGCATTTAATTTCAGTGTAGAAGAGAAATCCCATCCCTCCTTCTTCCACAAAAGCTTCAGGAAATGCTTCAAGACCAGTATTTGCTGCTAGTAGAGGCCTTACTCCACATAGCCTCCCAGGGGAAGTCTCACAAGAGGAAAGGCTCTCCAAAGACAATGATCTCTTCCAACCAGCTGGAAAACAACAGGCCTTTATTAATCTACTCAGGACACTGGAAATTTTGCAGAGCTATGCTACAGATTTGTGCAATACCTCGTATTACAGATCTCTGGTCTCCAAAGACAATGTGAAAGAAGGCATAGGTGGGAGAAGAAGCCTATGATGGAAACTTCTAATTTCTGGTCTTGCATCTGGCACCCTTGTTACAGTAGCATGGGGGAGGCTGGGATTCCCTAGCATTGGATAGTGCTGTATCCAGGGATAAGTGAGCACCCAGCTGCTTGGTCTGCTGCTGTCCATACACATCTCACCCATTCAGAGGTCCAGGTAAAAGCTGTTGCTACTCCCTCACTGTCCATCAGAAACAGCATCTGTCAGCCCTAACTAGTCACTCTCAAGCACACAGAAGCGGCCCCTGCCCAAAGCAGCTCACAGTCCCAATGACAGAGAAAAGTAACACAAGTTGCCCAATGTCACAAACCAGTTCAAAGCCAAGAACAGAGCCCAGGAGCCCTGGTTTGCAATCAGAGCCCTTATCCCCTTCACCTGCATGTTGCTATCCCCAACTGACAGCACATGATGCAGATCTGGGGATGAAAACAGACTTGCACTTGAACATGTTTGCACATCAAAACAGAGTTAACTTTTTCCTCCTTAGCACAAGTCTAACCTAGATCACTACTGAACAGAACAACCTCAGTGACCTCCAAGGATCGCAGAAGAAAGAAACCCTGCTAATGAACTGTCTGTTCAGTAAAGAAAATACCTTAGCACCTCTGGGACAAAGGCAAAAAAAATAAATGTGGAGCATAAAAATAAATGGTCACAGAAGACTGGCTTGGCAAGGACTCCACACCAGCTGAGCAGCTCTAACATCTGGGAGCCATGAGTGCCTTAGATCACAGGCTTCCAGACATGCGCTCAACACCATGAACAAAGCGTTTCAGAGCAAAGGGTAAGGTGGAGGCAAGGCTGGATTTACTTACTGGCAGCATCCAAACATGTGCTGACAGAGGGGGCCAGAAAACCAAGCCAGTCGGAGAGGACAGCCAGTTATCGCTCAGCAGGCAGGTAGGGAGCTATCTCGCAGCACATCGTCCACTTCCATCAGGGCCTCAGTTCCTCCATTAGCACGGCCAGGCTTGCTGCAAGGAGTTAGTAGTGACCATCAGTTAATTACACCAAAGCTGCTCTCCTCAACCTACTAAACCACAGTCCTTCCCCAGAGCTAGGAGCACTACAGCATAACTTTCCCACCCTCCACCACCTTGAAAAAGAAGTAGGAACAGGTGGCATCATCAGTATTTCTTTTGTTGCTGGGTTGGACTTTGCCATTGCCTGTTCCTTGCTCCTCACTAAGAGCATCCTAGAAACAGCCAACACTGAACAGACAGAGCCAGCACCAGGCATAAGAGGGGCTAACACAACCATGGCCCCTCTTGAAAGACAAGGTGCAACCATCAGGAATAGATGCTACAGGTATTTTACTTTACACACACAATTCTCTAGAAAGCAAGAAAAATAAAATCCCCAACTTTTTCTGCTCCTTAAAAACTGCCAACACTTCCCAGACAGGGAAAGGTGACGAAGGGTCAGTCAAACACCAAAAAAACCAAGTAACTTGAATGACAGATACATATTTTGGCACACAAATTTCCTCGCCAGACAGCTTCTGCAAGGCCTAAGCAGCTTAACAAGCATGCTAAGACCAAGAAAATTTCAAGTGGCAATGAACTGTGCTGCTCTGAATTAGGTCAAGCTTTCCTAGCCTAGTTACTTCCATTATCCCTGACTTCAGCTTTGCCTGCAGCCTATCACTGAAACCTTCCATCATGCTGCTCGTTTACCTGCAAGGGAAGATAGATTTGTGATCAGATGTTAGCTTAGGCTTCAGATAGGCTGGGGTCAGCTCCCATCCCAGTCCACCACTTGCTCCCTATGGTTGTCCCACTCCTCCACTTGTATAGCAGGCAGTAAATACATTAACAATCTACACCGTTCTGGCTCAGTTATGACAAAAGCCATCAAAAAAACCCAACTGTGAATGCATCAGAGCCTGCAAATCTCTCCCTTCCTTCCCATTCTGCCCTAGGCTTGTGTTTTGTTTTGTTCCCCCCGCCCCCCTTTCCTGGGAAATGTGATGAAGGAGGGTGGAGTGGCTCGGGCTATGTACAAATATTCAGACAGTCTCTTAGCAATAAATGGATCTCAGTCAGTTCTATTATCTGTCTGGCTGTGGCTCCTATTATCCGCTGTGAATTGTAGCAGCGATCCCTGGAACAGCATTCAGGCACCATCATTACTAACTTCCACACCCTCCAAAGACCACACTGTAACAAGGCACGCTGGATAATACTTGCCATTAGAAGAGGGAACATAAAGGATTCAAGCTATGACTAACACAGTAAAAGGCTCTGCATGGGGCTTTACATTCATTGACCCTAGTTTGTTATTAAAGAAAATTCTAGGTTCAAAACTTAGACCTGCATTTTATACAGCACATCAGCTGATTTACACAAAAAGCTGATTTCATCCTATTTTTGCTCACTCCCCATCCCCCATCCTAAATCTTCATGGAAGGCTGAGCTGGAGAGCAGGGAAGGCACAGCACAGGTCTGCCTGGAGCTTATGGTCCCCAAATGGGGGCTGTAAGCCCAGACCATCGAGCTTGTGCCCAGCAAAGCGCCTGGGAGCCCACCATGCACCACCACAAACAGGGACACCACAGGGAGTGTCTAGCAATTCAGGGCTGAAAGCCTCCGAAGCAGCACTCGGATGATTCCTTGTTAGGAATAGGAAATTTGGGATCCAAACCCACATCTAACTCCCTCACATTTTTCACAAGCCCTCCAGTTCATTTGGGGCCTGTCTGCAAACCTAGATTGAAATCTAATATCCTTCCCCAGGGTAGGATGAGGATTTTAAGAGAAAACTGCTTAGGTCTCCCTCCCATAGCCAGCAAGGCAAGGCCACAAACATTAACTCCACCAAAGCTCATTTGCTTATGGGTTTCTACCTAGCAATGGACTGGTTTCAGCCTCCCAGGTGCAGAAGCTCCAAACAGAGGCTTTTCTGAAACTAGGATATTTCAAAAGCCTCCCCCTCCTGCACAGCTTCCCTAATGCTTTTCTCACTTGGACACCTATTTCATAGCAGGGCTTAATATCTGACTATTACCCTTCATTCAGCATGGCTGAAAAATTAGTCATCAACCTAAAAAGTTATTAGGAAACACTTGATACTATGATTGCTTTCCTGTGGAATGAAGGAAAAGGAAGAGGTGGGGGAGGGAAGGAGGGTGAACCCTTGCACTTACAGTCAGGAAGGCTTTTCCAGCACATGCCCAGCTCTCCCAAGGAACCTCAGCCCACAGAGGAGCACCCAGAATCCCAGTTTAGCACAGCTGCTCCCACTGCTGATAGCCCAGAGGCAGCTGGCAGAGACTGCCTTAAGTAGAGCTGCTGCTCCCTGCAGCCATCTCTCCAGGCAGCACCACCCATGGCTAATGCAGTCCAGCTGAAAGTCATTTATTGTCCGGCAATTGCTCACAGCCCTCAGCTGGGAAACGCAGCCGGGTGCTTCTCTCTGGTCTGCCCGTAGGCATTTGGGTGCAGGAGCGGGGCTGGCTGGTGTCCCATCCGTGCGCAGAGCAGTACGGGGATGGGGTGAGCAGCTGGCTCTGAAGCATCGTGCCACGGGCTGTGAAGCCCAGGGAAGGGCTGGGGGTGAGGGAAGGAGCACGAGGGATGAGTTAGTTCCACAAGGTCCACTCAGGTCGGGGTCTTGCAGCTGCTGCCACCAGCGACATCTCTTATCGCATCTGTGTGTCCCCATGAGGAGCTGCTTAGGCAAAGTGTCCCAGTGCTTTGTCCTACATCCTCAGATAGCTTCTGGCCATCCCAAACTGCTGTCACAGGCCACCCCCTGCTCTTGGCACCACTCCTATCAAGCATCCTGCGAGCTCCTCCAGCTCAGCAGACGGTGTGATGTGCAAACCTGGGCTGGAGACAGCAAATGGTACTGGAAGAGTTACAGTGGGAAGATTTGGGGGAAAAGTGGGAGCCCCCAAAGAGGCTGCTTGGGACTGACCACAATCACAAAAAATGTGGAAGAATGGAATATTACACCTCTTCACAGCCATTTTCATACCATGCACAATCTAGCTCAAGTCATCTCAGAAGGCAGGGTGGAGGGAGAAGTAACCTGTTGATGAAAAACAGGAGCCAACAACTTGGAAAAACATGGCATCGCCTTAGGCGAGATTTTTTGCGAGGCAGAGCACAGCCATTGTATCTACCCGCTCAACCCCACGGCCCTACAGCTGAAAGGCATTTGCTGGGAAGGGGCTGCTGCTGGCTAATAGCCCTCGTGCCCACAGCAGGCCTGGCTGGACCCAGCAGTCTAAAAAGCTGCATTTTAAGTGGCTTTCTGGCAGGCAGTGCCAAACATTTGCAGAAGATGTTTTAAGAAGGGGGGGGGAAAAAAAAAAACAAAGACTCCCCCCCATTTTTATGGTAATAAAAACATATTTGATTTGTATACAGTTTATATGCTTCATAAAAATGCTAATTACTCTCCAAAACAGAGGAGAGACAGAGCAATTTTTTGCATCCCTCCCTTCCCCCTGTGCTACCCTTTATACTTTTATGACGCAGCATTTATTTAAGTCGGAATTGTGCCCAGCTCGTTCTGCCTTTCGCATGGCGCATCCTCCCCTTTCTTCCCACTCGTAAACAAAAAATAATAATAACTTGCAAATTTATTTCAGTGGAAATTTGGAAAAACATTATGAGGAAAAAAAAAAAGCCTCCAAACATAAAGCACACAAGGACTCCAACACTGCCCCCACTCCCCTTCCACAACTTTTTCCTTTGGTGCATACATTTTTCCAAGGTCACCTCAGAGGCTTTTCCTAGTTGGCTATTAAAACAAAAAAAACGCCTGCCCCAAGAAGCACATGAAGCCATCGCTGTGGCTTGGACTGTTTCCCTGTGTACGGATGCCACGGGAGAAGAAGCGGGGGGGGGGGGGGCGCGGGGTGGAGCTGATATTTTTCCAAGACTTTTTCTCTCACCAGAGGAGGAGGATGAAGATGGAGTGATGAGTGAGGTTCCGTTTGTCCGGCAGCATGAGTCACTCAGCAGCAGTTTCCGATACACACTTTTTTTTTCTTTTTTCTTTCCATTACAGAATTTGGTGTCATTTATTCCTTCCTCCTCCTCAAGAAAAAAAAAAAAATCCCGCTACCGTTATGTCTAATTTATTCTGGGAACTTGTTTGAGGACCCACCAAACATGGTGGGGGAAGGGTGATTTGAAACACAATCCAAAATATAATCGGCTCTGGAAGCTTTTAAAGAGACTCCTTTAAGGCTGTGCCAAACCTTAAAGAAGGAAAATACTTCCACTAAATCCCTCCCACCATGAATGGGATCCTGTATGTCTGAGGCTTTTTATTGGCTGGGTGGTTTTGGGTTGTTGGTTGGTGTGTTGGGTTTTTTTATATCAAAGATGTTACTCTTTCAAAAAGGGTCTGAGCTCTGCGGCTTTTCGGCAGGCAGCGAATTCTTGCTCCTCGGGCATGCAGTGATCTGACACAGCCCTCCCCCACGCTGGGTCGGGTTCTCATGCTAAGATCTGGCTCCTGGAGCTTGAACTGTTGTTTTTTTTCTGGAAGCTGTTTTTTCCCCTCTTCACCCTTTAAAAGCAAAACTAAACAAAACTAAGCCCTTAAAAAGAAAAAAAAAAAAAAGAAAAAAAAAAAAAGCCAAGTTTCACAGGGCCCAGAAACCCAGCCTGGTCTCCTTACGCCTGAAATGTCCCCATCGTCTGCAGGCAGGAGTGGTGCTGCCCGCACAACCTCCATCAGCTCCTCCGCAGCCAGCCAGCACCCGGAGGTGAAGCAGGAGAAGGCCCCACCACTGTGCAGAGGATGGGCACAGGACATCCCTGTCGCAGTCAAGACCACCCAATCAACAATTCTCTGAACAATGGATGGACATGCATGGCCATGTTACCTCTGATGTCCCCCAAAATTACCCCATTCAGTCTTGTTCCAAATCTCAAAGGAGCAAGTCTGAGCTGTCCCTCTACTGTGACTCCCCTGTGAGAGAGCTGGAGCAGGCTTTAAATGGTGACATTACCTACCCCAGTGCTAAACCGGTCCCCTGCACTGGCAGAGAGCAAGGATGATTGCAGGATTCATCTATTTATTTTGACGGAAGAGTATTTCAGGGAACTGTGGAAGCACTGTTATATTTTACCTAGAGCAGGAGGTCCTGCTGCCCTGTAGCTCTTTCCTTCCAGCTACACTTAAATCCAGATCTGGAAATGAATACCACTATCATTTCTTTCTTGCAACGAATGGCATTAATTCAGCCCCACAGCCTGTGCAGTGTTTAATCGTGATTGTTTATTCTTTCAGACGCCACATTTAGCTTCTGCTCCTCTGTCCAAGTCTCAGTCTCAGCTCCACCAGTCCACTCTGTGCAGAGAGAGTAAACAGGAAAACTCAGCAGCAGGGGAAGGCAGCGCTCTAGGAGCAGCAGTCTCCTTTCCCAGATCAAAAGGCATGGGGAAAAGGCTGCAGGGGAAATGACTGGAAGTTTGGTTGGAGTGAACCTGTTTTTTTCTGAATCCAGGCATACACCAGAGACAAAGAAAGGACCTTTCTCCATTGACTAGATCAGGGACCTCAAGGCATCCTGTCCACAACAGCCTCATTCTTCACATGCCATGAGCAACTTTGACTTCTTCTCTGGTGCAATCTCACCCAAAACTGGTAAGGCCCATCCTTGTACCAGTGACTCTTGTTCTAATACAGACTGGAAAGCCAGACAGGAACCCTGGCACCCTGACAGTGTTTTCTATTTAATTAATACGCTTCTCATAAGGGACAGCTGCAGTTCAAATATTTTATCACTGTTTCTCCTCCTTCCCCTGGAGGAGCATGTGCTCTTGGACTGCACTGGCAGCTATGTGCAAGTGGCTGCAGCAGAAGGAAGCCGGCTGTAGCCAGACCTTTCCTATCTGGGCGCTGGGTGACTCCGGAGAGCACGGTGTTTTGGCTGCCCAGCTCACGGACTGGCCCGGGTCGCTGTGTGTCCCTGACCAGGCTTGGTGCCACGTGCCATGCCGACCACTGACTCCCTGTTTTCTGCTTGGCTGCTTTTAGAACAGTTGGTTATTCGGGGCCCCAAAGCGATCTCGGAGACCCCACGAGAAATACTCCCACTCAGTCCTGATTTCCTGTTTACGATGATGTTTTGGGATGTGCTTCCAAGCCAGTGTCTAATCCTTTTACTCTGCCACATTGATTTTGAATCATTCTAGTTTAAGTGTTATGAGTACCAAGACAAATATTTTTCATAAGTCTCAAACCACAAGTATCTTTATTGACCTTATTTTTAATTTCATCATAAACAATCCCAAGTTTATCTTGACAGGATCCATCTTCCACAAGGTACCAGAGGCCTTCTGATGAAGAACTAGCCTCATGAAAGCAGCCATTTAATGGGATTTCAAAGCAGCTCTAAAAGGAATGGGTTCAGACCTCCTACCCCACAGTAAAAAAGGCGCATAACCACCCCCAGGAACGCAACACAAACTGTTCTGGAAGAAAACTGTGCTCATCCAGCTTTACATTTCTTATGCATTAGGTTTCAGTAGCTGCCAAAACAGGACTGGCATTTCCCAAACACACACACAAACATTATTTATTAAAGGAAATTGCAGTGCCCTCCCTGAACAGCCAGTGGGTCCTCAGTCAAAATAGAGCGAAATCCAGAGCACGCACATACCGCGGACTCCGAGCACTGCTACATCCATCTACAGGTTTGTGGCTATTTGCAGCTCAAGACAAGTTCAATGCAAACTGAATGGCCAGTTCTCCACACGTGGGAATACCGCGGGGTTTTCTGTAACGGCAACTTGCAGCAGAAAGCTCAATGTATTTTTCTTCCCCATTTGACAAAAGGTGTGATTCAAAGCTCCAGCGTGACCCAGCAGAATGTGTTTTTTGAATCTGTGAGGGAACCCAATTTAAACATCATAAGCTAAAGGGAAGAAAAAGAAGCCAACCTCACATCAGGTTTTGTGTGCCAAACCTCACCATATAGACATGTGCAATTATGGAACTTCCTGAAATATATTTTTTGTTAGAAAGAGAAATGGATAAAGGTTACATGGGATTCATGAAAGGACGCAGGGTCATAACCGAACGACCCACTGAGTGGGGAAGGAAAGCCACAGTGCCCAGTTTCAGGTGGCAATCAAACTCCAAGCTCTCAAGTATGTATGATAAAGGAGGTATCCACTTGCAGTGTGTTCCAGCATGGTTTTTTTAAGCACTGATTATACCTGGAGGCAGCGGGCCACATGTGCGTGCTGTAGATTTGGTGTTACTGGCATGAACTCGCTCATTCATTCCCAGGAAAAATATATTTTTTTTTTTACAGCAGTGTGTTCTAATCTAAACTTCTCTGGCCTCTTCCTAAAATGTCAGCACTTCTGGTCAACTGCTCAGTATCACCAAGAGAGAGCTGGAACCTCTCCCAGCGCAAGCGCCCACATCTCACCCCCTGTGGGGCCCTGGGACAGGCAGGGTTTCTTCAGCCTTCATTGCGTTCCAATGTGTTCACTCATACAGTTGTTTGTGACCTTTTTTTAAGGGTGGGTTTTTTCTTTTCTTTTTTTTCCTCCCCTGATCCTCATGAACCCTAATTATGAATCCAAAGTCGTTACCAGCGATGTCAATTATACAATGGCTGAGCAGCTGCTCCCCCTGTTGCTGGCCTAATAGTGCCATGTTGAAGTAGACAGCAGAATTTCTTGTGCCATTTAAAATTTGCTCTATCATGAGTTTCCTTTCAATTGCAAAAGCAGAAAAACAGCTTGAGTACTTTTCCTCCTACATCTTTACTTCAAGCTGCTTTTACAGTCCTCAGTACATCCTTCAGCATCTCCTGCCTTAAATACGTATCCCAAGGGGAATAAAGGGGAATTTAACAAAGAACAATTTTTCCCAGATGGTACCCAAAGTCATCTATAAACACACAGATAGGAACTGCTTTAAAATAAACTCTATTGGAGATTTTTGGCTGTGGGAGTGTAGGGCATGTGGCTGTTCACATGTTACAAAGTGCTGTACTCAGTACTGAAATACAACTACTTCAGGGTGAGAACTCAGAGGAAGCAACAGATAATGTTTTTTGAATACAGGAAACAGAGTAGTATTTAGCATGCAGCTGAAAAGAAAGGGGGCCTTTCTTCACCTTGATATATTTTATAACAGTTTAGATAACTAGAGGGAGGTAGCCCCAACAGCAAACTATCACAGTTATCAGCAATTTCCTCTTCTGTGTGCAGGGTGAGGAGTGTGGTGTGCCACATCCCACCACGTAGGAACTGTTAACAAGCACTGACTTTTTCATGGCAGGCACATAGCTAGCAAATATCAAGAGAGACCCAACTCTTCACCTTTCACATCTTTCGCTTATTTTTTCCTTCTTCACTTCAAGAGATGAAAGAACGTAGCTGAATTCAGAAGGGGTGACCTTCTCCGCGACTTCCCTTGCAAGGCGACAAACACCAGCACCACTGGGAAACACTCATTTGCCAAATCTCAAGTTTGTTGAGGAATCTCCTACCGTGCCTCTTTTATGTAAAGGAATGCTAACATGACATTGTACGGAGGAACACTGCGGTCTTTTAGTCTGCACATCAAATGTACATAAATGGTTATCTCTTTTACCGAAGAGCTACTGGCCTCCTCTTCCCCCCAGCCTCCTTACTTCCCATTTCCAATTTCTACCTTGCAGAACTCCTCCTGGGGCCTGAGATTAAAGGTGGGCTCTTCATTACTGAGTGTTACCCCCAGCAAGGAAAACCAATGGGCCAATTTATCGTCTTGTTGAAACTTGCACAATCCTACCTCTGTCCCTGTCTTTGCTGTGCCCCCTCTTACAGTACTAATGAGGATAGAAAGCAAATTAAAAAACCTTGCCATTGTCAGTACAGCCAGTAGCTATGACTCAGAACATACAGAAGCTGCAGATCTGGTGAGTAAGATGGAGCTCCCCACCACCACCACTTTAGTTTTTTAAATAATCACATTAGAGACTAGAAAAGCTTCAAATAATTTGACTTTTTCTCAAAATTACTGTATGATTAAGGTTTTCTGCTGTAGCCACCTTTTCAGCTAACTCCAGTGATAGATGAGGTTCTCCACACTGCCAATTCTGCATAGTCTAAGCAGCTCCAGAAGCTTAAACACCTCCCCAAAGCCCTTAAATTTTACGCATCTGGGCTTTAACCATGCAGGATCCAGAATTCTCGATGTCTTCAGACTTTGAGAAGTTCCTGCTTAGGCCATGGGGACGCTGTCAAAATAGACTTCTTTACTGAGTGACTCAGTGTTGCTTTCAGTCCTTGCCAGAAGCCAAGTAGAGAGGCATGAGGAAAACAAACAGAAGTTACTGAAGCATTTCAGAGTTTTCAGAAAAGTTTGGTTCAGCTTTAATTGCAGTAAAGCTCAGAGAAGAATGAAGCAGAAAAATATTTCCTGACCAAATCCCCCATGCAAAGACTCTTAGTAGACAAGCATATGTAAATTTTACAACAGTTTTGCATTCCTGGTCAAGACCTGCGAGGTTCCACATCCAGACGATGGGAGGGACGATGTACATACAGAACACATGGAAAAGTGCCCTGTAGATACCAGCTCAAGTTTTGCCCTCAGCTCTACTCCCAGGGCCAACAGACTTCCCTGGAATTGCATAAGTGTTTCAGAGCAGAATTCAGCCTATTTTTTGTTGTTGTTGTTTTTGAAGCACTATAATTACTTTATGGAAGAGCCTGGCAGACACCAAAGGCTGCACACACACAAGCATGCTTGCTGGGAACTCTCCCCCAGGAATGCTCAGCTTGGATCTGGCCAGCTTTTCATATAATTCAAACAGTAGAATACCAGTTTTGAAAACAAAATAGTCCAAATATATTTAAGTGTGAAAAACAAAGCTAAATTTGCCTAAAGTTAGAGAAAAAAGTTAAACCCCAGACACGCTCACAAAATACTTCCATGCTAAAGCCTATCTTGGCTCTGTATTCATGCACTCCTTCGTAGGTTGGTTGTGATTAACATCAGTTTGATATTGGGCAAAGGGAACCATTAGATACAGCATCAGCTTCTTCCCTCTGTTCCGCTCCCCCCACTACTCCCCCCCTCCCAGAAAAAAGTACCATAGCTCAAAGGAGGGCAGCAAAGCAATGATATTGTCACCACCACCACCACCCCCCCCAAGCCTGTGATAACGCCACATTGGAAAACAGTACAACAAAAACATTGATATTCCACGTGAAAAGTTAATTTAACCTAATCTGAGCCAAAGAACACTGAAATATCTTCTTCATGACATTGCTGAACAGCAGAGGGAAGTTCAAGTCCCTGAGAGTACTGCTACAATGATATTATTTTAACTTTAACCTTTTAAAATTTATTTTAAATATAACTGTCTACTTCATGGGGTTTATGACGCTGTGATTTGGAAAAATTCAGCCAGCCTACTATTTATTTTTAAACCATGCATTTCATATACACGTATACACACAAACTCAAATCCATCTTAACGAGAATTCCCTAGTCTTTAAAATGACCAAGCTACACAACCATACATGGAGCTCTAGCCTACAAACCCAGCAAGAGCACAGGCTCTGCAGCTGGACACAGCTAAAGCGCCGACAGCCCCAGCCGATCCCAGGGTCCAGACGCACTCAGCCCACCTCCTTGCATCAAGTCACCAACACCATGACATCACCCAGCACACACAGCTGTAGAGGAAGGGGGAGTTATTACCCCTCCACAGATTTATCTTGATCAATAGCCTATCTGCAGGCTGGTTAATCCTAACAGATGGTAACCAGTGATAACGTACCTTAATAGCAAGCTGATGTCTTTAAACACAGCTGTGCACAGGGTCCCTCTGAATTTCAGCAGTACAGCAAATCTCAGATGCTGTTTTGTTCCATCTTTGCAGTTATTCAGAGCAGAAGCAGCATTTATTTTCCCCTCATAATTTAAAAATTTAAAGTCTCCTATTATTCAAACTAGTTAATGAAGCAGCTTGTAAGTTCTCTGAAAAATCCACATGACATGCAAAGTCCAAGGGTTACAAATTTAAGGAAATCATTAGGCTGTTTTCCTTATACAGGACAAGAGGAGTTAACTCCGGCTTTTTACACAAAATAGAGCCTCTGATTCATCACTGCACCAACTGACTAGCACAGTAAGACCAATTTAGGCAGTTTCTAACAGACTACAGAACCCAAACCAAACAGTCAACAAAATTAGACCAAAAACCTGTGCTTCGGGTGGGGGGTGGGGGGATTCTGACCCAGCCATAAAGCTGCAACTGCAAGTTCTTCAGTTGATGTTTGTAAGGTCACGATCCCCTCGTCAAACTCACTGGAGATCCAGAAGACAACTTCAATGCATTCTCCCAATTAAATAGCTCGTTTGGATCTAATACGACGTTTATTGACTCCTGGGCCTGTATTGATTCTGAATAGTCTACAGCTAAGGTTTAGTAAATGCCTTGGAGATAAATCAGCGTGCAGGTAATAAACTGCAGATCACATAAGCAAACATTACTTAATTATATTCCTATTAATATATTGAGTCTGTAATGAATTTTTGAGGCATTTAATTATCAATTTGACAAGATAATCTAGGGGTAGTTAATGATGGACCAGTAAATTGTTAAAAAAATACAGACACTTAATAAGTCTCCTAACTGACACTGAATTAACTTGCTTCAACTGTCTGGTTAAATAGACAGCAGTTAATTACAGAGTGCTTAAACAGTCTCACAATTTTAATATATGACCCTCTTTGCTGTGCAGTAACCAGGCAGCAGGAGACACGGGGGTTTCTCCATGTGTTTCCTTCACATGGCTGAATTACTTGCTGTTGCAACCGCTTTGTCTTCAGTAAGACTCAGCAGTTAGGCCTTTCTTATTTACAAATGCAATAGACCACTCCCTCTCTTTAGTGATCAGAAATCATTGCGTATTTTAGTCCCCGCAGGATTAACAACAGAAGGGGCATTTTTCACTCGTAGGAGTGAACACTTTGGAAATGGAAATGGTCACCATGAAGCTCCAAGTGGTCCCTGGACAAGCAAAGACACCTGCTAGACACCCTGGCTAGCCACGGATATCTGAATATTGCTGTCTAGAGATTCATGTACGGCCAAGAAAGGCTTTACCCCGTGCTGGAGCGTAGCTCCTTCTTTGGATAAAATGACACTTCACTGCAACAACTGGTTCAGCACTGACTCATACAGAGATGATCACTTGCCATAGTGTTCTGGGAGCATAAAAAAAAGGCAAATGAGCCAGGAAAGGCAGCACCAGGGACAAGCATTAGCAGTTCATCCCAGAGGTTAACAAATAAGGGTAACAAATATTAACAGCTGTGACACCTTCTCTAGATACAGCCTCAAGCTGCACTGAGGAAACGCAGCTTCCTCAAGCTGGGGAAGTCTTGGCAATGGTTGGTTTGAAATGTAAAACACTGCTGATAATCCCGGGTTGTGCATGAATAAAACATTGTAGATCCTTAATCAGCTGGAGAAAACACAAGAAGGTCCTTTAAGAAAAAGTAATTTCAGGAAGTAGAAGCAATGTTTTTTTTGACTCCAGGAGTTCAGAGACCCCAAGTCATCAGCCTCTTCTATCATTAGCTTAAAGGGGAATTTTCAAGTGCTGATTCTTTTAATTTATTTACTTTGGGGAGCCTTTAAGGATCAAGGTTTTTTCCTCAGTAATTATGCAGCCTAAAAGCCCTTTCTCCAAAAATAAATAAAAACATTCATGCAATAGCACAAATCCAGGAAGAAGAGCTTTAAAAAGCTACTAAATGTTATCAAACTGAAAAACTTAAGCATAAACCCCAGGGACCCTTACTCAGCCAGACATTTGCATGACAGTGCAGTGACACCAGCAACATCATTTTGCTCTTAAAAGTCGCTAGCAGCTGTGGTAGTGTTAAGTAGCAGGGCTAGTGGGCAGAGTCCTACCATCACAGCCTCCTGAAGGTACAAATTCAGGGGAGACAAACCCTCAGTCTGGGTACAAAGAAGTCATCATGAATTCTGTGTCTCTAGCTGCTTTATTTAAGTCATGCCATGTTCTTCGGAAATAGGCCAAGGAAGACTGAACAGGGTTGTTGCAAGGTACAGTCGCAAAGGCATCGTTGTCCATCTTCACCCAAGTGAGAGGAAAAGGTTTCTGCCACCTCTGGTTTGCTAGCTGGGCTGAGGGCAGCTTGGACGCCTGAGGAGGCTCTGTTGGCTGCTGAGGACACCACCATCTTCAGCTTGAGCAGAGCTTAACTGCTGCTGCAGACCTGTTCTGCCCAAGGAAGGCATGAAAAGCCACAAGGAATCCTTGCCGCCTCCAAAGTATTGCTTGCTACATGTTTACCAGTGACACAGAGGGAGGGAAAGCACTATGTCTTCAAACCCGGGTGTTCCTAGGTCTTGCCCTCTTGCCCAGCTCCTCCAGACCCATCACTGATTTCTCATCCACTGACCTCCCTTCAAGAGGTACCTGGTCATTTTAGGGCAAATCACAGTAAGACCAGCATCTACATTGATTTCTCTTCTTCAGAGAGCAGCAGTCGAGTCTGGAAAGCATGCACAGCCCTTCGGTTTGTGATGGAGCTGGGACCACAGCTGGTTCACAGGCCATTCCCTCAACAGGTCAAAGAGGGGAAGCGGAGCTGAGTTTAACCCGTTGCTCACTGAAAGGCCAGGCAGTGCTTTCCCCATGCTGACGCCGAGCCAGCCGCGGTCACTGCCAGGGCTGTGCTCTGCAGGATACTTACTCATGCCCAGCTGTTTTGGGCATGCCATTAGAGAAAGCATTTTGCAGAGATGTTGTCAGATTTACCACCAGCTCTGCATGTGGAACTCAGCACACACATCACCAACGTGCTGCAGTGTTTTTCAAAAGCCACTTCTGGTCCCAGCACCCCTTGGGATGTCTAGAAACAGGCTCTCACTGCATGCCAAGAAGCACAAGCACGACCTATGGTGTTTCTGGGCTGGCTGGTGATGGAGTGGTGGGTCACGGCATGCAGCCGTGCTGTGGCCTGGGAGATCGGCTTACAGCCGTTGGCCCCCTTAGGATCTTTGGCCAGTGCTGCTGTGGTCCAGGGCCAACTGAAAGCCATTGTCCTGGTCTCCAAGACCTCTGCTTCCTCTGACCTATCCCTGCAGGCTCCTTCTCTGTGATTTCTGCTCAGAGTGTGCAAGACACTCCCATTGCCCCAGGGCAGGCAGCTGCCCTGCTGGGACTGCTGAGGTGGGCTGTGGGTGCCACCAGCCCTTCACCTCTCCTCCCCAGCATGGATGAGCGCTCCAGCTTCTGCCCATCCCTCCTCCTCTTGCCACAGACGGTTGCCGGGGTTTCTCTTTGGCTGCCGCTTTTGGGCCCAGCTGCAGGAGGGCTCTGCTCCAACACAGGCTCAGCTGGGCTAGCACAATGGGAAAACAAAGGCCCGCTAGCTGGGGATCTAAACCTTTTCAGCCCCGTTTCCTTTTCCGATGCTTTCATTTCCTCCGAGCGAAACGCTGCTGAAAGGAGGACAGTGTCGCTGTGGCTGCTGCAATAGGCATGGGGGCCTGGATGTCACTGGCTGCTTCTTCATCTGGGTCAGTGCTTTCAAAGGGGCCTTCACTCAACTCCTCCCTTAGAGACAGTATTTCTTCTAAAAAGGCTTACACAGTAAGACCCGAGATCACTATACCTTAGAAGCAGCTGGCTTTGCCTGGCCCATGTTCCTACAGCAGATCCCAGAAGTGCTGGACATCCCGGAGTGAGCGCAGGCGACACAGAGGCTAGCAGAGACTTCTTGATTTTTGGCACTTGCTCTGCAGACTTCAAGGCACCCAGCAAATCTAAGGAAGAGTTTGGAGAAGTCAGGAGGAACTGGGGTAGTTCATGCCTTGGCAATTATGGTGTGGGGTGGGAAAGGGGAGGAGGGAATGAATGTGGCTTGATTTATATCATGGCTTTACTGCCACTGCCTGTGACATCGAGGGGCCGGGGAACTAGCACTGAATGGGAGGCTGCATTAATTTAAAAGTTTTTTGGCAGGTGACAAAGTTATCCTTGCTGGAAAAGGGAGAAGGTGTTAATCTGCACATTTGCTAAGGAAGAAATTAATGTTCCCTGACCTTACGAGAACTTTTAAATTAAACCAAACTGAACCACGTACAGAAGATTTCCTTGAGGTGGGGTTCCGCAGCGACCCATACCTCCCCAGAGACAAGCAGACCTGGATGTGACTCCATCATGTCCTCAGGAGAGCTGTAATCCCTCAAAACGCTGCTGCCACCCCCCTCACGCCCCCGTCTCCAGCCTACGTGTGCCCCCCCCCCCCCCCCCCCCCCGTGGAGGCTTTCCATCACTTCCATCACGTTTTCGGCTCCCCAGGCCCGTCGCTCCCACGCAGGTCTATGACTGCAGCCGGACCCGGGCCCGCTCCCCTCCGCCGCCCGCCCCGAGCCCCCCTCCCCTGGCCTGCGCCAGCCCGGGCTCGTCAGCAGAGGGCACTCGGGGAGAAGGATTGCCGTGGGGCCGGCGGGGACGGGGCGGCCGGACCCGGGCCGGGCAAGCGCCCGGCGGTGCGGGCATCGCGGCGGGGAGGGGTCCTGCAGAGAAGCGGGGGGTGAGCCCCGGGGCCGGGCAGGGGTGCAGGCAGCTGAGCTGCCCGATCTGTGTTGAGACGGCCCCGAAAGGCGGTGGCGGGGGTGGGGGGAGGCTGTGGTTTCTGCGGTGCGGGTAGGTGCAGGATGCTGCCATCGACCAGAGAGGGGCTGAAGGAGTCCGGCATCCCGCCGGGATCACCCGGGTCTTTCTCCGGGCTCCCCTTCCCGAGGCATTGCCACCAGGACTCGGTGTCAGATGGCCTGGCTGTGACAGAGAAGGGAACTGCACCAAATGTCCTGAACACCGGATCGGGTACTGTCCTTTGGCCCGGTCTGCTGCAGCACCCAGCGTGCTCCTGGGATGCGGCTCATTTCCACCTTGGCCAGCCTGGCTCACCTGGAGAGACCCAGCTTCTGAAGGCAGCACTTTCGCCTGTTTGTCCCTATCCCAGAAATACTATGGCTTCTTTTAAAACGGGGAATGGATTAAGAGCAAAGAAAATGTGTGTTTGGGCGGAAAAACTGATTGAGGTCCCAATATAATGGCACCAGGCACAGAAGGAAGCAGTGGGGTTTTCAGACAGCCCAGCCAAACAGCGCCTAAGGATGGAACTTCTCTGGAGGACAGAGATGGAAACAAAGCACCTCTGAGGAAGGAGTCTGGCAACGTGACACCTTTCTTCCCCTCTCCCATCTACCCCACTAGTGTCCACCCAGTGATCTCCTCGCTGAACAGCCACCAAGGGTTGTGGGAGATGGGAATTTTTGGAGATGCAGCGCCTTCCCCCTGCCCCTTGGCTGCCTCTAGCCAGGACCCCCAGTTCTGGGGGAAAAACCTCTCAGCCTGCAGAGCCCTCAGTGCCATTGGCAGACGGGTTTGCTTTATTTCAAGTTGCACCAAGTGACATGGGCTGCCTCACTTGAGCTCAGGTCCCTCCTTGGCCCGTTGGCTGCTGTTTCACAGCACTGCACCTCATCCCATGGAGGGGAACCAGCCAGCTCTGCCTGGCCCCAGAAAGCAACTCATGGAGATGAGGTGGGCAGAAACTTCAGACACAACTGTGCTGGGGATGGTGAAGTGGGGCACATAGGTCCATGGGGCAATAGCAGCGCCCAGTTCCAGCTTGTACAAGGGCTGCAGGGGGCTGCAAACCAGCAGAAAGGCCCTTCCTTCGAGCCCCTCTAACCACAAATGGCAGGAGCAGTGCGCTGCTGGAAGTGACTGGTTTGCTCCAGTAGCCTCTTTACAAGCACCGAGGGACAGCTCCTCAGGGATCGCTGGGTTTTTGAAAGGCCACTTATAAGCTTTAATACTGCGCTGGGGGAGAGGATAAGGAGAAGGGGGAGTCAGGAAGGGGTGGTTGCATTGACTGCTTAGGACTTAAAGCTGTAAACCTCTTCTTCCCTTGCTCATTGCTGGGACGTTTTTATTGGCGAGATGAAGGGAGACAGAGCACAGCTCCACAACTTGCTCTTCTTCTAGAGGTTAATGACCCAGTTAGCAGCTCTTGGCTGCATTTCCCGACATTTTGCAGACATCAAGACCCGTCTCCCTGCCAAGTACATTCTGTTCCCTGGAGCTCAGCCAATGCATCTCAGATTACTATGTAATGCGACAAAGAGGGAGAGCTGGAGGTGAGGGTGGGGGCTGAAGGGGAGATACAGGAGCCATTGGGAAGGGGCAGGGAGAGGGTGGGAGAAGGGGAAGCACCACTTCTAAATTTAACATCTGAGATGGAAATGAAGCTCCCAAGGTGCTTATTTGCTGGATAAAAACGTGAATCCCAGGATAAATTGGAGTGATGCTTCTGGGAAACAGATGCAATCAGCAAATAATTCCCCCCTAGGGACCATGCAGGCCTGTGCTTCCCGGCTCTGCTGACAGTCGATCTCCTGCTTCTGATGCCCTTGTGCCCAGAACAAATACTGCTAGGGAACTGGGGCCGCTTTCCTGAATGAGAGTCCAATATCCCAAGAGGAACAGGGGCTTAGCCAGGAAAATGGGGAGTGGGAGAAGAGGAAGAAGTTCTTGCATGGTCTTTTATTTGCACCCAGGGCAAAAGATGCTGCTCAGACGCACTGTGCTTGGCAACCTTGGCTGCTTCATACCCAGTCACTTGCACAGTAAAGGGAGGAAAGTCAGGCTTCAGGGAAGGATCTGCTGGCAGGGGTTGACCGCACAGCTCACAGAGCGGCTGAGCTATCGAACCTATTAGCAGGAGGTGCCCACCATTGCTAGAGGCCAACAAGATCATACACTTCACACATGCCTGCAAGCCTTTGCCCAGTGAACAGTCTGGTGTTCCCTGAGCCGTGCTGGCATCTTCCCCTGCAGCTCTACTGAGATCCCTTGGCCATTACACTCACTGAGACCCTCTTGGCTCTTGCAAACCTCCCCTCCCAGGCATCCTGTGCCACACTTCTGTGATAAAAACCACATTGTTTTCTAGGTGGTTCCTTGAACCAGAGACCCTCACATGTTGGCAGTGTTGAGAACCAGGTCCCAATCCTGCCATATCTGCCTGCTCCCATGTTGCCTCTCCCGTTCCAGCCCAGCCTCTCCAGGGCACAGCCTGTTGTCATAGGGCACCAATGGCGGGGGTGTCTCCTCTCCTGCTCCCAGCACACTCATGGCTGAGCCTGTTGTCACAGCCCTCCTGCAACGAGAGATGCTGGGGAACCCGCCTGGTGAGCCACCTCTGACCAAGATGTGCATGGACAGTGTCAGGAGCAGTGGATGAAGGTGGGACTCCACCAAGTAAAGCAGGAGGCGTGGGGAGAGCTCAGGGGAACGTGTTGCCACACGTAAAGTGTCAAAGGCTGCCCACAGGACCTGAGACCCCATGGTCAGGCCCATGCCATGGGCATACCCAGCATTGCTCCAAGCCCTGCTCTCTCCCCATGGCGTGGCAGGAGTGGTCGGGCAGGGTCTGCGCTCAGGGCTTGGAGAAAGGCTTAGTCCCCAGCATTGCAGTGCAGCCAGGGTGTGTCGCAGGCAGAGGGTCTGCTCCCCCTTTGAGGGCAACTGGGTGGGAGCCAGGCTCCCTGGCAGCACCTCGGGGCTCTCACCCTGCTCCCACAGGCTCGACAGCCCCCTTTGTATCATCCCTCAGGATGCTCTTGTGACTTCAGAAGAGAACAAACATAAGAGGTCTGGCTCAATGGGACTGCTTATCTCCCCAGAGCGGAGCCCTCCCTCCTCTTCAGGAATTATTTCCTTGAAAGACAAGAAACAGCACAAAACTGCCTCTTGCTCAGCTCCATCTGCCACGTGGGGGCTGGGTGCTGGGAGGCCATGATTGCTCACCACACTTGCCAGACATGGCTTTAGGAGGATTTTTCACCACCTGCAGCCCAAGAAAGGGACGAGTTGTGTTTACCTGTACTAGGAGTTGTTCAGGAAAGTCCTGAAAAAAAATGTGTGTTTCTGTGGAGAGGAACTTCCTCAAAAACCACAGTAAATGCCAGCATCTAAAAATCTGGCACTGCGTTACTTCACTGCTAAGCATCTGTCCTCAAGGCCAGCCCCACAGAGAGAGTCATCAGGGGCCAAAATGTCCTCTAAAACATAAGCCTAGGCTAACCACAAACATGCAACCCTCCTGACTTCTAAACCACACGTCAGCCTCCTCCAAAGGATAAGAAGGTCCAGACACAGCCCTGCGATGTAGGACAGCTGGGAGGAGGGCACAGGTTGCAGGAAGCAAGGAGCAGCTCCTCCCTGGGAGTACCGATACAAGACAAGCTGGACGGAGGCATACATGGAGTCTCGGTTTTCCAGCACAGTCAGCCTTACCCTCTTTGTCTTGCTCACATCCTTCCACAGGAGATGCCCCGCTAAAGAGATGAAGCCATATCACAGCACACTGTGCTAGACGCTGCCCGAACCCAGCATGAAGTTGGAGTGCTGGCCTAAAGCGCCTGCCATTTTACTGCCCACCCAGCAGAGCTGTTTGCAAGTGGAGCAACTTTCAGTCAGCAGGGATGGCACAGATGGCGGTGGTGTGCAAATGGGGAAAAAATTGCCAGAGGCATCTCAGCATCTGGTACAATGCCGAGAAGATTTAAGTTGGGACAATTAAGCATTGCTGTTATTACCGATGCCAGAAGCAGCATTTGAGCCCTTATTGGGGTAAATAATAGCAGATAGGTGACTGCTAAGTTCATGTTGCTTTTTTCCACCATTCCCTTTCCTCACAGACCCGTGCTGGAGTAGAAACCGTGGCAGTGAACAAGCACCAAGGCCAACATGTATAAAGACAGAGAAAAGTTCCAGCCCTATTTATGGAGCAGGTCAAGCCAGACAAGCACCAGCTGGGTCTCTCACAGGACTGTCCTGAGTGGTGAAGCTTATCCCAAAAGCTGAGACTTTTTGTGGTTTTAGGAGACTAGTGAAGGCTTCACTCCCATATCAGCTGGCTCTTGAATTTACTAACTCAGAGAAACCATCAGGCAGTTTTTTGTGAAACAACTACAGCCAGTCCAAGCTCAATTTCTCACTGGACAACATTACCCCCAGATCCACCCACCAGAGGAAGCAGTAACCCAGGCCTGGTTCAGTTCATTAGACCAGTGTGGGCAGGAAAAAGTAAGTCCATCAAGGAAGGTTTAACTTGGGCACTATCTCTAAATGTCTCAACTAATAAGCACAGTTAAGCACCGAAAAGATTGCCTAGGGAGACCATGAGAGTCTGTATCCTCAAATGCTTTCAAGAACAGGACAGAGGCAAACATCTGTCTGGACTTATTTCGGTCCAGCTGGTCCCATCTTGTGGCATAGTATGGACCAGGTGACGTTACACATTGGCCTTTCCCATCCCAGTTTCCAGGTGCGTTTGTTTTGCTTTCCTCTGTGACACACTGTCCCCTCTCTGCATTCGCAGGATGTGTTGGCACACTGCTGAACCTGATGCTGAGCAAGTTGGTCTGACTTGTGAAATCATATTTTCCTTTAAATTAGGATGAGTTTTGAGATATACATAAATGTATAGAATACCAGAGAATATTTATTAGGTTTGAAATTAACATTGATTGATTTGATTTTTGCTGATTAGGTAATTATGAGAACTAAAGGGGTAATCACCTTTTCGACGAGGAAATGAAACAATCATCCAAGCTAGGCAAGTCCTGAGTTTCTAATTTGAGCGGGGGAAAAAAAAAAAAAAGCTACAGGTGAAGATCAACGAGCAATATGTATGCCACGTTGTTTCTCACTCTCCAAGCAGAGAGTCCCAGCAGAGGCTGGGATTTTTCCTACCATCTTCATCTCAGTTTTATGCATCTATATGGTGCCCTGTGAGACTGAGCGAGGAAATACGAAAGGGTTAGCCCAGGAACTAAAGCAGTGCAAGGAGAAGTTCTTGGCTTGCTTCACGCCTAGAGAAGGAAGAAGCCTTCCCTACAGTTCTCCACCTCACCAGAAGTAGGGCCAGATCTGTCAAGTCACTGACAGCTGAACGAGGCTCACGCGAGTGAGCCCTGCCTCGCTCCCTCCCTGGAGCTGTCTCTTGCACATCTGCAGTCCATCAGGGCCTCTCTCCCCCAAGGTGACCCCGTGTGCCAGACTTGTTTGCTGGATGTTTGGGAGATCTCCAGGGCTCACGTCTACGGCGCTCTGGGATTGCTTCCCCAGCTAGCAACACAGCAAGAGGCCACCGAGGGCAAACCTCAGCCTGACACCCCATGCACAGCAATTGCAACCCCTCGCTGGCTCACGTACAGCTTGGACACCCATACGAGTGCCGTGACTCCTTTCCCCTGTTCCCACCTGTATTATAATGGAAACCAGGATGAAGGGAGGCTCTGAAAAGCCAGCTACCATCAGTCCTTTAAAAACAAAACAAACAAAGGCCTTTTCTCAGCTGCAGTGGCATGAACGGAGCTTAGTCCCCCCTGGCCCCTCCAGGATGTGGCTGAGATATATCTGGGAAGAGCAGCTGTCAGCATGGATGTGCCTAAAATTAGCTCAAAGAGAAGGTTTCCTCCATTTATTTATTTATTTGCTCCTTAAAAGGCCTCTTCTTATTAGATGCAAATTCAGCAGAAAAGCTTCAAGCCAGTACAAAGGCGCTGCTAATATTTTTCAATTACACTGAGAGGGAGGTCACAGCACTTTGCCTTTGAACTTCTGCTTATTTCTAGATGCTCCTGGGGTAGAGGCTGCAGCGATGGGGTAACTCTTTGGATGGTTGGCTGCAGGAATGTCTTTGGGAAGAGCTGCACCAAGTGCAGCAGGTTCAGCTGGTGAGTTAGTGTGCTGGAGACCAGTGTGTCATTTATTTAGTGTTATAGGTGCCCCGGGAAGGAATCATGGAAAACGGGTCTCTAACCTTAATTTATCTCCTTTCAGATCTACAGCCCCCCAAGAGGTTTCTTATTATACACAATGGCATTATCTGTTTTCATCTGTTTGCCAGCTTTTCCCTACCATCCATCTTTCCCACCCTCTGATAACTTCAGGACTCCTTTACCAATTTCACTCCCTCAGACTGGAGGGGAAGGAATGGGGTGGAGAGGTCTTAAGGATACGATATTCCAGCAAGTTTTTGTCAGAGAGAAATACCTCAGTAAGGCCTTCTGCAAGCAAAGGACTGGAGAGTGAATTTGCTGCTTCTTAGCAAAGAATCCACACATGGCACAGATCCATAGGAAAGCAGGCTTGATCACTTCTGCTGCTCAGGGGATCAGTTGTTAATTATAGAGCTCAAAAAACTTCGTCTCATCTCCTCTGTTTGGCTCATGCCACATGGATTGAAATGGGAGTACCTATGCAGATATTTAGAAGGACTGAAAAGAAAAAACCCCCACCTTTGTGGAAAAACAAAACAAGATTTCTTTTAATATACCTATTCCATCCCATATATCTATCTCAGAAAAATACCGTAATATTTCTTTGTGCTTATTCCTGGAGCGGGCCTTACAGGACACCAGTATCTGCCTTTGAATTGTTCCTGACATCTCGCTTTGCAGTGACCTACAGCCATTCAAGAGCCGGTTTCCTGAGGCTGCTGCCTTTGTGCTGACGTGCTGCTCTCCGTGCTGCTCTCCCAGCTGCCTTCTCTTGCTGCCTTTCATTTTCTGCTCTGCTTATCATTTTTCTGAGGTGCGGAATTGTTGTTGCCATTGCAGCAAGGCACTGGGCGACACTGGGGCAAGCTGGTTCCTGCTGCAATATGAAGAGTTGATTAACAAAGCAGGCAGTAAGTAGCAACAACAGTTAATGCGGCTTCAGAGATGATGATCACACACAGTCATGCTATAGTATAATATGGTCTGGTATAGCCTTGCTGAGTTATGCTTTGTCCACTGAGTCTGCAAGTATTTAGATCCAAGTTTTTGATTTGTACAAGCACGGGAGGCGACGGACTACGCCTATGTGCTATCAGAGCGTAAATAATAGGTGGGCTGGAGCGCTGACTCTGACCAGACCCTTCCATCTAGGGCCAGTCTCGATATTCTAGGTCCAGGAGCAAAGTTTCCAGACTGCAGCTTCAATTTTTTTCCAATCCACCAAATCAACTGATGTGCAAGCAAGTTGGACCCTGAGGACCTTCTGGCTTTTTAATGAGAAGGTGAGAACTATTTATACTCTGCATAAGCTTTTCCCTTGAGACAGCAATCCTGGGCAGGGCTAAAGGCCTGCTAGGGCTACTTGCCTACTATATCTTTATCATCTTCTCCAGGAAACTGCATCAGAGAGCAGAAAGTCAAGCAGCTCACAGTACGACTGGCTTAAAAAACCCATCCCCCCCACCCCATATCGCTCATCCGTCTGCTCTGATGGCATCAGCGTTGCTCTGAACAGCACTGCAAGTAGTGCTGATTGCAGGGTAGCAGCAGGAAGATGGGAATTATTACAGAGACTCAGCCAAAGCCCTGTAATTAATTAGTTAGAAAAGCATCTTGGTGTTATTAGAGAGGCCTCAGCAGAGGAAGCGACACCTCCGTTCTAACAGACTCACCTTCCGCCAGCGCTGCTGCTGCGATGTTTGACATTGTGCTGGTGTAAACAGAAATTAGAAGTTGGTGTGACAGGGAGAGGAGCCGCAGGCAGGCTCTGCCCTTGGCCAGAGCTGTGCTGTGTGCCGGGGGGTTTCTGTGCTCTGCTCACGGGCAGAAATTGGATCCTGGAAATGGCTCAGGTAGGGATGATTGCCACTCAGCCAGGAAGACCCTGATTTTTGCTGTGATTAAAAGCAAGCCCAGTTTTCCCAGGGTGCTGAACAGAAAGCCAGTTATCCAGGTGTTTGTGACTATAAACAGCCAGGCATACACAAAAATGTCACCCAAGGCACCAGGAACTGGTGTCTCCTAGGATCTAGACACATGCAGGATGCTGCTGTCCCTGGCAAACATGCACAGCCTGGCTGCATGGAGAACTGGGCCATGCTCAGAGCTGCATATTCATGGCATGCAAATGTTAAGCTACTTGCAAACTCCCACAGCTGTCATCAGCACACAGTACCATGGCCGTGAGCCCCAGAGATAGAATAATATCCTATGGGGAACAGCAGGATGCTGCAAGATCTATGTGTTGCTGAAAATAAGAGCATCAAAAGGAAGATGGAAACACAAGACTAAAATAGCCAGGATTGCTTTAAGGACTCTTAATTTCCTTTGGGGAAGAAGGCCAGGCAATGTGGCTAGTACATGGGGCGAGGAGGCAGGAGGCCTGGCTCTCCCACTGACCTGCCGTCATACCTTTGGCAACTCACTCTCTCTTCCCGTGTGCTAATTTTGCCCTTTCCCCACTTGGTACTGTCAGCCTCTAGGAATTCGTAAGTCTTGAGTTGGGCCTCTGAACACCATGATTTTGGCTTAAAAATCAAGAGCTATAAGCATATACATATGAATTATGGGCCTTTTTGAATGGCCTTGTGGTTTCTGACTCTTTAGGGATCATATTACCAGCGGGTCAGATTTTTTTTTTTTATTGTGATTATTATTATTTTAAATGAAAGCCAGGAATTTCACATAAACACAGGGCTCTGGCAGCTTGAGTTGGCAGCGCTGGCTGCTCGTCATGCGTCCTGCCTACTTAGACTGGGAGCGTCTGAGGCATGGGCTGTCACTGGCCATGTCTGCACAGCATCAAGCAAAACCTCCCCAGTCTCACTTGGCTTCCTGCACTTCCCCAGGACAACTGACAACAAACAGCCATTCCCCCAGCTGTTTCCAGTGAAGATGGTAGGTGGGAAAACTCCCCTGAGCTTGGCCTGCATTAGAGCCCATGTGACCAACAGACTCCAAGTGACCCAAGAATAAGCTCCTGGGGGAGATTTTTGGTGCATCCTATTTTGGCCCTGCTGTTGCAGCCTTGCCAAGGTGTTTCAAGTGCTCTTCAAGGCAGCAGAGATATTAAAAACTGAGAACGTGACAGTGCATGCATTTGCTGTTCTGTCTGTTGAGTTGTGGTCAAGGTCCCAGTCACCTTCTGGGCAGAGGTTTGAGTGGAAGATTGTGCCGAGTTGAACTGCTTTGCTGAGCCCGTGATGTTCAACAACTCAAATCCCCCATGTTTTACCTTGCAGATGTGTGGACGTACCATGGAAACTCCCTGTCTGAGCAGCTGTCACCAGCTCTGCAATGACAAGAAGCATGTCTTTGGCTCTCAGCTCTGAAGCTTACCTCTTTACATTGGCTGTCAACAAAGACGTTGTTCTCTGAATAAATGAACAAACAGAGATCTTTAAATGAACAACAAATTCTTCCTCAGGTCAACTTTGCAGAGAAAGCAAATATTTCAAGAGAACATGGTTACTGCTCATAGCTCTCTGGAGCCAGCCTGCTAACTCTTCTGCGGTGGCTGTAAATCTGATGGTGGTTCAGTTTAAGGACCTCACAGATGCTATTTCAGACTGATATAATATACCATAAATGGGATTGAAAGCTCCCATCTATAGCAGACGAAGCCCTTCTGGTTCATTCAAACACGGAGGAAACCAACTATTGTATATATGCGCAGTTGGGATTCATCCAAAAATGAGCGATAGCCGAAAGAATTTACACGTTCCTTGGCTGGGGAACGTGTTGATTTCAGAAGGCAGCAAAGGTAACATGAGGATACAGGGAGACTCCCTTACCTGGCATTTAGTATTTGAATGTCATCCTTTGACTCACCTCAGACTCACTGCAAAGGGGAAGAGTCCCAGACGGACTGAAGAGCCCCCACCATATATGAGATATTCCTGGTTTAGAGGCGACAAAGTGTTTGGTCTCCATGGGATGGCAAGCAAAGAGAAGCTGCTCCTACAGCTTCAGACTGAATTTTAGGGGGTCCCTGTCTAGTTAAAGAGCTAGATCAACACATATAATATCACAATCAGCTTGTGCAATGCATTTTTATAAAACACCATGGAGAACCAAATAACTCCAAAAAGGTTTGGGGGGTGCGATTCATCGGCTCTTGGTACAGGTAACAGCCACCGAATGCCATGCAACAGTGATGGTTAAAAGCCAACAAGTAAGCTCAAACACAGGCTACGGCAGGGGGAACCTGCCTTCAAAGCATGAGACCCTCTCTAATTAACAGGGGTTGGGGAAAGGTTCCGTGGGGCAGACCGCCACACCAGTGGTATGGCGGGGCGTCCTGGGAAGCTGTGCGTCTGGCATCAGTCCCACATGGGCCACAGAACAAGAGGGATCCTTGGTCTGATCCTGCCTGGCAGTTTCTGTGCAAAATGGGGCCAATTTGCTGGGAAGCTTCCCACCCCCAAGGAGGGAAGAGGTGGGCCGTGAGTTTAACAAACATTTTGGTATTTGGAAGTCATTCCCAGCTCTGGTTTAACACACAGACTGCATTTCCCATTGCTAACTGGCAGCAAAGAGCTCATCAACATTTAAATAAGAGGCTTGTTAATGCCAGCGTGAGGCAGGTTTGCATGCCAAGGCTGGCTAAGGTTTCGTGCCAAGGATTTTCTAAGAGAGAATTTCTCTAGGAAACTCCTTCAAAAGGAAGAATTCACTTCTGGTTAAAGAGAGCGAGGGCTTAATTTGAAGAGGTGCTGAGCTGGTTAAGTCAAATGGATGGTGCAAGAGCTGAAAGCCTGTGAAAATCAGACTCTGGCTTTTAAATCAATTAGCTGAAGAATGGCATGTGGTGTTTTGCAACTGATTATGCTTTCTGCAATGCAATAACTGAAGGAAAAAAAAAGGCTACGCATAACCTCTTCCATCAGTGCCAGTGACTTGCCCATCAATGCTAAATATACTAAGGTGAGGCTTTAAATGCACCTGTTACCTGAGTGTGGGAACATTATTTTCTACAAATGGTCATATGCACCTAGTACAGCGAGGATCTGCAATATCTAGCTCTGTTTCTAGATCTCAAATGAATCCTATAAATTACAAAGAATTTTTACGCTGTGACTTTGTTTTGACCCTTTCCCTATGGAGAGGGAGGCCCCATCTCAGAGCCAGTGGAAAAAGAAAGGTGCAGGTTTTGGCAGAGTCCTGTACTATATGTCTCTATAGTGTGGTTTATTGCCTTTCCTTGTTCTGTCATATAACAGGAGTAATGTCCGTCGTGTCAGAATACGCGCACGGTAATTGGCTTTTGCTGTAATTAAATGCCTCGGTGCCAGTGTTTAATCAGCCGCCAAAGCCGTTTATTGCCTCATATACTACTGTACCATGAGCATTACCCCTTAATTAGTTGCTGAAATAGTGATGATTTAGCAGCGTCTTTATATTTATACTTTAAGACAGCAGATTCAGTCCAACATCAACAATATTGCAAGATAAAAAAGCAGACCATTCTGCTATGCAATGATTTGGGCTTATTTATTTTTCCTTACCTTGTGGAAAACAGTGTCACGTGCATCTCCCGGTGACACCGCACCGGGGGCACGGTTAGCACTTCGAAAGCACTTGCTACGTCTCTGCTCTGCTCCAGGACTGACCTTGTGTATTTTAAGCGGATTCAGTATCAATAAAACATTGTCCCCAAAAAACTCTCAGCAGCAAAAGAGGCATAGGCTTCCCCCACTTTGACTCGCTGTTACCAGGAGTGCCTGGATCCTGTCCAGTCCAGAGGCAGAGAGTTCCCAGCCTTCCTCCCGAAAGCTCCCTGGGGAAGGGAGCTCCCCTGTGTCACTGAAGGAGTGGCACTTTGTCTTGCACAACCCTGGCAGGTTGTGACAAGTGACACTGACAGCAGAAGCAGCAATTCTCCTGACAGCCCCAAACTCCTCTTTCCCCTTCTTGCCCCCCCTCTTCCCTGCTTGTTTTTGCAGCAGGGGCGGTGCTGCGTTGTGCAGCCACTTGCCATTTTGTGGGGAACAGAGCACCGAAAGAGACCACTCGCTGCATCCATTTATCTTCTCCAATTTCAGTTGTCTGAAAGCAAGAGGTCTGGTCTATGCTGGTCTTTCGGCACCCCTTGACAGTTAATGGAGAGAGGCATCTCCAGAAAACAGTTCACCCTTCTATGAAGAAGGTGTCTAAGAGACATTGGAGGAATGGCCCTTCAGAGGTGTCCATCTATCACAGAGGAAGCCCTGCAGCTCGCACTGGACTCTTCTCTCCCAGACTATTAGAATGGAGGTGAACCCTGCCCAGAACACCAGTATTGCCTGCTAAGACTGGCACTGGGGACAGATTCCCCAGCTTTCCAAGTTTCTTCCCAGCTTTGAACCCCCCCGAGGAAGCTTACAAAGCCCCAAAAATCTTCTCAAAATTGACTAGAAAGCAAAAGTCATCCTTGCTCAGTAATAAAACTCCATTTCTGACGCAGAGGAAGTCATACAGCAAGTTAGCCTCGATATTTCAAGATAAACATACAAGACCCACCTTAGTTTAAAGCCAGGTGGTTAAATCTACAGTAGCCACAGCTGGAGACAGCTATCACATCAGAACACAGCTGTACAACTCCTTCATTTGACCCGGAACATCACCAACCTGTGGGGCTGCCAAATAGCCTACACCGTCTCCATCCAGCCCTAACCCCCCAGCACAGCTAGCCTTGGCACCTGGGTTTTAGATACACTTCACTCCCAAAACTTTCATTGTCTTCAAAGGATTCTCGTTGCCTACGATTGCAAGGAAAGCAGTGCCAAACTATCGAATTAATAGCTCCCCCACCCTTGGCCCTGGCCCCTGGCCTGCTAATGCATTTTGATTTGTGCGTGGACAACATATCCCTGGAACTTTTCCATCGTAACAAGTTTAGGAAAAAATACCTTGTGCTATAAAGGAAGTAATAATATCGAGTTTGGAAAACTATATAGCACTTTGAATGGACTTGAAAGCCTACACGATCACACTCCCTTTACTGCCAAGACAAAGGCTGTCAGACTCCCATGTCCTGTAGGAACAAGCTGCAGAGTTTGTCCTTTCTGAGGGAGAACACTGGCCATTCCTACAGTCCCCTGGGGAAGGGGAGGTCAGACTCCCATGTCCTGTAGGAACAAGCTGCAGAGTTTGTCCTTTCCTGAGGGAGAACGCGGGCCCTTCCTACAGTCCCCTGGGGAAGGGAAGGAGGAGCTGGGAGCAAAGCTGCTGCTTGCGCCTCCTTCCATGGCTAACAAAGCATCCCCTGATACGTAACCTACTACAGATGTCCTTCATGTTCGTTGGAGGTGGGAAAGAATGAGATTTAATTTGCAGCCAAGAAAATTTAGCCTGGACCGTAGGAAAGACTGTCTGAGGGTGAAGACAATGCCGCTATGGAACAGACTGACAAGGGATCTTGTGGGATCTCCACCTGCAGATGTCTTCAAGGAGACACTACATAAAATTTTGTTGGGAGTGACAAACGAGGAATGGGCTTAGCTGTATTGTGTGCCTTGGGATCTTTCTATAACTCTGTGGAAAGACTGTTTTAAGAAAACTACTTTTGCTGATATGAAAGGAGAACAGTATTCATCTCATTTAACCCTTAAAGACACAAAACAAACATGTCTCAGGTGCTCACCTAAAGAAAAGACAACAGACCTTCTCCACTGACTACCTTGGACAACAAAACTGTCCTCCAGGCTGCTGAAGTCCATTGAGATGAATCCCACCTTGAAGACAGCCTGTGCAGCTCTGCACAGATGATTTCTGCGAGCAAAGGGCTTTTATAAAAAGAGTTCCAAGGTTAGAAAACCAGAGGCTGTAAGCAGCGTGCAAATATTTAGCAGGTAAAAAATGGCGATTGGAAAAGCTTACCGGGATACACTGAATTCCCTGTCACTTGAAGTGTTTCAGACAGGGAAAGCATTCCGTGAGGGCTTGGTGCTGTGCCAGGTTCTCTGGAGAGGTGAAGGTCAGTCTGTGTGATCAGCGGTATTTTTGAAGCAGATTGGACTGGACCAGGAACAATTCAGATTATTTACTGGATCGGGAACAATCCCGATTATTTACCACAATGACAGGCTAGAAACAACTTCCTAGAAAAGACAGGCTTTGCAAACCACACTTCTTTCCACATAGTAGTTTGAATAACGTTCCTCCATCCACCTGCTAAGAAAGGTGCTTGGTTCTGCTGTCACCCGATCACAACTCAAATTTGAGAATACTTGTGGGCAACCTCCGCATATAACCCACCTCTGCAGATTACCTCATGGTTTAGGAACGGAGTGCTCTCTACTGCAGAGGTGCACGTTTTTAAGAACAGCGCAAAACTCATCAAGAGATGGCCAGTACAAGCAGGGGGTAGCCTCTTGTGACATATTTCTAGCATCCTTGCTTCACCCAACAGCAAAAGAGGCTCTTGAATTAAGTATGTCGAGGAGCCACACAGTGAACCCAAAAGAGAGAGATGGAGGATATGAAGCATAATTGCAGGTGGAAGTTGGGAGAAAGTAAATACCATTCAACTTGAAAAAATAATTTCACACGCTAGCAAACAAAAATGAAATTTATAAGGAGTTTATTGGATTGGTAAAATGTAATAAAAAGCATTTGTGATACTTCTGCAAAGAAAAAAGGCATCTGGCGATTTTGCATATTTATTTTCCCTTACAAAACATTAGAAAAGCATAACTGATAAAAAGGATAACAACTGAAAGAGCAGAGCAAAGAGGAAAATACATCTCAATATAATTGGATAATGCATAATAAAAATACAGAAAACACGCTTAAACCAGCTTTCATTCTCTTAGTGTAAAAAGTCATTTTACGTGTTGAATAAAAAATATATGCCGGTTGCTCTGAAAATTGCAGTTTAGAAGAGGTAACTAGCTGAGAACAAAATATATATATCTATATATATTTATAAATATAGAAAACGTGTATATGCTGCATCTGTCCTCAGAACAAACTGGAATAAACGGGTTTCGATTCATGCACACAAGTTACCAGAGAAAAAACTTCATATATTACCTAGCGGACCAACCCTGTAAGGTGCTGATTGCATTTCCTGAGTGCCCTCAAAGCCCTGTGGAAGTAGTCAATGAAGGAGACAAGTGGCCTGATGGGTTCAGTGACAAGGGAGGCTACTCAGCAGCTCACAGGAGGTGCGCTCAGCCAACTCGCAGGATTCGGGAAAACTCTAATGGCAGCAGGATCGGGCCACTCACAGACTCGGGTAGTGCTTGTGCTCAGCAAGGAGTAAAACACTGGTACCCCTAAGCTCTGACAGATAGGAGACCAGCCCTAAAAACTCAAGTAATGTTACTTCATTAGGACCTGAGGGCACGGAGTGTGCAGCAGAAGGCATCCCTCATGTAGGGAATGCCTCCTTGTGCCCCTTTTTTGCCCAGATACCTAGGGTAGTGATTCACATTTAAAAGGAAGATGCTTCCCATACCACTGAGAGCCTCTGTCTGCTGGCACAGGACAAGGAGAAGTGTGGTCAGTCACACTCCCCTCCCAAAACTGCAACAAAGGCAACAATGCAAAACCTTCTCTATCTCAAGGGCTAAACCAGCAACTGCCATAAAGCTGAAATACCACCTCAAACCCGGCCTAGTCATCCACTGTGAATTACTGCACATCCAATAAACATCATCATCGGTGAAGCTCAGAGCAGACAGGTCTACAGTTGGCAGGGATAGGCCAAAGCATAGTAGCTACACAGGACAAATACGTTCCTGGAGGCACTCCTTCCTCGCAGTTTGGAAGAGCTAAGCCAATCTCCCAGCCCTTGAGGCGTTTGCCACGGGGCATTTAGCCAAGAGGAATCCTTCTGGAATGATCCATGTGTGGGTTCAGACCCCCTTGTATCAGTCCATAGGTAAAGCCAGCGTGAGAGATTAGGCTCTGAAACACAACAAACCCCTGCTGTTCTGAGCTGGAAAATGCCTTTACCAAACTGCAGAATTAGTACTCCTGGTCTCTCTAACTGGAAGGCACTGAAGGCTGCCCTCCAGTCTCTCTGATGGTCCAAAACACAAGCTGTGGCATGGGAAATTATAGGACCCTTAAGGAAGTTGAAATCTCACCCAGGCAGATCCTGTCTAGCGAGATAATGAGAAACTCCAAGCGTAACTTTGGTCTGCCCGTACCTCTACCAATACTCAGTCCTCGCTCTCCAGAGGGACAGCAAAGGAGGGCACAGTGGTGCAGTACTGAGCATCAAAACATGAAACCTTTCCCTTTGCTGCATTTCCAATAAACCTTGCATTTCCTCTCTGACCACAGCAGGGAAAGGTTTTCTAAAACATGATTTTGGGGACTGAAAGTGAGAGCACATCAACCTTTTTAATACGGTAGCACCAATCAAACATCCAGCCTTTGGTTCACCTTCAAATTTTCTCTTCTAACATGACATAAAAAATGATTAATGAAGAGCTTATAAGAGACAATATTAAGTGAATAAAATCTCCAGATATGAATGATTCTGGAGTTCTGATGAGACAGAGACATTTAAGGAGATATACCCTAGTACCTCCCCTACTGAACAGTTGCCTACCAGACAAGGACGTGTGTTAAGCAAGACGACAAGCAGTGCTGATGGGATAAAGCCATTGCTTTGCTTAGCCCAATGGAGAACAGACGCTCAAAATTAACCTCTTGCTTCTGTTCTGCATCATTCTCACAGTTCCCATCCCTGCTTGGCACCAGGGCTATTTCTCTGCTGCCCATAAAGAAGCACTGCAGGTCTCTGAAAAGGCACATAGTGAAGAAGGTAGAATACACTTTTTGTAAAGGCAGCTCAGTTAATAGCCTACTCTTCACCTTGCTGGTTGTTCTGCTTAGATGCTTGTCAGGTGCTTTGCTACTTAGTCATTAGGCACATTAGAAATACTGCTTTTCAGGTGGATAAAGCACAGAACTAGATCAGGCTCAGGGAACAAGGCAGAAAATGTCCATTTGCCAGACCAAAAGGGGTTTCCAACCCATACAGAGCTGTCAGTAAAGCACTGGCAGATGTAAAAAAGTGTCCCAGTTCTGTATTTTCAATGGGTACCATCTCAACATAGTTGAAACGCAAACCACAATCTCTGGCTGTGCATCTCAGTGAAAACTGCTCTTATCTCATACAGCCCTGAATGAAAAATTAGCACAAAGGCAGCCTAATTGGAACAGGATCTTCTCCTCCCTCCCTGCAAATCCTAATCATTGCACACAATCCCACAGCTAACAGCAGAGAGAAAACACCTGTTTGGCAAAATACTTGCACTAGGAAGGTAGGATCAAGCCCTAGGCTGGACACAGACCCACAACAGGGAGCAGGCTCTGACTATGAATAAGGATGAGGTGGACCTTGCTTCGTTAGCCAGCCTTCCTTGCTCTCATACTGCAGCAGTGCGATAAGCTGGAGCAAACATTTGCACAGGAGGTGCTGGGCTCCAGCACTGGTTTAGGGAACGCTTCAGAGGGTGGCATTTTTCTTCGTGGCCACCACCACGGAAGACAATAAAAGCAACAAGAAACTACACTGAATGGCCATCTCCCTTTCATTTTGAAATCTGAGCACTTTCCCAAATGAAGGCATTCCTGCCATCTAGAAATCATATTTGGAAAACCTCCCTATATCACAATTGGAAAATATTCTGATTGCATTTTCTGGCCCTAAACTCTACGTGAGTTTTCCTAGACAGAGCTCCTAACTTTGTTTTAATTCAGTGCCCAAACCAAAATGGCTCCATACATACAGGGACCAGAGCAAGACTAGGACACAACAAATGACAAGTAAAAATCATTTCACCACGAAAAAGCACATGGTCCTGACTATCAGAAATGCTGAATAAGCAAAGGTTATATGGAACAAAATTAGCATGAGATGTAGGAACAGCCATTAAAAAAAAACCCAGAGCAATTATGTCCTTTATTTTTTGCCATGTTTATTATTTTCACCCCTCTCTCCTCACAGCTGAAATGGGGCACACCAAGTCTTTTTCCTACTCAAGTCGGCTTTGCTCTCCAGGCTGTCACGCTGCTGGCACAGACCTGCAGAGACAGGACTTCCTGCACTTCAGGGGAATGCTGAAGTGGGGCGATTTTTTGAACATCAAACTATTCCTGTT
This sequence comes from Grus americana, assembly GCF_028858705.1. Lineage (NCBI taxonomy): Eukaryota > Metazoa > Chordata > Aves > Gruiformes > Gruidae > Grus > Grus americana. Next base: position 16,624,141 of record NC_072860.1, read on the forward strand.
CACCACACACTCTGCTTCCAAAAATAAAACAAGCATCCAAGTCTTTAAACAAGTGGACGGAGCCCTTTAAAGTTGCGTAACAATGTTGTAAACCTGGGGTAGGAGGGATGGGAACAGGAGTACATTTTCCTGCTTATGGGAAATAACGAAGAAACCAACGTTTCTGGATATGAAATGCTGGGTAATAACAAACCAGAAGTCTGTTGCTGAGCCCGTTCTGCCAGCCAGCCACTGTGAGAAAAAGACCGCGAGAAAAGGGTTTTTTTTGCACTGATGAACTTAAAATGAAAGGAGGGGCAATACAGAGGAAGGAAGAGGGTAGACAGGTACATGGCATGGAAATGACTTGCCTGGAGCAACCACACAAGTAGGCAGAAAAATGGCAAATATAACCCGTCTCCTTATTCCCTTAGCCCTGTTCCCAAAACTAGTTTGGGAATGAATTGGGGGAAGGGGAGGAGGGAGCAGCAATTTGAACACGGCAGATGCTCCAGTTTAAACCATATCTTCCCAAAGAGGAACTGAGGGTGGGGGCAGGGGAGATGGCTATTATTAATGTCCTTCCGTATATAGCAAAGCAGACATCCTGCATAATGGCAACACAATACATCAATAATAGCCCAAGAATAGCTTCCTACCATTTTTTCCCCTTGACAGTTAGAAACATAAAGAGAAAAATCAAGCTGCTGAGATAAATAGCTGAGTCTCCACCCCCACCTCAAATTGCCTTGGCATATTTTAAGAGATAAATGGTTCTATGAGAAATTTAAATAGCTTTCTCTTTTCATTTTTGGCAGCTGCAGGAACTGGGTCAGGTGTAGAAATTATTAATTTTGAAGCCTGAAAAACCCATGTTTGAAAGTAAGGATTTTTTCCTTTAAAGCATCAACTTTCTTAGAAGTAGAGTTAGAAAAAAATTAAAAAATAATTGAGGGGTTTTTTTTTAAACAGAAGTCAGACCAAAAATAATTAAGTAACAGTGCAAGCTGTAGAAAAGGGACAATTTGCATAACAGTTTAATGGCCATTAAAAATATCTGTAGTGGATTGTGGGTGTTTTTTTGTTGTTTTTTGTTTTTTGTTTTTTTTTTGCATAGAGTATAGTATCTGCACAATGGCTTTCGCTCCTCTTGATCAAACATAGCCCTGGGAATATGCCTTGAAGAAAAAGGCTGGGGGGTACCATTCTGTAGTTTTACCCTAACTTTAGTGCACGTTTCCAAAGAGACAAGAGATTACTGCCAGAGTGACCAGCACCAAACACTTTCACAAGGAGCTCATTTACTCATTGCCAGGTCTCTGGATTGACATCCCAAGTGAGCTGATCTGTCTGAGGCTGCGCTCACTGCTGCTCAGAGCTGGTACTGAACCACGTGTAAATCACTGCCTTCCCCCTTCCACTCAAGTTACTCCTGCTTTACATCAATACCAGGATTTGTAGCTCAGCTTCTCTGCATGATGCCAAAAGCCATCTCCCTCCTCGTGCCACATGTGGAAGGATCTCTTTGCAACCATAAACCCCTGAATCTTACAGAAAAGAAAGGCCAAATCCTTGTAGAAATAGCTCTGAGCAAAGAAATGGTGATATATAAACTCCCTCACAGGGCAGCACACTAGTTAAGACCTGTAAAAGGTTTGAATTTCCAGTCCTACAAAGACTCCAAGATCTTGAAAGATACTCGGCATGCAGCCCACTCCGCTGCATGGCTGGTAAAATCCCCCCTGTTCCCCGTGCTCTGTTCTGTGTCCCAAGTCAGGCGGATACCTGAAAAGGACGACGACTCCCTTGTTTAGACTCGCTGCACCTCTGCAGGGCTCATGGTTTGTGCTCTCCTTCCCTTAATGACAAATCAAAAATTTAAAAGGTGACAAAGACACAGATGTAAATAGAACTGCGGTGCCTAGAAAGTCGGAGCACAGATAGGATCAGAAGACAGACTGTAATTACAGGCCCTGCTACTTATTACATAGGCCAGTTGTGCTACATGAGCCTTCGGTGGAAACTTCCTGTGTAATTAATAAAGGAGAAACAGAATACTTTTGCAATCACTTTTCTAGCTTTCACTGTGGGGGTCCAATCCTGCCATCCTGGATTAGCTCTAATCATAGTCAATCTTTGTCTGCATAAACTGAAGGCATCTGTTCTGTAAGACTAAAAGAAAAAAAAGAAAAAAGGAAAAAACCCTCAATGCAAACCTACACCATGCAATCAAGAAGGAAAGGAAATCGATCCTGAAAACCCCCACCCAGATCGTAATCTGACAATGTTTTCAAGGCATCTGGCAAAAAGGGAGAAGAAAGAAGAATGCTATAAAATATTTAAAATCCTACTTCTGTCAGGAATACGTAAGAGGGGAAAGGTGAGATTGAAAGGGCTGTGTTATGTGTAAGCCAAAACCTGAAAGCACCACCTTTTGCATAGGAGCGTGAGATGCCCTTGGCCCAAGCCAGAGCTGTCCTGAGAACAAGTACCAGGCGCTGATTCAACAGGGACTGGCATGACAAAGTCAAGGCCACGTGTGAGCAGGACCAAAGCAGCTGTCATGCACAACATGGTATGTACCATGGGATGTAAAGGATAAGGCAAACCAAAGGGTTAATACAGTAAAACAGCTGCGTGTTTGCAGCCCATAATCGATTCTCCTCATCTAAAGCTTCAATCACATTTTCAACACCATGGGAAATAGGGCATCCCCAAGGGAGGACTTCTCCTAAAAGCACTTCTCTTACTGCTGAAACTCTTACCAAAGAGGGACATCCAAGGAAGGGAAACTGTCCTGTGAGATTGGAGATGCACTGAATGGCACTTTGCTTTGCTCCTGCACCCAGAATCTCGTTCTCTCCATCCTCAAATCCCAATCAGGGTGGAGCACCTTTCCAGAAGGATCTCAGCCAGGCCTGACCACTGGGCTAATCATAGTTGTCATACGGAGTGGAGCAACCAAGCTGGTATTCAGGAATTAAGATGCTCAGCTGCGCCTTTGCCTTGGTCACATCCACCTGCTTGCTGTACAGTTCCAGTAGAAACCACAAAAGAATACAGGACAAGCACTAGGCACACAAATGGGATCAAAATAGTCCTGATACACTCTAACAAAAGACACTTTGGAACAAAACTGGCACAGCCACAATCCCCACAACGCTTGCATAAGATAGAAAGAACGAACCCCTAGAACGTATTTATCAAAAACCATTTTATGCAGATTTTTCCTTCTGAATATTTAACGCATAGTGAATATTAAACTTCAGAGATTCTTAATACGTTCCAAAGCCCCACGGACCTTTGAAATGCTAGCTCATCAATATGCAACATCTAATCTTGTCAAGAAAAAAAAAAAGAGGGGAAAAAGAAAAGCTATTCATCCTCTGCACATAGAGGTTACAGCAAGAATCCCAAGGAAAAAAAACCCAAAACTTCCAGCATCTTATGCAATAGGTTAAATTTACTCTGGTTGGGAAAGTTTCACTTTCTGCAAGAGGGAAAGTGCCTGTACGTGCATTGCTGCTGGAAGCTTCTTCAGAAGTGTGAGGCTGAATCTGTGTAGTTGGATTACAGTAAGTAGTTTAATAAAAAAACAAGGGTTGTGGCTTTGCATCCTGTTCCAGTCCAATGTAGTCTCAGGATCTCCCCTCCAAAGGCCAGCAGACAGTGCGCCACCTAAAAATCCATTCTAGTCCAAAATGCTGTGGTTGAAATGGCTTTGCTTGTTTATAAAGTTTAGTGTTTCGTATCGCTTGCATCTGACCTTCAGCAGAAAGAAAAGCTCAGTTAAATTGTGCAAATATGTACCAAATGGGAGCAAGGGAAGGCAGCCAAAAATGCTGCATGAGCTTTTGCAGGGCTGCAGCCTTTTAGGAGCACCAGTGAGATGAACGGGATGAGAGGCCAAATTGATTTAGGCTCCAGGCAGGAGCTTAAAACACCATGACGTCCAAATTCAGAAAGAAAATGTTTCGTTACTGCAACCCCAAATTTCCTGCACATGAAAACACTGTTTTCTTTCATCTTTAGGAGATGCTCGTTCTGTAATCCGACATTTAAAAATGAACAAACAGGAGTCAGCTGACAAAGGGTTCTTGCTGGTGAATGGAAGTAGGTCACTCTGAGATTTTTGCCTTTACAGTTTGGCTTAATATTAGTGTTGTACATAAACCAGTAACAAAACTGCACCAGAGACAGGGAAAGACTCTAATTTTGTCTTTTCTATGAAAATTAGCATTAACATTCTGCATTAATGTGCAATGCCTCCCCCCAGTACCCCATATCTGGTTAATTAAAAAAAAAAACAAAACCACACACACACAAAAAAAGCCAAACCAAAAAAAACCCCACAAAGCAAGCCACACACTAAATTAAACAACGACAAAAAACCCTTACTGGTCAGCCTGCATTTAAAGACATCTAAGTATGAGTAATCGGGCAGAGAGGAATTTTCCTGAAGGAACATAAAAGAAAATGAAAGCTCTACATACGAGACCAAATAATCTGTCTCTCACGAATGCAAATTCTGGCTGCCCTTTTACACAAACATATTAAAGGAATAAAACTGGAGGAAAAAATAAGAGAAAAACTAATACATTTGGTTTTGGAGAAAAAATATTTAAAAACAAACAAACTATCCTTCAAACAAATTTCTTCATGATAAATCCCTGCAATCATGCGGTTCTAAATTACATGGCTAAATATGACTGAAAAAGTAAGGCACAATTTCATAATCATTTAAAAAGCAATAATTATAATCATTTTCTTTGATATCCATGTGGCAGGCGACTGATACTATGGATGCACAAAGCTACTTGATTAAAGATCTGGAAAAGTTTTTCCAACTACTAGCTAAGACTCACAATACCTCTAAGAAGTAAGTAACATACCATCTTCACTGTAAAGATGAGTGCACATCAAGCAAATGCAAAAAGCAGATGAGAGCGCTGTTTGCGGACAAAGGGAGGCAGAGGCAAAAAAGCAGAGACAAGTGTCATGTTCCCAGCAAGAGACTCTAACCCCTGGAAATGTAAAGGTAATGCCACCACCTGGGGCTTCTGTTTACTTCCTCATTTTCTAAAAGATCTAGGTATGATGAGAAATGTGGAGAAACAGCAAAATTAAAAAAAAGAGTTTGAACTGAGTGCTCTTGATACCAGTGATCAGTGATCAACCCCATTGCTTCCACATGTGACATGAAGCCAAGAGACCAGGAATACACAGCCAGGAGTAAAGCCCAGTGGGGTTCAAGTAGCAATGCTCAATATTGCAGCCTGTATTTCTACTTAGTTGTAGCCCCACAACCACCTTACATGTGCATGGGAGTACATATGCCAGAGAGGTCTGCAAGTGTTTGAACTTAGTGTTTTTTCAGATCACAGCAGAGAATTTCCAGGCTGCAATGAGAGCTGTTCCCTAACATCCACCAGGAAACCTACTGAGGTTATGGTTTTTTCCTTAGATTTTTAGATGCTGGGTGAATGTTACAATTTCACAAGTTTAAAGTCTACACTCTCTCATGCTCCAAATGTCAGTTGGGCAATCAACTGTTGCAAATTTAAACTTGAAATGCTGAGGAAGTCAGGTAGTATTTCTAGAAATGTTTAAGGAGAAACACCATTCCCAAGCCCAGAAGGGTATGTGGAGATGAAGTTCAATCAATATCTCTTGATCTTCACAGCAGTTGCCGTGATGTGCTTATATTCTTCAGTAATTTCAGGGGGGAAGAGAAAAAAAAACAACCCAAAGAAGAAAATTGTAATTGCCACAGAAAAAGACCCCGGCACTCCCCATAGCCAGCTACTCCATGGCTTTAAGATGGGAAAGAAAAAATGAACCCAACAGAAGTAACACTGTTATTTTAAGAAGAGTCACATTGTTTGGATTGTTCTAACAAAGAAAACAGTGACTTCAAAGTTAGCAAAACTAGTTAAAAATAGGGGGGAAAAAAAAATCTTGTGAAAAGTTTCAACGCTTTTTTTATTTCACCAGGTCCAATATTGAACCATTTTTCAAGAACACATGTGCTTGTTTTTAAATAGAATTTTTATCCAAAGAAGTTTTCAAAATCATCACAGAAACTTTAATTTACCAGCAGAAGTAGTCCAAGAACTATAAAAAACTGAGAAAGAAGACATGGGTTTTTGAGAAACAAAAATATTTGTTAACAATTCTGAAATTTATTTAGATAAAAATTCAATGTGGTTTTAATTATAACAGCAAGGAAAAAAAAACCCGGTTGTGGATAACATTGCAAAAAGAAAGAATTTCTCATTAAAAAATGGCCCTTCTGACATCACATAATTTAGTGTAAAAACTGTGACCAGCTCGAACTGGAAATAATGTTCTCACAGCTCTCAGTCTGCACTTTGCTAACCTCTCAAAAGTACTAAGTAGTTCTTGCTATCCTTTGGCAACAAAGCCTCAGTTACCATCACTAGTGTTTTCTCGCGGGCATTTCACCACAGCGAAATTCTTCAGCCTGTCTCTCTCTAATAGCCCTGACTTACAGTATGGAAGTCTATATGAGGTGTGATCAACCCAACTCAGTAAACAAACAGCAAACCAACATGATGAACCAACTGCAGGAACCAGATATCAACAGAAAGCAGTTACAAACTCAAATCCTTTCTGAGCTGTTCAGCTGAAGCACCAGGTGTCTAACATTTCTCTCTGATGCTGAAGGAGGGCAAAGACATGGGATTTCCCTCAAGAACCTTCTCTGGGGTCCTGGTATCCCTCATCTGCTAGACTTTCTCAAAACCAAGAGGAACCAGTGTTTATCAAACCTAAGCTAGGCTTGGCTGATCATGGCCAGACAGCAGCCGTAACAGGTCCAAAGAGATTTCAGTACGACTTATTGCATATTCTCTCCAACGATCACCATTTCTCTAAAAGACACTTTTTTCTCATTCTTCTCAGGCACGTTTTGCTGATAGGCAGAAAGTCAACTTAAGGCCTGTGTCCCATGAAAGTCTCGCTCCTGCCGTCAGCATGAACACTATTATGTAAAGTTCACTATGCTAAACACTCTGGTACTCCCACACCTCTATGATTAAGTCATTACCCAAGTGTTTTGCAGCTGTGATAAAAATCTAAGAATTAAAATATTAAAAAAAAAACCAAAAACAAAATTAAAGGTGCATTATCTGATAGGCTAAGGCAATGGTGTTGCTTTCTGTTTTAAAAAGCAACGTTCAGGCAGTGATTAAAATAAGTGACAATAAAACCATCACATTCATAAAATACTAGTGTTAGCCTTGGGGATATGCTTAAGGATTGGGCTGTAACCAAGGCAACCCAATCTTCTGGAGAAAGTTTAAGTAGACAGTTTTAAAGCCATGATTCAAAGATACAGTAAATCTGACTGTAGAGCTACTTGTGACACATGAAAAGTGCCACAGCCACCTGACACGGAGCACTGATCTTGTAATAACTCATCCTCCTGTAGCCCAAATGCCATGTTGGATCAGCCACCGGGTGCCCTCCTGCCGTTGGCATAAGGGCGACACAGGAGCCGTTTCATGTGTTCTGGGTAATTTGGCAGAAATTTGACTGTGCTCACATCCTACCCAGATCAAATCTGTATGACTAGGTGATACAGAATCAGTCTGGTATTAGCAACTGTAGAACCATGGCTTATACCACACCATGCATGGCTTTAATTCTGTGCTTAAACTAACCCCATGGGCTTAAATATTTTGCTAAATTAGGGCCTGATCCTGGACCCCGTTTGGCCACACAAAACATGGGATCAGGCCCTACTTAACAACAAATGCTAGACAACGCTGAAGTGGCATAAGCAAAAACTGCAGACTTGAACAGACCTGTCTGTATAATCTTCCAATTCTTTCTGAAAGGAACAGTTTGGACATTGCCACAGATGACATGAATTTTTATCATGGCTAAGAAGCACACCTTAAGAAAAGCAAGGTCTCTTTGGCAAAAAGACTCCTTCTTTGGAACAGATAAAACAAGATATAGTACAAATATGTGATAAATATTGTGATGAAGCAATATCCCAGTGGTTCTTAATTGCAGTGCAATTGAGATAAGTCCACCAGCATTTTCTAATTAAATCCTGAAGCATCAGAGGGGAGATTTCCATACACACGCGGGTGATGAGAGCCTCTGTGATGTATATACATTTACGCAATATCTTCTGAATATATTTATAGCAATTTTAGAAGCCAAAACCACATGCATTACAGAACATAAAGAAAAGTGTTTTGGATGCTCACTCTTTCCAACAGGCAGATGGCTTTGGTGTTTTAGGGGTGAAAACAAAAGCACGATAGTACCTTTGCCCAGATGTGTCAGGTCTAGAAGTTAGCCACAGTACCTCAAATAGCAACACTGCTCAATCTTTGTCAAACATCTTCCATCCATGGAGTATTTAATGCTTGAAAAGTCTGGCTCTCACCTCCCTGCATGCTAGCCCAACTCACCACAGCACCCTAATAACACAGAGGATTCAGATCTAGATCTCCTGGCTGGCCCCTAGCTTTGAAATGGGCTGCAATCCCAAACCTACATACCAGCAAACTTTTCTGGAAAGAGAAGACAGAACTCCAAAAATCAGTACTTTGGGCCAATCTGCAATTAGTTTAATTCCCATAACGTCCCTGGGAAGTTGGAAAGAATCCCTCTTGTGCAGAGGGCAGAAGACGAGAAGCCGTATGACTTGCTCCAAGTCCAGCCTCTGGCAGGGCCATAAAAAGCCGAAAGGCTCTGGATTTTGGTCCTCCTTAGTCTAGGCCACATTCTGCAGGGAGGCACAATAGCTCATTTCCATCAATTACCCCAGTGTTATTCAGGAGAGTCTCAACAGTCACTTGATTTACACTAACAAGAATAAGGAAGATCAGAGCTACGCTTGCTGCCTGATGAACGGCTTATTCCGCACTCAAGTGCATCACGTCCCTCCCTGTGCTCGCCAACGTACAATCCTCCACAGGGATACAATGGTGTTAACGATCCCACCTCTGACCCCCACTGTTTTTGTAGGGTTAGTTCAAACTGGATTTGCTCGATAGTTGCGAGGGTTTTTTTTTTGACTGGTGGTGGTGCAGACTGCATGTAAAGAAGCGAGCTCAGAAGTACCTTACGTGCCACGGTTCAGGGAACAGGAGCCCAGATGGAACCTGGCAGGAGTCATGGTGCACAAAAATATGTTTATGTCTGAGGCAGTAAAATTCTTGAAGGCCAGGGTAGCAATCTAGTATAAAAAGGCAAACTGCTTCAGCACAGCCACTATGGTGGAGAACGATTTCTTTTGCTTAATGATGCCACCCTTCTACAAAGAAGGATTCATTCTGAGCTGTGAATTTTGGGAAACTTCCCTGACACTGCTGGAGTTTGCCAACATATAAACCATGTAAGGAACAGAGGTTTCAGACTGGTATTTCTGTATTTGAATTTACTGTATACAGCTAAAACTACTAAATTTCACAATGCTCTTCCATAAAGGTTAGTGCTAAACTAAAAGGAAATGCACCATTTGCAGGAGCTGCAGTATCTCAATTTTTCCTCTTTGTTTCCTATCAGTCTAGCTCATCTAACCTTTCTTTTCAGCATTAGTGGGTATAATTATATCAGGCTTCTGTTATGGAGAATAAAGATGAAAATACCACATTCTTATTGTTTTTCAGTGGGAGCATGAAAACAATTCTTATAACTTACTCTTGAAAAGTGCCAGTTTGTCACTTACATGGTCAATCAGCCTGCAACTGTTTTAGTTCTGCTTCTTAATTTGTTAAGTGCAAAGAAAGGTATTTTCTTTGATTACATCTGCAAATAAGATATTAATGTCAATTCAGTGATGTGAAAATTACTCCCTCACTATGTAATTTGCACCTTAGTTATTATGGGTTTCATGAACAAGAATATTATAGCTGCTCAGATTGCTGTGGATTTCTAATTTTTTAAATTTTTTTTAATTAACCAAACTAAATAAAAACCCCACCAACATGAGAAAAAAAGATTATCTGTGCCCAGCTTTTATTTACGTTGGCATACGTATTAATTCTGGGCTGAAGATGAAAATGCTGCTGGCCCAGCACTCTTCTGCAATGACATTTCACCAGAAAGAAGTTAAGTGGCTGGGATGAAAATGAAAGAGGAAAAAAATTGCTTACTTTCTGGAATGGCATAGAGAAGGGTTTAATACCTTTCTTAAGCTTTCTTAAGATAAAAACTGAACAACAGCATGTATTTAAAAGGATCCTTTTTGCTGTTGTTGAAATAAGATCCTTAATTTTTTTAATAAGAACTTCAGATCATGTGTGGTAACATCAGAGAAATGCATATCCCAAGGCCTGATTCAGTCTCTGTTACAGTTGAAGGAAACTACCCCCCCACTCTACTACACCAGAGATGGAACAAGACTCTATTGCTTAAACATCTACTCAGAAACCAACACTGCCAGTGGTCCCACTAGAATGGGGTGTGTGAGAGTGGCATAAGATTTGAGCATCGCTTTGCACTGCAGTTCTGTGTAGTAATTTTTTTTGTTTGTTTTTAACCACTGGGATTTTAAAAATGTGTTTCCAGCCCCACATCCTTAAAAGACCTTCTCAACAGACACGATTGGCTTATACCTCTGGTAAATCAAAAGCACATTGTGTGTGTGTATGTAGTGTAGTGTATAGTGTGTGCAAGCTCACATTTTTCTGTGATTGCTCATACATTGTGAATTGGAAGCATCACTACTGAATAAATTTATGCAATAGCAAAATATAATTTCATAAGAAAAAGAAAAAACTCTATTGAACTGGAAGGGACTGGAGACAAGTAAGGGCCTAAGACAAAAGATATAGATAACAAATCTGTGTCCCAAGGAGACAAGGTCACACCTACACTCTTAGGTGCAGTACAGTTGAAGTTGCATTGTGTGAGTTGTGATGAGAGGAGGACTTGTAGGGCAGTGGAGCTACTTCTGCTGGTGATCCAGATTCTATTAAAGTCAAAAGGGAAGCTCCCCATGACTTCAATGAGAACTGGTCAGGTTCTCAAAATAACCTGGGAAAAAGAACTAGCTCAGCCATCTTTCACCTTCTACCTTCAAGTACTTCTTGAGACAGGAATCAAAACACAGAAATATAGTTAGGACCATGTTCAGACCTCCTTCTACAGGCAGATAACTTAGGTGCTGTGACTATGTATCTCCATCAGCTGCAGAGACAGCAGGTGGTCTGACTCACTCGCTGCCCTCCTGAAAAGTCACGTCTAAATCAGCTGCCTGTCATGGGCAGTCTGAACACAGCCTCTCAAACTGCCCTCTTGTTCCAAGGCCTTCCAGTTTTACTTTTTTTTTTTTTCTCCAAACAGAGATTCAGACCCTAGGCTGGAAAGAAATCATGCAAAGCTTGTGCAATATCCCCCAACGGGCATCTGGGGAGGGTCACAGTTGATACTCAGAGATCAGTGCTGGCCTTGGCAGTCAGAGCCTGGATCCGAGCAGAGTTGCAGGTCTTGCAAAGGATGTGCCCATCCAGAGGGTAACAGCCCTGATTGTCCCCTTCAGACAGGAGGCCACCACAGTCCTAGAAAATAAGGAAACAGAAAGAGCAAAGTAAATGAGAAAGAAGAATGAGATTAAGCAAAGAATCTATTAGTCAAAGAAACTCTCTCCTCACTCTTCACCCTGTAACAGGATCCGGCCTGAGTCAGCATAAAGCTTGAAGCTGAGGTACGTGATGTCTTTCATGATTAAGCCATTTCCTGATAAGAAACAATGCTGCAGAGAAGATGGGTTCCCAAGCTCTCTACTGAATTTAATCCAATTGAAAATAAAAGGAGATTATTCCCTTCACATTCCTGAGAAAGGAAAGGTCTTTAGCATTGGAGAAAACATTAAACTTAAGCACTTATTTATTAATGCAAAAAACGATAAAAAAGAAGCATCACTGGGAAGGAAGTTTGGTACCAATATCTACAGGTAATCTCCTTTGGAAGAGTTACTGTCACAAACCTATAGCATCCATCCCAGGAGTGACAGCTAAGCAAACTCACTGCCTGTCTTGCCTTACCAGAATTGTTACCTGTGTTTGTATTGCAATCAGCCCAAAAGGCTGTGGCTGAAAGGAGGAGATCACTGAGACAGGCACACAGAAACCCCACTAAAAGGCCCAAAACCTGCTTCAGAGACCTCAGCCTCTAAGTATATAAGGCTAAATAGAGCTGCTAGTGAAGCTGGGAATTATCCCTCACTGTGTAATCAGGCAATCACTTGGCCCAAGACTGCTGATGGAGCTGTGGTGAGGGGATTACAACTTGCTTGGAGGCCATGCCTCTTCATCATAAATCTGTATTTGTAAATATACCTGGCAAGCACATGGTGGAGAGAGGAATATAATTTATTGGTCCTTTTGAGATAGCTGAGGCACATGGAGATCAAGGCCAAGTGAGTGTCTGTGTCCTCCACTGCATCTGCTTCTGATATTCAGGTGTGTAAAGCCTAGGTATCTCAGCAGCCAGCACAGGGACATGCTGTATGATGAATTAGACTCTAAAAAACCAGTGTAGGAATGCCTCAGTGTCTTTAAAAAAACTGGGCCTAAGTAATGGGCTGATATGTACCCTGGAAGCCAAGGTCATATCGAGAAGTGAACCGGATGCCTCAAACCTAGACCTTTAAGCCTCAGTCCATCCTTCTTTCCAGTTAAAGTTATTAAAACCTGCAACTGCGATAAGAAATACATTTGGTCTCATTTTCTTACCCTGCCATCTGGCTGATGTATTATCCAACAAGTAACACTTGCATTGAAGAATTCGTGAAGGTTCCCTAACACAGCTGTTCCCACATGTTAATTGCTTTAAGGTGATTTTTCTTCTCTGTCTTCAGATTCTTACCATCAAAATTATATGAAGTGCGTAATGAAACTGAACAGGAAAGTAGCAGAAAAAGTATTGCACAAACCAAGAATGATCATGTTTATGTGTCCATTAAAATTCTTTAACCCAGAGCCATATGTTGAGTTTCCTGTACAATCTTGCTCAAATTCTAACACGCATTAGCTTTCATTTTAAGAACATAAACATGAGCAATGTTTGTGTCCAAGCTATAATTTATGAAGTTCTCAAAATATTAAGCCCTAATTACCTGAGTCACATTCTCTTGCTCTCCTAATGAACCTGTTATAAACAAGGGACCTGATTTTCTTCTCATTTGTGCTGATATAAATGAGGAAAAATTCCTTGTATGCTGAAGTCAATGAAGTAATTTGATTGTAGAGTCAGTGTTACAATAGGCTACGCCTGTCGCATGTATAACATGAGGCGGTGATGAAATTAAGACCACCTTTGCTTTCTGTCCTTCACGTGATTAGAATACTAACCTCACATCGGTAGCACTGGACATGGAAGTCACGATCCAAGGCGACAATGCGTACAGTCTCCTCTTGTCCCGGGGCTGGCATGATGGGCTCCTTACACACTGAACATCTCGGCGCAAATTTCCTGAAGAAAGAAGAGATGGTCCCAGTCATCCTCAAACTCAGAGCAAAAGTTTTTGTTAACTGCACCAACAAGCCATAAACATGCATTTGTACACACACACATGTCAGTTTGTAGCTTTGCACAGCTGCCTCCTTGGAAAGAAGACAGGAAAGAGCACTTTAGTCTTACAATGCAATTTCAGGCTTGCAGGATATTAAAGAGCATTTTACAGACTATTAGAGAAGAGGACTTCAAGAATATCTGACAGACAGCAAAGCATATTCTGCTTACCCTAATTAACACCTAAAGTACCTACTGAATGAACCACGATCATGACACCTATGCACTGCCACAACCCTCAGACTCAACCCCCAGCCTAACTCTAAGAAAGTCCATGCAAATTCTAAGGTTAGAAAGATGACCAGGATCTGCTTCAAGAGCATCTCTTAAAAAAAACCAAAAAAACAAAAAAAAACCCAAACCAAACCCCAAAATATTAAAATTTGGCGATTGGAACAAATAGGTAGAAAGCCTTAATAGGGACAGTAAAAAGATTTGCCTTACACTACACTCATTTGTTGAGGTTCATCCCATCCATTTTAAACTTCTGAGCCACCTTTCCCGCTTACATACGCAGGAGCTCATTCTGGGCTATGCTTGCTCTCAAACAAGAAGCATCAGGGCAATTCTGACTAGCTGCGTTTTCTAGCTAAAACCAGCTCTCAGTTAACCATTAGTGGATTGCCCAGGCTTAAAAGGGAACAGGTCTGGGTGTAGAGAAACCAATGCTCTCTCTTCCACAGTCCACCTGAGTCAGAGTTGTATAGTTACAATCACTCACTGCATGAAGGGACTGGCTTGAATCAGGGTCAGCTCAGAGATCAAAAGGAGCACAGACCTTTCTTTTTTCCCTTATATTGCCCACCATATGCCCTTCTGGCTAATTCATATATGTTCCGTATAAGCTCTGGTTTTGCCCCCTGCCCCCCCCCCCCCCCCCCAGTTGTCAATGAGAAGCGGCCATCTCTGCTCCTAGGCAGATAGGGATGCTTGAGAACATTTAGCCTGTGATGAACCATTATTTGTTGTTTTGGTTCAAAACCTATGGGTACCAATTCCCTGGCTGCAAATTCTGCTCACAAAAAAAGAAACTTACACCTACAGAATCTGCTGCCATGTAACGTGAGCCAGGGTCACGGGCCATGGAGCAACAGAGGGCAATGCTTATGGCAAACATCAGAACACAAGGAGATCAAAGGCCCTTCTCTTCTGAAACGCCTAAGAAAGATTGACTCTGCCACCCAGCCTGTCATGTGAACCACCTCAGAATTAACTAGCTTAGAAAAGAAAAAAAAAATCTATCTGTACTAAGAATAAAGAAAATATTAATTTCACTGGCAGCAGATGAAAGATGTCTGTGTAGCTGCGATCTAACAAAAAAATAAATTAAACAGTGGCTATAGTGAGCGCTCTGAAAAGTAACTTAAATGGATCACGATATGACCGGAGCTGTAATCGCAGTTAATTATATGCTGCTTCATGCAGGCGCTTTCTTGTGCCATTTAGCTCAAAACGTGGTGCTTAAGAATACTTCAACTGTCCAGACCGCTGTGGGTAATTCATTATGAGCCAAATATTAACTCCCAGGACCCAGAGATGACTCCTGCTGATTTCAGGGGATACGGACATGCTACTGCGGGGCCTAAGCTCAGGGCATAGCTAAGCAACGGTGTGAGCATCAGGTACAGCTTTGTTATCAAGAGGATGTACAAGATGTAGAGCACTTGACCTCCAGACCAGGAGAATGTGTCATCCCTGATCAACTGCAGGGGTGTTGGGCTAAATGATCTTTAAAGGTCCCTTCCAACCCAAACTATTCAATGATTCTTTGAATTAAAACTGGGCTGGCTAGATGCGTGGTTGGTCAAAGATATTCTGAGTGTCATATTAGGTCTCACGCTATTCCCATCATCTTCCCCTCAGTCTTTCACTCAACAATTTTGTGTCCTTTCCTTGGATTGACAGCCTCCCACTACCCACTCTGAGAGCCCTGAAGTCCAGATCCAGTTGCTGCCAAAGGACTTCAGCATGGGACATCAGCTCTTGCTCCCGACTTTCCTCCTGAAGGCACACGAGCCCTTGGCTTGCAGAAGGAGCAGTCTCCAAATCATAAGTGGGTGCGAGGGAAACCTTTCAGGAGCCTGAGTGGTATGTAAGCCTTCTGTTGGGCCTGTGCTCAGGACCAAATTTTACCTTACACACAACTGCTGGCACAGAAAAGGAAAGCAACACAGCAGCTGCCAATTAACCCAGCCTCTCTGAGCTACAGGGAACATCCTCACGTTGGATTTTAACATGCCAGCTGATCGTGGCTGCCTCCCTTTCTGTCAAGTCAGCCTGCTTCTTTGAGCTTTCAAGCCCACACACTGATGTCACGAGGCTCTAATTAAGTCTACCCCCTTAGAAATTAAGAGATAAATGGTTAAGATGTAAACTCACATTTGTCAGTATTGATTTCCTCTTTTAATTGAGGGGTGTAATGTGTCTGTCTTTTCCATACAGGGGAAACATTTCTGCTCTGATTACATCTACCTGTCTTCCCTGGATTAGTTGTGATGATGGGGGTGGTAGCATGGCAGTGACAGAAACTACTTGCAACTATACCTTTCAACTTACTTTAAATAGCAGTTGCACTATAAATTATTACCTGGGCTGTATTTTTAGCAGTTTTAAAAAGCTAATTAGCAACCAGAAAGAAGAGGAGCTGTGAGCATCCTGTGGACACCTAGATCCCTCTAGTCAGTAAGCAAACACCTGCAGAGTGCAACAGTACAGGACTTCTCTTAATTGCTCGGTGAAAGATGGGCGGAGATGCCAATGTGGAAGTGCAGGTACAGGCAGCGAGGAGAAACATGCACATGCTGAGTGCAGGGGAAGGCAGGGGGGAACACAGAGCTTTTAAAACAGGGGAACACAAAGGTTATCCATAAATTCAGATCTAAGCAAAATTGAGATTAAGCAGCACCAGCCCCTAACCAATTAATCTTGCATGCCATGGTGTGCCTGCTTGGAGCAAAGCTCCGTCTACTGTTGAAGAGCCCTGGGAAGAAGTGGCAGTGAGGAGTGGAAGGGTTCAGATCTTTTTGGACACTCAGAATTAAAAAGGAGGATTTTTAGGGACAAAAAAGACAATAAGCAAAGCCACTGAGAGCAGCTTGGGTCATACTTATGGAAATCCTCGATGCAGTGGATGTTCCCACCAGCATCCACAGTGAAGGGGATCCCATCCAGACTGCGATGGCACATCACGCAGGTGAAGCAGTGGGGATGGTAGGCCTTCCCAGTGGCTCGGAGGATCCTTTCCATGATGGGCTTTGCACAGACGCTGCATTGCTCCAGCGTGTTCTGCAAACAAAACATACACAATAGATGAGAGCACCATCTCAGCAGGACATTTACAAAGGTCAGTTGGGTTGGAGGCTGCTGATGATCTACTTAGAAGCTTTAGGTACTTTGTTTTCACTTCTTCTAGACAAGCACAGTACAGTCAACAAAGAGTACCATAACAGCATAGAGCCTGGGTCAAGTCTTTAGCATAGTGTGAGAACACAAACCAGAGGCTTCTCTCAGCAGCTCTGATAAATGCTCAGAGGTGACGCATCAGGTGGGTCTGAGACATTGCAGCTTCTGTAGACAAGAGCACAGGAGGGAGTTATGCAGCTTGCACTCCTGGGTTTTTGCCTCCAGACTGCCCAGTCTAAATGACTTTTTATGCCTGAGCTGATTAGAGACTACCTCCACAGTGTGCAGTGCAAAGCCAAAGGTCAGACTCCTGGGGCTACACAGAGACCACCTTAAGTGCTCTGCTAATAACATCTCCCATAAAGGATCTTTATCTGCCTTCTAACAAAAATCTTGGTCTTCCTCTCCCACCACAGAGACTACTGTTAAGTCTGGGGAGAGAACAAAGCAGTGTCTGCAATGAGAGCATCACAAGGACAAGAGTTCAGGATGACAAACTGTTCAGTTATCTCTGGCCCATGATATTTGAGATAATGACTGTGAAATGCCAGCTCTAAGGGCATGATCCTTGCCACACAGGTTCTACATACTGGCCTGCTCCTGAATCGCTGGAGCCAACCCCCTGCCCCCCCCCCCCCCCTTTCAAGTGGGGTCCAGTGAATGATTAATCTCATTTCAGTCCTCACTCACTCTTGCAGTCAGTTATCAAAACACCAACAGTTTTGCTTACCCTTTCAAACCAAGCACCTTAAAGACATGTGCCGTGAATGGAGGATGCAACCCACACAGACAGATGGAAACAATAAATCTGTGGCAATGATTTGGGTCATTTCACTGAACTTTGGTAAAATGAACTCACTCACTACTCTTGCTTGATGCATCTGGAGTTATCAAATAATGTTATCAACAGATGTCTGCGTCTTGGATGAAGTAGAAAGTCTACAATTACAGTATTGATTATGATTAAAATAGAAATAAGGAGGGGGAAGAAAAGGAAAGAAGAAATCTAATAGGACAGAAATACAAAAAGCCGCTAGAAGGCAGATCATGTTGACAAACACAGGAAGGCTGAAGTTCTTCTGCTTCTTCATGCAACAAAATTCCCAGGGAAAGTAGTGCTTTGACTGACCGCATTGTTATTGCTTCTTTGAGCCAATATTCTCAGGGGCAAGATCCAGCCCTTACATGTGCAGACAAAATGTACTGTCAGGAGATGAATCACCCAGGAGCTCAGAGAGGTTACTTCTATGCTCACATGTTTGCTACCGGACATTATCTCTGGGCTGCAAATCACTGGTAAGATACAAACATAGAAATACACAAGTTCACATCAGAAGATCAAAAGGATTGTTTTTGGAAAGGTTGATATTAAAAATCCTGAATTTCAATCCATATGAGAACTGCCTCACACATTTGTTAAGAGAGCACAGCCAGACTAGCGTTGGTTTCAGACGGGATTTTGCTTTATGCCTTGTAATAATGGGCAGGAAAGAATTATTGCTGGCCTTTCTGTCTGGTTGCTGTCACCATCATCATCATTATAACAGTAGCTGGTATGCCAGAAAAAGCAAGGTCAATAATTTTCTCCTTGGAGAAATAACCTGGCAAATTTACCATTTTGCTTTGCATAAGTAGATCACATCTCAGTCTGCATCCATGCTGTTCTCTATATTGCCAAGGAAGGAATGCAGCATACCTGCAGATACTGATGGAAGATTGTGCTGCTCGTAAGGCATTTGCTATGACATCTTCTGAATATGCGCAGGTATGGAGCATTTGCCTCACCAAGTCGCTACTTGCTTCATTTCCAACAGTTCCCAACAACAGAGGCCAAAGTATGAGAGCAGGGCAAGCAAAACACAGCAATTCCTTAGGATATGCTGCCAGCCTCTAGCAATTTCTGGCTTAGGGACTTCCTGAGACAAAGCTCGGCTTCTCCATACTTAGCCTCAAGCGGATGTTTCTCTCATGAACTTTCCCAATCACTTTTTGAATTCTGATAAACATTGAGGACCCACAACATGGTTGGGAGTTTCACAACTTACCTCCACATTGGGGGCTGATCTGCTCAGCAGTTGCCCTGATCTGCTACCACAGCCTATGTGAACAGAGCAGAAACCTGCAGCTGCAACCCGCCCTGCAAAGGGATTTAACACCAAACAGCGTAGCCTGGAAATGCTCTCACTACGGATCTGATACAACTCCTACTCGCTCTTTTCAGACACACAGAGTTTAAGACAGCAAGGGATCATTAGAATCATCTTGTCTGACATCTCACATTAACGCTGACTTTGGTGGGAGTTTTGCAGTGACCAGGAGGGCAGGTAATCACACTTCAGAAAACATGTCTTCTGCTCCAAAATCTCAGCTCTGACATTCTCATAGCCAAGCAAGACAAGCATTTTAAATTAACCAACTCCTGATTAAACCTTCTCTACAACCTGAAAATCAGACCTGAGAAATTTATTCTTTTTATCCTTCCAAGTCTGTACCAGTGAGGAAAAACAAAGTCATTAGTTTCAGACTCCAGATCACTCCCTGTCTGGGAGTATATTTGCTTAAGCCTCTTTCCTTGCTAGAACCCTGGCTCAGACCCTTCTCTTCAAGGTGTTACCAGAAGATGCCAAAGGGAAAGCTTCCTTGATTCACACCCATTTGACATCAGGTTGCTGTAAGGCAGGATATGGCCCGTGGAGCTAACAGGGTTTTCTTTGATTCTCTAATCAGGTTATCCCACATGCCTAAGTGCTGCCCCAGCAGCTAAGAACGTGCACAAAGGTATTTCTGCACATTATGGGAATAGCATCCCTGTAGGATTATAAGTTTGGCTTCCTGATTTTGCTGTCTTTCACAGTTTAACTAACTCTCCTAGCACCTCCTGAAGCTTTCAGACCTTCAGAAAGCCAAACAAGATGAAGGAAAAAAAAAAAAACCCAAACCCTTAACAGCCCTGTTGTTGTTCTTTTCTCCCAAGCTGCCATTGCCAGCCCTCTCTGTAATCAACAAGTAGAACCGAGTGCATCCGATGAGCTACACAGAGGGCCAAAGCAATGTGCAGAGAAGGAAGATAAGAACCAGGAAGGAAACATCAGATCTCAGGGCTTGTGGTAAAATTAATGCCATAAGAGTATAGACTACAAATACAGCATTGGCTGAGGGGAAAGTTTACCATCCTTTTCATATATTTTTGGGTAAGAGGTAGGAAGTGTCTCCTCCTTTTTTGGAGACACCTGTGTCTCCAAATATAACTAATATTTTGGGTTTGAAAAGGATGGCGAAGGAACCATCCACTGCTGAATAGAAGGTTGGCCCAATGCTAAAGGCTAAGTCTGGGTCCACGTCTCAAGGGCAGAACTGGTTATTCATGGCAAAGAAAGAGAATCTCACCTGGAGAGTATAATGCACCTTAATATACCAGTAAGAAAAATAACAAATACACAGTAAAACACAAGCAAAGAACCAAAATGACGAGGGCATAAAGCATCAACTTGCAAGTAAAAACTAGGAGACAAACTTGTACAGCACAATCAGCAACAAAGTGGGAACAAGCATCTGACAGTTGTTTGAAGGCCTCCCCATAGCAATACTTGGCCCTTCAGAAACCACAGAAAGCCAAAAGGGAACTGCTCTGCAGATGTTGGGTTTAAACATGGGACACAAAGTGAAAATCCAAACTGCTGGAGAGACTTCTGGGGTGCAAGAGCCATTGAAGACTGGAAGTGGGAAGTGTTTGAATCCCTTCCTGAAAACTTCACATCCCTGATTAAAAGCTGGCAAACAGCTTTGGGGAACAGAGCTGCAGTGACAGCCCATGGGCTGCAGCTCATCCTGCTTCCCTAATGCCATAGATTATAGCCCCTCATAACCAAATTTTGGGTGACAGCAGTAACTCACAATATAGTTCAGCACAAGGACCCTCCCACAATGAATGCAGAAGAAAAGGCACACAGAGATTAATCATTGCTTCTTATGTATTGACAATTCACCCAGAGCTCTAATGAACATAAGTAATCTCTCCTGCACTCTGAACAGCAGAGGAGAGCTCACGCACAGGGACATGAGCACGGTATAGCTTATTTTACTGGGAGAGGATAGGGAAGTTGCTAGAACAAATTACATTGGCAACTCAGGCACAGGCACATGAACTCACTTTCTACGAGCACTGCAGAAGAAACACATTTTTTGGAGTGACTGCGCAGAAGAGATGGTATTAGCTGCGGGAATCAAAAGTGACTGTTGTGCTAAAAACAGGCACATGGTCAACTACTGTAGTTGAACTGTAACTTAGTAAAGTGCGGTAAGTGAATTGCTTTAAATCTTGTGACTCCGTCCTTCATTTCCTCAGACTGCGAGGAGAGCAGAGCAGGAGACATTTTCCCCATTGTGGGATAATTTTTAAGGCTTGAAAATGTTTCCATGCTTAAGTGAAGACAGAACACTTTAATCTCAAGAAGTCTGGTGAATTTATAAACCCCAAATTAGATCAAGGTCAATTGAAACACTGCACTTCAAATAATTTCAAATGGTTTCATTTAGGTTTTGGGTCTGCAAATATATAGTTGGATTATAAATTAAATATAAAGCAGATATTAGTGGAGGAGTTAAGTGTCAAGATGTAATTTCAACACTTTCAAAACCTTTTTTTTGGCATTATTTCTAGAACAGGAAAATCAAGACCCAATTTCCCCCCCAAAATCCCCAGCTATCCCCAACTGCTATCTCCACAGATGGGAAAATCTTGGCAAACACAACATTTAATTCACTAATGGCCAGCATAAAATTCCTTCCTCCATACTTGAGGAGAGAATTTGGACATGTGTGAGTTAATCTTTCTTAGTTTGACCAGCTGGACACATTACTAGCAGTGGGTGACACTCTCCTTCCCTTCCTGCTACTCTCAGAAGGCTAAGTCCAGCGAGGGGGGAGCCCTGGGGAAGCATCTTGGCCAATTCTCTGACATTCATGCCACTCTGCCATAGCTATGTCAGTGTGTTAGGGCAAGAGATGTGACCCCTGACAGCCCAAAATATCCTGGCTAGACTCCCCAATTCAGACACCGTGGTAAGCAGCGAGGGTGCTCTTTAGCTGGTATAGCTTGTTTTGCTGGGAGAGGGGAGGGAAAATACTGAAATAAATGACAATGGCAACCCTGCAACATTACCAGCATGATGTGGGTCTGAGCTGGGCATACAGCTACCAGCTGTATAGTGTAGACTCGGGCCCCTGAGGTTGCTGTATTCAGTGGCTTTCAAATAGTTCTTCCATTCGACTCGGTTTTTAGTGGCTTTCCCAGCACAGTAGCAATACCACAGCTGGCATGCTTCCCCTCTGCTGGAATCTGCTTTTCTTGTCAGGAAAACTGAATTCAGCTTTGTATTTTTGGACTCAGAGCTGCTGGAGGTGAATCTGGCAGAGTCCTCCCAGCACAGAGGGTGAAGCAGTCCCTTCCCCTCACCCTGTAACTGTCAGGGAAAGACTGGATGTATTTTACAGCTTGCATCAGTAGCAAAGGTGACAACGACATGCAATTGAGTCCACAAATGTGCAGTAACAAAAAGGCCATGATGAAAAGGGAAGAGGGCTTGAGAAATGCTTCACAAATGATACACAGATGTCAAAATATGCTCTACAGCGAGAGGAGGAAGTAGCTCCATTTTGCACCTTAAAATAGCTGTCTTATCAAGTGAAGGCCAAGGGATGGCTTTGCCATTTTCTGAGCATACCAAAGGCTGGAGAGGAACCTAGACAAGGCTGCTGGATCCGGCAGGCTCACCAGCTGGCCATACTACCTGGAGAAGGGTATATGTTTTTAATGGCAAACATAATTAATGTTTGGAATAGCACAGGCAGGGACAGGGTGACGACTTTGTTGCACAGTGCCAGTTTAAGACAGACTCATGTCCATTTTTAGTACCACCGAGTTGAGAGCGATGAAGGAACATCAGGGTTAAACGGTCTGCTCTGCGTTAGGCTCAATGTCCAACCACAATCACACTGACTCCTTCCAGCTAAAAATCCACAAGAAGCCTGATGTTGGAAATTACTTAACTACAGTCTGGCACTCACAGCTACTCGTCTTCTGTACATTCCTCGCTCTGACAACACTGAGATCTTTGTCACTTTAAAAGAGCGCTGCTTACGAATGTAACAAATGAAGGATTCGTTCTCTAAACTGGTGGGCTGGAAGATAAAATGCCTTACTTCTGGCACTTCAACCAAGTAACTATCAAAGCACTCCCACGCTCCGTGCCTCAGTTTGCCTGTACATAAAATGGCTGTAAAAGTTACACATTCCGGTGAGAAACTCGATGCTGTTATGTTTGATAAATACTTGAAATAGTTTGTGTGCCCAAATGGTTACTTGATGGAAACAAAGTATTTTTAACAGCAAAAACTCATTTTTTTTAAATCTGTAACAATTGCACACACCTCAAAAGTCAACAAGGTCTGATTTTGGGAGGTGCAGTACTGGGGAACAGCATCTGAGCTGTTAGAGTACTCCAATGTGGCTACAGCAATTTGCAAGAGTAAATAAAAGTATTTTAATACCCGAGAAATGCTTCTAACTTACAGTTGACTTTAAAAAAGCATGGAGAATAAAAAAGTCTATGCTGATGACTTTTATTTCAACAAAAATTATAGTCACATGCAATACTACAGTAAGCTCAGCAATTGAAAGCATCCTCAGCAATTACTATCTAAAAGGACATTGTTAGATATCTTATAATCACAGCTCCCGTTTCTTCAGTAATTTTCATTCTAGTGAAGCTGCATTTCCAAACCTTCTCACACCTTGTCTACTGCCAGAAAAGAGAAGCTGCACATTCCCTACAAAATTGAAACAGTGCATTGTGCACGCTGGTGAGCACAGCTCTTGCTTGCTGTTAGGACTGCTGAGCACACCACGCACCAGGTACAAACCCCAGTATAACCGTGTGGTCAGTCACACTACACCAGGACTGCATCTGGTCCAGAAAACATCCAACCATTAAGCTGGGGCAGGCTCTTGGAGAGCTGGAAGGATGAGCATCTGTAAAGCACAGCAGCACCAGTGGAGCACAGGGGACAAGCCTGCATTGGCAGGGAGGGATGATCTGATAAGACAGTTTCCATCTCCGATTTCTTCAATCCAAGGAGATCCTGAGCTCGCGAACAGACCTTCAGCCCTTGTTCCAAACTGTTGCGTAATACAATGCCTGGCGCAAGATGCTGATTTTCAAAGATTTCTAATTTGAAGGAAATCCCTCAAAATCCCTCCCAAAAATACCAGAGGTAAACAGTTTGTTCAAGGATTGTGCAGCTCAGGCGAACTGGCACAGAGCTACCGCTGAAATCCCTGGACCCCGTCGCACAACGGCAGCCATGCCTCGCAAGATTACTATTACTTTGTACCACTGGGGTCACTACCTAGAGATAAATCATCTGCCAGCTTTGCCAGTTACAGAAAGATAGGTTTGAGGATTTGTTAGGACTCTTTTTCCACTGAAGTAAACCTTGGTAATTTTAAAAACTATGATATTCTATTAGCTTTGCTCCTAAGGGACAGGGGGAATACATTGCAGGTTTTGATAGACTGCGTTTTTACCCATTATTAACACCTGCAGGTCAAGTAAGAGCACCTACAAACTGTAATCATAACTCGGGGCTCTGTGGTACAAAGGTCTCTGGGGGATAAAGCAAAGCTGTTCCCTGTGCCCAAGCGCTTCCCATCTTTGCACTATGGATGCCGTACCACTTGCCTTACACGTTCTCACCATCAAATCCATCTATTCCCTCAACACATGATGTGCCTGACCTTGTATGCCACCCTGGGAGTTTTGCCTAAATAAGGACCGAAGGATCTGTCCTGCTGCGATTACTTTCTGCACGGGCAGCAGAATTACATGCAGCTGGGAGATGTGGCAGTGAGCAGATACACTCTGCTCCTTGTTTAGATACAACTGTGGACAACACAGAGATTTCAAGCTTAATTAGCAACGCTGAGGAAGTTGTTAGAGAGGCATTTCAAACCGCTTGCAGTTTAAACTGATTAGAACTTTGTGAAAACAAAACAAGATCATGTAGCAAATTGTTACGCTAGAATTCAAGTCAAACTGAACCGCATCAAAGGAAATACAAAGAAGTGACTATCGGCAAGACGTGGGCTTTTTTTCTTTTGGTAGAGAATTTAATTTCATAGCCTTTAATAAACCTGATGCTCCAATCCAAGCTTGCCACTCTGGCAAAGAGCTTAACCAAAATAACACTGAAACTCATAGCTGGCAGACCAAAGAGACTATAAATTGGTCAAATCTGGGCAGAATACAAAAAAAAATAATTCCAAAATTCCATTCAATCTTCCTGTTTTAGAATTTTGATGTAACTGACCATTGACATGGAAATGTTATCTTGACCTTAACTGCTAAAACTGACTTGCAGAGGAAAAAATGACTGACTCTGTGACATTTCAGTGGTTATTTATAGTTCCCCTCACCCTTCTCTTTCTTGGTATTTTTGCATTAGAAATGAATTCTCGCCTGCCATGCTTCTCCTGAAGGACTGACGGAGCAGTGCAAGAATTTGTGACAAAAATCCATCAAGAAAATGGAATCTTGTTGATTAACATGGAAATCAAATTTTAATTGGAAACTCTGTCAATAAACTAGCATCGAGCAAAGATCAGCTTCTTTTGATTACAGATTCAACACCACTAGCCTTTTAACTACAACCCATTTAAAGCTGGTATTTTATGCATCCTAGACATTTCCTAGATAAACCAAGGGAAAAGACAGAGGTACTACCTGAGAGTCTGGGTACTTCTAAAATTTGTACCAAAAAAGGCAGAATCCTTTCCCTTCACTCCAAGAATAAAAGCCCCAACAACTCATCTCTCTAAGCCACAAGGAAAGGCACACAACCCATTTTCCCCTGATTATTTCAGGTCACAGATAAAGGCATCTCTAAGTTGCTTCTAATAGCTACCAAAGATAAAATATTTCAGCTGAGTATTAGTTTAACAGCTCCCCCTCACCATCTAAATTGCTCAAGCAAAGAGAATGCAAAGCTTCTCCTGAATCTCTCATAGAAGTCACAAGAGAAAGTCAAGTTTTCTAGTGGCAGAGCACTGGAAATTAAAGATGTCCAGCTTCTGTCCTTGGGGTCACCAGTGACTCTAAGACTTTCATTAATTCTTTTCCACCTCTGCGCTTCACATTATCTGTGGAGTGGGTTTAGGAAGCTATTGGGAGGCCTGTGATGTTCCGACAGAAGTCACATCTATTATGAACACCAAAGTTGGCACCTAAAACTACCAAGAAATAAACTCCCCAAACCGACCCAAACAAAAAAAAAAAGCAAGAAGGTAATGAGATTTTGCACAGAATTTCACAGAGCTTTGACTGAAACACCTTTTGAGTGCAAGATAATTTTTCAGTGTATACGTGCAAGTTGTGAAATACAGGTCATGGCAACAGTTCAGCATAAAAATAGCTGCTTTTAATAGATAATATAATCCAGTATAAAGCTTGGAAAAAACCCCCAAACTCACAGCACTTGGATGCTGCTGCTACCTAAACTGACAGTGAGAATATGATTCTCCCAAATCCCTGATGCGTTTCTTAAAGAGTTGCCAAACGCATTTAAGTCCCTGATGTGAGGAGAACATGTTGGAGCCTTTAAGGCAACGGGAGACTTATCTGTGTCTGGAATACAAGGGCTGAA
The DNA here is from genome assembly GCF_028858705.1 of Grus americana. Classification (NCBI taxonomy): domain Eukaryota; kingdom Metazoa; phylum Chordata; class Aves; order Gruiformes; family Gruidae; genus Grus; species Grus americana. The sequence goes on from NC_072860.1 coordinate 16,650,781, forward strand.
AAATGCGTATTTTAAAGACTTTGGAAGAACACTGGCCACTGTCAAGAATAACAGAAAGCAAAATTTAGTGAGTCAATCTAAGGTAAGAACTATGTATCTACACTCTTTCCCCTCTATACCAAGACCAGGAATGTTCCTTCTTTTTTTTCTTGGGAGGGAGGGGAAGGGGTGGTGGTGAGGTGGTTCCAGGATTTCTTCAGATACTTGAAGTGAGTTATCCCCTGGAGCAACACCTATTCTTCTATCTAGAGTCAGACTCTAATTGGAAATAAATGCAGGCTGCTGAGTAAGTCCAGGGCCAAATATATGACCTAGCAAGTACTAGGATTATTTTTAGATGTAATGACATCCCTATTCTTTTCATTTAGATGACCTGGATGCTTGCTTCAGGTTCCTAGTCTGGAGAAGCAAGTTTGAGCCACCTGCTGAGGTAAAAGTGACAAAGAAGGAAGGGATACAGAAAGGAAAAATGGAGACAGCTATGTAAGAATAATCCAGACAAGGTGTGGCACAGGTAAGAGAACTTCCCAAAGAAGTCAAGAGATGAAAAAAAGTGAAAATCCATCTGCTTTATCTGGAGATTGGTGTTCCACCCTGAGAACCCATCCATCGCCTTCTTTCCTCCACTATGAGATGGTCTCATCCACAGAAAGATACAGAGAGAGAGAGATTTACATCAGCCCCTCTGCACTTCCAGCCCACCCCCAAAGGCACCTCTGCTAGAACTCAGCTCAACATATAGTTGGGGAAAAAAGGATGATACATTATGCCTTCTAACCTTACAAACTGATACCCACAGCATAGATCAGATCCTTCCTGGAACCATATGCGAAAAGTAAACCAGAAGCTTTGGGCTACTCTTGTGTTCAAGACACTGTGGGGGGACTGTTGGGCAGAAGATTCCTTGCAACACAATTGCCTACCTAGTTGATTTAACCTCTTGGCACTATTCTTTTGCTCTCAAACTAAAAAAAAAATAAAAATCAAGGCTCCTTGTGAAAAAGAAGTTTTCTTATTTTGGACAGACAACATGGAGACTTGGATACAGAGAGGTTGGATGGCAAAACCATTGGAATGCAAATAAAAATGTCTTGGGCTCAGAGTTGCCATCAAGAGCAGATAGGCACGTCTGAGTAGTTGGCAATTCTCTGGTGTCGGCAGGGTTAGTCAAGGATGTTTAGAGTAGGAAACCTTTACTCTAAAGTCATTTCTTTCCCTTTCTTCACCACAAAAAATTTTGGATTAATTTGGAATATGAAGGACACTAGTCTGAGCTGTCGGGAAGGTTTATGTCAGAGCAGACCAGACCAAAAATCAAGCCGACAGCTGGCATTTCTTTACCAGGTCTTTTACATCACTTGAGGAGGCTGCCCTGGATGTTATTTAAAGTTGAAAAGCACAGCCACTGAACACTGTGCTAGTCAACTAACTGTCAGTCCCTAATATATACTAACCAGATTACTCCCGAGTTTGTAAAAGCAACACCGAAGGCTTTCAGCCAAATATTACATTTTAAAAAAGAAACAACAGTTGAGAGAAAAAAACCCAGCAAAATTCAAATGTGAATGGAGCTTTTGAAAAGGAGAGATTCACTTGTGTACAGACAGCAGTAACACAAACTCCTCAGTCCTGTGACAGTGCTTGAGAATCAACAAGCAAAGCAGAACAGCAACGGAAGGATAAACCAACTTGTCCAACCTCACTGTTTGCCTAGTGACACAGTTACATAAGAAATGTCCATTTATATAAACACACTGAATGTATAATAGATATTATATAACATGTCTAACATGCCCATTCTCCAGTTGATAGTGTCCTCTTAGTGTATAGACTCTTGGGCTGAAGTCACAGTGGTTATGGAATATAGGGGGAAAAATAACATTATTTCAGGATCGCTCTGTTCTGTAACTGTTCTACTCTGTTATGGGGATCTTCTTTCCATAACAGTGGAAAAGACCACGCTCTGGTGCTTCACACACTATTTTAAAAGGTCTGACATCACCTGCACCAATGGTTGTGTCTCATTAATGTAACTGCTGAATTGCTCATCTCCCTCCTAATACAAGTTACTTCCAACTTTCCTTTCTGAAGACCAGAAACTGCTGTGTCCCCAGCAAGACCATCCAAACACTTCAAGGAATCTGACCTTCACCTTTTGCCAAGCAGCTCACGCAAAGTAAAACCGGTATGGCCCACATGTTCCCATAGCTACTGATTTAATGGACCTACTAGGAACAACAGAAGGAAGGGCCATTCTTCATCAGGCTCTATGGACCAGATCCAGGTGCAAAGGGACAAGACAGTCTGGTAATAAAATGTAGCTCATGTACTTGATGGATCCATCTAACACAGGCAATATGGACAAGTGCTGGCGGTCTCCTAATGAAAGGGACATTTTGTTGCTGGCACCATATTGTGCCAAGCGGTCCCTCCCCACACGCACTGCCACACCAGCTTCCAGAGAGAGGAGGGAGAAGGACAGAGGGACAGGGAGTGGCAGTGAAGGGTGGGGAGCAAGGAAGTGATCTAGGACTTTGAGTCATCCTCTTTTTCCGGGTTTGCCGCTGGGGCAACACAGCCCAACTCTGCCCTACCTGTAAGTTTTCCTATGGAAAAGTTAACGTTGGCTCCTTCGCATGCAGTGCGAGTCCAGCAAGCATCCTCCTGCCAGTTCTGCAAGGGCAGCTAAGGAGTGTTGCTGGAAATCTGGCCCCAGAGAGGAACAGCAATGGAAAGCAGCCATTTCAGAAGCACATTATTAAGTCATCAGACCAGTAGCTACAGGATCCCCACGGAAAAGTTGATCCAGGCACTTTGTATAATTACTTGAGCCCTCCCAGAGTCATTTATTCCCCTTTGTGGTTGGCAAAGAAAGTCAATATCTTCTGGAGCTGCAAAGTCATAGGGCTTTTTAAGAAGCCAGGTCTGTAGGTGAAGACATTTCTCTTTGCAAAATCTGTGCTTGAATACGCTGCTCAGCAGCGATCCAGTTTTTTTGCAAAGCTAATGCAGCAAGTTCAAATGAGCATGGCACGCAGGCAAGTTTAAGCTTTCCATTTGCTTTACCTACATATGTTTTAACACTCACATTTTTAGATGAAGAGGCATATAAATAGCTAAATTGTGCGTATTGCCTACAGTACTGCTGGACTCCACCTGTGGGAAGGAACTGGAGTTTAAATTTTATTAAAGTTGCACATGTTTCCAGGAGGTTGCTAATTATCCTGCGTGTTTTATACAGTATTTCTGGCTCCAGGGTCTTTCTGTACTTTTCTGAAAGAAACCCAACACAAAAATATTTGAGCTGAGATCTGGAATGCGTGACTGAAAACCAGGCACTCACTCCAGGGTTCATCTGACCCCATATATCCTTGTTCTTACCAGGCTTTGGAAAGTTCTTCGTGATCTGCTGGTGAGAAAATACTGCCTGGATACTGGAGACCTGTCTTTCCAATTTAATTCTCCTGCTTCCACGCACTTTAAACTTGCCTGTTTGCCTGGCATTCTTAGGACTACAGCTGGGTGTAGAGCTGATCTTTTCAGGGCCTGATGTGTGAATTAATTCACTTTGGGTACAACCCTCCTTTTAAGTACCACTCACTCACAGTCCACACTGCAAAGTGTCCTCAGGGATGGGGTGTTCTATATTTTAGGGTGGTTAATTCAAACCTCCTTTTCTTAAAGACGCTCCATGCCTGCAGCTTGAGTTGGGTTATGTTCAGCATCTTGGAAAAACAAAAACAAAGCAGCCTATAGTCTCTCACGGAGAAGACAAACCACAAGATGGCTAGAAAGAAGGCCAATTTTTGAAAACACCAGCTTTCACCTCTTCTGACCTAAATGGCTGACCACCTCTAAGTGCTTTTCTTCTGCTCCTTGAACAAAGGCAGACAAATCTCCAGCAGCCACAAATCATCATTCTTCAGTGGTATCGGCTGGAGTTACTGACATCTGGACCTGCCATGGCAGCAGTCTAACAGGAGGAACATGTTAACTAGTGCCATGTATGGGACGCAGGGACCTTGCCAGCATACCATGTGCATGCTTCCCATCTTCCCACCATGCCTGGGCTCCCTGCTCTCTTTTGAGAACGTGACAAAAAGAAAACAAAACAAGGCACTACCCTTTCTACCCTAAAACCACAGTTTGTGAGGTCCTTGGCGCTATCACAGCATTGTTTCGGTGCAGAATCACTGGCAACTGATCCACTTACAATATTTAGTGCTTTACAGGTTTGACTAAATGAGGACTTCCATGACAGTGTCCAGGCCCAGTCTGAAGACATCAAGAGATGAAAACTTATCGCTTACCAGCCTTTTGTTCCAACAGTAACCAGTCATACTGTTAAAGTATTTGTCTCATTTCTACTGTGAGTGTGTTTGGCTACTGCTTCCGCCATTGTTCTGCCTTTCGCCACTATAAAAGTTTCTGCATTAGCCAGTGCTTTGCCTTATACATTATATCACACCTCCTCTGCAAAATTAAACTGATCTCACTTTAAAGTATTTTTTTCTCCAACATTTGGCTCTTTTCTCCACCTTCTTCAGTCTTTCAGTGTCCTTCTAAGAGATGGACAGACACCTAGACAGGGGATTCCACTCCTCTCACCAACACTGAACTTGATATCAAACAACTCTGCAACTTAGTCTTCTTGTGAAGGCTGGTATCAGCCCTTTTTGCCACAACGCTGGAAGTCATCTTTAGCTGGCTGTACCCCTCCATTGCACTGCTGACATCTTACTAATCCACTAGTTTTATCAGCAGTTATTGTTTTTTCTTTGTTGCTAATAATGGATTACAGATAAGCATCAAGTACTATCAGACATAACAGCTCTGCTGTACCATGCTAGAAACCTATTTCAGCCATGCTTTTTCACAAGGTTTCTCTTGCAGGGACAGTCACACACTGGTTCCAAAGACATGATTTGGGGACAGATGGTTTATCCCAGGCTGCCTGGTTACCAAAGGGAGTCTTAAGGAGAAGCCGTTAATGAGCTGTGTGATTTAATGGCATTTCGGGGTTTGTATAATGCATGGTAGTTACTCCACATGTCTATTTGAAATAAAAACTTCAGTGTACAAAAGATTTTGCAGAAAGATTTAAGAATTGCTTCAACAGGAGGAAAAAGTTTTTCACCTTACTACAGGCAAAAAAAAATTGCTAATCACTGACAAGCCCGTGGAAAGCAACGAGCTGACCGGTTACTATTGTGTAGGTGATAGTTCCATTTAGGTATGTCTGAGTGACAACATTTTCAAAGCTATTGGTCAAGCCTACTTCTGCAAGAACAACTCAAGATCACTAGGCATGGAGAGAGCTTGGAGACTGACTATCCCCCCAAAAGACAAAACTGAAGTATAAAAGAAGGTGCATTCCCAATGCCAGACCTTTCACAAACAGAACCAGGACAAAGAGATGCAAAAGATCCCTGTAGAAGAAACTGGGAAGCATCTGCTGCAGCTGAAACAGAGCGAGGGGAACCTCTGAAACTAATCTAAGTATAAGGTAGTTTTATGCATCTGTAACTCCATTTCTGTAAGCTGCAACTTTATAAATATTTTTAATTATTCAGTGCCTTTTGGATATTACACTTATTTGCTGTAACCTTAATTCAGTTTGAATTAATGGTGATATTACATTAAGGTACTTAGTGAGTACTAGAAGCCTCTAGCGATGCCCTCTGTCAATAATACACTGCTTGCAGAGAAGAGAATGTGATTTCCGCATGCTGTTCTGGCTAGCCTAGGAGATGGTAAGGTGTAGAAGAGAAATCCAGCTAGGAGAAGCTCCCAGCACCCCAGGAACATGGCCATCCAGTCAGCTAAGCTCTCTGAAGTCGCTCCATGCAAGTCTCAATGGACAAACGATTAACATCAACCCACTTCTCAGGGAGGTAAAACTGAGGCACAGGGAAGCAACTCAAGCTGAGCAAAAGACAGACATAAGGCAGCAAAAGAATTCAGGGTAGGAGCAAGAGCTGGGTGATACAGACCCACGACTGTTTGCATAGCTTAGCCCCAGCTACTTTAAGTTAACCAGATTTCTCATGTCTTTCCTCCTGTTTTAGGGCACTGCCAGCAGTTTTGGCACGCTTGAGGCCAGCACACAGACCTGCTCGATTATGGATCTAGGAGCTAAGGGAAACACTGAGGGGAAGGACTGGTAGGCACCTGAATGGACATAATGATGCTCTGGGCAGGCAGAGGAAAAAGCCATTTCCCAGCTGGCTCCCAAAGCCCAGACAATACAGAATACAAGAGGTAACCCAAGCACCAGGAAGACATCTTGAGGGAATATGGACAGAAAACCTCAGGGTTGAATGCAGCTCTAGCATCTTGGCCACGCCACCCCAAATAGCTGGTGTCACAGAAGGGCATAAGGTTGCTCACCTCCCCATATATACCCCATAGAGAGTAAAAGCAGCACCATAGGGCCACTTTCCCATGCTGGGACCTCCTCCCCATGAAGCACTCCAGGAGTTCCTTTGTTCGGCAGACTTGTGAAGGGCCGGTTACATTTTCCTCTCCTGTTTCTACAGGCGCTACCCTTTGGCACATAAGCTGATGTATCAGCTGCACATGCATCTGAGCTTTATAAACCCCGTGTAGGAACACGCTAGCTTGGACATGCAAGATGAACTCAACATACAATGGAAGAAGAGTGACATTAAGTAATTTTACAAATCTTTGGCAAGGATTTCAGAGTAGGGTAGTCTCTACCCTCTCTTTTCATATGCCAGGATATTTTCCAAAATGTCTTGTGCTTTGGATCCCACTCACTTCTTAAAAATAAATATTTTTTCACCAAAACCTGATAGCAAAGAAGCCTGTCTACAGAAATGGGCAGCTGCACCTTGCAGATATGCACAGCTGAAGATCTTTTATGTAAGACTCCCCCTGACCGTGTGGAGAGCTGTTAAGATGTCAGATCATGGTTTGTTGCTCTCAGGGAAGCTGCTGCAGCACTCAGTCAGAACAAGTTTACATCTTGGAGGAATTAATTTGTCTGAATAATGTCATCCTGGTTAAACAAAATGTTAGGGAAAATATTGCAGCGTTCTGGTGCACCTCCCTGAACTGATGCCTATATATGGGGATTAGCCAGCGTGAAAGGGATCCTGCTGAGTCAAACTGGATTATAGCAGTATTATTTTATAGAGACAGAAGAGAAGGGGAGGGAGGGAGGAGCCAGGGAAACCTTGCACAAATATCAGCTATTTGACATGTTAAAGCAAACAGCACAGATGTGAATATGCTGCCCGCTTACATGAGTGCATCAGAGCCAGGTCAGCTGACAGCAGCGACCAAAAGTAAGTTTTTACCCCTTTTAGCCCTGCAGACAACCCAGGTCCTATAAAGCGAGGTGGACTCCAGTCCCTTCCCAAGGCTTCTGGAGACACGTTGGCTGTGTTTCCACCAGGCATCAGTGCCATGGCAGCACCCTGGTGGTGGGGATGTTCCTCAGATGGGGAGGATGTCCCCAAGAGCCTCACTAGGCCTGCCCAATTGCCTAAACAGCACGTAAGGGAGCAAACGAGCTTGCAGACTCAGCTCTCTGAGCCCTTGGGGAGCTGGTGCAGATGGCAGGAAGGGAAAACATGCAGGCTTTCAATAAAGTCCCTGAGGTGCCTCCATTTTTCATCACCAGGCATTCACACAACCATTTATGTGCTGATCGTTCCATGCTGGCTGGAGACTTGGGGTTGGTGGCAAGTCACAAATGGGACATGCCCTTGCACATCTTGCCTGCAGAGCTGGATCTGCAGTGTGTTCTCAGAGCATGCCTGGAGGGCTGATGTCCTCTCTCTCCAGCAAAAACCTTGACCTTACAGTGAGAGCATCAATTCCTCTCCCTGTCTCTCTAGCCCAGCAAATATTTACCTGTGCAAAGCAGAAATGCTTGCCCAGAAGAGATGCCTACAGCAACCATCTGCACCCTGCAACGCAAGGGGGAAGATTGGGGGCTGCCTTCCAACTTTCACTTCAAAATTAGCCTTAAATATCCTACAGCTCAGGTTAGTGCTCCAAACAGTGGGACTGCACGAAGGGCCAGAGGATGGATGGATGGATGGATGAAGACGCCCCCCCCTACTCTGATTACGCCATTAAAAGACAGACCCTGCTTAAGCACAGAACAACAGCAAAACTCAGGCAGGGGAGGAGATGGTACTTTTCAGGCCAGAAAGAGATGCCAAAGAAAGAAGCAAGGCTTGTGCCTCTCTTTGTAGTGCTTCTATTCAGCAAAGCTGGCCTTGGTGGATCAAAATCACCACGCCTGCTCCTCCTGGGAAGTGTCAGAGCCTAACTGAGTGTGGTGGATTATGCTAAAAGTTGTACTTTGCAACACTGAGCTGAAGACCACTGTGGTAGCAGTGGAAAAACACTCCTCCATCCTCCACTGCCCAATGCCAGAATATCAAATGCAATGTTAGACTAGCCAGAGCTTACAAACACATGGTTCAAAGGGAAAAATTCAAATAGATTTGAGTCATGGGAGTACATAAAAAAGTTTTCAAAAAACAAATACAACATATCAGTCATGTTGTAACTTAGAAAGCCAAAATTTCCTCCCAAAGCCAGCAGTGAAACAATTTCCAAAATTCCAGGGTGCATCTCTGTCTGGAGCTTATATAGACATTTTTTTAATCCAAGTTTCAAGCCCAGTAAAATCCACTTCTGACAGTAAGAACCCCTCCTTGGCCGGCCAGCCAAAGAAATCGCACCACTCCTCCTCAAACCACCTTTTCCCACAGGTAGCATTGTAGACTATAGCGCTGCACCCCTCCAGCACTGCTGTGCCTATTGCACATCTCCCACAGAGCAAGACCCTTTTCCATCCCCTTTTTGCAGTCGGCAGTATTAGCTCTGTGCTTTTCTAAGTGGGGAGCTGGAGCAAGCTGGGATCCTGCGGTGGGAAGACAGGCGCAGTCCCAACAAGCATTCCCATCCCTTCTCTGGCCCTGCACATCCCAGGATATTTTCTGCATGCTGGCCTCAGTTGGAGCTGCAACAAGACCTCTCCCCTGAGCAGCCTCTCTGCTCATGTCTCCCCTACATCTCAAAGAAATGGCAGTTTTGGGGTGTTTTTTCCCTCCAGTTGAGAAGGTTTCAGAACACACAGGTCACTCATCTCCAGGGCTCGTTTCCTAACCACATACATCTCAAAACCATCTGGGTGCACCACACCTCCACTTTCTTTTCCTGGCTCTGTCAAAGAAAATGGCCAGAACTGCCTTTTCTGGTGGAGCCAGCCCTGAACGAGGGTGAATTAGAGCATGACTAAACAGCCAGGCCACTTGGGAGCTATAGGTGGAAGAAAACCTACTTTCTAGGTACTCAGATGAGGCTTGCCTTAGATACACCAAGCAAAGGTGACACAGACACTGGGGTGATTGCAAGAGAGTTGTAGGTAGGGCATGTTAATATATTCTTCCCTGAGAGGTACCAGCAAGTCTCCACCACCACTCCCAAGAGACATGCACGTCAGACCAAGCACGTGGCTAGATGAAGTTATCTGGGATGAATCCCACCACAGGCATCAGATCCATTTAGCAGAAACCCAGTTGTCTCCAAATCAGACAAAAAATGTGCTCCCTTAAAGAAATAAAAGTAAAAAAAACCACCCCCCCACAGTTCCCTGTGTGTAAACATCAACAAAAACTAAGTTGTTTAATACATTTTGCAAAAGTAAAACCAGAATAAATGCTTTGCCTCCAACACATAAGGAACATATTATTACCACATTGTCTTCAGTGATTATTCAAGTAATGCATTTAAATGTTCAGGGAGAAGAATGTTTGCTAAAATACTGTTATGTAACATGGGGAAAATGACTAATTCTGCCCTTGATCTTTTCGTATTTTGCTCCAAGTAAGAGTCACTAGATCTTATTCTCTGGTCGAAGCAACAGCACAGCCGAATTCTGACCCGATTCTCCCAGTGGCGTTTACAGTGGGCCGATCCTATCCCCTGCAGCTGAGTTACTCCAGACATACTGAGCATAACTGGCTTCTGAATCAGTCCTTCAGGGCTGCACATTTCCAAAGACAGGTGGAATAAACAGCACACATTTCTCCATGCTGCCTGCTGACAGAGGTCAGAGATCATTTACTTCCAGTTCCTCATGACTTGCGCGGAGTCTGGAGCCTTATGCATACGCCAAGCAGGGCCAACTCCATTGAGCAGCCATAAGCATACTTTAGTAACTGCTGATTCACAGAGTGGGTTTGCTACATAAATTCCTCCCTTCTCATAGCAGATGCAGAAGTTACTGAAGATATGTCCTGTGGGTATCCTTATTTCCAGTTCATTTGCATCAAGAGTATACATAAAAGACAAACAGACCTGTCTGATCTACTAGACATCTACTAGAACCTGCCATTTTCCTATCCTAGTGTAAAAAGAAATATCCATACACACCCTCCCCCCCAAAAAAAACCCCCAACCAAACAAAAAACCAAAAACAACAACAAAAAAAATGGGGTTTATAAACTTTCAGTAGTGATTAAGCTGTGACCCAATCCAACCTGTATTGGAGTGAAACCTGTGCCGCATATACAGAACGAAGGTGACAATGACCCTGGGTGGTATTCTCAGAAGGGCCGTAGCTAGGGCTGGTAAAAAAATAGCTTGTTCCTGACTTCCCCTCCCAAATGGAAATTTCCATGGGAAATATCTCATCCTGACACACTTTTGAGAAGCAGCTTTTCACTAGTGGGGAGAATAAAAGAGAAATCTGTTCTTGGGGGTTTCTTTCAAAGCTTTTAGATTCCATCCTTCAAAATATGAGATTAACATTTTTCCTTTTGGGGGATAAGTGAGGTGAAAACAGCAATTCCCAACCATCTTCAGCTGAAATCCATTTCTTGTGCAACTGACTGCATGTTCCTACATCACTGGAAAGGCAGTGATGGGTTTTAGCTCTCACAGGGCCATGTTGCCCCATGAGGTGACCACATCTCAGGTATCTGCAGTCTTCATCAGGCTGGGATTGTGTTTTTATCCTTCCTATGACCTCCAAGTAGGAGTATAATACTATGCAAGATGAGATGGACTGGACAAGTCTAAGTCTTGTTTAGCTTAGACATGAGAGGGAGGAGAGCTATTGAAATTAAGTGCTTGGTATTTATCCAGATATACCACAGCTCCTCGGAGCTGACCCTGTAACATTCTCCCTCTTTTCCTAAGAGCTTCCTCAGATTGCAGTTCAAAGGCACTCAGGAAGCTCAGTCACTGTATTAACCTGTACCAGTGAGATTTACCCAGTCTGCCACAGAGGCCCTAACCATCACCCACTGAACACCTGCTACAGCACTTCTGTTATTTTTAATTAACAACAGCCAAAGTAAAGTTACTAACTCTGTCCTCAGTGAGTCTGACTTGAATCTGTGGCTCCTCAGCAACAGCTAGCTCTGCTGTAAGCAGAGGAAGATGCGTCAACCTGCTAAGGGATAGGGATAGTGAGGCAGAAAGCCCTGAACCATACCAGAAAGTTTCAGAAGGCAAACAAGGCTTCTTCTCCAGCTAGAGCATCAGGGCTTATTTTGCAATTAGGAAAGAGAAGATAAAGGGACAAGTGAATTTCCTGCTGTGATGGGGCATTTGCAATAGAGTCCCTATAACTACATCTTGTTTCTAGCGGTACCAATCTACACAGTGCTGGGTTATTATGTAGTGTCTTGGACTGCTTGGCAGTAATAAGCATTCACCGAAAATGGACTGCTATTAGCCACCGGCAAAAGCTGATTATAATAGTGCCAGCACTGGAATATGTTTTCCACCCATTTACAAAAGGAGTAAAATAACAGGAGGAAAAAAAATAATCACATTTGCCAGTGTTTGGAGCCTAGTGTGCTCTACATACAATTATTGAGAGAATGACAGGAAATTGACCCATTTACTCAGAAAAGTTCCTATCGTGTTCTGCACTATTTCATTTCATGCCCATTTGAGAACAAGTCATTTCTCTTCAGGGCAGAAGATAAATTGTCAGCTCGTACACACATCTCTTTTCATTGCCAGGCACAAGAATGTCACAAAAACATTTCCCTGCTATCTGCTTAATTTTCTTCTTCTTCTTCATCTTCTCTAATAAATGGTGCTAACTATAAAAGTCAACGGACTGTAAATAAACTCAATTCTATTCCTACCTTACCTTATGATTGATTTTTGGACATAATGTATTCCACCCACAAGATCTCTTGTCTGATTCAACCTCTCTTCTCAGTACAGGAGAAAAATCAGATAACAACTTCAGTGGAATAGCTTTATGTAAAAAACAGAAACATTCGGCAACTACGGTTTTCTTAGTGGCACATTGTAATACATGCTACACCGCATTACAGCCCAGCGGACAGGCTTCATGTCAGTACCAAGAACGTGCGTCCTGCAGTGGCAGTCTTGTGCGCAGGGCCCTCGCTGTGCTTTTAGGCAGAAGTGCTGCCAGCACTGCCACTAGAGAAAAAGCAGCATGAAGTTGTGCTTACGCTACGGTAGGTACACGTGGTACAGGGTGTGGGGAAGCCTAGCCATCTTCCCAGCTCTGCCCTTGGACTTCACCTTGTCATTCGACCCAACCACTTTTCTCACTCTGAACGTGCTTGACAGAGGGCGAGAGCAGCAATTGGATCACCACAATAGACAGAAAATTCACACAAAAAGGATGCCAGAGACCTGAAGACAGCAAGGTCCAGTGGGACAGGCAGCACGTACAGGTAAGAAGAAAAAAGGGCATCATGGAAATATCTCTATCTACATCTACATTCTGAGCTCAGGTTTCTGAAGAACTGAGCTTGCCATCCCTGCTGCTTTCAAGTGACGATGCTCAGTCCTGGTTAATATCAAGGACATCAATGAACACAGAATTAAATGGCATCCCCGACGGAAGTGCCAGCAGTCCAGGCCTGCAAGCAGAACGCAGGTGTCTCCCGTGCTGTACGGCAGGAGAACTGCTAATGTAAGGATGAGCCTCGGGCACAGAAGAGCCAGCATGGCAGTAATTTCGTACTCCCCAGCTCCAGCCATATCCTTCAAACACCCTTCCAGTCCTCAGCTTTTTTTTTGGGTGGGTTTTTTTTTCTTCCCCTCTTCCAGTTTCTTGAAGTTTAAGTTAGAGCAGTCCAGCAAACTCTGAGTTCACACAACCTTTCCTGCAGTTGGCGTACCAGCCAGCACACCTCAGCTTATCCTCCCAGCCCTTGCTCTGCAAGGTGTAACCTCCTCTTCTGTATGTCTATAGTGCATACAGTGCTAAGCATACTGCTTCATTTGCTCTAGGACTTCATATTCAATCTGATCACTCACCACAGTTCTTTCACCTGGATATTAGCTTCCCTGTACTCTTTCATCCTGGAGCATCATTGCTAGAAGTGAAAATTATTAAACATTTGGAGCAGGAAATGAGATGAGGAAGGGAGCCCGAAGTCACCACCAGCCTCAGTAGTTGCAGCACCTCAATCCTAGACTGAGAGCAGCAAAACTCACGTTTTGCACATAAACCAGTCATGAGAAATGTTATTCTGACCACAGTTTTGACTATGATGGAGCTACGCAGAACATGAGCTTGGGAAGCGTCTTGTGAAGGAGAGAAGAGCCTTTCTTCACAAAAACCCCAAATGTTCAAGGTTCTGCTAATTCACATCCAGACTATTTTTCCCCCACCAAACAACTGTTTCCCAGTTAGAGAAGGGATTAGCAGAGTAACAAAAGGAGGAGTTACCAGGTCAAGAATCATTTCGAAAATAAAGCCAAAACCAAATTGTTGGGGTCTGCTCTTTGTCCCAGGGAAAAGCTGTTTGCTGCTGCTTAGTACAGAGCGCAGCTGCCTCAAACCCAGAGTCTGCACATGCCTACAGGGAATGTGAAAAAGAGGGAGAGAAAGAGAACAGGTCCCTGCCTCTCAGGGAGAGGCTTTTGTTCCTCTCTGGCTGACCGCAGAGACCTTTGGACATGTGAGAGAGAACAGCAGAGAGCATTACCTGCTTGGGAGTAGGACTGCTGTTCCTCCCTGTGAGGGCAGCTGGATTCGCTGAACTCCCCCAAAAAAACAGTGAAAGCATTAAGAGACACTTTTACCTTCCTGTCTTCATCAGCAGAGGAAAGAATTTCCTGTGGCTAATTACACATTTTAGCACCAAGATCGTGATTGTCCTCTAACTGCAAACATCTGCCTCCAGCCTGCGGCAGAGCCCAGCTCTGACCACAGGACAGGATGGCGGTCCCTCACCTCCTGCCCAGTGATGCAGACGCAGTTACGGGAACGTGAGCCTTGCTGAAATGGGACCCAGCTCCAGAGGTGCCAGCTGCTGACTGGACAGCCTGCCAATGCCTGCCAACCCCATTCAGTCCTACTCCCAGCCACCCTCCCTGCCTGCTCAAAGCCCACATGGCAGGCCCTTTGGGTCTGCTAGCTACCAGGAGGAGCCGAGTTCTTCCCCTAAGGTTGGACTCAAAGCCCACCAATCCACATATCTGTGGCAAATTTTCCACTAATGGGATATGGCTCTAGCTTTTATCAGCTAATTGCTTGCTGCTTATCCACAAGCCAGGCTAACTGGGCTCACTCTTGGTCCTTTGAAAATAACCAAGTTCCTCCTAATGTTGAAAAAAAGACAGGGCTCTTCAAATGCATGCCCTACTCCCTCTCCTTTCTATTTCTTTGTTTATAAATGTTGAAGTATGAGCTAAATCTTGACTGCTGCCACAGCCCTGAAGTCACATTGATTCCCATACGAGGGCGAGAGCAAGGATATGACCCATCCATTGTCTGCACAGGAGCAAACTCCCTTGCACACAAGGAAATTTGCTTCCCAACTCCCCGCCTCACTTCGTACATCAATGCTCACCTTCACTCAACACAAAAAAGGGAAGAAAGGAAACAAATATCTTCCTCTGCCAACACATGCACAAATATTTTGGAAAAATTGAAGAATCTGTAGATGGAGGGGTTAGTGCCAGATTTTAAAAATTATTAAACATTATGTACAAAGAACACATAATGAGGTCCTATGGGATGTAGAAAAAATTACCCATGTATGAGGGGAAAATGGATAACCACTCCTGGGTTTGCCACTGGTGAATTATTTAATAATCACTCCCCAGCACATGGAATATATTTATCCACCCCATTGGAGCACACTTCGCAATTTATTTACACTGCTTTAAAAAAATGATTATTTATTTAAAAAAATAAACAAGGTATTCACAAGGGAAAAGGGAAGTAAACACAAGCTAAAGGGGGAAAAAAGAGCATCTTTTTAGTTTTTCAGTTAATTTTAGGGAATTTCCACTAAAATTCACATGAATCCTCCTTACTTATCTTCAACTTTAAAAACCAGAAATTGGAAACTTGGCTAATGTAGCCAGTTTAGATTATTCATACAATCAAGAGGGTCACTTTATGAGATGGGGGTCTATGCCTCTTACACTCTCATTAACTACATTGCCTTGGGTACCAGAAGTCTGATTCAGCTCCCAGTAATATCAAAGAAAACATTCAAATCAGGATCAGTCGGCGCAGGCCCATACCTTAGACTAATTGGATTTACAGGATCAGGTCCCTTGTCTAATCTAGAGTGACTTTACACCCGTGGCCCGCCAAACAGCACTTAGCCTTGCTATTTAATTAGCTACTTATTCTAAAATGTAAAGGGTGCCATTTAGCAAAGATTGAAAATGCAAAAGGTACCATTTAGTACCGTGTAAGTGCATGAGTATACCGCCTGCTCCGAAAATTAAAATAGCAGTTGTGAGTAAAAGCCTTTGCCCACTCAACAGCAAAGTGTATTACTGATAATTGCAGAGTGATTTGGACAAACCTGAGGGAAAGTCCATGAGAGGAAGGAACACCTTTCCCTGGCAAATGCCAAGTCATTTCAGACTGAATTCAGGCTTCTAGATTTTTCCTGTGCAAGTCTGTGTGTAGGTACAGCTATACATTGGCCATGGAAGGGTGCACGGAAACAGTTGGGCACCGATGTTTTTAGGAGCCAGAAGCCATCTGGGAGAGGAGAGCTCTGAGACAGACCCCATAGCATAACACAAGTTTCTATACTTTGCCCATGCAAAAAAAAAAAAAAAAAAAGACAACCCCCAGCCCAAAGCCACTGTCCCCTCATCAAAGAAAAGACTAGTCAATGTTGGGGAAACCTCTTCAAAGTTAGTTTTTCAATAAACCATTGTGATTTTAAGACCAGTGAAGTTTATTTATAGATCTCAAATGTAGGAGAGTCGCATGGCACAACCACCACCAATGGCTATTGGAGAGGCAACACTTTGGACATAACACTTTCAAAAGTGACTAAAGAATAAGATTACTTTGTAATAAGAGTTTAAGTCTCATTGTCAAAAGTGGGTTAGCAAACCAAAAAGCAGCACATTCCTCAGTCATTTACGTGCTTTTGAAAGTGTTTCTACTTCTCCAGGTCCTGAAGGTAGTTTCTTTCTTGTGCCTTGTTTCCCCTCCCTAGACCAAGAAAATCTGCAACTAATATGGATAAAAAACCCAATGTCTTTTACAAAAGATATCACTTTAAAAATAACAGAGATCTGAGAGACTAAAGTCAAATGCAGGCATGGACGTCAATGCTTTACCAGCTAGCTAGTTCAGTAAAAGGGCTACTCTATAAATAAATTGGTAGAGTGAATGCTATACATCTTTAAAGTTAAAATCAACCACTAGAATACTATTACTTGAAGAGTTCAGACTGAGGAAAGCAAATCTATGCGTCCTCCTTGCTAGGACAGGGCTCAAACATAAGCAAGTCCTCTCACGAACTGGGAGTGCTGCACTTTTCAACAGGAAAGCCAAACTGACCTCTAAAATCTCAACATCCTGGAAGAGTAAAAGCAAGTTCACTGCTTATTATTTCTGGAAAGACAGATATCAGATTTTAAAAATTGCTTCCACCACCATCTAACACACAATTATGGACACAAGTACAGGCAAGGGAACAAAATGCTCCCCTACTCCCTCCAGAGAATGCAAAATGGAAGTGTCAAATGCCTCATGTGGAGTTATGCACTCATTTATTTTAAAGACAGAAAGGATTAAATACATCTACATAAAGGAAAGAAAAAGTGTTTAAACAACAATGAAAAAGATTTAGTGGTATTAATAAAGAACTCCCTTAAACCAGCATGTCACCATTAAAGTAATTAATAGGGCATGCAAGACACTTCAGCGGAAAGTGAGCAGGGCTCACATTAGAGCCTTTTAAGTTTTCACATGACCTCAAGACAGACTACGGCATTTCTGTGCAAAAGTACCCTCTAAAACAGAGATGGGGGCATTCAAGTCTATAAAAAAGTGATTTTAAAATTTAACTTATATGGGCTAAGTCTAAAATGCAAAGGTTAAGGGAATATTAGAAGGGCAATAATTCTATCTGATTAAACTTTTATCCAAAGTGACAATAAAATGTTCAAAATGAATTAAGGATTTTATTAACAGATGCAGAAGCTCTATAAAAGAGTTTGAAATCTAAGTAGCAGAGAGGAGAGGTTTTATGGGGTTTTTTGTCTGGATGGAGGTGATATTGCTATAAAACTTTAATCTTATTGCCATGCCACAGTGAAAGTAAACCTGTCGGAGGTAATAGAGCAAATCAGGACTGCTTTCTCTTCCTTCTCTGTGTTGCAAGGACCTCTTTTCAGCATGTAAGAACACGCACATGTTGCATTGATGTTATAGGTGTCAGACACACGTAGACAGGTTATGTGCTGGTGATTCACCCGGACTTATGCTGCTCGCAATAGTCCCAAGGTGCTAAGTACAGGCAAGTTATATGGACCACTCCAAATGAGTACTGAACAAAAATTGGTGCTAGGCCACCAGAGACTCTTCAGAACATTTCAGTCTTTCCAAAATAGAATTAACTATTTCAGGACGGTTTCAGATATTTTAGTTGTTTACTAGTACCTCTGTGTAACAAGAGGTTCACACCAA
Source organism: Grus americana (assembly GCF_028858705.1). Lineage (NCBI taxonomy): Eukaryota > Metazoa > Chordata > Aves > Gruiformes > Gruidae > Grus > Grus americana. The sequence goes on from NC_072860.1 coordinate 16,668,725, forward strand.
TTTCTGAGCCCTTGAGCAAATGCATTTCACTACATTAGAGCGATTAAGTTTAAGCCAGTCAAATCTGTGTAACAGGATAAGATACAAGACTTTGGTGAAAATTATTACTAAAAGAAGGGCATATATTATTTCGAGTAGAGTTCAGCCCCATCAAGGCAGTTTAGGCTCAGTAGCATTTACCAGGCATGATTTAGGCCTGGTAAATCACTAATTTTTCCTTCTGCTTTGCCGCTGCTAAGTTTTGGCAACTTGGTTGCCTTGGTGATGGCTGCAGTGTCTGTGGCAGATGCACCGGAAGACATCCTGCGAAGTGGTTTGGCTTTTCCAGGAACTTTTGAGCATTTTTGGATGATGGCTGTAGGGCTGCAGTGGCCATTCCATCACCCTCCAACCCACCAACACCAGCAGTGAGCACAGCCCGGTCCCCAGCCTACTTCCGTCCCACACTGCATCCTCCACGCAAGGACCCAACCTTAGCCTCCCTCGCTCCCTGCAAAGGCCCATTGTGTGCTACAGCTGCCCCTACTCACTGCTGAGGACCAAGCCCAAAAGGCTGCTTCAGGGATGCCCTACCCTTCTTTTGCCCTACACTACCCATGAGAAAAGCACAGCTCCAAAGAGGAGCAACCGACTGCAAATTGCCAGGGAGACTAGGATGTCAAACAAATATTTTTCTTTTCACAACAGAACATAAATATTTGGCAGCACATTTAGTTTAAAAAGTCTAAAAGTTACTTAAATAGAGTGGAGAATGTTGCTATGATGTTCATTTGCTTCCTAAAATATGACCAGTCACAGATGGCTTGCTGTAGGAAATATTAAATAAATTTTTAAAAGTGTTGTCTGGCTTTAACACAGATTGCATTTACACAGATACCTCTGTTGGTGGAACGCCAAGATGGTGTATTGGTTCAAACATGTTCTTAAACAAAAAACTACATTGTCAGGAGCTAATGGAATATTCATACTTAAAATCTCAATCCCTGATAACATCTGAAAATTAATTTACATTTCAACACTGGGTTTTTTCCCCTCTCTTGCTATATTTCCCTTCACAAGCAAGGGAAAAAAATCCAAGTTTGGTCAGTAGCACCTTTTACATTTTGGGCACCATAAGCATTATTTGTTTAGATTTTCTGAGTAGTTTGAAAAAGATAGCGACATAAAGAGCATTAGGTAACACAAGAATCTGAAAACAACAGAAGGCCACTTAGTGTTAAAGAGTCAAACAGCAAGGATGTAAATGCAATAAGCCACAGCATTAACCTATCACATGTTAGCAGATTAACTTCAGCAACACAATAAAAACCAAAAGAATACAAAGATCTTTTCCAATCCCCAGCGTCTGCTGAGGCACATTCCTACGGTGCCTGAAGAAGCCTGTTGAATCCCTGATTTATACCTGAAACCAAAGGGTTACAAGGGTTCTTGGTTTGTCATGTCCCTCTCCCCCCCAGCTCCATTTTTGACAATAAAAAAACCTTTGGAAACATGGGCATATAGCATAAAGATTGCCACCAGTTTCTGATCGCCTGCACTTACCGCACTGCCTCAGAGAGCTGGCCAGTAAGTCTGCTTTGAGAGTTACCACACCAGGCTGCTGTGAAAAACCCATGTTGTGCTTCTACATCAAATATTTGTCAGGAAACAGCAGCCAGGGAAAAGCAGGGGCAACACTGTGCAGATCTCGTCACGCATTTTAAACTGTCCAGATGTGCCACCAACTCCACGCTTGCCATCACTGCCTCAACTCTTAACGGATGGTCCCAGATACAGGGACTGCAGGTCTTCCTGGCCACATTAACCAGTGTGCTCTCTGCTCCTGTGAAAGCTGCTACCCACCAGCGCACAGTAATCTCTTGTCCCCAACAAACACTACAGCACCAGAGTCAAGCTATAATCTGGTCTTCCTTCTGCCCAGAATACCCCAGTGGATGATTTACCTCTACTGTCAATATTGTGCTTGGCCCACAGCTTTATAATCAATGCAGCTGAGAAAAAAAACCATACTTGCAATTTGCTTTGACCCTCCATGAGCACCACTCACCATACTCTTAGAATCAATAAACTTTTTCTCCTGTCATCATTCATGCTTGTCGTGCTTTCCCTAAACTGGCGTGATTTTGTTTTTTTCTAACCAGAAATCTACGAAGCCCACTGGGGTTTGTGCGCGTGTGTGATGGCAAGTTAAACCGTTGCCTCTACTGCAAACATTGCACACAGACAAACTGATGTCCTGGAGTGAAGAAACAGAGGCAGGACGCTAGAGGGAGGATCGACTCACAGACTGAGCTTTTGCCAGAGCAAATTCCTTGGAGTGTGGCTTCACCAAGGAGACAGCAGAAGTGGCACGCTGCAAAAGCCTGCTCACCTCCCTGGCACTCAGGCTTGCAAATCGCTGTCTGGACCAAAGTAAGAAGGCATCTGGAATCAGAGAGCGAGTGAGACAAGACTTTCTGTTCTCTGCAAGGCTGCTAAGGGGAAATCATACCTGCTAAAGCCAAACACACCCCTCCCAGGACAGATTCAGCTCTGTTACTGACAGGTTATCACAGCCTGGCTGCAAGGCCTATGCTTTACCAGCAGCCCTGCTAAGCGTGGGCTCAGCAGTGCAAATTAATCAAAAGAGTTTGCCTAAAATATTAACCCTGTGTTTACTTTAATGAGTTCCAATTTATCATCTCTGGACAATATGCAGCACTGACATCACTGCATTAGGACGGACAGAGCAAACTCAATAATACAAGGATCTGATGGAAATGCACACCTAAATTACAGGCCCTATTTCAAATAAATCACAGCCTTTCCAAAATACTTGGCTTCAGTAGTTTCAATTGACAAATAACTATGCAGGGTTACAAGCAAGCAGTAAGGGAAATCTCAACACACAGCTTGAAGTCATTGCTAAATGACTTCACCATCCCTTCTGCTGTAGTACGATCCACAAGCTCATCTATAGCCAGGAGCCATAAAGTCCACTGGTTGTGCAGAAAGGGAGATTATTTTCTTCCTAAGAATATACAGTTGGTCAGTGGAATTCACCCCATGAGGTGAGAAATTCACTGGAAATTCACTGAATGGCAGCAGCTGGTGCTTCACAATATCATTATATCTCAGTTACACTAAGAACTCCCTCCACAAAGTTTCCCACTGTATAGTTTTTCTAGATGATACATGTCAAATCAATGTTTAGTTCATATAATCAAATATTGAAATGCCTCTAATTAGAAAAATGCAAGGCAGAGACAAGAAGACAATTCAAGTTATTATGGCTGCCAACATGCACAGGAAGAAAGATCTGGGTTCTACCAAGCCATCACAAGTCTCAAACAAGCCCAGGTGTGGCCTTTACATAAGAACACATTCTTAAAGATGGACCACGGGAAATGATCCACCCATCCCTACCAAAACTTCAACCTACCAAGACCTGACTGAACTTCATGACCAATCTTCCAACACAGTTCTATCTATTAAGATACTGTCAAGCTCTATGGTGACTTTCCCAAAAATATTCCCCTCATAACACTGGTATCATTGGTACCATCGAGTTCCTTCACCTCTACAATCCATAGCTGGTCTTCCTCTAAAGCAACACTCTGCTCAGCTCTCTGGAAAGTCCATTATTCTAAGGTGCGGTCTGATCCTCTCCCTCTCTACTTCTATGTCAATCAGCTGCCTTCACAACAGTCAACAACATGAAGGCAAACAGCAAATGTAGGTAGAAAATAGGGTGCACTACACCTTCAATCCCATCAAGTGATTTGGGCCAGTTAGCCCAGCACATCTTGATGCACTGAGAAAAGAATAATTTCATCCTCTTTAAGCCACCCTCAGCAGACAAGAGCGTGGTCTCATTCAGAGAATCCTTGACCAAGGTGAGCCCAGTGCAATTCTTAGAAGACATGAGAGCGTGAGCACTCCAAGTGCACTAGGAATTTTTCCTCCTACAGCCTTGGTTTGTAGATTTCTTGTCCTGTCCTTGTTGGACAGTGAGATCAATTGGCCCTGTGCTCTTTGATATGATCCTCTGAGTCTCCACAGATGAGTTCCTATTAGCATACTTCACCATCTCATGGTATGCTTTCTCCCCTTTCTTTATAATTCCAGTTTAGAAAGGAGGTTATCAACCCCTGCCCCCTCACAAAGGAATCTTTTCCTCCTGCCTAGTGACAAAATAAGAGGCATGACCCAACCCCTAGAACAGCTGGTAGGCCACTGAAAAAACAGATGCAGGCTCCAGGTCAGCTAAGTTCAGCATCCATCCCAATTTTGACAAAAGCTGCTTGACATATTCTCTCACACACATATTTTTGTACCTCCTAGACTTGGACTCCTGGAAGCTCCAGGTGTAGCTTATGCAATAGCACCCCATCCTCCTCTATTTTATGCCCTGATTGCAAAAGACCATTTATCAAAGTAGTAGTGCTGAGCTTATGGCCACCACTCCTCCCGCAGCTTCCATCTGTACGTTTTATATCAACTGTTGCTGGGTGGTATTAATAGAAAGGGCTGTTACATTTTAAGGAATTTATTAATTTTTCAGTTTTATAAATGATCAGGTTACCAGGAATGTCAGTCTTCCCTTGCCATGATTTTTTCCCACAGAAAATACCAATGGGGCCTAGACTAGCAAAATTATCAAAGCTAATAATCGATAGGATTAAAACGTGTCTGTAAGCAAACCAAGACTCTGGACCCATTTCATGTCTGCTGTGCTCATGGACCCCTTCCACTGAGGGTAAGAAATATCCAGGGCAGGAGCCTGCTGCTGCCTGGTGCAGCTGAGCCGCATCTCTGCTACAGCAGCAGAGACTTAATGCTTTTAGATCCACAGGTCACAGGTTCAGCTCCCTGCTGCCGATGACTCACGCAGGAGCGCCAAACTAAAACTAGCAACACCAGCTTTTTTCTAGGAGAGGATTGAAGAAGAGCATTGATCTCAATGAAATATTTTGAGGGCAGAAAAATTCCACCACGTAAAGAGTGCGTGACTTCTCTTTAGTTTATTTTATATTTTTGTTCCAGTTGTCATTTTGAATTCAAACTCTTTGGAAAGCAGGCATAATAGTCTTAATGATCCCATTGAGCAGTTTAAATTCAAATTGTGGAGCACTCGCAATACCATGCTGGCAGCACTTTCCATAAATTACTCTCAAATTCAATACATTGCTTGACAAAAACAAGAATAAAGGACTTCTTACTTTAAAAAGAAGAAAACTTGTATCATAAAAAAATCTTTAAATTATAGTTTCTCTTTTCTGGTCCAATTTAAATTGTTACATGGTTGCTAAATTAGTGCTGTAATCTCTGCTTACAAATTGCAGAATTATTTTTAAAAATAGATGTAATTTTACTGCAGGGATCAACCTTACACTTTAAATCATATGTGCTGGAGGTAGCTGCTCTTGCACAGCTTTCAAATAGCCACACTCACGTGCGCACACGGGGTGAGGTTTACAATACCAGCCGCCCTGAAGCTGGTAGCAGTTTTCCCAGAGATTTCAATGAGCGCAAATTGAGTTAACACTGACACTTCAGAACGATTAGCAAATTTAAACTTTCCCAGGATGCTCCGTGGCACCAGTGGCTCTAGTTGCACCATTTCCTAGAACATCAGCATTTCTCTCATGTTCTGGTCTGAACGATCTTCTACTGAACTACAGCCTCTGATATGCCTGAAAGTTTGAAGCTAGTAAGGAAAACCTTGAAGATATGGGGGGTGGGGTTGCTCACAAAACAAATAATTGGGGAAAAAAGTGGACCATTACAATCCTTAGTTTAAACCTGGGGAACAGCAGTGATCAGAGCATGACTTCCACACACAATTCTTCCCCCTTCAAGCACTTCCACAGCTTTAGCACCTCACCCTGCAAAATCCTACCTTTGGGGTAGGGCTTAAGGTCATGTCCTTAATATCTCACAGCAGAAGCAGGAAATCTCGATCCCTGGGTCTCCATAGAGCACTGCAGAGCATACCCACCATCTTCCCCCATTCTAGCTAGACAGACATGAGAAGTTTCTTTCCTCTTCTTCAGTCACTCATCATTTCTAGCCCCACCACTTCTCTGAACTCTCTTTCATCAGACCATGGCTATTTCTGCTTTGCTTGGTTAGTTCTGCTTTCTTGTCCCCTTCCCCATTGCATCCCCAGTAGTGGGTCACATTGGCTTGGACATGACAGAAGAAACCCTCAGAGGCCAGGAGCACCTGCAAGATCTTGCTGCTTTCTGTGCTCTCTGCAGGTGCTCAGCACCTCTCAGCCCTCAGCCTCAGAGACTTTATCTCCAACTGCCAACCATCAAACTGCCAGGAGAGGGGATAAAGAATGGAGGAAAACTTCCACATCCCAGAGAAAGTCATCAGGACATCAAAGAACATCCCATTCACAAAACAGCAGCATCGCTCTTGCCAGACCAGTGTGTCTGGTTAACCTTGTGTTCAGTCCTTATGATAATACAGTATTTGGAAAGCAGACAGCTGGCACTGCTCTAACATCTTGCTCTTCAATCTTTTATAACAATGGTTCCACTGATACTACCCTTAACCTCTTCTCTGCACTGAGCCCAGTGCTAAAATCTCTTCAACTACTTAGAGGAAGCAAACCAAATGTTTTTTGTCAGTAATTTGCCCTGTAAGGGAGGGGAAAAGTATACCGATAACATACTGCAGACACAGCATTCATCACGTGTACAGCAGTACTCTGGTTACACTGGAAACCCTATCGTGAAGTTTCAGATGTTACTTGACTGTCCTAATTACTAGGAGACATCTGTCTCCTATTAACACTTTATTTTTTACAGTTACTTTTAGTGCAGCAATAGTGTCTTAATGGAGAAGACTGGTACTCTTTTAGAAATAACATTAATAATGAAAGAATCCTTGGATGCAGAGCAAAACCAGCAAACACATTGGCAACAGAAATCATTGCATTCATAAGATGTAACAGGAAACGATAGTGACTGGCTTTTGGATGGGAAGATTTTTGTGTGAAAAATTAACTCCGGTACTCAAATTCTCATTAGGAAAAATATTTTCTAAACAGGTGACTGATCTCCTTACATGTTAATTCAGACTTTTGGGGAATTTCATCTTAACTGGGTCACTGATAAATAAAATCAGAAACAAAAACAAAAAACCCCAACCCTTCCACAGGCTATTTAAGCTTGGTATTGACTAACTAGTAATTAAATACAGCTCTTCACAGTAATCTTAATTATGGCTTCATTCCACCACAACTAAGAAGAGTCACATAATAAACTGAGATTAGCTAATTCTAACTGTTGAAAAACGTGTATTTTTATTTTTGCGCATAGTTTTTATGCGTGTATGGCCACAAGTCACGTAAGGGAATTGCTAAAAAAAATAATCAAAGAATTCATGAATTTATATATTGCAACCAGGCAAATATTGTAGTTCATCTTCTTTGATATAAATGAAGCAGCTTGGCCTAATGGCTTCCATAATAGGTCAAGAGTTTTGGACTTGGGGAAATGGGGATGTGTGCTAGAAATCAGTGTGAATTAGGTAGACCAGTAAATAAGCTTCATTGAATTACTTGGATTTATACCAGCTGAGAATCCTGGTTTCTCAGCTGGCCACAGCCATGGTTTAGCTGTGCAATCTTGGGCTAGTCACACAGGCTCCACCTTTCACAGGAATTCAGGTCCACAGGAATCTGAGTCTGGGATCTTCAGTCCCATTGATTTCCTACAGAACTAGGGCTCCAAGTGTCCAAGTTATTTTCTGATAATGGGACTTGGGGAACCTCCAAAAAACCCCAGAGGCCACAATTCACCAAATCCTTAAGCACAGACTAGATTTTAGGCAGGTCATTAACTCTCATTGACCTAAGTATGACTGCATCACACATCTGAAGGCAGAAGCATTCAGACTGTGCCTCAGCAATTTAAGGGCCCCCAATCCATTTGCAAGAATAACTTGCAAACCTAGGTCAGGCCCTCAGTGCACTTAGGACTCATCATCCTACTGAAGCCAACACAGACCTCATTTCATTGAAAAAAAAAAAAAAATCAATGAGACATGTGCTCTATGACACAAATTCCTCAGGCCTAAAGCCAATACCACGGCAGGTGCCTAGATCCCTTGTAGATCTGGCTTTTGGCACAGCAGAGTCCTGAGCTTTCTGAAGGGTATTGAGACCTAAGACTCCCAACACTTGTTTCTTCCATATTTAAGAGTTTAATGTGCGCTTGGATTTTTTTTTCCCCTTTCTTTGCTGCATCAGATTGCCAGATTCCTGCTTTCCATTTCCCACCCGTGGTACCAGCTGTCCAGCTACACGTACGTAGCCCCATCAGCATCACCATCCTTTCCCTGCATGTATGGCAGCAGATGGATCCAGACATGCTTTGGGTTAAGTCCATAATCAGGTTTTTGTGGACTGCATGGATAAACATTTAAAGGCTCCTTCTGGTTATATAAAAGAAAGCTATTAAACATTTACTCTTTCCTCGGTGCTCAGAGCTGCAAAGCCGTATCACAGAACATACAAGTGCAGATGCAACCAGGCAATTATCATTCCTTTATCCCTTAAATAGATAGAAGATAAATTTGAAAGAAAACGAGGAACAGAATCCTTCTCCCTTTCCTTTTTTATCCTTTTATCTCCCAATGCAGGAAGTTTACTGAACCCTTGCCAACAATTCACTCAGGCTAATGAAGTGTATAAGTAATGGGATTAAATAATCTTAAACCATTACTACAGTGGCTAATGCAGATGTTTTCCCAAACCAAAGCAGATGAGTGGTGAAGAATGCGTGCTTGATTTAAAAAAAAGAGGAAAAGAAAGTATCAATCTGCAAGCATATGAAGTCAATTCAAGCCTGAAGTCAATGAAATGTTTAATTCTAGTTACATAAAGTTGCTCCAATCATATTACAAATGCACCTTCCTGAAGTCTGCAGTGCTTTGCACATGGTCAAACTTGCCACAAAATTAACCTTAAATTTTTTATGGTGCAATCATTCTAGCGCAAACAAAAATGGAAATGCTTTAAAAGCTATATATTCCATCAAAAGATCATTTAGTTTTTAAAAGCCAATTAACAAGACCCACCTATCACTGCCATTGTAAACAAGACAGAATCCTCCCTTTTCATGTTCAATGTTTCAGCAATAACCCCACCACGAATGCTCTGCAGAAACAGCAGAAATAATGGGATATTGGTGGCATTTTCAGAAATACATACTATTGCTTTAATTATTATTGGAATACCAGAAATGGCAAGAAAAGCATCGATTTTTACTTTCAGAAGTGCAAATCCAATTCTGGAGGGGTCTTGGGTCCAGTGTTTATAAAAAGAACTCTGAATTGGAGATAGAAAGACCTATCAATGCTTTAAGAACGTTCTTGTGCTTTTCTTATTCTAAATTACAAGGATTATCCCTATATACTGTACACTAAGGTCACAGCAAGGTAAGGCCTCAGGCACGTTATGTGATGTTTCTTTAATTTGTAACTGGTTCCAACTAGCTCTTATGGGAGCCTCTTAAAGGGTGCAGCTGCTCAGAGCAACTGTTGTTTGCTTTAAGGGCTTGCTGGAGGCATGAAATCAAATTTTAGGCTAAGGTAAGCTTCAAAAGATATCCAAAGACCTTTAGTTCAGTAGAAGAACTTCCATCAATATTGTCAAGCAATGCAAAGGTCTTGATTTTAGAAGTTTCAGTGCTATCTTGTATCCCACCTCCTTAATCATAGCAGGCACCACAATCTATAAGGTTTTTGGTATCGGGTTTCTTAACACAGAAAGCTTCTGAGAATAACACTAGCTCTTAACAAGTGCTGCATAGTCTGCTCCTTACAGAGCTGAAGTAATCATAAAAAACACTTCTTTCCCCTGTTTTGGCCACTTCCTTTCAGAGATAGGTTAGACCAGGAAACAAAGTTAAACCAGGAAGCTGAAAATATCTAAGCTCTTCTGAAGACCATAGAAAAACCAGTGCCCACAGTACTGCCATGGGATCATCAGGATTTAACTGTAAGACAACTGCACAGCAATAGAAGAAATCAATGTTTCCAGTGTCTGTGTATTAAAAGCAGAGTGCAAACAAGCACAGGTACTTACAATATAGCAGGGTTCACAGTAGGCTTTCTTCTCCACTGCGTAGAAAGGCTGTCCCCTCAGCTTGTTGTTGCACATCATGCAGGTGAAGCACTCCACATGGAAGACCTGGTCCATAGCTGTGCAGCCAGTGCCTTCCCCAACAACATTCTCCCCACAGCGGGCACAGCGGCCTGTGACCAAAGGGAAAGGACACAAGTCAAAGCAGGCTCCTGGTCTCAACTGCAGAGAAGGTCCTTCCACACACCCATGCTGCACAGTGGGTAAGGGGGAAACAGCAGCTCAGTCAACAGAAGAGCAATTTGTGCCACTGCTGGCAAAACCCCAGTGCCACTGGAAGGCACTCTGGTCCTGGCCCACATGAAAAGACGGAGAGAGGCTTGAAACTGGCTCCCAAGACTGCACCGATACCACTGCCGCTGCTTGCCAGTAATCATTGTAAGGAATCTAGGCCCCAGATGCAAACCATTCAGCTATCATCTAACCCAGCTATATAGTCATCCTCAGCTCCTCAGTTAGATGGGATAAACCTGTGCCTAAAGCTTTGCCTCCACATGAAAGGATTTTGTGGTAGGCTGCCTCATAAAGCTGCCTGGTGGCAGCACAATTGTTACCATTTAAACAGTAGATTTTGCTTGTACAGCTTAAACCAATTCCCCCAATGGAGACAATTACACTGGCAAAAGGATTTCACTTTTTATGCTTTTGCCAGTATAGCAGTATCAATTCTTGCACTCTTGCTAACGTGCTGATGCTGAGCTAGTTGATATTTTACATAAAAAGTTGTAGCTAAAGACTGAGTGATTACAAAGAGTGCAACATCATCTTTTACATGGAAAAAATACTTTTTTTCTGTTTGAAGATTAATATGGATTAAGATATTGTATCTATTTAAAGCACAGAAACTATTCCTTAAGAAACTGATGTATGGATACTTTATTCTTACCATCCTTCAAGAAAGGTGTATCAGACACCGCTAGTAAGAACTCTAAGTAAAGACAAGCCCTAAGAGCTCTGTCGGTTTCTGAAAAAGTTCCCTAATGCCACATACAAATACATATCACACAAAAAATCTGCACGCACACGTACAAAAGGCTTGCTGCCTTGTTCAGATTGTTGATGAAATGTTATGTGGCAGATACAGATTTAAAGTGAAGACAGGATTTCAGAGAAAGAGGGTTTCTTAGATCATGGGAAAGACATTTTCCTTGGGAAGACTGTGGTGCAGAGATGAAGGAAGAGGGTGGGTAGAAGGCACACCTTTGCAATTTTCCTCTGCCATTCATCTGAGTTCTAGAAAAATGAGACGGCCCACGCAGGTCTGATGTCCTTACCCAGAAATCAGTGTTGAAAATAATTCACGCACAGAGTCATGAAAGGTATTTAGAACAACCACCCTAGGCAGGAGAGCAGCCCCACCGAAGGCAATAGAGCAACTATGGTCTGGGGCTTTGTCCCACTCAAAATGGTATTCTCCAGTTTGAGAATAACTGTCACGTCCCCAGTCTTGGGACCCTTCGCTTCTCCTTCAAGGCTCTATGGGTGGAGTGGTGTGGTCGCTGAGGGTGGGAAGGAGGGGAAGGGAAGCGAGAGCTGAGGTGTAAGCAGGAATGCAGATTGAGTTCAAAATAGAATTACTCATAAATGAGTATACAAATAGTATGTCCCTAATAATAATTAAATAATCCAGCAACAATATGATGTTCACTCATACCATGCTCTGTGTTTACTGGCCTTTTCAACCAAATATCGCAAAACTTCCTGCAAAACTTGGACATGCCTTGTCATTTCAAAACCAGGGCTGCCGTCCTTGTGCAGTGCAACATCAATGTCCCCACACTCACGACTTCTTCCCTGCCTGTCCCAGACTCCAATAGGCTACTTCCAGGGAACAAAGCATGTAAGCTACTTTTGGATCCCTCAGGATGCAGCAGGATGATATATATACGCATTTGAGAGATATTAGGAAAGCTTGGAAAAGAACCCAGATCATTCTTATTTGCTACAACAGCATAACCGTAGTTGGCATTACACAGGACAGAGAGTTCCTGACTCAAACAGCTCCCAGTCTGAGCAATGTGGAGAGAGAAGTCACCAGATAAATTCAGACAAGCCTGGAAACCCCCCAAAAAGGAATTAATAATGTTGTTTTTATACTTCACTTTCTTTAGCAAGTTATTAGCATTTTGATTGACAGTGTTGTGCTTTAATCACTCCACTGTAACGCTTCTTGTGAGGACTCCTTTTTTACGAGCAGAGATGGAATGCAAGGTTCCCAGCATGGTGGTGAGGCTACAGAGCTTGGGGGAAGAATGGAAAAAACCATGAAGACTAGGAAGAATTAAAAAAAGAAATCTCACTGGAGAGAATCACGGGAGCAGTACTGCTCTGGGAAGGAGGCAGAAGAAACCTATTGCATACACCACAGGAGTTGTACGTACAACAGGAGACCACTGCTTGGTCCTGTGTACAGACAAGACCGAGCGTGCTCCGGGGCCTTCTCCAAACTGCTCGTGTAGCTGGGCAGTAATACGAAGAGATGTCTGGGGAGCAGTTAATATCTCTATATATAAAACATGAAATTGAAAGCCATTAGTGTATTACTTTACACAGTGTTTTTCCAGAGGGAATATTCCGCTGAAGAATTTATTTTCCCTGGTGTGCCATTCTGTGATCATCCGGTATTATTTTTATGAGGCATTTGGACACGGAATAATGTAGTGTCTATGCAAACACTTCTCAGCTTTCTTTGTTAACATCTGAGTAGAACATGTGGGAATCTTTTCCTCCCCTCCTCCTCTTCTCACATTTATAACTTAGCCAGCTTTTGTATACTTCAACATTTATCTTCCTCTTTGACCACAGCATCTCTCCAGTTGCTGGAGAAGCTGTCTATATGTAGACCATACTTCTGGATGTACTTCTTGTGTCAGGAGACCTGGGGCTGTTTCCTAACTCAAATACATACTCTTGGACTCTCTGACAAATCACTTGGTGTCTTTCTACCTCCATCCTCTCTTTGAATAAAGGGCATAAAGACATCTTCTCTGCCTCCCAAAGGTGCCCTGAGGCTACATTCCTGCACGGCTCTGAGGCATTCCCCAACTACGCTGCTGGTGGCCAGGTACAAACCAAAGAGCAGCACAACAGAAGTCTTGGCCAACTTCTCCCCTTGAAGTTGGTATTTCCTTAGGCTTTCCTTCCTCTTTCTGGGTTTTTCCACTGAAGATTCCCATTCAGGCAGTGACAGACTTAACCCGTCTACATTTATGAGAAGTCCAGCTTCTGCTATTATGTACACAGACAGAAATTCTCCCATAAACTCTCGCACAGGAAAGCTTAAAGAAAGCTTCCTTTTTCATAAGTTTATATGCAAATTGTAACACTGTGGCCTGGAACAAACTATGTTTTTCATGAGACATGGCCACTCCAGTAAGAATCAAAACACGAGCTCTGTGCCTAGCAACACCCCCAACTGACTCACTCACCCGAAGGGTAAAAGCAAGTAAGCCAAAATATTCAAATTTGGGAGCTTACAGTTAGGTGGCTGGATCCATGCAAAGGCATGTGGGCAAATACACAACCGATCTAGCTTGCAGTGATGCAGCTGTTAGAGACTGCACCTTCTGCAGACCTCGGTCCAATCTGGGAACTCACAAGACTTCTGTAAAAGCTGGTCACTTCTCTCAACTCCTGTGCCTTGCTCAAATTTGGTTGAAAATGGCTATTAATTTCAAGTGGTGTTGGTGAGGGAGGAACTGACAAGCAGACAGGCACATGCACACAAGCAGTGTGATTGCACAAGCCTCATTTCCTTAGAAAACCAGAAAAACCCCACTAAAAACTATGTATCTATCATTATGTCTGATAAAAACAAAACAAAGGTCTGCTTTTCCTGTGTGCCAATTACCAACGGCGAAGGTATTTGTGGTTGGACTCACCACAATTAAGTGCCCACACATGTTCTCCATTTTAATATTTTCACACTGGTTGAAATAACCCTGTCTGTTGTGTGCAGAATACCCATGAGTGAATACAGAACAAGTTACACTGCTTATTGGGAAAGAAGTAGCAAAGGCAAAGCTTGCAAGACTCAGGAACAAACAGATTGCACAAAAAAGATTACACAAATAATCTAAGAGAAAAATAGCAGGCAGCGTATTACAGTAGAAACATAGAACAACGTGACCCATTTGCTTCCCACAGAGAGAAACAGCACTTAAAAGGCAGCTTAAAGACAAAGGACAAAATTAGTACTAAACTGCACGAAGATGAAACTATGTCATTTCAACATTCTTCTTTTGCCCCTTTGGCCCTTTTCACGTCCTTTTTCAAGATCATTTCAGCAAAACTAGAAGGCGATACATTGGCAGCAAGCCTAGGAGGCTGGAGTCCTCTACTTTTGCATGAAAGAGGTTCATAACCTTGGCCGTGACCTTCCTTCAGCCTAGCCTGGCTGCCACATGTTGGTCTTACCTTGGGGGGACATACAGAGGTGCCCGCAGAGGCTTCCCTGCTGAAACTGCTGGAATTGCCATCATTACTGAGTGGCTCAAAGGGAAACACTTCAGCAGCTGAAAGGAAACATCAGCTACTATACTTTATTCTCAAACCTCCTTATTTACTGTCTTCTGCTATATAAAAAAATTGAAATATTTCAAATCTGAAGGAAGAGGGGGAAGGGAGGAGAGGAGCTCATATTGCACATGATGCCATGATCTAACTTCTCGTTGTTTTATTACTATTATTACATGGTTTTTGCTTATACTACCACAGATCCTGGCTGATCAGATTTTAGAACAGCCCTGTTGTGCCGGGTATTGGACAAACACAGAATTCAAAGAAGGGCCAGACTGCAGGAGCTTACAACCTAATACAAGCAATAACAATTGGGTATAGATAGGAAATACAAAGAAGCAATCAGACAAAACCGAACAGCAAGGAAAATTGTGGTCTCAGCGCTCTAAATGTTTTACTGTTGACAAGGAGTCTGTAGACAGCTCAGCAAAGGAAAAGGTTAAGGAAGAATTTCAAAGAGGATCCGGAGGGAGTTTGAGGGAAGTTTAATGGGATGCTTCTGAGGAAAGGACAAAAACAGCACAAAAGGTAACGTAACTGCTTGAAGATTGAACATAGACGTATGCAGATGGGAAGGATGAGTTGATATATCACTGGAGAATACTAGAAGAAAAAAGGGTGGGAATAGGTCATTACAGGCCATGCAAGTAAAGACAAGAAGCTTCTGTTTGATATGATGCAGAACTGAAACCAGAGGAGAGATTAAGAGACGGGAATGATTTGGTCTAAGTTACAAGCTAGAGAGTGATTTCTGCAGCTGCATTCTAGTTGAGCATGAACAGTGAGAAATTGCATTTTTAGCAAAGGATGTTGCAGAGATTCAAGGTCACTGGAGCTTGGATGCAGGTTTTATCTGTGAAGATGAATAGGAAAGGCCATAATCTGAGCTGTAACTCAGCAAGATTCTTAAGATTTGGCCAGAGTCTGGGTGTGATCTGGAGATGAGGAATTAGATACAGGGTGTCCAACCTTATCTGGGACATGAGTCACTTTTAAATGTCAGATTAAGAATGTGAGCTAATCAGACAAACATCCACCACTGAAGACGGATGATGGAATAGGTACATGCCATACTAATGTTTATGGCATAATATTCCGATAGCAATCACACTGGAGTCAAATACAGAGGTAATGTAACTCCATCCAGCTAGCTCGAGATGCTCCTGTTTGTACATCCAAGGACTGCATTAGCCTTTTTTTAGGCTACAGCATTCTTTGTCCGTCATACCTACTTAGACACTAAGCCGTCAGGAGCACCGACCGTCTCTTGCTATGTGATGTACCGTGCCTAACACACACAATTCAGGCAATAACTAGAGATACCAAGAGCAAAGAAAGCAGAGAGAAAACACGCAAACCTCTCTACAAAAGGTTTAAATTCATGAATTCAAAGCATGCATTCTATGTAGAGAGGAGATAGGGGATAATTTTCTGATAAAAGCATCAAAGTGGGAAGGTTCTGCATTTGCTGAAATGTGGGGAAAAAAAACATTGCTATCTCAAAAATTTTTGCACGATGGAAAAAATTGCTTCCCACCTAACTGTACTGTGGGAATACACCACAAGGTCATATCCTCAGTGCCTATCAATTACACAATTTCCCTTGATCAGCTAAGTGTATTCCCCAGTTCTCACTGCAGCCCTGATACACTATGCAGGAAACAACTAAAAAAATACAGCATACTGCCTTTACAAAAGTGTACTAAGAACATTTTAAAAATATGTAAATACATTGAACAAAATATCTTGCTAAAAGTTCCCCTGGCAGCCTCAAGACAGCCAGTATTTCCGCTGCATTATTTTTCTAATCATCTCTGTTTGGAGTTCGCCAGTGAATGCATTTTAGAGATTCATGACACATTCTGCTTTTGGACGGCTTTGAATCAGCTGGCAGTAAATGTGGAAAAATCATTATTCCTAATGAAGAAATATTGATGACAAAACAGCATTTCGAGGACAACGTTGACCATAAGTCAACAATGTAACAAGATTTTCCCCTCTCTCCCTCCTCTTTCCTAGTGACTTTTATCCAAGGGTTTTCAAGCATTTCCCAAGCACGTGGGATTCCTCAGGACACCTGTGTCAGACAGGCACAATTACTCCATTTGAAAGGGATACAGGAACAGAAGTTAATCCGTTAGGATAACAGTGTAACAGCAGACCTTAACTGCCTTAATCAAGTTAAATCTCAATCGCAGCGATCCTCAAACTCATAAGCACCCAAAGGTGTCCTGGGTTCCTTGATTTGCCCAAAGAGAATAAAACAGGAATGTCTGATCCACAGGAATGGGTTTATTCCCTTCCTGTGGAGCATGGGAAGTAGGTGTCCGACTGTGATGATGTTAGGGAAAGACACGTTGATCATATTTGTACCAGAGTTATTCCAACACTTTAGCGCTCAGGGCACTGCAAATAATAGTAAAAAGGGAAACCCAAAGGTAGTTTGTGCATTTTGTAGGAAACTATAGTATTTTTCTCACCTTATCCTTGCCTTCCTTACCTACACTTTTTTTTTTTGCTTTTGAACTCAGACTTCGCACTGAGTGGGAAGCCCTTGGCAATGGTTTATTGTGCCAGGATCCAAGCTTGAAGTTTTGCCATTTGACAGTAGCAGGCTGTATGCATCAGTTGTCTTACACAGCCGTTGGACACGAGACAGATCAATCTTAATTCCCTCTTCTTCAGCAGACGTCAGAAAACACAATCTTTCACAGTAAACAGAGCTTCATGCTGCAACGTGTGCCTGTAACACTTCATAAATTAAATCCAAGGCCGTGATTTAATTACTGTGTCCTGGTTATTCTGCTTTAACTGCGTTGCACTTGTAGTCCAGATGTACAGGTCCCTGCAGTGACCTCCTTGTCATTTGTACTGCGCTTGTCCAGCAGTAGCTGCACTCTCCTGTTGTTTGCGTCCCTTTCCTCCAACCACAATACAACCTCATATTCTCACTTTGCTTGGCTGCAAACCTGACACATTCTCAGTATGCCCCAGAGGTCCCATTCCACTCCACACAGCAAATGCACGGCAAATGTGCAGGCTCACGCTGCTAACACTTTAGTGTACCTTTTCAAACACTTCTCCATGCTGCTCACCACAAGGTTACTATCCCAGCCAGTCATTAGCCCTCATGATGAATCCTTCCAACACCCCGGGAAGGCAGAGGACTGTTAGGACACCCAACATGCAGGTGGGAACTTGAGACCCACACAGGTTAAATAACTGGCTGAGGGTCACACCAGGAGTTGGTGACGGAGCCAGGAACTGAAACCGCATCTTCTCAATCCCAGTCTAGTCTCTTTAACCACAAGACCATCTCTGAAAAGGCTTGATGGTGAGACAGGCTTGTAGCACAAAAACTCCTCCATTTCAGAGGAACTCCCAGCACCAGTTCTGCTGGAATTCTCTCCTCAGCAGGAGGAATGTGCTCCCTGTGCAAGCCACGCTGTCACTCTCTGGCAGCCTGGCTGAGCCACGTAGCAATTGAGCACGAAGAGTTTTTTGCCTCTGCTACTGTCCTCTGTCTAACAAGAGAGGAAGAAAGGCCTATGTTTCCTTCAACATCCATGTGGCGATGGTCCCTGTCCCTTACACATCTACAGCACCCTCTCCTCAACTCCCTGGAACACAAGAGACAATTTTGCTTGTTTCTGATATAAATCAGATTATGATGAGTGCTTACCAACGCAGTAGAGGTGTCTTCTTAAATTATTGCAACCACAATGCATCACTGCCACAAAACAAAGGTTCGGAGAGGAGCACTCCTGATTTTCCCACAAAGCTATAAAAATTCAAGTTGAACAGGATCTTGAGAGGTCATGGAAACTATCTTACTGCCTTGAAGGCAGGATCAACTTTCTCTACATCATCCTTGACAGATACTTGTTTAACCTGTTCCTAAGAACCTCCAGCAATGGAGATTTCAACAACTTGGGCAAAAAATTTCAGTGAGTACCTAACCTTACCCCTAGCAAGCCTTTCTGTCCATCCACCAAAAATATCCCTCACAGTAATCTAAGCCAATGCCCTTTTACTCTACTCATGATGGACATTAAAGAACACATATAGGGTTGGTTTGGTCTACACCAGTTGTGGGGACCTAAAGCAACGTTGCCCGCCCTCCCTCCTCAGGCAAGGCACCTTGCAATGTAGGCAAATGTTGATCTGACCGTGTGCCCCACACATGGATGAGGTACCAGTCCCCAGTTTGGGTGATCTGCAGTGAGAGTCCCAGCCCAGTGGGGGTCAGTGATGCTCTACAATATTTAAGGTCCCAGATACTTTTTTTTACAGCATGCTCTGCTTTTTTTTTGTTGGGGTTTTTTTTTTGTTACATTGTGTCAACTTTTTGGCACATGTTTTACCATGTGCAAAGCGGTTGAAATAGAGCCTTAGTAACATCTGGAGACAAAAGAAAGAGGTTAAAAAAAAGTGCGAGAGAAGAAACATTCCTCCCTTTGCTGATCGATCAAGGAAATGCAAGGGAGAGAGTAAAATGTACTCTATTTCCTTTATAAATGTTCCCTTTAATGCTGATGAAAGTTGCCAGATGACAGAGACTGCAGTTGTATATCTACTGAAGAGCCCCAGCTCAGGAAACAGAGGAGCGAGTTGTTTGCGGGGCTTTGCCAGGCGCTCAGCCGGGGCACGGGACGCTGTCTCTGGAAGCAACAGCGATTCCTCCTCCAGCCCCTGCCTCCCCCCGGGCTCTCCAACACCGCAAACAGGGTGCCATGTCCATGCTGCTCCCTGGGCACTCCTTCCTACCTGCTTCTCTTCACTACAGCTCCCAGCCTGGGCTTAACGCTAGGCATGGATATGATAAATAAAACAGTTTTAAGTTGCAAGTATAGAGTTGGATGGAAAGAAGTAACATTTCTTTTTTTTTTTTTTTAAATTAAAAAAGATGTTTGTGTTTGAGGGTGAGACTTTCAAAGCACTGATTTGCACCAAAACCGCCAGCTGACAAACACTTAACTAAATAAGGAATGCAATCATTTCATCTGGTAAAAAAAAATAAAAAAATAAAAAAAAAAATCCTACTTTCACAAAAGTCCCCCACCTTCCTGTGCCATCACTCCTGTCCTTCAGGGGAAACTGATCACACATAGGAAGTTAAAAAAGCAAGAGTCATAAAAAATTCCTGATTTTTCCAAAATAAAAATGGGGCAAAATGCGTAAAGGCTGTAAGAAAGTGGGGCTTTCCCATGCTTTCAAAAGCTGAGAAAGCTCTTCTTTTATTTTACTTTCATAGGAAAATGAGAGTTTTTAAAACAAAGATGACTCTTCTCCTTGCAACACATCACTAACATCGAAATCTTATGTTTTAGTGATACCTTACCATTACGTGGCATCCAGGGAACAATTTCAGCAGCTCTTCACTAAAACCCCGGTGAGGGGTGAAGGGAAGGGTATCAGTCAAGTCCTCGTGGGGCAGGCAGGAAACCTCTCTCTGGGCAACTTATCCCAAAGCTCATACTGTGGGGTTTTGCCTTTCCTGGGAAGGACCTTAGCAAGGGAAACTGTTGCTGGCAGAGCTGTGGATCAGACAAATTTTGGCAGTTCTGGTGATCCCAACAGCAACAACCACTAAGCCAGGTCCCTTTGCACTTACACTTGCGAAGCCACATTGCATAATAAACCCTGAACAGTGGAAGTACCAAATACATGACAGCACGCAAGGTGAGCGACCATGCTTGTCTGAATCTCCTGCAGGGAAAGGAAGGCAGGACAGGAGGCAGAAATCACTCCTCCTCCCACCTTCCTCAGCGGTGATGGGCAGTGGGGGATTCCCTGGCTGATCCCCTGGCCCGATGGGCTCGCTCTGTAATGCTGCACCAAATGTCAGGATTCTCTTTTGGAAAGCCACAAAATAATACCTTGCAATTACTCATAGGGCCTGTGGTGGAAGCTACATGGGGGCAGCTCTCCCTGGCCCGTCTGGGCCCCCTCACAGGTGTCTCTCCAAGCGTGCCGTCCCAGCCTGCTCACCCACTGACTCAGGAGATTAGACTTGCTGGTAGAGCAGTGGAGGGTAGTTTCAGGGGCTGCTGCACCCAACCCCATATGTAAGCGGTGGCTGCAAAACAAAGCAGATCTGGAGGCCAGACGAGCTGGGCTCCTCTTGAGATGCTTGGTGTTCGTTATGCAACGGTTCATGCATCTTCTCCCACCCACTCCTCCAGGTGGGGAGGATCAGCCACCGGCTGCCCACAGGCTCATGCTGCTGCTCATTGCAAGCATGCCTTAAATGCAGATCAAGTTCTCTTTAACACTTGCTTTCTTAAGAGCTGAACCGAGGGTGTAGTCAGAAGGGACTAGCTGAGACTCACACTGATACAGATTGCAGACTTTTTGTCTAGGTTAAAAAATTAGTTGCCTTTTATTGCATTCCCAAAGGACCACAGCTAGGTTTGCAGCACAAAAGCAGCCCCAGGAGCCCAAGTGACAGGTTGAGGCCTTGTGTTTGGTGCTGAACAAAGACAGCAAACAATGTCCCCTTTCCCAAAGACTTTCACCTCCAACTGCTTCCATGTTGCGCAAGGGCACTTCAAACCACTTCTGTCCCCCAGCCCAGCACACCCATTTCATAAGCCCAGGAGGATAGGCGCCATCAGTATGTTCACCAGACTCAAGCCCAGCCAAGAATCACATCCACTGCTGGGCATGAATGACTCAATTCACTGTTCCATAGCCTGGCTGGGCTCCAGCTGGCATTCAGCAGCTTGTCTCTGCCTCGCTGCATCACTGGGAGGGTGGTGGCATGAAGGGATTTTTACCAAAGGTTCTCTTCCACAGAGAAGGTGAAAACGCCTGAGCAGCGGCAAAGTTTTGAGCCAGAGATGCTTCCTGTGCCAAAGGCTCTAGCCTACCAACCTGGCATGCCTCCCACATGCCTGCCGGGGGAAAAAGGTCTGACAAAAAACAAGAAACAGGGAGGGAACCTGTCCTCCCCCTGCCAAAAGTGAAAAGAAAAAAAAAAAAAGGTGGAGAAAAGCTCCACAAAGAGTAGAGTCTTGAACAAATGGCAGCTCTCATATCCCCAACAGCTTTGAGGCCTGTGGTTTTCAAAGGTGTCTGACTGCATTAGAAGAAGATGTCCCACCAAATTTCAACCAGCACCTCATTTATTTAAGGTCTTTTGAAAACTCTGCCTTTCACAATCCGGCACCAGCCCAAAGTTTCTTTACTGTTTTGAAACACGCACTGTCTGCGTGTCGACAGCAGCCCTGCCATAAATCACATCCATCAGGTGCTGGAAACTGCCTCACCTGTACATCGACCATCCACTGTCCCTTGCGCTGAATTCCATCACTCCAAATTTCTCAGCAGCTGGAATCAACTAACTCTGTTTTTTCTTATTAAAGCAACCTACTGGACAGAGGTTTCCTTCTTTGCCCCAAAACCTGGGACTTTTCCAACCAGGTGCAAGGTCCAATATTTGTTTACTCTCTTGGACAAGTAACAGGAGCTTTACAACCTGGGATGGAGAGGTGCTCCCATTCTGCAGAGGACATGCAACATTTGTTTCTACTTAGGATGACCAGACATATCATAACCTTAAAATGTGACATTGGTAGTGAGAGCAAAAGTCCTCTTAAAATAACATTTGATGTTGGTGACACCATATTAATTATACTCATGTAATTATGCAATAATTACAATTCTGCTCATCCTTTGGGTCATGGGACCTGCTTTTACTGGCTGAGGTAGATGGAAAGTAATACCGATAACTCTCTAAACTATTTTCAAAATGACCTCCCTGTGGCACACGCTGCATATCTGGAGTCCATGATGGAGCAGTATGATATCAAGTATCCATAGATCATTATTGTCACCTGATTGTCACATTCTCAGAGATTGATGGAAAAGGAGACAAAAGTTTTCTTGCTTGGCCTCCATTAGAAGTGAATTAGTGTAAAATATGAGATACATATTTATAAAAAATATTATTTTATTTAAAGCAAGTATGTGGAAAACCCATCTGCACAATTGCATGTGTCACTCTCACACATCCTACAGCTTTTGATTCCTAATTAGCAAAGCTAAAAAATAATAATAAGTTAAAAAAAACCTCGCACCACACAGCCAGCCTCTTTAGCGGCCCCAAAACTGCTCTGAGGCGGTGGTTTAGACTCTAAGGCCTGGCGACTAACAGTAGGAGACATGGAAAATGTGGGTTCCGATCCATATTTATCATGATATCCATATTTACTATTGTCCTGACATTTAACCTGAAGTCCTCCATGCGGAGGGTCTGATGTTGATCCGCATTTACAAAGGCGCACTCAAAGTATTACTCATCACATTTCTAAGATGGAAGGTTCTTTCTAAATTGGCTTCTGCACGAAGGGCACCAATCCCTGTCTCCTGAATTATTCACACAATTCTTGACCTGAGAATTTTGCACAGATGGAAACTGAAACCCCAAAAGCTTTCCCTCCTCGTGACAGAGCTGAACCAATCGGGAAGGACCGATCCGATATCCAGAGGTCATGATGAGTCCTGCCAGTCCAATGTCCTTGAGCGGGCATTAGAAAAGGCTATCATCAGCGGGGGTTATAAGTGTTTGCCAAAAATTTGGTGTTGGAAAAACCTCCTGAACATCCCGAACCAGTGACGGCAACCTCCATATGAAGAAAGTTGGCAAATCGTTGTGCTCTGAACTTTCAGGGTACTCTCTGCTGTTTTCCTACATACATGGGAGTTCACTGTGAAGATATTTAATCCTCATTAAGCACTTTGGTATGACAGTAGGGAAAACTGATGGACTTGTTTACATGTGATAACAGAATCATTTGAAATCCACTAGACCTCCAAATTTAGATCTGAGGTACGTGTAGAGACACTCATTTCAGTTTATCCCAAGTCTGATTTTAACTGATGTAAACTTAGTCAACTTCAGGTAGTTTTGAATTTATATGACCAATCCCAGAAAGCCAATGCTGGTTTAAGTCGGTTGGTTTCCATTTGCACCTAAAATGATGCAACTTTGTTATGTTGACAAAGCCAGATGTGAAGGGTAGATCAGGGAAGCTATTATTCACACCCCAGCACAGGAAACCGCGTGGGAGATTTTCGTCCCAGTGAAAGGCTACGACTTGCAAAAGTGAGCATCCAAAACAGAGAATTGCAGCAATCTGAGACCCAATGCAAATGTTTGAGACTTCAAACATTTTGGAAATATCTTTCATTGTTTTGCACTGCTCTAAGCATCCCCTTTGCAGCCTCTGCATAGATGAGGACCTTTGAAATAACATGCATTATGCAGCTCCTGGGAAGTCTCCAGGCCATGTCCTAGACCAGATGACTCCAGAAGTATTTGAGTTAAGCTTCAGATCCATGTCCAAACATTAGAACACCTGGAAAAGTCTGAATTCCAGTATTGCTTCACAAGAAAGTCAAAGCAACCTCTCCATAACCCCTTCCATAAGGAAGAGAGAGACTAACATTTTGGAAGCCACAGACTAAGACTTACGAACTACTTTTCCTGCAGATGAGCCCTGTCTGAGGTACTAAGGGTCACCATGGGATATTCCTAGCTAAGAGGGACGCAAAATTAGTAGAACACTTGCCCAGGGGAAACAATACGAATATCTCATAGCGTTATTTCCGCTGCATATTGTTTTGTTCTCCCCTGTTCCCAGAGCACAAGCATGAAGCAACTGCACAAACTGATCTCTTGAGAGCTTAGTCTATATTTAGTCCACCAGACCTCTAGCCAAGCTGATGTCAGTTTGAGCATCTTCTAGTCAACACACACCTATTGAGATGAGACCCACTATGCGTCATGATTAGACCATGCTCCAAAACATCATCCTGTAAAATGTTACTTGTTCTCCTGAACAGCTGCAATTTTCCTAGGCCAGAACAGCTCTTGTCATCAGGCATTTGCTGGATGCACACCATTCCTACTTACTGCCTAACAGCTGTTATTCATAGTCTCAGGACTTTGGTCATTTACAAGAGACTCCAGGCCACAGGTCAGCCTTCTCTTCTCTCCTAAATGAAAGTTGTTCTGCAAAGGACAATAGGCAGTGAGACTGTGTGTGAACACCTTACGATTGTACAAAACACAAGGAAACTGAGGCTGGCAGACCTGAAACAGCTTAGTTATGGCTCCTCACCCAATGCCCTGCTATAATCAGAGCAAAGAAATAACAAAAACCACCAAGATCCCGAGACTAATTGGCTTTCTGTGAAGTATTGTTTTTGTTTGAAAGACCAAGCCATGCTTAGATCAATGGGCCTTATGAACAAAGCCCTTTACTCATGAACATGGCATGACCAGGGCTAGCTCAGGGCACAGATCTGCAACCCCCAAACAGCAATGTCCCTCTGCCCTAAGCTTAGGGGTGGCCTCTTTTCAGATGCCCATCTCTGACTCTTTGGCTGAGGCTCCTGAAACTTGTGTTATCTGCACAGTTTTATGCCTAAGCCCTCTAGACCTGAAAGTATGTGTCTGTCCCCGGAGTGAGCAAACAGAGCAGTTTCCATTCCTCACTCCGTATAGAGACAGCAGTGCAGAAAGAGACTGAAAGAGTTTAAATGACAAGTTTTCACTAGGAGCTGGCCATATAACTGACATAGCCCTTCTGGTTCTCCTCAGCTGCCCTTCTGAAGGAGGGATGCCATAGAGATGGCAATGCACCAGCTGTGCACATCTGCAGTGCACATGCTCCACTTTCTTCACCGTTTGAATTATGGCTGTGAATAAAGAGTGGTAATAATTCTGACCATAAGCAACCTCACTTTTTCACTCCCCTCCTCTTCTTGTTACCTTGCATGGAAATTGAGTATACATAGAATAAGAGGTTATGGTTGTAGGTTCTGGCCATCAGTAGTGACCTAATGGCATTACACAAGCATGGCACACTGAAGCCTGTGCTTTGCCTTATTATCTTTAGAAGAAGCCAATGTTTTTAGACATATACAGATAAATGATGGAATATTTAAAAATGTCCCACTCAAACATTCACTGTTATTGTAGCCATACCCTCCCCACTCCTTTCCTCCCTCCACACCTTCCTCCCTCCTCTAAACACATATTGGATTTGCCAACGCTGGAGATAGTTACACTTCACAAGACCTTGCAGGCACTAAAAGCTGGATCAGTTGATGCAAGACGTTGAGACGGAGAACGGGAAAGAAGGGAACGCCATTAGAATTCAGGGCCCATGCAGCATCCTGCACTATATATGCACAAGCACACACATATATATGCATTTTAGGATTCCCACTAATTTCAGCCACGGGACAGAAATGAGAGGCAGCTGCCCAGCTCGTGGAGATGACAATGAGAACACATGACCAGGATTAGCTCCATGTTGGCAATGATGATTGCTAGGACTTTCCTGTCCAGAAGAGCTGACTGCACATGACAGTCTTCTGCAGAGCACAAATGACCCATATTAGCATCCCTTCCAAATGTCTCCCTCCAGGAAAGCTCAGCCAGACACAATTCCTTACCTCATGTGATCACAAACAATCCCCACGTTAAAAAGTGGTGGAAAGTCAGTATTGTCATGTCCCAGCCATTCATTAACACCAGAGAAAAGTCTGCTTTCTGCAGGCTTTTTGGAAGCCAGAAGCTGAATTCACTTGCCTTTCAGGGCAAGCAGATAATGAGGAAACAGTGGCATTTTAAAAGCTGGGGGGTTTTAGGGTGTAATTTTAAATGACAACAATGACAACAAAAACAACCAAAACCCCCACAAAAACTTCCCTTACTTCCAACCTGCCCTCACATAAAATGCTGCACATCATCTGCCCAGTCTGTCCCTCACAGCACAGACAGAATCAGAACACACAATCAGTAGATAGTAAGTTATAAACCTCTCAGGATATCGTCTGGAACCAGAATTTGTTGATGAAATTGTATATTAAAGCTAAACACTGCTGCTAACTGAATACAGCTTGATTCACAGCTTTAAACAACTAGTTTAGCGTGGCTTGGACAGTAATTTGGAAGGATCTACGACAGAAAATCATTCACATCCCAAGTCCAGCTGCCTGTCTTTAGCTGCAGACAGTGTCTTACTCTTTGGAAGATGGTTGCACCCACACCTCTAAACTCTCTATACAAAGGTGTCTGTTATTGCCAGCGTGTTTTACTGAACCGCTGTGTTCAAAGCGGAGATTAATTTCGTCAACTGCTAAAACCCATACACCTACCTGTGCTGTCCCCTTTTGACCCTGGTGCTGTGAACACAGATTTTCAGGGGTTAAGCTCTCACTCTTAGCTCACACTACCAGAGGTAACTCTTTCTACATCTCTGTGTATGCCTTGGCAGACACAGAAGAAAAAAAAAAGAAAAAATAAATGCAAATGAGCAAGTTCATAAATGAAAGCTGGTGATGAGGTATCAGATGTGGTCTCCCATCTCCGGTTTGCACCCACAGCGATCCTACTGCTATTGAAGTTTTCCATTTCCCTCAACGGGGCCGGCTGAGGCAGGGCCACGGGACAGGCACGCTGCTTTGCCACTCTCTCCTAATCAGCTGACAAAATCTGTGCTGGCACCGTCCAGGCAGGTGACATCTTAACAGCAAGTCTCACAAGTCGAAACAAGTTTACTCTCGGCTGCTGGTAGCATCCCAAATGTCTGCCAGGGCTGGTTTCTCGTGATCTGCCTGCCAGTTTGGGATGACAGTCTCCTGACTTTTGAGCACCAGTTGTGACCTTGGGTTGTAGCCAGGGACGTGAAAATTGTGTTCATGTCCAAGATGACACGATGAACAGCAAGGTGCATTTGCAGACATAAAAACAGTACAGCTCACTAAAAGCAGCAGGAAAGTTTGGCTACTTTTGATTCTTTTCATTCTTTTAATCCTCCCCTACCTCTTTGCACCACTGAGAAACACTCTGTATTGATTATGCTGACATTGACAGCAGAGCTGGAATTTTTTTCTTTTTTTTTTTTTTGCACATCTCAGATGAGAAAGTGGGTTATGATTCATCTCGCACAATCTGAGTCAAAGCGATTCCTTAAAAAAAAAGAAAAGAAAAGAAAAAACCAAACAGTTTTGATGCATTTCCATCAGAAGAGAACAGGCTGGAGGAGAACACTTAGCAAATGAGACAGCCTCGTTTAATTTTCTTTTTTACCACATATCAGTCTCAGATAAAATCTGGCCTTTCCCCCCCAACTAAACTTCAAATGACACTCAAAATACCCCCAAAAGTTACTGGCAAGAGACAAACCACTGTATCAAAAAAGACAGTATGAGACAAATGCCACCAGAAGAAGAAATAACAAATGCCACACTGTGCCCCCCACCCACCCCTGTGGAACGGTGATTGCTAGACTGGAAAGTAATAGATTACTATGGTGAATTATCAATTTTCCTAATAGCCTTGAACTATCTAAATGCTGAAGTGTGATAGCATTAGTGGGTACATTATATTAACAGCAGTTAAAATTACCAAGTGTGATCCTGGAGTGCTTTTTCCCCCTTTCTTATTTTCACAGCTATGTTATTAACCCTGGAAAATAGGGCCTGTGATCTAAGTGCTGGGAAGAGCCTTCAGACCGGTTGTGATTTCTCATCAGACAAGGCTCACGAGTCCATTTTGTTGATTTTCACATTAAGTGTGTGGCCACAGCTGTGGGTAAGGCACGGGACTTGAAGGAATTCTAGGCTCAAATCCCACTTTGCTACTGGTTCTCTGCATGACTCTGGGTGAGTCATCTAAACTCTGCCAGTCAGCTCCTCATTTGTAAATTAAGGACAATAATCATTTCCTGGTCCTTGCTGTATTTTCAGTTTGGGAGCTGCGAGGGATGCATACTGTTTCCTACTTCATGTTTAATTTGCACATAGTGCAGCATGACCACAGTCTTGCTAGCAGGCCTTAGATGTTACTGCGGTACAAATAAGCCATAATCTAACACGGAAGCAACTGCAAATTCAGTGCAATCAGCTTCAAACAATAGGTGAACTGTTTTCAGTTTTTAAAAAAGCAAAAAAAAAAAAAAAAAAAAGAGTTCATTCATGCCAGGTCATGTGCATAACTAACTCAAAACAAAGAGAAATTAAACTGTTTTCATGTTACTGGGACAAAGATTTGTCCAGGACTGTTCCATGGCTGGAAGTGTGGTTTCTAACTATAGCTCCAAAACTAACTACCTGTATCTCTCTCCACAACTTAGCCATAAGTTATGACCAAAAAAAGAGAATGTCTTGACGCTTACAACACTCCAAAACTCTATCTGAAGTGAAAATTATTTCTATAAAACTACAATCCAGAGAAACATTCTCACTCATTCATAGACACACATACATACACCCCCTCTTAAAAATACCTGTGCGTGAGAATTTAGTGCTTAGGAAATCCTGGATGGAAACTCCTGGTTTCACTCGTCTCCATAAAACAGATCTAACAGGAGGAGAGGGAGAACAAACCTTCTCCATCCCACATGCCTCTAGACTAACAGTTTGCCTTCAGCTCTTGGCCTCCTCGAGGAGATTCCCAACCAGGGGTCCTCCGGGTGCCACAATTTATGGTTTTTAGTGAGGTGATGACGTACCCACAGAGAACCCCCCTGAGACCAGCCAACTCATTTCATGTGGGGCAGGAAACAGCCATAAGGTAGGTCACACTTTCGCTTCTTAATGACCTGAGTTAGCTACGGACTAATGACCTGCAGCCAAAGACTTGATGGTTCATTATCAATTCTTCAGCCATTTCAGTCCATAGAGTTTACTTTGGGCATGTACGTTTATCATGAACAAGCTGGATTCTCTTTGAACTGCTTCTCAAATAAAGGTAGATTTACTTTGTTTTCATGTAGGACTATTAATTTTGGGGGGTTTGGCTAGTAGACTCATCATCGTCAACAGTTTTTTCAGAAAGAGGCTGAGCTTTGCTATCCATTTGTACAGTTCCTAGCACACCAAGGGCCCTATCACAACATAAGAAATATCTACCACCCTCATGGAGTAATTTTTTTCCATGGATATGTTAATTTTTAAACATGCTGAAGAATCCTGTAGAATACAGCTGTACTTTAGAAAGACACATCCCTGATATTTCATTATCACATTTCACTCCTCTTAGAAGACAGCAGGAAATTGTCAGCTTTCATTTACTGACTGTCGGGACAAACCTAATTCCACTTGTAGCCTGAAACCCACCTTTCTTTCACAGCACGCAGGTGATCATGGAAATCCCTTTGCTAAAATGCTACCTTGGTATTCTGTACTTATTCTCCATTAAATGACTTCTGTATCAAATCAGTTCTGTTTAAAAGTAAAAATATGTCTAGGTTGACTGCCAGTAATTCAAGCTAAACCAGAGACTTCAAAACACCAAGGAAGTCATGCTGCTTGCTACCTGTTCCAGCTGGCATTTTATCACCTACAGTAATAAAGGGTAATTTTGGTTTTGATGCAAGATTTAGATCACATCTGTGAAGCAGTGCTGGTCTCTTACAAGACTGTGCTTCAGAAACACTCATGATGCAAAGTCTTGCCCACTCTTGTGTGAATAAGAAGAGGAAAAAGGGAACATGAGTCTCCTGCCTCCTGGCACATGTGGGTACCAGGTGCTCAGGGCTTAAAAGAGTGCCACCTTCCCTCTTTTCTGACTGTTATATCTGATTGATCTTCATTAAGAGATCTGCACTCAAAACTTTATAAGACTAAGATTCCTGGCATAAAAAGATCTAGGTGCTTAGCTTCACAAAACATTTTTCCCACAATTACTGCAGAGTAGGATGTGGATCACATCAACAGCAGGAAGAATCAAACTTTTGCATCCATTTACACAGTCTTTCAAATGCTGAAAAGCAACTTAAACCAGCTCCCAGCCTCTGCGTCCCTGTTTTCTCTTGCCTTTCTCAAGGCTGCAGATAAATGCATGTAGACATGGTATATTTTGCTCTTCAACCACTGACTGGCCTCCTCTTTTTCTCTTTCGACTTTGGAACTGTGAGCCAAAATTCACCCAGTAGGTAGCGTTGAGACTATCCTTATAAATTTGCTCTCCAAACTCTACCTGTACCTGCTGTGCAAGGATGCCGGCAGTCACAGGACTCCCTGAAAGCAAGCTAGATGGGGGTGGCAAGGATTGACAGAAGTGAGACTGAAGAAACAGGCTCTGAAAGCCATTTACCAGGGTAATTAAAGCCCCTGGGGAGCAGAGGGAGGGTGACTCCCCTTGCGGCAGGCCACAAGAGGGCAGCTGAATGTTGATGGTACCGCACTATGACCTCCCTTGAGCGCAGGCTGCTCCCAGCCTTTGAGGCTGTGCGCAAATGGTGGAATATGGCTTGAACATAAAAAATAATAACTTGAACTACAATGGAGAAAAGGGTCCCCATTATATGTCTGTTCTTCCTGCTTTTGTGAGCGTTACATAACAGAAAATGACTGTCGGCTCATCAGTCGTTGAAAATCTAACCTACTATTTTCTGACCCAGATGTTGTTCAGATGAGGACATATGCTATCTTGCACCAGAAACCCTGCCTTTAAACAAAAGGCATGATGACACATCACATTACATGGCAAAATTACGATGTAATTATGCTCTTGTAATAATAATATGCATCTTTTAATGATAACCTTTTCAGAAGAGACCTAGAAACACAGGCAAGATATGACAACTTTCATTTTCTTTTTGTGGTGGTAATTCAGATGAAACTAAGAGGCTACTTGAGCCTCTTAGAGGCTATGGAAATGCCTGATGAAGACTGAAATGCCATGCAGAACACGTTCAATTTAGAGACCCTAGAACTGTTGAATGCACAGAGTCATGTCAAAGGAAACACAGACAGCATGAACTGAAGGAAGCCATAGCTGGACAACCTACTGTGCCTCCTCATCTGAAGCTTCTATGACTCTACCACACTCTCTCCCATATCTTTCTTGGACTACTACCTGCCAACCCATGTCCTACCTCTCAAGAAGTAAAATTATGGAACACCTCTGACACTGTTTGGACACCATGTCTCTGGTCTTAGTGAAGGATTTCTAGCTTATGAATGGAAGCCTAGTGGAGACACAAAGCCAGTGAGTGGAAAGGTTGACAGAGCCCTGAGAGATTCAACACTGGTGCCACTTATCATTCTTTAGTCTTAACTGTGACACAGCTTCTCAGAGAACCATTGGAGATGAAGGCTTCTCCATGGGGGGCACTCATACAACTGCTTCTGTTAATCAGCTCCTGTCTGAAGGACTATGCAGATTAAGTGCCCTGCAAATAGGGTGAAAGGGGGAAAAAAGGAGTTTAGAAAGGTAAAATTATCTACCACAGGTCTCACAAGAGGTCAGGATGAGAAGCAGGAAAGGAAGTCAAGCATCTTGCTTGTTGGCCTTGCTCTTCAGCCTAACTCTGCACCACCTCTCCCACTGTCAAAGTCAGGACATACAGCATATAGACATAAGAAAACTACATATCCTGAATTACCAGCTCTGGGACAAATCAAAGTCCCTGTATTGTACAAACTGAGTACTTTCAACAGGGCCATCAGAGTATCTCTCTCCTTCCCTTGTGCATCCCTACAGCACACTGGAGCTACAAAAGGAGACTGCTACATTGTGAAATATACATTGTCAAATGTGTAAAACTGGTGGTTCCTTTGGTAGCTCTGAGCACTTACAGTAAAATACCAGAGAAAGTTTCTTCCCACCAGTCAGGGAAACTCCTCTGCTGTGGGGAGTGACTCAGCTGGGACATAGTCCAGAAGGCAACAGGACATGAGGGGCCCTGATGGCACTTTTCCAGTCTTAATCAGCACTGTCTGCATGGTGATAGAGACTGATAAGCTGCCAGAAGTCATTTCTTTCTATGAGACTTGAAACAGTGGTCCAGAACAGTTGTGATCTTTGTGTGTGTAGATTTTGGGGGTTTTTTTAATGCAAAATCAAGGGCTTTAATTTCCCATGGTGGCCAACAACAATTTTGTTTGTTTCATCCTAATCTCCGTAAATATCCATTTCTCCTCCCTCAACCTTACCCAATTTCCACTCCACAAAGTATTCTTTTTTTTTTTCCCCAACAAATCAGACATGCCTATCTGCAATAGCACATTTATCAACAGGGAGGGCTGTGACAGAGAGAAACCATCCCTACTGCACAGTGTGTAACACATTTGGGAATCCTTTCTAATAAAAGGGGATTTGATTAAAGACAGCCAACTACCACAGATCAGCAACTGAATCAGCAGTAAAGAAGGAAGAGCAGCTTAGACTTAAGAGACTTCAATTTGCTGATCTGCCAAGGACTTCCCAGGCGAAGTCACTCCATAACCTACAGAAGGGTAGGAGAGGACATACACCAAAGATCGGGGTGCTTAGACTTAGTATGGTAGTGTAGCCTTTCAACAAAACTAAGTTAGACAGAATACCCAGCATGTATGTTTAACTCCTAAAAATTCACAGCCGTTTTTTTTAATTATTATGCTCAGTGATGTTATTTCCATGCTTAAGCACTGCCTTGCCAATGGCAGCTAGAGGATTTCCCAGTGACTGGATTGTGCTGCTGTGGTAAGTCTAGGCAACAAACAGCTGCAAACTGTGATCTTGCTGCTCCAAAGCGTGTCTCTAACATGCTTCTTCTGGCTCTCACTATGCGCCCGAGTTCCCTGGGAATGCAGTGTGAACCGTGCCGTGCTGCCAGCTGTGTCTGCTTGCATGAGTGATCGCTGGCTAGAACAGTTCCCTGACTCTGAAACCACCTTCAGTAATTTCCACCCAGGCAAGCTGCAGAGAGGTGTAGTAAGCACAGACCTGATGGAAGTGCTGGCTGTCCTGCTCCTGAACTCAGTTCACTTGGTCTGCCAGCAGTACCAGCCGGCATTTCCAGGGTAAAGAGACGACTTTAGTGGATCCTACTCCTCATCCCTCCCCAGGAACCTCCACTCTACCCACACTGACTCCAGAATCGAGATGGCTTGATCAAAAACCAGAGAAACAGCAAGTGAAATTGCAGAAGGAAGATGGTTACCAAAAAGATCCCAGAGTGCTGACGGGCCAAGTAAAATGACCTTTCTCCAGCCTGACAGTTCAAATGTAATTATTCCAACAAATTATTTTCATGACTTAATATAGCGCCTTGCAGCTTTCTAGCAAGGTTAATTAGATTCCTCAATTCAAAACCTATCTGCTCTTAACCAACTTTTAATACGCTGAAATCCAGTTTTCTAAATTCAAACTAATAAAAGTGATTAGCTGACAGCTATCTGGCATGCTACAATTACCATGGCATTTAGACCTCAGGCAGAAGATATTTAATGCAAATCAGAGTCAATGTCTCTGCCCATTTGTCCTTTTTCTGATTATTTGATCAATGTGCCATATGAATCTTGTACAATCCACGCTACCATGCTAAACAAATAAAAGAACAAAGGCAGAGATACTGGTTGAGACAGTTAACCAAAGTTGAAAGACGCTTTTTTTCCTCCCACACTTAATTTGCTCTTTCCACATGAGCATGAAGTTACTGAAAGGCACTGGCTGACAGCTCAAGTAGATGGGTATTTAGCTCTGACACAGCCAGAATTAGCACAAAACTCCCGGCCTGCACAGCCATATCAAAAAGCCTCATCCACTCTGACTCCAGAGACCATCTTCCCCTGGGAGTAGCTCAGGCTGGAACAAACCTAGGAGGATGAGGGCAGCCCATCTCTTTGATTTTATCCAACCATAAAAAGCAGTTTGGCTCCAGAACTACTGGTTTTCTTTTATGTTTTTCTTTGTAGGTATATAATTAGTTGTGGCCATGTCTCCCAAATGGCTGCATGGGGCACAGCATGCTTAGAGAGCTGAGGAGGAGTTCAGCCCCACACACAGTTATTCTGCACATCAAGAACACCAAGGCTGGACACTGCTTCAGAGATGACCTTCAGTGGCACAGACTCAGTGTAATTAGAAGATCAATAAGGTGCTGCTTGTAATTAAACATCACCTGTCCAACTAGGCTTGTTTGCTTTTCATCTTCCAGCTTGCATCACGCATGATTATTCCATCTTTGATCACACTACCGCTTATATAAACAACACTGGCAAAATTTCTCTATGCTCTGGAGCCTCCTTTCCATTTTCTTGTCACCTGCTGAATTAAGAGCAATTGGCATGGCATTGGTCTGACCTCCCATCTGATAGCCAAATTGATGACCTAACATTGGGAGACTTTATGTTCCAACCCTTTGAGCTACGCACCCCATTTGGATGAAAAAATTTTGATGTACCACACTCTCAAACAGAGCAGAGCCGTCTTAGTGATGCAGTATTAGTCTGCAAAACCCAAGCATTTAAGCTTCATAAATACAAGTGCTAAACAAAACTAAAGCTCCACTTCAGGAAGCAATTTCTGAGCTGTGAGGAAAATTAATCACTAGAACAGCTTATCAGGGTAGGTTGACTCACCATTGCTTGAAGTCTTTAAGATAAGATTAGATTTTTTTTTTTAAAGTCATGATTCAATCATGTTTCTGGGAGAAACAGAGAGTAGGACATTAGGCAGTATAACAGCAAGGTCCTTTCTGACCTTGGAGCCTGTGAATCTGCAAGTTCTTTGTTCACCTGCCTACCTTCTTGGGCTGTGGGGAGAACTGGGTGGGCTTTAGTCCATCAGCCAGCTCCTGCCACTCACAGCTCTGCATTAAGAAAATGACTGTAATCAAATCTCATGCTTCAGGGCTTCAGCCATTTGCCTGAAGGTAGCAGGGAAAAAAGTTGCTCCCTCTTGCCCACCCACGCTAATGGCTAAATACATGTTATGTTTGTTTGGTTGTTGCTTCGCTTTTAAAACATCAGAGTGAACAGAAATGGATACGGGCAGAGATGAAGTTAAATGCAGAAGCAGAGAAAATGCTCTCTGGTTTTCCTCTCTTCAGTTAGTCATTCTTGCTTACACCTCAGATCTGTGCTAGTCATCAACTCTGATGACTATCAATGTTTATAGAGAAGACATTTCGGCTGAGAGGGTGGAGACCATAGAAGGTAGAAGGTACTGACGGAGAATGGGGACTGATATCAACCCCATCTACAGGGGCAATGTTTGTTTGATGAGAACATGTTGACCTTCTCAGATCCTTGTCACTGCAAGATCTTTGTTTATTAGTGAAACCGTGGTCCTACCTGCTTTCCAATTAAACCAAACCATGAAAGTTTCTTTAGGCCAGAAATGTTTTGGTCCAACCGAAATCTATAGCAAATAGACCTAGGGAGCAATGTAAATTAAGTTTTTAGGAAATGATAAAATAAAGGAATATACAGAATGCAAAATGAATGACCTACTTGGGTCTTCGGCAGTTTCCTAACAACACAATCACCCAAGCCTGTAAGAAACTGAGCATACAGACAATATGCAGTGTTCAGAGGCCACATCATCTGTGTTTTATACAAAGGCAAGATAGATATTTTACACCTATAGATGCCTGAGATAATTCCGTTCTATACCACTTAAAAAGGAAATTAGCTGCTTATCTTTTGCCAGGCAAGGAAGATGACACGGTTATGAGCCAATCAGTTCAGATTTGTCTTCCTTGCACTCGTTGGACCCAGTTCTGGGCTAACGGGTCCCCATGTAAAACCAACCTGATTGACTCAAAATGGATTTCCTTTTAATCTATGTGAGCATACAGAAAATGACAATCCGTGCCTTGGGAACAGAAGACATTTACACTGCCAGGTTTTTGCAGCTGCAGTGAGAAGGGATGGGGCAGACGGGCAAGACAGCACACTGCACCTGAATTCAGCCTGGTAGCCTAGAAGCTGGGGACAGATGGTGTAAAAATGAATCAGACGCTGAAAAACTCAACTTTATAACCAGAAAGACTATAAACATACAGCAAGAGACCATGAGATTTATGCTGAAATTACAGAGGAATTCCTATGGATGATTACACTTCCAGCCCAAGCATGGGAAGCAAATCCATCAATATGAATGTCACTATATTAACAGCATAGCTTCCAGGCCTCCCCATTACTGAACTTTGTAAATACAGAAAGGGTCTACAGACACTTGTGATGTAGCACTGCTCACCAAAGTAGTCATCAGAGGGAGGATTCTCCATGTCATACAGCATTTTCTTGGTCAGATGTTCCAGCTCGTCCTCAGGCCTGAAGGCAGGAGTGCTTGATGCAGGTCCAGAGCTTGGATACCCACTCTAAAAAAAAAGGACAAACAGTCTGTGATGTGGTATAAAAGCATTCACCCGCAGTAAGAGGGTCTATTGGCTGTTCAGTGCTGAACTTCGTTCTTTGTCTTATTTTTGCTTTTGTTAAAACCGAAGGGATTCACGCAAGTAAACATCTCATTTAATGTAATGAAAATGGACTCCTAAAAACATCCAGTGAAGTGCTATACATCCTCCTAGAATGAGAAGTATTCTGTGCCTCATAATTAGGTGTCTACTGGGTAGCACATAATAATAAATAAAGGAGAAAATTATTCCAGGGATAACTTGATACAAACATTTTCCAACACTGAAAAAGGCTTTGGAAGCATTTCAGTTTGGATTTGGCAAAAGCTTCCATCACTTAACAACACAACATAAAAGATGCTATAACAATCATTCCTACAGTGGTGGAGTATATGGACAAAGACAGATAATCCCAAGCTGCTGCTTATGTTCTCTTCTTGTTTGTTTTGACACAAATTCTGCTGTTAACATTAGTGAGAGCAGGAGCTGGTCTACAGATTTTTAGTATAAGGGATACAAAGGTTTTAACACGTGCTTAGAAACTGAGACCTCTTGGCCTTCATATGCTAACAGCTGGCATACAGTATTTGCAGTCTGTCTCAGTGAGTCTTCTCCCTGGAAATCAGCAGAAGTACAGGCACATTTTGAGAAGCACAGAAATAGTCTCATGCCTAGAAGTTTCTTAGAAGAAGCTAAGTTTGGTGTCCATAATGAGAAACTCGGTCATTTCAGGATTAAAAAATGCTGACACCAGCTTTCCTTGTGTGCACCGCTTTCTTGAAAGACTTGCACGCAAAAACTAACTTATTTATGAAATGTGGCAGTTCAGTAAAGCAAGTGATTTCATTGATTAATTGGTGCCTTCATCAAGGATTGGACCTTAGATATGAAACTTATGAGCCTTAGTCTACAAGGAAGCATTTTTCCATGCTCCATACCTACTTAAATGGGAAGAAAATGTAAAATCACCGGAGAAACAATACACTGGTCATATCTATCTGGCTTACAGAGACTACATCTGACATGATGAATCTTTATTGAGCCAGTCATGTTCAACAGAGAACAGCAGCTTTAAAGCACTGCAAGAGAATTAACTAAATGTGTCCGTGCTTTTTTCTTTCAGGCAAGAAGGAGATTTCAAATGAGACATCAATCAATGCAGAGAAGGTCTCAGAACGGTGTTTGCAGTAATACTTCAATCATCCACTCCTAAAAATCAAACACTTGCTTGTTCCTGACCTTGTCATATTTATTTTTCCAGGGCCCATGCTAAGCTGTACACCATCTCCCCCCTCGCTTGTTGACCTATCTCTCTCACAGGCACGGCACCCACGAGCGCAGCAGCACGACTGCACTCCCTGGAGGTGTGGGATTTGCCGTGCACACACAACATGGCAGTTGCATCCGCTGCCTGCCCGCCACTCAGTGCACAAAGGAGATGGGTGGCACGGTACCCTGGAAGAAGGGGCACCTGGAATAAGCCCCAGGCTGGATGAATTTCTGTGGAGGGCTGAGCGAGGTCTGTTTGCCATGTGTTCAACCTCCCTGACTGAGAACATAGATTGGACCTACCATACATTCAGGTTTTCACAGAGATGTTTTGTTTTTCTGCTCAGGGATATTTTTTCTGAGCAATACTCAAGGATTTTGTGCATTTGTTCAGGATTTCCTGGATGTCTAGTAGTTGTTCTGAGGAAGCCACTGAACATCTGAAAATCCTGAATGTCCATGCACAGCTCAGTACACTCTATTGTACAAATGCAACCACGCTGATGTGCTTGGGTTACCACAACGTCTTTTTTCATATGGAGAGACAGGCCTGTATGGTGCACAGGACTTGCATTTGCTTTTTAAGTCATTTCATTTACGTGCCATCTCTGTGGAATGCATAATTTTGGTGCGGATAAGGCCACTCATATGACTAGGAGTTTCAGAGCCAGGTACTTGACCCAGCACACCCAGACACCCTTGGCCAGTGCTTTGTGGCTGTTTTTAGAAGGCTAGTTGACAACTATTTCATTAGAAATAGTAAATAGCATAGCCCTAAAAAAAAAAGGTTTATTAATAAGCCAATTAAAGGTGCCAAATGTAAAGCATTTAATCTTGGAACAACCTATTTTTTTCCTTTGCTCTCTTGTTCCTAAGAGCTGATCATGAATCTCGTCTGAACATATATTTTAACACAGCAAGTGCAGCCAAGGATTTATTAGCTTGAGAAATCAATCTGGCAACTGAGCCTCTTAAAATATTATTCCATCTATTGTACCTATTTCAGTTACCATGCAGAAAGGAATGACCATTACCACCCCATCGAATGAGACTCCTTCCCTAGACTTTGCACGGAGAAGACAGTATGGCATGAAGCTGATGATGGCCCCATCCCTGTATTTCCCCCATCCCTGTATTTCCCTTAGCACGGCATGAACATGTGGAAGCACCAGCCTTTCTGCTGGGCTCCATCCACACACAATCTGAAACACTGCTTTTACCCTCGGGCCTTATAATATAAATGGATCAAAACGGAAGGCACGAGCTGCTAGCTGTTCACAGGAAAGGGAAGCAAGATGCATGGAGCTGAAGCGATTTGCCCATCATCGCATGTGGGCTCTAAGGCAAAGACAACACCAGGCTGCTGCGAGCTCCACATCTTCAGCCTCGCACACAGCCCACCAGGGCTGGACTCAGCTTTGCAGACCTGCACCGGCCACTCTCCGACCCAAAGTGACTGCATCTGCAGGCCACCACCAGCCAGGCCGTGGCAGGACACCCTGGGCAGGCGATGTGTGAAGCCTCTGCTTCTCTTCTACACCAGCTTCCCACACCTCCACTGGAGGGCCTGCTCGTGCCTGCTTCAGTAAGGGCTTGGGCGGTGCCATTTAAAATGAAAGACCAAAATCTGCAGATTTTCAGTTCTGTCTGACTTTCTCTGGTTTCGGAGGCCACATTGCCTCATACACACAATAAATAGGCTGCTCTCATATTTTATCTACATTGCACTTTTCAAACCAGGCAGATTTCTTATCCAGTACCCAACGTCAGCAAAAATAACAAATACCAACCACAATGTTACAAGACGCTTAAACTTATTTTGACTAAAAATGCTATGCCTTTTTGACCAACATTTAAGCAGTGCTAGGCACATCTTCTTCCTCCTCGCATGGCACATGCTGACTATGTGCCTCCAGGAAAATGCATTTCATGCATATGAACATGCTGTTGAGTTTGCTGGAACATGCACGCACACAAACATAGAGAGAAAAGTGTATCCTTAGTCCAATCTAAAATCCTTGTTTCAGCAAAACAGTTTCCTTCCTCCTCCTTTGTTAGGTCAGGGTAAAAATATAATTGGCTTTCCTTACAAAACCGAGTTGTGGTGTTGTTGTTTATTAAACTTCCTCTATTTTCCCCTGATCTGTACAACAATCAAGGCTGTCTATAAATCCAATTTGCTGTCTAATCTACCAGCGTTATCTTCATGCATTCTCTTTCCTCCATGACGCCTCAATGCACACAAATACACACTTCCTTAGCTCGACACAGCTCAAAGCTGGGGTCTGTGCCGAATTGCGACATGACCTCCCAAATTCCCTGAGCACCCCTCTGTCTGGCTAACCACAGCAGCATCAGGGATGATAAACTGACCCATGAAAATGGAAGAGAGCCTTGGTCAGCAAAAAGCCAGCCGGAGGGACCATGCTTTAGGAGCAGGAGCACCTGAGTCCAATCTTTGCTACTGCCATCAAACACTGAGTAACCTCAGGGAAGAGCATGGCAATTGCAGTAGCATGCGCAGACGCAAATGCAATCTTGAATAAACACTCTCTTGCACGCTTAGTTAATGGAACTTTTAGGGAAATAGCAGCATTCCCAAAGTTAAACCCCATGGCAGAAAATATCTTCATGCTACAAACGAAAGGAAGTGAGGTAATCACTTGTGCCACTCTCAAAGCGCTGCAACAACATCTGGCTCATCTTCCTCATTAAAGTTCAGTTCCTAAAAAGCCAGGTCAAAAGAAGCAGTCGTGTGGAATCACTGCATAATTATTTTGGTACATGAAGTTGATACTTGTTTCAGTACTTCTCTGGCACATGCTTTCTACTCCAGACGTCACTGGTAATCAGCTGTCTCTGATGTAATGGCTGCCCAGAAAAGGGAGCTCTGCAGTTAGTGAAGTACAGTCACCAATGTGAACCTTCCCCATCCACATATAAATTTTTACCCAAATGGGTAAAAACCACAGCACAAAATCTGCAAATACATCTGAAGACGATGCTGTGATGAATGCACCACCATTCAGAGTGCACTGTATGTGGTCATTTTTCTTGTCCATTTGCAAATGTTGTAGAAGAAACTTCTTCTCTCTGAGAGAAAATAACTTCAATTATGTGTTCCCAATTACAGAAACGTGGAAATTATCTTCTTTTCAGAAGGTAGAATTAGACCAATTTGGAATTGAAAGGCAGCCAGAAACATCTTTCACTGATACTTACTTTCCCTTTCATTTTTTCTTTTTGTTCATCTGCATAAAGTTAGCACTTTCCTTTCACTTCACTCTCCAAAACTGATCATCAGTTAAATAAACAGTTAAATAGCATCACAGCACATTTTTTATTCAATGGCCTGACAAAGACCATACTTTTTCATTTAAGTTATTGACTGCACAAAACAATCACAAACTTTCAGACCAAGAAGTCCAGCATGGTGCGACATCTCTTATGAGTCGCGCTCCCAAAGAAATCTCAAGATTGCCTGCAGCTGTAATTCAGTTTATAATTAAGGCCAACTGATCTCTCTTGCAGAGCAGATACACTGGAAAAAATATTTTAATTCTTGATTTATTTTCCCAGTGAAAAGTTACAGCTGCCAGGGTACATACAGATTCCTGAAAAGACAATTCTGCCCAGATTCCCTGCGACATGTTTTAACTTCACAGCCTGCAATTTTGCCCAAATATCTCTCTTTCTTACACTGTGAAACTGGGATGCAGATAGGTGGAAGAGGAGGTACCTTGTCTGATAGTTTTAAAAGGAAAACAATAGAGCCAGAATGCAAAATCATTAAATAGCTGAGAAGTTCGCAGGACTTCTGAAAATCAGGCTGCTTGTACAGATGCCTGTTTCGACTCCGGAGCCTAGGTTTTAGTATATAGTCATGAAACCAAAATCTTGGTCTCTCTGTATTGATACTGAATTCAGCAGGATCACCATACATGCACCCTAATTACTCTGTAGAATGGGTTTAACACTATTTCTCTCTTAATTAATCAGTGCCTGCAAAGCTCTCAAACCTTCTGCAATGTGACTACACTGAGACAGAGTGTTTTATTAATCATCAAGCACAGTAATAAATGAGCATGACTGTTTTGTCCTTGGATTGTTTGTATACTATTATATGCAAACAGACTAAGTAGCTTTTCTTGCTATTCTTCACGTTCTCACTAATGTTTTGAATCTGGAAGGGCTGGTTATTTTTGCTAGGTGTTATAGAAGTTGGATAATCTGTAAACACAACTATCTGCTGCTTGCTTCTGCATTGAGCAAGACTGTGTTAAATGACAGCTTCCACTTCTATTACGGAGAGTTGTTGTTTCTGCTAGACATTGTGGTTTGTTTATATATTCAGGGTTAACAGGAGATGAGCTTGATTTTTATGGAGCAACATTGGCCATTTCTCATTAGAAAAAGCAAACCAAACAGATTTCCAAGTAATAAATATTTGACATGATATCTCAGGAAACAGTAAATTTAAACTATGTTTCAAATAAGAACACCTATAAAATACTACACTTTCATGTCCCACTGCTGCTTAAATGTATATACAGAAACAAGTACAGCAGTGCCTGATCTTGCCTGGGGCCCCCTGGCCCTATCATTACACAAATACGCTTTACTTGTCAAAACTTATATCATATGAAAAGGGGAGAGGACTGTTTTGGTTTGTGTTTTCTATTAACCCCACTTACTTTGGTAACAGACATTTTAGGCACTTTTAAAGAAAGACAGGAACTCAAGGCACAACCCAATGGTACTACTGAGAGGGAGAATGAGGCATCATATTACACCAATATATGGATGAAGAGATTGCATCATTTTACGC
Source organism: Grus americana (assembly GCF_028858705.1). Classification (NCBI taxonomy): domain Eukaryota; kingdom Metazoa; phylum Chordata; class Aves; order Gruiformes; family Gruidae; genus Grus; species Grus americana. The sequence goes on from NC_072860.1 coordinate 16,711,632, forward strand.
CTATGTTATTGGCTAGAAGAGCTTGGTCTGCTTCACAAAATTACATCAGGAGGTCCTATGCTTACATGTCTATTTGTTTCAAGATTGAAGGCTTTATTCTGCTATTAAGCTGCTTTCCTTTCTACATCTGGGCTCAGAGTCAAGCGCTCTCTTATTTCCATGCATCATCACCAGCAGTAAAGACCCGAGAGACTGCTTATCAACTCCCCTCCTCTTTACATCATAACACCATAAGCTTCCAGGGCTGCCTTCAAAGTATTAATTAATTAAGCATTATATTTATTGCTATCAGCAGGTCAAAATCTGCATTTCAGGGTAGGAGCCATAAGCATCCACAGGTGATGACAGTCGCCAAGCCTTAGTCCTGAGCTGTGCAGGGAAGTGCTGTAGATGGGTTTGAATTCACTTGTCATCTCGGCTGTACATCTTGGGGTACATAGTGCCATCTAGGGCTTCTTGCCTGGGGAGATGATGAGCTTCAAGAGCTGTACAGAGCTCCCTTGTGTAAATCCAAGGTAGCACTACTGAAAGACATAGAACTGTGGGGGTATCTGCTCACAGCGAGTCGCACTCCAAAGCAAGGCTCATGGTCCCCCACCAACTGAGCTGTATCCTCATCTTATAGGACAAGCACAGGGGCACACCTAGTAAAAATGGGAATGCTCCAAAATTCATACTGATGAAAAGAGATGTGTTGTTTCACACAGTATACAACTAGCCTGGGCAATTCATTGCCACAGTAAAACCACTGAAAAAAAACGTACTCTCCTTCCAAAACCTACCCTTCCAGAAGCAGCCCTAAAACACAAAGGAAATAACTGAGCTTTGTTCTTTTTTAAATTTTCCTTTTGCAAAACACTTCACAAAGGCAGAGCTCAACCATTTTCACAGACGACGAAAAACGATGCTGCGCAACAGGCTTACACACCCCTCTGGTGCAGTGCCTTCTCCGGCCGACCACAGCGACGAGGGAGCTCACCGCCATTCACCATGCGGCGCTGGAGGTTGGAGTGGGTGTTTGTGCAATGAGCACCACCTGTCCTGCGGTTCAGGTTCATCGCCTATTGAAAAAATAGGCTGTCCCAGCTGCAGTGCCTTATCAGGTAACAAAACCAGAAGTGCTGGGGCATCACTTGTTTCAAAAGAAAAATAAATCTCACAATTTTAATGGTACTAATTTTGCATGTGAAACTTGCATTCATTCTGTATTAACAGTTTAAATATAGCTTTCTTGCCAGATGCCTGAATATGCTAGAAAAGATACTTAAAATATGCAAATTGGGTTTCTGTTTTAATACACAAAGAAACTTAAAATCACATCACTTTCCATCACCAAGACAGGTTTCAATCTAAGCTTTTTTCATGTGAAAACTATAACAGCAAACAAATGGTTAACCAAATGTGTTTAACCCACTATCTGTAGTCTCATTTTTAGTCAACTGTGACATGGGCCATTACACTTCCCAGGACACCAGTGACTTAAATGAAGACTACATATTTTGCTTAACATTAAAAGATTATATATATAAATTACAGTAAAAAAAAGCTTCTCGGACTGGACCGGGTGCTTGGTTCAGCATCCATAGCACTGGAAGGCAGGAGCCCTGAGTTTTATCCTCAGCAATATTCTTAACCAGTCTGATCCTGCACCCTGCTGTTATAAATGGTGTTCTTAATGCTCGGCTGTCTCAAGAGAGTTTAAGAGTCTCAATGAACTCTTGATTACAAAATGCTTTGAGATCCTTGAATGAAAGATGCTGAATGAGTACAAATTATGACTATTATTAATTATCTTTGGTAGCCAAAGTTATGCCTCCTTCCACTCACATGTGCCTGCGTTTTGTCTTTTAAGATTATAACATCTTCAAAACAAACATTGCCCCTCAGCAGTCTTGTTGTATAAATAAAAGTGATAAGAATAATATTAGCAAAAACAATAGTGTGGCAAAAGCAAATTACATTCCCGCTGGACTCAGAAAGTTCTTATCTCAAGACAGGAAGATTTCTCCATTTACTCATGTTCTGATCCCAGAATCACCTGTTCTCTTTTTCTCATGTGTAGCTTTGCTGTTGCAGCTACTCATGTGCAGCTTTTGCTCTGAGAGCTTTGCTGTTTTTCTTTTAGCTTTGCACAGCCCATGTTTCTTGAAGTGCTAACTGGAGGGTCCCAATCCCCTTCAACAAAATGAGTACGAATTCCTTTGGAAAGTGGATGGGGAGCTCCGAACACGTCAGAGAGTGTAAGCGCTGAGTATGATCCTTCATTTGACTTTCAGTCCATCAGGTGACTGAGTCAGGGGAAAGGAGGCAGAAACTTAACAGACAGACCAGACATCTGGATTCAGCCCAGGCCATCTACTGTGCTTGCCCCTCAGCTGAGGCGCGCTTCAAGGATGACAACAAAATATTCAAAATGACACCTCTTCTAGTGATGCAAGAGAAAAGAGAATTTGCAAATAATAATGAGAAGATTGCTATTCTCCAAAGTCAGAGGGAGAGCTCATTTGCTTGCACCTCAAAGACTTGTGGTGAAAGATTGTAGAGAAGACTATTAAAAGGGTACTGACACAGCTCAAGACAATATGTAAGCAGTAAAGATCAGAATTCGTCCTCTAATTTCGGCCTTAGTTACAGCGTCTCTAATTTTATAACATCTGTGTGGATGGTTTTGTTGCTGAATTGGTCTATACACCTTTAAGAGACTGAAGCTTTACTGCATTTAAAACAATTAATTCTCCTCATGAAGAGCCCTCCACAGGTATCTCTAGGTTGCCTGAACACCAGCTCAGCCATCTAAAATCCTGTCAAGTTGCATTTGCAAATACCCGTTATTTAATTCATGAGGAGCACACGCCTGGACCACCACTGTTGAGGGTCATAGCAGCTCCCATGTACCACTTCTACCAGCAAGCCCTGGCCTCTCTGTTATCTCCAGCCCAAGCCAGGACAATGGCCTCTTCATAAAATTACCCGACTGGGGTTGATCATAATGACTGGGTTATTAAAAACTTAAAGATCTCTCTCACGTTTTGTGAAATGGAGGTGTCCACCAAAAACGGACAGTTTGCTTGCAGGCCTAATGCTACTTGCCCACATTAGAGTCCAGGAAAGCATTTGGCAGCAAGCTCCCGGTGCAGCCCGCACCCACAAGGCATCAGTTGTACTTGTAGATGCTACTGTGATGCTGAGCCCTGCCAGACAGAGGATACGACACATTGGCAGTAAGGAAAAAGGTGTTGAAATTAAACAGTACCCTCAGGAGCAGAGGGACTAATACACGAGAAAAGAAAGAGGAGAGAGTGAAGGGCTGCAGACCCCAGTGCACGTCATCTTGATAGCCTAAGCACTGCTGCTTTAGAAGAGAATTGTACATGTTTCACTATCAATTACCTCAGGATAATCAGGAATAATATTTTCAGAACAAAGCAGTGCCAAATTCTATACTGCAATTGGGAGAAAAAGGCCAGGGCAAATGCCCGTCACCTAGATTATCATTTATTTCACCCAATGTACTTACGAAAATGATCTCTCATTTGGCTCACAGCAATAGAAATTTCTCAACAAAGTCATAATTCTCCTGTAATACAGTCCAGGGCAGTTAGCTATTACCCAGATAAAAACTCCAAGTCTCCCTTGAAACGCTGTCCCTGCTCAGGAATTTACCACAACCAGAGGGAAGTGGGAGCTGAGAAAAGACTAATGTGCAAAGGAGCTGGATGAAATGGAAGGATGGACTAACAGCAGACTCTGAGGAGGGAGCAAGAAGGAAAGCAAGAGCAAACGAGAGGTTCAGCATCAGCTGATTTTACTGAAATCGCTCCCTTGTACGAGAACTATCCAATGCTAACCAAAACCCACTCATTTCAGACTATGGGATTGGTCAGATGCTTCTGGACGCGTGTGCGTGTGCTTTTGCTGGGGCATCAGGGAGCTGGGTACCCAGAGCAGAGCACTACACGCTCAGTCTCACTTGATTCCCACATGGAAGGGTTATATGGGGTTCAAATGTTGCGTGCTTCCCCCTCCGCTTCCCCTGCCCCATGTAATGCATGATCCCATGTCCGTCACAGGCACGCTTTCCAGCCACACAAAAACTACTCTGTGGTCACAATGCTCCAGATGGTAAGTGCATAGCTGCTTGTGCTGCAGGGATTGTGCCGTGTACTGCAGAAGTACCTAAGGTCTCCAAGCCAGATCAGGTTAGGAATAAAGAGCAAGGAGAAGAAATTCCCTGCTCGGCACTGGAGCCAGAAGTGGGTGTGGGGCTCCCTGGGTTCAGAGCCATTCTACTGCTTTCCCTCATTCTCTGCTTTGCCATTAGCCTCCTAAAAAGCCCTAAGATCTTGGCAGCCAAACCAGGCTGTGCACTAAGGAAGGGAATCTGAATTTCCCCAGCTGCAGCCTCTAATGCTGCCGCCAGCCTGAGGGCGCAGCCACTGCAGTGACATACAGACCTAATGATCTGGGCTGTTCAAAGCATCAAATGCTTGAAGAAACTTGCCCTGCTCAGAAGGCCACGCTCGAGCTGTATTTCTGTGCCGTCTTTTTTGTGTGTCTGGGACTCACTTTGAGGAGGTCAGGAAGAGCCTGATGGCTCAATAAATAAGACACACTTGGGAGAGTTAGCAGAACTGACAGCTCAACAAGATCCATGTTTAGCTGTCAAAACATTCCTCCATGTACAGAGATGCAGTTAAGAAGGCTGTCCACATACCTCCTGGGTTAGAGACAAACTTATCTTGCTAATTGGTCAAGCAGTACTTCGTGGAGAATTGAGCAAACCGAAAGAGGCAGTGGCATGTGCAATTACAGCTGAGGAGGCTGAGGGCTGTGGCAGGACATAATGTTGCGTCCGGACCACTTTGATGTATTAAAAAGATCTCTCTGTCCGTGAAACGTTTTCGTGTCCTGTCCAACCACAACAACAGCAGTAGCCCCCTTCTGTTTTTTAATGATTAAGCAGCTTGCAGGTTGACTGAGCAAAGGCTGAAGGGGAAAAACAAAGAGATATATATAATTTTGCTTGCAGAATTTACTTGAAAATGATGGGCTAGACATTCAGATGGTGCAAATCAGAGTCGCTCCAGGGAACTCGCTGATTTACACAGCAGCGCAGGATCTAGCTTAGCGTGCCAAAGTGAGCAATGTACTCAGGTGTACATCGGCTGGCCGAGAGGCACTATTTGAGTCAACAAGGCTGTCCAAGCCTGGCCCAGACTAACTGCAGCTCCCTGAGCCCTCAGCTGCATTTTTCTTTCACAGGAACATATGACACAGGGAGAAAACCGGCTCCCAGCCTGCCAGACCAAGAGCAAACACTGCAGACAAAGACCCCACTCTCTGGGGATATGGGTGACTGAAACCTGCTTTCTTGCAGGTGACACTCTAGGGCTTAGTTAAAGTCCCTGTCCGCAACTATGGGGCCCCTCTCAGTCTGGCTGTCATAGATTCCTGCTACCATCTCTCAGCTCAGACTAACCTGCTTTTCAGGGCCTCTTCCCCCCTTGCTCCTTTTGAGGAGCTGGCTCCCTCTTGGAGAGGACCTCAGAGCAAGCATGACTCCTCCACCTCCCTTCTCGCCTACCCTTGTTCCTAAGAGTCAAGCAAATTTCAAAAGCATACCTAGAAAAAAAGTTGTGAATGTCAAACACTTTGCAGACTCCTTCCTCTTCTTTCCCTCAAAACTATGTGTTCTTCCTTCCATGGTCCCTTTCTGCCCCTCTGCATTAGTTTTACACTATTAAATAGGGGGCTCAGGACACCTCACTACATAGGGGACACATCTGAAAATCACTCACACACTTTAGGAGGTTTGCAACATGGAGGAGGAGAGACAGTGAGGCCAGCATAGTGCTGGAAGAGATTGCCTGGGGAGACTCTGTGAATTCCATCACTGACGCTTTTCAGAGTAGGAACAAACAAATATTTGTGAAGAATGGCTTAGGCAGAGTTGATTCTGTCTCTGAGCAGCAGACAGATCTTCAAGTCTGTTCCAGCCTTATTGTTTATGCTTCTGTGATTGTGATAGCAGTTGTGACACATTCTGCAAGGGAGTTGAGCAAAGCCAGCTGAAGGCCCTATGGATCATCTTCAGGGCTGAAGCTGCTTTACAGGAAAGGAAGCTTATGTGCAATATTAAATTACTTTATGGTTTTGTTACAGATGCTAAATCAAAGAAACCTTGTTCAGAAATGGTATAACAAAGAAGCTGGGTCCTAAACAGGCACAGTGACTGTCCTTCTTTTACCACCTCCAAGATGCTGTATCTCCAGCTTAGACTTCGGGTGCATGAGGCAGCTCACATTCTGAGCACCCACTGTATGGGCTGTAAATATTTGTGTTAAACAAATAGAGGGCTTCTTTTGTCCTGGTCCACAGGAATGCCCATCTAGCACTCAATGCTGAATCCCCATTAAGACCTCCCAGAGGCTAGACAGGATGCAGTGAGTCTGGCCAAGAGCAGGGAAACAGCAGACAAGGAAGCATTAAGAAAATCAGCATAGGTGCCCCAGACAGCAAGATGCTCCACGTGTCTGACGTGCAAAGACCCACATGTGTCTGCAGTGGATGGAAAGAAAGAAGTTACTCCAGAAACATCCACGCAAGCCCTCCCTGCAATACCACCTTATGTGGAAAACAAATGGTAGGGGAGCTATCTAATCTACTCATCACAAAGTCTTCAAGCCACAAGACGGTATTTACTTGCTGGTACCAGACAACATTCAAGCAAGAACAGAAAGTCACTTTCCCAACTCTCCTTGTGAATTGCTCCCATCTGTGCAAGAGAGCAATCCAAAGTCCTTATGCCCATGACAGCACTGCAATCACACGCTTCAGTTTTTAAACCCAAAATAGCGCGAGTCAGACCATGGTGAGGCTAGTACATCACATGCAGCTGCACTGATAAAGAAGAGACATTGCAAGCGGCTCTCCAGGGCGCGGGTTGCTAGGGAACATCGCGAAGCCGCCGCAGATTTCGCTGCCACTTGCTGGCTCTTTCCCCTCTTCCCACCTCGCTTGCACTGTGCCAGCTTCTTCGCGCCGAGAGTGCCGTTCTTCCTGTCTGAAGTGTGCAAAAACAAATCTGCCGGCAACAATGGAGCACGATTGCTTGGCATGTGTTCCTGAGGAAAGAAATCTCTCTAGCCTTTGATTTTCAAAAGCAGCCAGCTGACGGTTTGGGGAAAAAACCACTCTCGCCATTTTCTCCACGTCTGCGTGTTATTTCATTCAACCTGTGCTATGATTAAGGGTGGGTGGAAAGCCCAGGTGGTACAACTCAGTGGGTTGACTTCATGGGAGCCGTGCCCGCTTGCAGCTGGCAAGACATGATGCCCTGAATGCCACGCTGTGCCCTTTGAACCCCTCCTCTTGCCTAACATGCTGCTCTTTGGGAGGTTGTTGCAGGAGCCGGCAGAGCTCTGCGAACACGGCTGGGCACCGTGTGCTGCTCCCACTGCTCCAGTGGGCAGCAGGGCTTATGAGAAAGGGCACACAAGCAAGGGAAGGGCTGCTGGAAAACCGCGAGGGAAGGAAAAGGAAACTTCTGCCTTCTCAAGAAAGAGCTGGGGTAAGGAGAGACCGGTGACCAAGATGGAAACAAAGGGCTTTCTAGTATTAATCAATCCTTAAACAATTTGACTGAATGATTAGGAAACGCAATGCTCCCTACTGAGGCATTAGAGATTTATATTTAGATGTTGGGTGTTTTTTTCCACCCTACATTATTTTTAGCTACTAGATGATGCTAGGCTGGTGGTGGCTGCTGTCGGATCGATGAGGCTCTTCCACGATGGCAGCTGGGTCAGAGGTGGCAATTGGAAACGGGATCTTGTTTGCCCCGGGATGCTGCCTATGGCTGGAGCCCCGTGCTGCACAAGGAGACAGTGCAAAATAACAAGAAATAGCAACAGAGAACAGATTTGGAAGTGATTTTGAGAGATTGCTTAATACACCCTCTTATCCCAATAAGAAGGAAAATAAAGTATGTGTTTGAGGACCTATCACATATGTTAATTCTGGAGACCAAGGAAGAAGCATTTCACTTTCCTAGTGACAGCACAGCACAAATCTTGGGTGTCCACAGTCCTTGTACTCACAACACTCTCTAGACAAGGGGAAGCTCACGTAATCCCCAGGGCAGACCAGATCTGCGGTTTCTACCCACTTCAGGGTCCTGTCTTCAAGAGGGACCATCACCCCATGATGAAGTGGTAAAAAACACAAGCAGCATAAAACAATAAAATACTAAGTAGGATGTCAAAAGACTAATTCCTCCTTTACTCCAGGTAATTTGTAATTAGACTGCTTTGAGACAGGAGGATTTATGTTTCTTCTCAAAAACAGAGACTCTTAGGCAATGTGACAGCTTGCTTTCTGATCTCATGACAAGCCAGGCAAGGGTGGTCAAGGTCTCATCTTGAACTTCACTCAGCAGCACAGTAGCGGCACACCAATATGCAAATACCCTCCACAAATTTGTGTTGTGTATCACATGTTAACGTCCACACAAACAAGGATGATTCTCATTTTATGAGGGAATACAAAAAGTTGAATGCAAGTGTACACCAGTACATCAGCATTCCTATAGAGAACTTGTCCTGCACCACTGCGTTATCCTCCAGTGACCCTGTGGCGTGACCTTAAAGATAAGAAATAGTGCCAGCATCTCCTAGAGCAATTGTGTGAACAACACTAGCCCACCTTCATTTCCCCTTTACATTTAAAAAATTATATTCATCTGCAGAGACATGCTAGGTTGATACATGCCAGGCGCACTTTATTCCTCAGTTCAAGCCATATGGTTCTAATAATAGTGGCTAATAAAGGAAGAGTATGTTTTCACCTGCAATTTTTCAAATCCCATCAAAAAGTGGTGCAACACAGAATACTGCAGACAGCAGCACAGCACATGTGCTCAGTCACATTTTGCACTGCTCTGCATTTGCTCTGCTAATGGCCCTTAATTAATATGCACAACCAGCTCAGCATCAAGGACAAAGAGAAAGCGGTACAACTACGTGTTTGCAGAAATGATACCTTAAATTAAAACAAACAGAACAATTGCAAGCTTATTAAAAGTGCACTTTGGGATCAGAGCCCTGTAGTGAACTTTGGAAATAACCAGGAACAGAGGACATCAAGTTATCTAATGGGTTTTTGGCAATCATTTTACTTCAGAAATAAATTTTCCGGTAGTGTGGAGACAAATGCTCAAGGCCAACCTTGACATCTTGGTCTTGGCATGTCTCAGCAACCTCTGTAGTTAAAATCATCCATTGGGCACTTCCAGGAAAGACAGCCAGCAGATTTCTCACAGAGGAAAATCACAGCAAGTAGCAACCATAGCTAACTCAATAAAGCTTAATGGAAAGGAAGCAAGGGCTATGGCTGGTATTAACACCTTGGTCTAGAGCTAGAGGATTTCCACCTGATTTATTGTGCAAAAAAGTATCATTCACAAAGTCATTCATAGAGTACATACAGCAACACAGCATTTAATATAATAGCCTGGCATCATCTGAGTCCAGATGAAAGAGTAAGAGGATATATTTATACTTCACGTGACTCCAGCCTCCAAGAATGCACCTCAAGGCAGTAGCAATCTGGTCTCTTACCCAACGGTGTCCTTAGCCTGCCACAACTACCGTGTTAATCTGCCACAAAAGCACAGGTGTGTGCAGCCAGGCTTGCTGGGAGGAGGTTGGAGTATGGCTAGCCAGCAAGCTTTGCTCCACCGAGGCACTCGCTGTCTTCCAGCTGCCTCCCACAACTCTGAATGAGCCTGAGGGCCAAGCAAAATCTTCCAGGTGACCTTTTGCTTATGGAAGAGAAACCCAACAAGCCATAGAGAGGCTGAGCTGGCAGCCGCACAACGAGCTGCGGCAGACAGGTGCCCTTGGAGATCCCAGCAATATGCACATGCCCAGAGAGGATGCACAGACTCAAGTTTCACAGCTCACCTCTGGGCTGAGCTAGAACCATGTTCTCTGAACCTGACAAATCCAACAGTGAAGACAGGCTTACTCCAAAGGACTGAGGGAAGGCACAAGGCCACAAAAGCATACTTTTCAAGTAAAAGCTGAGACATCAAGCCTACACTCAGCACTGAGAGAGGTTAGTCCAGGGTAACTCTGGGACACAAGTCTCCATTGAGGTCTATGTCATGAGTCTGACTTGACTGTATACAAACTCCATTTGAAGAGACAGTCCTCTTCTCTAGGAGCTGCAGAATAAATAGGAACAGACTCAAATTTCTTCTTAGATACATGCCCAATTGCTCAGGGTGTCACAAATTTCAGTGCAGCACTTAAACATTAATTCCCACCTTACTGCCATGTTTACTGCTTCAGCTCTTTAGGAGCTGAAGTCTATTCTTTTTCACCTCATGGGTTAGGAGACCAAAAGATAGCGGCAAGGGAAAGAATAAGATGACCATCTGCCTTCTCAAGCAACTGAAAGTTATCTCCTATCATTCAGGGGATCCAGCTGTTTACTGTACATACATACTCCTTTAAATCCAGAAAAGTTTCCGTCTATAGCAGAGAGATTTTGCACACGTGAATGCCAGAAGCTTACATTCCTCTTCCAAGGGCTCATATCTCTTGATACACATGACCCCTACTGAAAAACATCCAACTTTTGGACACTTCTTGTTAACATCACAGAAAGAAGCATCATTAAAAAGCCAAGCCCTCTGGAAAGGGAGGGAAAAAAAATCATGTTGCTAATAATCTGAGCGGTTCATTTAAAACTATGCATTTTTAGTCTAAGATATATTTTTCTCTTATCAGCAGCTTTTGGATTTTCAGACCAGATCCCCACCAACACCTGCTCTCTCTGTTCAGTGAGTACTAGTGCTAGCATGGTAGTACTAGCTCTAGTACGAGAACTAGCTGACGTGCAGTTCACGGCTGCTTCCACTTTGCATCCCATGCACTTTCCCAAAGCTAGCTGCTGTGTTTTCAGCGACCTGAGAAGAAATACTTGTTCCCTTCGTAATTAGATTCACAGTAAATGTGGGAAGCGAAGCAAAAAGAACACAATGTTCAAAGCTGCCACTCATGGTTAAATAATTAGTCAATATTACGCTCAAATGCTGCCTCCAGTGTTCATGCCAATCTGTATGGGGAGGCATTTGTCCTTACATTACTTTGGCGCCTCGTTTCAGTAATTTCTATAAGCTGGCAGTCTGGCCTCAGCAGAGAATGGGTCACACCACTGCTAATTCAGATAGATTACTAAATACAAATAAGAACAGAGAGAGATTAAAGGTGGTGAGGTGTTAACAAAGCTTTGGTAAGTAATATATGCAAGAAATCCTTTCATCTGATTTTTATAAAGTAGGCCTTGTCTAAAAACAAGGGGGCTAATTAGCTGAATGAACCATAATCCTGTTTGGTCTACATGTCAGTTATAGTTATAGACACAGAAGCGCTATCATTTCCTGATGAGAGGGATTCGCTTGCTTCTCCACACTGCATAGGAGCCCACTCCTTGTGTTCAACAGTCAATAATACTGTGAGCCCTTGTATGATCCTGAAATGCTTCCCCAGTCTGGAAACAGCAGTTTGCTGAGGCACTGCTCCATCTAGATATTTATGTGGCTCCTCCCAGTGCAACATTTATCATGGCTGTGTTTTCCCCCATAGCATTTGCGTGCGCTAGAAAGGTTTCCTGACAAAAGGAGTTGTGATGGCTTATAGCTGATCTAGAGCTGAACTTGGTTTTTTTTGGAGCGCTAGGCAATGCCTGAATGGATGCTGTTGCTTGTTTAAATAAGCTAACTTAGAAAGAAAGCAAGAAACATTTTATAAGCAATAGGAACAAGTACAGACTAACTCCTGGAATGTTTCTGCGTCACCTGCACAGCCTTTCTAAAATGCTTCCATCAAAGCAATGGAGTCTATGTCAACATTTAGCTTCATCACCTAGCAGCTGCACGGCTGCCTAGCTCATACCTGGTTAGGCTGTGGAAGTTTCACTTCCACCTCATGCCACTCAAAGACAGGAGTACTACAGATATGAATTAAGTTACCCTGTTGTAAAACAGAAGCAGTAAGAAAAGCCAGCTCTGGCATACAGCACCACTTCCAGCTCTGCTGGACTATGAAGCCCCTGCCTGGAAGCTATCCACAAGGAACAACATTATCAGCTTAGGAAAAATTTGCTTCCAATGCATTTCACCAAGACTGAACTCAGTAAGGGTCAATAAAATAGCCACACACCACAGATGCAGCAACAAATGGTGATCTGCAGCATGAAGAAGCCCAATCAAATACCATCTCCTTTTCATAACACTGCTTGGTCCTGGAAAGGAGCCACCTCTCCCTCATGTTTGTCTGGTGCAGAGACTACTCTGACTTGGGCTACTGCGAGCACCACTAATAAAACCAAGAGCTGTCTCACAAGCAGGTCTTGCAAATGCATCCAACCAGCTAAATGCAATTCTAATCTACAGCACGTTGGATATGGGGACTAACCAGCACTGAGGTAGTGGGTGTGTGCCTGAGCACCCTGCCCAACCTTTAAGCATGTGAAAGAGGGGGGAGAGGAGAAACACGGATAAGAGAACTCTGAAATGATTCATTTTGTCTGAGTTTTATGATGCATGCCTGAGAGTGACTTCATTAATCAGATAGCTCACATCTGGGTTGCCACCCTCCCCTGGCTGCTTCATCCATCCACACAGCTTGCTGGGGGAAAAGAGAGTGAGATGGGATCCAAATTAGAAACTATTTATGATTGTTGAAGTAGAAAATTAATTGCTTTTCTTCCCCTTCTCCCCCCTTCTGAAACACCCCTCCCAGGGAAATTTGTGCTGAGAAGTCCTTGTGAACAAACACATGGAGAGTAACAGAACATGGTCCATATGTACTAGCAACCAAAAATAAACCAAAGTCTGAAATGCATTCATAATGTCTATCTCTACGCCACGGTAACAGATGGTCAGTGAACTGTTACAAGACAGACCAAGACTAGTTAAACAGATGGGGAGTATTATTTTTATACTGGTTTATAAGTGAATATTTAAGTTTCCACTAGGTTATCTGAATTACCATCAAAGGAGCACACTCCTGCAGTCCTCATCCAGCCAAAACCAAATTCTCTGGAAGCTTTTATCCAAGGAATCTACTGTGATTTCTTCTTATGGCCTTCTGCTGGTACCTGTGGTAAAACCCTCTCAGACCTCAGCAAGCTTGGCCCAACACTGCACACCTCTGGACGTCCTGCTGCTGCTTCCTACAGCAGCCTGGCCCGGGGCCTTCGCTCTCCCCTGCCATCCCCACCGCACCGCAGAGCTCTGTCCAATGCTGAAAAAGCCGTGGTGGCGGCGGCGTGCAAGCCGCAGGGCTCCTCCAGCGGCATCCCCTCCTCTCTCCTACTTCACCAGGTTTTGTCCCTGTTATTAATTCACGAAGCAGGAAGGATCTAAACAGCTGGAGCTGAACTCAGGGGCTGATGGACAGTGGTGGCTAGCAAGAACCATTACAGAAGGGGAAAGGGAAATGGGGCATTTTAGAAAAGATTTGCATTTAAAGACTTCTTCGTGTTGAAGGAATGCCTGAGAAAGACCAAAGACACAGCAGGCTTCTCTCCATTTTTGCAGTTCACATTAGTCTTCTTGCAAGTCTCTCACCCACAGACACACTGGTCGGGTTCGCTTTCCCTTTCTCGGGATTTAAGCAGAACATCTGGGTTCACAAGAGGGCAGGACAGACAAAAAAATAAGTTAATTAACTGCTCGCAGTACCTTAAATCACATTCAAAACCCTAAACCAACATTTGCTGAAGACACTGACACATCTTGCTGCCTGATGTCTCGAAGGAATTGGGCTTTTTAAAAACTACTGAACACCCTTTGACAATCAGAGCACCCACTGTTTTCAAGGTGGGCAGAAGACGACTGGACACAACCATAGTGATGTAATTGCAAGAGGGAAAAAATAAAAGTGAACCAAAATACCCGTGTTCTGTAAGTACCCATACACTGAAAGAATCAGCCTCCTGCCCACAAGATCCCTGGTACATATCTGCCCTACACCTTTTTAGCAATTCCTGCAGAGGGCAGGTGCAGATTAGTTACCCCCACTTTAAAACCTTTTTTTTTTTTTTTTACAACCAAAGGGATGAACAAAGGCTTCAAGTGTGACTATGATTCAAGTCTCCCTTTGGCCTGACTCTGCTGCAAACAGATATGGTCACAATTGTTGGAAAGGTGCTTGGTTTTGAAATTCCGCCATCGAAATCCATTCTTACCTTTCACAGTGACCATTATCTTCTCATTGTTTGAAATACTGCTGACTACTGCTATGAAGCTGCAGGGCTTTGCCTGCAAGCCTCAGAAGAGCTTGTACTTGCACTTCTTTATAAAGGAGTTCCACTCTGTGGCTGCATTATGTGTCCAGCTGCCATCAGAAAATAGTGATAAAGAAAAATGAAACTCTCTTTGCAAGTATTTATTCCTAATTTACTAAGGGCTAACAGTATCCAGTGACAAAACCCAAAAAGTTCTCATTGAAATATTTCATTTACCTAACAGCTTGAAATCTCCAGGCTGAAGATTATGTGCGCGCACACGCCTGTGTGCTAAGTCTTCAATTAAAGAAAATATAAAAGCTTTGCAGTTTAGCCACTGGGAGACTTTTAAGCATTCGCAGCCTCTTCTCTTTGCACATGAAATGTTAATGGGGCAACCACGCATGGCTGGCTCCACAGATAATGGTTCAGATAACAGTGGCTTTGTGATACCTATCACTGGGCTTCAGAGGCGAGGGGGTCTGCCTTGCTTCATAGTTGATGACACCTTGTCAGCATGCCACGTTCTCCAAATCAGTTCAGGAGTTCATTACATCTAGATAACACCCTTTTTGCTCTCTGGCTCATGTTTATTAATGCCACGTACAACACAGTGATTCATCAGAGAAGATGGAGTTGTGTTCTGCAGCAGGCAGACAGCCTCCAGTTGATCCACTGCCCTGGTTGGAGTTCACCACAGGGCTTTTAATTTCATGAATTTATTTATTGCAATTCCTGAAAGTCTACTGCTGTTACAGAACAAGCTCATAACTGCACCTGACAAAGGTTCAGGGCTTGTCAAAATTGGTCTAATTTGTATGTTGTGTAAACAACATTAAAAGTTTGGAAGTTTAGTATTAAGCCTTCAGTTATTAAAATGGCATTTTAAAATATGCATGACTGGAGAGATATTTGCAGAACACATTATTGTTAGCATGGCTGATAGCCAGCACAGGCGAGTAGTCTGTGCTGTGCTACTCTCTGCTGTTCCACGTACAGGACAGCAACCTACTGCTGTTCTCTTAGGCCAAGTGTCATAGTTCAGTGCACTCTGCTGTGGAAATTAGTTCTCTGAGACCCTCTAGCAATTACACAGAGGAGGCTTTGTAGTTTTGCTTAGTAGTTTAAACTAAACTCAACTGAGGAACTGGTAGCACCTACAACACTTGCAAAATCTACTATGGGCTTTAGGCCTGACGTACAAGAGTTCAACATTTTGAAATCCTTTGCATTAAACTTACATTACCTTTACTTCTTTCACTTGGGCATGCCTGTGACGTCCCATTTTCCCTCCTTCAATCTCAGCCCTTTTAACATACCCTCTGCATGCTCTGCTTTCGGTACCAGCAGAAAAGAATTGCTGGGAGAACAAGAACATGATTTTTCAAGAATCTAGTCCCAAGTATATAGTATACATACATATAATACATACAATATACACATATGCAGATAGTATAGCTATATAAACACCCATCCACCTATAAAGGGTCTAAGTCACGAATCTGGGCAGCTCAGTGAAGCGAGCTGGAAGTGCTACCAAAACAGCATTTAGAAGATCGAGTCACTGGTCTTTGTGGCTAATACAGTTGCAGGAAATTTCACCTTGGGCTTTTGTTTCTAAACTCACCTCAGGGGACAACAGCATCCAGCCACTGGGACCATGATTCTCTGAGACAGCAAGGCAAAAAGGAAACAATAGCTCTGACATAAGACAATTCTGTGCTGCTAGTTTTTTGATTTAGCACATGCATGTTTTATAGGGGCTCTGGGCAAGTATGAGAATATAATTTGCACGAAGATTGAAATATACAAGGACACTTAAAGGGCCTTCGATGTGACTCTGCTTCACCTAAAGGAAAAAAAAAATGGTGCTTACCATATCACAGGTGAAATTTCAGCTCAGCCAGAGTCAATGGGAGTTTAGCCAAGGGCCACGTGTTCAAACCATAACTTCTCTTCAGAGGCTAGAACGATCTAGTATTGGATCTATCTCACAGTCTGATTTTACTGCTGGAGAATGGGGCTTTTTTGGGGAGAAACACAAGAGTGAGTGTTCCAATGAATGAATATACAAATACACAAGATAACTTTTGTTACAACAAAAGATATTACCATTACACTTAACTTCACTTTGACTGATAAATATACTACTGCAAAACCACTGGGCCACAGTTTTCAGCAACAGCAGTCAGCTGAAGCTTGGAGGATCAGCAAATCCCTGCTTTTCAAGAAAAAGGGAATCATATCTAAAACAACTTCAACAGCTAAACCCACCTAAAATCCATTCCTCTCTGTTAAATAGAGGTTTATTCCTGAAACACACTTTTTAGACACTTTATTTTCAATCCATTTTGGAGTTTTATGGACCAGCCTGCTGTTATGGTGGTTGCTAAAGCAGCTATTTTAGTTGTTACAATTATATCTTCCTTCTACCCAAAGCCATAAACCTTCCCACTTGTTGCATAATGCTGCAATTACTCCATAAACTCTACTAGTCAGTTCTTTGACTGCAAAATAAGTAAGTGTCAATGACAGCCATTGGCCTGCATGGAGGACAAGAATGCAAATGGAAACCAGGGGATTCACCAAACAGATTTATGGAGGAGACTTTATAGGCTGTTATCAAAACGTCCACAAGATTCAAACTTTCCTCAGCAAATAAAATTTGCAATTGTAAAACAACAATATTGCAATGGAACTTTCCACTGCAGGATGTGAAGAGGGAGAGAAAGAAACACTGCTGCACTCAGGGAGGTCGCGCCTGCCCCCGCTGCCACCCTCCAGGCCTTAATTCCCCTTCTGTAACCCCCAGGGTTAAAAACATCCCCTTGCTGTACGTGGTGGCTGGCCTTTACAGGGGCTGGAAAATGCTCAGACTCTTTCAGGGGTGTGAAGAGAAGCTCTCGCTCTGACGAGGAAGAAGGAATACGGACAAAATGCCAGCAAGTTGGTTTTTATCTTCAATTTCTTGGACTACTGCACACTATCAAAAGCCTTTTGCTTCTTCAAACCCTGCAGTTCCTCTTCAGCTGAGCTGTGAAGTTGTTTCATCAACAAACTCAATATAAACTCTCAATGACAAGCCTGGAAGATTTATGATTTTTGTCATCTTTAAATAGCCATCATAAAAAAAATATATTGGCACATTGCTGAATTCATTTGCTGGGAATTGACACTTACTGATGGCTGCTGCTAAGGGATAACGTGGTGACCTGCTACAGTAACGACCAGATAAGAGCTGGCAATAAACTGAAAGGGGAAAAGGACTTTAGGTCAAACATTTTCAAATTCATGTGTCTGAAGTCAAGCTTTGAAATGCATCTGTAAACACTAAATCAGAGGTCAGCTTTTCTGAACTGCTGTGTCCCTGAAGCCCCTATTGAAGTCAAATGCATTGTGCTATGGAAAATCATACCTCGGGCTGCTTCTTTAGTAGCCAAATATAGATGTATACGTCTAATGCTGGGTGCCAGAGAGAAAAAATTGGCCTCAAAGGAAAGAAAAAAGAGAAGAGAGATTGCAATGTGTTACAGCTGCAGTATCACTCTCTCACTGCAGAGTTATTTCTAATGAGAGAGATCAGCTTCTAACTTGTGTTTGCAAAACCAAGTTTCGAGGCCTTGATTTTATATTGTAGAAAAAAAATCACCATTTGGCAACAGAACTGCAGATTTCCTTCTTTTTAAGAACACAGGAGACAAGGCAGCCCAGGTCTCAAACCCTCCCAGATCTACTCCTAAAAGCGTCGCAGCTCTCCGTCCCCACAGCAGGCCCATATCTCTACTAATATCAAACTTGGCATGGAGTAAACATCTTGACAGGGCTATCTTGATGAAAGTATGTGGGGAGAGCCTGGGCGTCCTCGTGACACCACTCCAGCAGGAACACAGGTCAGGACTCAGTGGATATTCGGTAGCAACAGCGGGATTCCCAAACAGAAGTTGCCTTTGCCAGGAGAAGTGTCTGGGAGCTGCTCCCTGGGATGTACTTAATCCTGCTTCACCGATGGGAATGGGATGAGATAGTCTCCATCCCTCCCAGCCTTTACATTTCTAAGATTCAATGAATTGAGACACCTTGGTGATGCCAAGGCATCTGGCTGTTCCCTCAAGAATGTACGTTTTTGGCAGAGAGACACCCAAATTGCTCCTCTCTGCCAGCAGGAAAGACTTTTGGCTTCCCCTGCTGCTCTCCATGCTGGAAATCAAGAGGGAAAGTGTAACCAGAAAGGGAAGACAGTTGCAGGGACCTATTAGTTATATTCCATTGTCACCAGGGAGTTTCCCTATTCCCTCTCCCTGCCTCTTTCCACCCAGTCACTGGGTGCCCTCCACTTTCCCTATAACTCTTGGTCAGCATCACCCCATTTGTTCCATGCTCCCCACTGCTGCAGGACACAGCATGTAGGAAACGATGCCCCATCCCTGACAAAAGTCACAGATGCATGGAGCTGGTCTACCACAACTGCCCAACTCCATTTTTGTAATGCCACCAAAAAGCAAGCAGGGCAGAGGTTGCCCGGCTTGGAAGCTGCATTACAGAGCTGCTGTCCTGTGATAGAGCAGAGTTAGGGTGGTGACCACATTGTTAAAATTTTGCTTTCAGCACACTAGTGGCATGTTGGGTGCTAAATGCTTCAGTCTGTCCCCATAACATGATCCAAAACCCAAAAAAATCCATTGAGTGCGAATCTTTCTGCTTAATGTGCTTGGCTTTGCACCAAACTCTATCACCATGACTGTCAGCGCAGAATAGCAGCAACATGGAGGGAGTGGTGGATTATCACCACGGACAAAAGCAGGCGGTGGATGTATGAGGCTGAAGATAAACACCCGGGGCCAACTGGTGGCACTCGTGACAAGGTCCACCCAGGGTAAGGACCACAGCAAAAGAAGCAACTGAAGCTGCAGACAGGTGAATAAATCAGGGATTCTGGGGTGCAAACTACAGCCAGATAACCAAGAAGGAAAAATTTGTATAAATGCAGTGAGAAAAGCCAAACCTACTCTAACCAAGTCCAAAGAAAGGCAGCATGCGTTGGACAGTGTCAGAGATAATGAATTAAGGGGAAGGAATAAAATGAACAACGACCTTACAGGCTAACCCAGAGATACCGGGAAAAAACCATCAGCACCAGCATGAGTTACTGGCTGAGGAAGAGCCGGGCCATGTCTAGGCTCAGGGATTGGGCAAGAGACACCTAGGAGGTTACTTGCTCTTGCAGATGGATCACAGTGCCGTGCAAGGCACGGCATTCACATATTTCAGCATAAGCAGCCTGGCCAGCTGCAAATCCTACAGGACTTAAATAAAACGTGGCACCTAATCAACAGATTGAATGTTGAGAAACCTGAGTGCGAGGCGGGTGCCAGAACCCGCAGCCAGTGAAAGTTGTTACGCACCAGAGGACATGGCCAGACCAGGCTTTGAGCCTGAAATGACTGTGATGGGAGCAGCATGTTTTCTCTTTTTAATGCATTGCTGTTTCCTGCACCATGTGGTTACAACAGTGCAGGTGACAGTGCAGCTGAATGGTGACACCACATACCGCAAAGACAAGACTTCTCATAGTTTTTCTTGGGGCCAAAGAGGTGGAATCTGACCATGGCTTTCATCTGATCAATCTTAGTAAATTCAACAGTGTTGTTAAATGAGGTGCAGAAATAACAGCAGGACTGTCCCTTGCTTGAAGACATTGCAAGCCTCTCGAGCTCAGGGCTGGGCTCTCGTAACCAAACCGAAGTGCAAACCTCATGTCTGTAAAAACTGTCTCGCAGGCATAGGAAACTATGCCTCATTAAACAGCAACTCAGCAGCTTGCACATGTGCTGTGTTTTGTAGTGTAACAGATTTAGGAATAGCAATGGCTCAAGTTGACATGACAAGTTTGGAAAAGACAAAGACGGGAAGGTTTCTCAAAGCTTTTGACAAAGGGGTTTGCAGTCATTTCCCTGTGGTTTCTTAGTTTCTCTCACACTGCATGCTAGAGCTCTGTCAAAACCCTTCAGAGTCACTCTAGCCTAAGTCCGAGCACTGGGGTACCTGAAGTGCTGTCCCATGTAACGACCATTTCAAAGCTGCTTTTGTTTGTGGTAGACAGGAATCTTTACTGTCCTGCTTTCTCTGAGTCTTTCATTCCCCAGTTTTGGTTTGCTCTGGGAGGCAACAGGGCTTCTGTGCTTTTTCAGTGCGTGCTCCTCTACTTTGGTCACAGATTCTGCTTTTTCCTGCTGAAACTTTCTACCTTCTCTTCTTCATACAGGAAATTTTATCAATGGTTCAGAAGGTAACATATTCACCTCTAGAACGACTGCCAAATCAAGAACTCACTGTCCTGTTAACATATCTACATTTTATTTCTGACTGTAGCCACGGATCACAGAAAACTAGAAATGTACAGACTTTTCCACACGCAAGATCACTCTGCCACTCATTTGCATTTTAGGTGCTGTAAGGCAATAAAGAGATGATATTGCTCTTGTTCTTCTAAATGCTGCAGCTTCTGCAGGATCCCTCTCATAGCCAGCCCCACAAGTGGTAGAAAATGTCACTTGTGTGTAGCTAGCTCTGGAGACATTGTGATTTGTAATGCGTCCCTGAGAGGGGATTTTTCAAAGGGAATGCAAAACAAAGTCCTTGACCACCTTGTGATCACTGCCGCCAATAAATCCTAATGCTACCCTCCAGGCCAAATCACAATTGTCAACATTCATTAGAGGGCACCACCTCCTAAACTCTGGACACCCCAAAACAGGCAAGAGCAGCTGGGCGCGCTCCTTTTGAAAAGCAGGTGCGCCGGCACGTCTTCTGAACGCTGCAAGTATACAAGAGAAAAATAACATTCCCTTTCTTGGAACTTATTTTCGGCGGTTGAACATTTCACAAAGAGAAACTGTTAGTGCAAACACTCAAAAGGTCAAGCTCTAAATAAACAGACAGACAGAGTGATGAAAGGGGTTAGTTGTTATTAATGAAGCTGAGATGATCACAAGTCAAAAAAAGCAAAGCAGCAATGAAGACAGAGAGCTATGGGCGCGCTAGAAATTTTGGCAAGATCACATGTGAAGATACAAAAAGCAAAAGTTACATTCCCCAGCCTAAGATGTAACATGCCCCAAAAAAATCCTCCTTTACTTTTCCCTGGGATTTTCAGCTACTTTTACTCAGTTTAGGAGGATCAACAACTGGTTTTGCACTAGAAACGAGCACCACCTATCCCCACATAAATACTACATTCATTCTAAGGCAAAGGATGAAAACAAACCTAATTTGCACCTACTACACAAACCTTGCTTTATCTTCAAGCCTAAACAGGACTTCTCTCCAAATCAGACACACATTTTTCCCTGACACATAATACCAGTAAAACATGGTGTATAGCTCACATTAAAAGAAACCTGTACAGCATCGATTAAGAAAAAAACCACCACGTTACCAACCAACCAACTAAACAAGACGATGACAACATTAGACAAAAGATAATAGTTGAAAATATTCAGGGAAACTTTGATGATGTAAATCCTGTTCAACGCTTTCCTATTTTATTGGTGTTTACTTTTGGGACTTGCTTGTTTACCAGTCATGTGGCAGCGTTACATTGACTATAAATATGTACTTTACAGAAAATGCAGAACTGTAGAAGTTGCAGATTAGTTCTTGGCTCTGAGGTGAAATTCAAATCTGATTATGTATCCCAGTTAAGGACTGGCCTCCTTATAATGAGCTAAGCCCCAAACATCAGCACAGTCAAAATTTGGCTCTATAGTCTGTAGCTTGACCTTAGGTAAACCGCAAACAGAACCATTTGTGGTTCAAAACAAACAAACAAACAAAAAATCCCTTGATGTTTCTGAGTCATCACATTGCATTATTTCGATTTCCAAAGGTGGATTTGTTTCAGTTTGTCAGAGAGCTTTTGGTGGGATCAGTAAGTGCTTTGTGTGCTCAAAGGTGATTTGGCATCATGGACACCACTCGTACAGAGGGAAGACCTATGTGAAAACAGCCGTGTGTTCACACCAGGCAGGGCCTCCTGTGCAAGGCTGTGAGTGGCTATTTGCAACTGCGCAGAGCCAGGCCCTAGCTCGCTGAGAACAAGGAGAGCACTTTGGACATTCCTCTGAATATTAAACATTTGCTAAAAGGGCAGGATGAAGTCTTCCCTCACACATGAGTAACACCTCTCCGTGCCATCTCATGTTGTGCTGTACGTCTTGTCCTCCTCCTGCTGGCACCCATCCAGGGCAGTGTAATTAGAGGACACATGGCGTGACAAGAGCAAACAATACGGCAAATACACAGAGATCAACCGCCCCAGCTGCACAAGCGCCAGTGTCCCAGCACAAGCGAACAAAGGTGCTCAAGAAAGCCAGCAGCTCCCTAGACACTGAATGACAAAGGGAAACTCCAAAGCAAAGCCTGGGACCAAAATGGCTCACGCACTGATGAGAAAATTAGCAGGTCTCCCAAGATGCTGATCTGTATACGTGGCACCAGCAAATTTGCAAATGACCCAGGTAAAGAGAGCAATGGATATATGCAATGGCCTTCCACAACACAGGGGACTGCAGAAACTGGTGAGTCTAACAGTCTCTTGGCTTGGGGAAAAAACTGTGAAACAAGGAAGGACTGCTGGTATTACAGATCAGGGTGCTGAGGAAAGGAAATAGCACTGAACCACTGGAACTCACTGCTGCAAGAAATAACCAGGACCACCACTGCTGGGTCAACAGAGCATCAAACACGATGGAGGCCTGGTCCTGGTCTTGACCTGTCGCCTCTAGGTTAAAACACGTTCATGTTAAAACATGAACAGTGAGGGAGGGAAATGCTGAAGGCCAACCCTGCAAGGTGCCCGGTGCTTTCGACAGAGGCCAGACAGTTGCACAAATTCCTTCTTGTATGTTAGAAGATGCAAGACAGAGTTGTAGAGTGAGGAAAAGGGAATATGTACATTCATGAATCAGCTAGTACTAATGCGTGTTGTGTTGGCAAGAAAGTCAAAACAGGGAGAGATCAAACAAGCAGGGCTGACTACGCCTTGAGCTACACTCAAAGCCTTTCTTGAGGTTTGTTTTTTCAGTGCTGTCCACAGGAGGAATTTTGGGCTTGCTCCATTGTCAGGCTGCCCTAGCCTTTGGACTAAGACAAGGCAGGGGATAAAGTTACATGCTGTGTGGACAGTGCTGTCCCCTAATAAACAACACAACCAAATGATTGATTGAGATAACGTTTTACTAAAGGCGGCTGGTGACCGCTGGATGTCCCCTTTCCCTCGTGTTCTGAAATAAGCAGACAAGGCAGCTGTGCTCTGATGTGCAAACACACACACACAAACCCACCCGTGTTTGCTTTGCTCACTGCCCCGTGCCTGCGCATCCCAGCAGCGAGGCAATGTCATTCTGTAGCATCACTTGAAAGACATCCCAACTCCAGCTCCTGGACGAGGCCCACCTGTGGTGCCCAGCAGCTCCCAGGAGGACAATCAGGCATGCCCTTTTCCCTCAGACCTTCTCTGGCAACCCAGCACAGCAGGAACAAAGGAAAACAGAAAGACTCACTGAAACTTGGATTTGGCGGTTTGGATGGCCTCACACAACAACGCTCAGACCTGACAGGTGCCATCACAACTTCTCCTTTTAAGAGGAAGCACAGACCACTGCGTGTCAAAACCTCTGGGTTCACTTCCCCACTTCAGCACCAACTCACTCTTTGGACTTGGGCATGTTAATTAACCCAAACAAGGTTTGGTTTCCGCGTCTGCATGATGAGTGCCAGCTATTCAGAGGCATTCTTACGGTCCTTTCACTGCTTGCACACAGAAGTCCCCAACCTTCTTCCCTTGCGGGCAGATTTAGAGATCCCACCAGAGTCCTTATGAAAGAAGAATGAGCCACCTGAATCACGCATGCCTGGGGCAAGCAGGCCCATGTGGGAAATTAGTGTGGAACAGCTCATCCACAGTAACCCCCAGGGGAAAGGAAGGTAATAAAGGATCCAAGCTGTCAAACCAAGCTGGCAAATTCTTTGATCAGAGTGTGTTAAAGGCTGACATTAGGCCACCTAAACTAACCCACATTTTGGGTGAAAAC
This sequence comes from Grus americana, assembly GCF_028858705.1. Taxonomy (NCBI): domain Eukaryota; kingdom Metazoa; phylum Chordata; class Aves; order Gruiformes; family Gruidae; genus Grus; species Grus americana. Next base: position 16,736,021 of record NC_072860.1, read on the forward strand.
AGCTCATTGCTCGTGTTCAGCTGAAGGTAAGTTACAGTCCTCAGCATTAAAGTACTTTGAACTTCTTGGATAGGAGGCACAAAAGGAGCAGAAATCATGGGTGATCACAGGTGAACAGCCAACACCAAGAACATGGGTGCAACTACCCAGCTGATATTTGCCTACATACATGCATGTGGGTGTTAACACCCCACAGCAAACCCCAGACACAAGGTATGTCAGGCAGTTGCCAAGCTGCTTCCTTTTGTCAGGTAGGTTTTTATATTCAGTCTTGTAGTCTCCCGATTTATGAGTCCTCATGGTTTTCCCAGCACTCAAATCTCTTGGGCTCCTGCCAATCCAAATCTATCCAGTGGCAATCACACAGGTCTGAGGAAAGCTGCACACCTTTGCTGAGAATTCACAGTGTCCTACAATTCAAGTGAAAAATCAGTGCTGGGGAAGAAAGGCATCTGCAGAACAGGCGAGGCAGATATGAGCTGATACGAAACCATCGGCAATAAACTCTCATCAGCAAAAGCTCAGCGTAGCTGCCTTGCTCACTGTCATCACAACGCTCTGGACCTTGTATATTGAACCTTGCACACAGACCTTGTACATATTCATTGCTGAAGAGGAATGAACAGCTGCCTCTTGTGCAGAGTGTAAGAGAAGCAGGAAGAAAACCCCTCTCTCTGAGAAAAATAGGCTGTGAGATATAGAGAAATCCTTCTGGGAAAAATCAGGAGTAGAAGACTTGGAAAGAAAGCTTAGGGAAGAAGCACATATCTGTAAAAATGGCCCAAGTTTTCAATATTATTTCTGCTTTTTATCTGTGAGGATGCATGTTCACAAGCAACCCATCTTGACACCTATCTTTGCTTTCTACCTATACTGCCAACAGACCTTTCTGACCAGTCCCACATCGCTGGTGGTGTCTGTGCGCAAACAACCCCAACCGGCCACATCCCACTCTGAAAACTAGAGCAAACATCCCCAGAAATGGATGGATGGGTAACCACCATGGGGTGTCATTTACCTGAGCTGTTCTGTTACTGCATTCCTCTTTCTGCTTCTTTACAAGAACTCACACATGGATACCTTGTTATAGGGGAAGTAAAATCTCTGTTTGCTCAGAATCAATGTCTCATGAAAGAAAGTACTGAAAAATGTTAAGGCTAGTTAGTGTACACCAGTCCAAGCTCTCCTACATACCAGCAAGTATAAGGTGTCAATTCTCCTGGAGCTAACCATAAAGTCACTGTAACACCTGAATTAGGTTCAATGTGTAATTGTTTTAGGCAGGCAGGAAGTAACAAAATAGAAGAGGCTACTCTGTGATTTACTCTCTTCTATGATTCAGTATGAGCTTCATATATGTGGTGGTGTATCTGCTGCAGCTTCTTTCAATGTTTGCGTGCTTCCATTCCTAGCTTCTCGTCTCATAAACTCCCAACAGCTGGAATTACTGTACAGAGATAGCCTGACTCCAGCTGCAAAACAGCTTCTTTCATAAATGAGTTTGTTTTACAGCCTTCTAAAACCAAATGGGGCATAACGTGGCCACCAAATGTCAGATGAGCCATCCCAGGCTGAACACCAAAGGAAATTGGTTGAACAATCCTAACACTGGGCAACAACATTTATCCTCTTCCTCATTTCCCACATTCTTTGCATCTGGTTCACCATAAAACATGCAAATGCTTCAGTAACCAGAAAAGCCCAGGATGCTAGTAGTCATGCCTGATCTCACTGGCCTTTCCCCATGCTTGGCAACAAAATAAAACAAGGACTTAATGCCACGGCGAGGCACTGCCTATTCCCACTCTAAGCACACACTCAGCACCTGAGAGAGTGAGCCACATTCATCCTAAATCCCACCAAAGCCCTTAGATCCAGACAAGGTCAGAACGCTGCATCATTCCTCAAGGCTAGCATGTATATGCCTCACTGTCCTAAAACTAACTCATCCTTAAAACCATATGACTTGGTTAATTAATTCAGTCTCCACCTGTGAGACAACCTTTTTGTCTCCTCAGCACTGGTACCTCACTATCCCTCTGTCACTGCACCAAGATGCAGACTGATGGAAGAGAAAGCCATGTGGCTGCTATCTATGTGAGCCCGGCTGAGTTACTTTCTCCCTCTCTGAGTATGGGGAAATGACCATAAAAGCAGGATATTGCCGTAAGCCTTTCAGAGACTTTGTGAAGTATTTAGTTAAGATTCATAAGAGGGCTCTGAAAATATAAAGCACTACATAAATGCTAAAAGTTAACTGTTTTTAATAGCCACAGATTTAAGAGAGGTCTTTTCTTCATTTCCATACAAAGGTGCAGAAATATCTTTCATTGCAAATAACCACTGTGCCTGCTGCGAGAGGCTCTGCACATGATTTCAATTGCCTTTCACATAGAAAATAGGAATAATACTTTGCGTTTATAGACTTTAAAACTACTTTGCAGACAATCAAATCTCAAAACCCCCACTGTGATACAGGAGGTAAACATTATACCCGTTTTACAGAGGAAATTAAGAGGGGAAAAAGGTTAAACTATCTAGCCTAGAGCCAGAGAGGAGACATTTGAGAAATCAGGCATACTAGCAAGGCCTATCTAGACTCACACTTGCTCACTTGCTCTTCTTAGTAAACAATTGACTCTTTTGCTCACAAACTTCTATACAGCAGAGCGTACGTGCTACATGGCAAGAGTGGCCACGGCATTTATCCATATTACCAGAATATTTAATCTTCTATAGATAATTCTGTTGACCAAAGAGAGTGACTGGAATTGCATGAGGCCACTTATTCCATTTTCTAGCATGTGTGGCCGTAGAAAAGTTGTTGACAACTAAAAATTAACCAAACATGTATTTTTAGAACCTAAGTCCAACGTTATAGTGTCTGGACTCATAACTACCCATTTCTCTGACATTAAGCTGAGCTACTACATGAGAAAATTGCTAGAATGATAGTATTTCCAGGGCATACCGAGTCACTGTCCAACATCTAAAATGGGAAATAAAATAATTTCTCAGAAACTGTCAGCACAGTGGGAGGCAAAGTTTGCAGAACACAGCCTGCATAGAAAATTCAGGTTTTAGTCTAAACCAGGTCCCTCGGCACTAAACACAGGGTTGTTTTTTTTTTAATTTCCTGATGATAGAAAAACAATTAGGTCCCATGGTATTGATTTCTTGGCATTATCTCATATTTAGAACAATTATTAAGCAGCACTAGCAAAATGATAATAGTGATAACCAGGGAGTAGCAGCAGCAGCAGCACCGTGTAGACTCAGAAGCACGTATCATTTTTCGCTATGATCTGATCCATCCTAGCGATGTGCCATGGTCCCTGCCCAGAGGCTCTTTCTGTCCAGTCCCTGGAGAAGGGTGCTCATGAACCTCGTCCCTCCCTACAGCAGGAATTCCCAGCCCAAGTGAGACCACCTCGGCTTGCCTCCTCAATGGCCCATAGGGAACACTAATGTGAAAGAGTAGGAAAGTCCCTAGGGCAGTGGTTCTTTGCCTCTTTTAATTTGCATACCTTTTTTTTTTTTTCCCCCTCCCTTGGACGTGCAGGCCCCCACATAATGACTTTAAGCTTCCGACAACAGGCTTTCATAGATCAGGGGGAAGTACAGCTCAGAAGTAATTTGCTGATGCTTGGGATTTGCAAGGTGAAAGCCACGGATCTACGGGATAGCCTGTCCTCCAGAGAAGCAGCTGTCTATGGTCCCAGAGTTAACGATTAACTCCTAAATGGCAGCAGAAGGGTTGATGAGGGTTTACAACACCATGTCCTTTGTATCCTTTTTAAAAGGAGAAACAGATGTTTCCAACCACCACAAATTTCCCTTCCACAGATCTCTTGCTCTGGCCGTTACCTTGGGGCAGTGACTTCCAAAAGCGGAATTAAAAACCAACCAAACAAATTGTTTCGCTGGAAGGTTCAGAAAAGAGTCCTGTGCAGAGAGTCAGAGGTTGAACGCATTCCCTCACACAGCAGCACGTCTCCTGCCTGCTCAGAAGGCAGGAGACAGCATGGGAAAATCCTGTCCTGACACTGCTTTTTCTGCTGGTAATCAGGGTCTTCAAGACTGCCAGTTTGACTGGAGAAGAGCCCTGGAAAGTCTTCTGCTTTGTCAGCGACATGGTCTCAAGTATAAACCCCGTCTCATCTGTCAAAGTACAGAGCCTGGATGCTTCCACTAGCGTTACTTTAAATTTCTAAACAAACATCAGACCCTACCAACTTGTGTAATGGTGAAGAAGTTAGTTTTATCCGAGATGTTTGGGTTTCCCCCCCTCTTCTCTCCCACTTTAAATTGATACCATCTTGATTTAAAAAAAAGAAGAAAAAGGGGGGCATTTTTGAGTGCTGCCTGCAGATATGCATTTGTATGAATTTTCCGTCTTTTAACTAACAAACGGGAGAAAATAAAGTTAATTTTGCTAGCAGCCTGCTGTGATATAAATAAAAATAATAGGTACATTCACAGATTTTGAACTTTTTACAGCCACTGCTGCAAAAAGCAATTTTAATTTATAACCATGGAGTCTTGCAAAACATATAACGAAGACATAATAAAATGGAATGTTTATCCTGTGGCTCCCATTAGACCTCTTCCGTTCGATGGTTGTAACTAATGACTTGTTTTTCCACTTTTGTATTGGAAGCCTTATTATTGGGCTGCACAGAGCATACCTTACTTGATTTCCCTAGCAATGCCTGCACCTCTTGCTGAAGCCTGCAATCAGATGTTTATGAAATAATATTAAAAAGCTGCATAATCTCATCTGTGGTCAAAAAAAAAAAAAGCCAGCAACAAACCAGCCCTGTTTGTATAATATTTTACTGAGTACAATAGACTAATGTTCACTCCAGTGCATGTGTCCTTTTGACTAACCACTTCTATCTGACAATCTTTTTTTGGCAACAGAACACATTGTACTTTTTGGATAATTGACTGTGGAATATAATGTTGTTTATTCAAAAGCAGGTCACAGAGAACTGAGCTTCCAGTTGTCTTTACCCCTTTACCTTTCTTATCTTCACGCTGTTTAAATTTATGCTGAATTTCTTTTAATTACACATATGGTTTTAATTGCTGTGCCAGAAGGTGACCTGATGGTGAAAGGGTAAAGAAAGGTGGGTGGGAAGCTGAATTCAGATTTGAAAACTATATTTGGACATATTTATTGGTGAGCAATCTCACAAAGAAACAAACACAAGCACATGCATTTCCAACACCCTCTGTTATCTGCAGGGCCGCGTTTTCCTACAATATAACTGCGTTGTTTCTTTGTACTTAAAATCTACTAGAAAGACTCGTCCACTATTTGCTCAGTGATCTGGAAATTCAACAGCAGCAAAAGCCCCAATTTTAAGTTTAAGCCTTGGGGGACAAGCACCCTCAGGGAAAATGATGAGGAAACATGTACAAGTCATGTGAAAAATCTAGATTACAGGAAATGCAGGAAATGGGTTCAGGAGAAAGTTTTAACTGAAGTATTCAAATGAGGCCGTGCAAGAATTGATGTGTTTCTAAAGCATGTTCTTGGGATGCAGCCTGGGGGGAGAGAGGTCACAAATAAGTGTTGCTTAACAGGAGGGAGAAAGGACTTTGATGTGGCAAAGGAAACAGAAGAGTCACCTTCTAACATAGGCTGGAGAAGGAGGTGCAGGGCATCTCTCTGATGCTGACCATCAGACCAAGGGAACACGATAGTCACCTGGGACTTTAAGTCTGCAACATACTCATGAAACTGAGTTTTATAAGAGTACAAATGCTGCAGGGCGCTTCTTCATGAGAGATGTCTTCTGTCATCCGACATAGACTGAAAAATAAAACCCACCGGGCTTCCTGGTGACAGCCTAGAAGGAATCCATCAGTGCCAAATACACAGCAGGAGCTTCCTTGGCCACTTAGGCATTTTTTTCCCCTGAAAAAGTCATAAGCTTTCACTTCAAGCTCTCTCACAGTAACAACAGAAAACAAGGTGATTCATTTAATGAGCGATCAGCTCTCACAAAGCTGGAGGAGACCCCTAAAAAAAATATCCTTTGGGTGCTGGTAAAATAGAGTCTAACTAGGCAGTAACAGGATGAAAATTATTACAGCTAATCTGCTCTCTTATAGCTCAGGTGTGGTTCCATTTTACCGATGACTAAAGTAATCCTAATACGTCAGTTTAAGTTACTGCCAATTCATTTGAGGAAATTTTGTTTGTTTGTTTAGAAAAAGATTTAATTGGGGGGGATGAGTGATACTGACAGTAATAATAATTCATCTGTCTGTGCTGGTGCTAAACCACACAGTGGAAAATCCTTGCTAATGCTAGATTGATCAGCTAACACACAGCAGCTCCGCTTTTCTAATTTGTTTTATGTAGCTGACTTTAGACGGCACATTTCAATCTGGACTATTTTGAGGATCCATGTAAAACTAAGTCACTGCCCTACTAGTGTGGATAAAGAGGCATATGAATACTACTCAGCTACAAGCAAGACACAGTTCATCTGATATTTTTTCAAGCAGAGAGAATACACTGCGTCTGGAACAAAGAAAAAAATGTGATTGGAAAGTTTAGGGTCCTTAAATTAATTCCCTAGACAAAAAGTTGAGGCACCGTATTCATAATATCATGTTATGTAACTTGCTCTGGAGCCAGGCAGCTACTAAGTGAAATAGTATGAGTTATAAAAACAAAATATTATTGTGAAAACAATTTTACAACTTTATAATTCACCATTATTTTCATTTAGGAACAAAACTGTCAGTATAATTGCAGATTCTGTTTGCCTTGCAGGAGTTCTTTCAGCTTGTGATAGGAAACCTCTTCTTTTTTTCCCTACTTTTTCTTTTCCAAAAGCTGCTATTTAATTTACTATATTGTGTTTCTTTATAGTTATCCAGAGGTAAATCTTAATAAGAAACCCATTATGTGGGAGCCTAAGTAAGTTTAGGACCAGAACATTTATGATCGGTAAATGTAACCATACATTATCAACTATTTCTTACCATTACCCTTGGAGGAAAAAATATTATATCAGCAGCCATTATAGACTATTTTCTACTCTTTATAACTGAGTATCTGTTTTAGGTGGGATCCTACGTGGCTTGCACTGCTCACTATGCACCATGACCATTTTCTAACTTGCCTGCTCATAGAAGTACTAGGCTCAAGAGTCTAGTTGTGGACAACCATGCCCATCAATGAAGAAATGAATCATCTTTTAAATTGTGCACAGTTCCCTACACAAAGTGGTGCTTTAGTAACAAACCATTACTTTAATATGTGTATACGTGCCATTAAGAACTGGATTAAGACCACAGATATGCTTCACAGAAGTCAGTGGGAAAATCACCCAAACGTAGGACGATCCACTCCAAATGATATGACCAAATATCACATCACCCAAAGCATCACTATGACATGAGCAGTTCCTTGTCTTAACACTGGCGTTACCGTCAGGGCCTAAGCCCAAAGAGTTTCACACCAACAGGGCAGCGAGAGCCCTTCTCACCTCAAACAGAAGAGCCATTCAATGACACTAAGATGCTCCACGTCTCCTTGTTCACCCCAACTCTCCCAATCAATTGGTGCCTTAGCTTGGGCAAGTTTCCCTACTCATTCCTGTCCTAGCTTCATTGCAATAAACTTGACAATAACACAGAGGTCACTGGATAGAAGAACAGCTTCACCACGTGCTCTGGTGCCTTGGCTTTGGAAGAATTATCATGTGGTTGGACTCGAGTGTATTTTAAAATGGAAGGAAACAGCTCCTCTAGTAATCAGCAGCAGAACCATCACACACAACAGACAGAGTATGCCTGCGAATTAATTAAATGGCACTCACTTTTATGGGTGCTGCTTTTTGAACTGAAAGCTGTAAACTGGTAGCAAGGCCAACCGTCCTTGCTTCATCGTGCTACAGACCAGGCTGCCCATTAGAGACCTGAGCTCAGCCTGCCCCAGGGTTCAGACAAGCACAATTGCTTGAAAACCAGCCAGCCTCCCCATGAGATGTTCCTTTCCACGTATAGGTAAATACACGCTCACTACATTTTATGGCCTCAGATACAAAATCCTTATCTGTTAGACTGTAACATGATCTAGCAGTACCTGTCAAGGTAGACACTTGGTTATCAAGAGTTAAACAGCACAGAAACAGAGCCCTTAATTAACTTCAAGGTTGCCCCGTGCCTTATCATGTATGGAGGCATTGTCCTCAGCTTATTTTAAGAAGGAGCAAGAAAGAACATCCAGGTATTATGGCAAAAGCCTCTTTCTCAATTATTCCTCTTACATTACTAACCCATTGTGGCTGACTAAAGGCTAAAGCTGCAAAAGCTGCATCCTGAAGCTGTAAATTTAAGTTGGTTTCTCAGTATATGCTGACCTGACTTACTCCTGTAACTGCAGACTCCTTGTTATCTTTAACTTCAAGGTAATTGTTTGGCAACTCATTGTTTCTCTATTTCAGGAAAGCAACTCGAATATATGATTCCTAAGAGACAAATCTGATTAATTGCTCTGTCATCAGCTGGTTCCTGCTAGTGTATGGAGTGCTTAAATGACAAAAATATAATACAAAGAACAAACAGTAAAGTTCTGAAATGAAAATGTTTAACATATTTCAAGCCAAGAATTGGGCTCTTTCAAAAGTTTAGGGCATAAACCAGACTGTGTCAGATTCCTACAGTCAGGATAAGCACGCCGTTTCAAAAACACCTTTTTGCACCTCTTGCCAGCACCTTTTCACCCAAAAATCCTGAAGAAATCCACAAAGATTTTGATGCAGAGATTTATAATACCTTGAAGAGGAAAACACCATTCTTGATGCCACAGAGTACCACCAAGTCCTAACTCTGAGCTTCTCATCTCATTGTTAGACACCACTGCCTTCCTCCCCTCCTCCTCATTTTAACAGAAGCAACAGCATTTAATTTAATCCACCCAGAAGCAATGACAGAGTCAGCTAGTGCTGGTTAGAACTCGGAATTACTATTTTGTGAAGAATGTCAACATTTTGACATTTGTTGCTATTCTCAGGGTAGAGAGGAACTGCATATTCATCTGGAAATTTTGAAATGTCACATTGAAATCACAAATTCAACTCTGAATTTTGGAATTTCACCTTTCATTTCATTTTACATTAGCTTTCTGTCTTTTTTAATTCATTAAATGCCAAAGTAGAATATTTTAAATAGGCCTTTTTCATTTCACTTGGTTTTGCTTTGTTTTAGTATTTTAAAACTATGAGAAGGCAGTCTCACACTGACAGAAACCCGACTTCAAGCATCATTTTACACTGTCTCTGAATACGGTCCAGTAGAAATTTTCAATACGTGACTTTTGGGAAGAGGACACTTGGGTGGAGATATGAGATTTTGGGGGAGAAGACACTCAAAGGGAGGGAGGAAGTGTACAGCAAGCTGCCTGCCTTTCTTCAGAAGCAAAAAGCAATGCTAAGAAATAATATATCCATGTGACAGCAGGAGGGAATCTGGCAGATTGCATTTATTCATCTGCAGAGAACAAAAAATTCCTAGTCACTAGATTAACAACAAACAGCAAGAGCATTAGTCTCAGTTCAAACGCAAGTGCCGGAGGTATCTACTTTATGTGAGTGATGGCAGACTGTAAAAATTATTAAACCAGTACAAGAGAAGTGCATCAGTCACAGCAAAGGACACTGGTGAGCAGATGTTTCTGAGGCAAAGATGAAACTTCCAAGCGAATGTCTCCATCACAGGTATTAAATCAGTGGAAAAACTGACAAAAGCTGTGCAAAATGAGAAAACAGTGAGCCGTCAGAGTCCCTTTTGGGCACTGCAAGTTTCATGAGACCATATACATGCTGGTTGCAGCAGGCAGCAAAGAAACACCACCTCCAGCAGTGCGGAAACGATGCGGTGGTTGAGGTCTGCTAATCACGAGCAGCCACCACCACCTAAACCATGCCAAAAGCATAAGCTGCCTTGTTAATTTTACCTCCTGATTTCCAGCTGTCTCCCCACTTAATTTCCACGGTGCCTATATATGTGAAAATGGGGACAACAGGACTCGTGGCTGGTGTGGGCCAACCACATTAAGGAACTCGTACACTTGTGCCATGTCAGTGAGAACAGACCCAGCTACCAAAGGGACACTGCTCCCTTTCTCCTTCCAGCAAATTTGCAGCAAAGGAGCATGGATTTGGATGCTGAACTAAATCAGAGCAACAAGACACTTTTGTCTTCCCCAAATCAGCAGATTGCTTTCAAGAGATCAATGGGGTTTTTTTAAGATTTTCACCATTTTGGACCAAAACCATAAGCTGTCTCAAGTGATTTCAGTGGCACCCAGTTGGGATGCTGGAAATGTGCAGGTCCCTTTATGAAGGAATGTGGTTCCCCAGGCCCATGAGTAGATTCAGAAAGAGGAAGGAGAATACAAGGGATCTGAGATCTAGGAAGAACAGACCTCCCAGGTGTCTACAGTGGCCACCTCTCAAATACACCAGGAGCCACATGAGGTCCCCGAAAGGTCCACAACGCCACCTGGGAGACACGCAATAGTGTCTCAAAAACACTCAAACGCGATCAAAACCAATGAAAGGACCTAGACCTATCTGGAGATATGAGAGCTCGACAAGGGTATTTGGTGTCTTAACCAGCCCAGCACAGAAACATTTGATGATAGCTGAGCTGATCAGTGGTGGGAGTTTCACCAACTCTGTTTCGGCCACAGGGCAAACTTGCAGGAATTCTCCATGTCAGAAACTGGCTTTGCTATTTTTTGGGGGGTTTTTTGTGGACATCTTTGTGTCAGATATCAGCGTACCTAATGAGTCACTCTAGTCTTGTGCGCTCTGGCCTTTGGGAGGGGAGAAGTTAAGAGAGAGGCTTCAGATTTTGACTCCTTTTGAGCAGGCACAGCACCGCTGGCAAAAAGCAAGAGAGTATCCAGTTGTGTCACACATATCTGTGATGGTCTCATGACAACTACCCTGCTGCTCCTACAGAAATCCCCATCGCCTACCACCCAGAGGAGAAAGCTCCTGAGGTTTTTGGCCAGGAATGCCCTTGAAGCACATGAAGGTTTAAATGAGGACATGCACTCCACCAGTTCATTTCCTAACTAGGACTTGGGCACTAATTCTAGATGGGGTGCTACAAAAGACTAAAATGCACAGAGGTTTCACATGCACGACTCTCACTTCCATAACTGATCCAAGGACAGAATGCAACGCAGCCTTGTGTGTGAGTAAAATCCATTGTTCTCAGTGGGCTTTAAGAACCAGTACAGATTATTTGCTGTTCCCATACCGATCTAGATTTATTGTGGATCAGCAGCGACTGCAACACGATTAGTACGCAGCAAAAAGCACAGAGGCACAGTACCATGAACCTCTTTCTAGACAGAATGCAAAATACAAACATCCTTTTTTTTTTCACCCTTTAAAAACCCTAAACAAATTTAATGAAAAATTTTACCTCAAATTTAATGAAAAATTTTACCTCTCTCAGTAACAGATCATGGTATGTATTAGAATTAAGGACCATGAACTTCTAATCTGAGGTGGATTTGTTACAACATCTTTAATATTTTGCACACAAAGTGCATTCAAAATTAAGAATGCACTTTTTTGAATACATTTATGTCCTGAATTCTGCTGAGATAGTTAATTTTCTTTCTCGTAGCTGATATAGTGCTGTGTTTTGGATTTAGTATGAGAATACTGTTGATAACACACTGATGTGTTTAGTTGTTGCTAGGTAGTTTTAGTGTCTACACCTAAGTCAAGGACTTTTCTTGTGTACCTGGCAGGGCATGGGAAGCTGAAGCTGGGAGAGCACAGCCAGGACAGCTGACGCAGACTGGCCAGAGGGATATTCCCTGCCATAGAACATCATGCTCCAGATATAACTGGGGAAGCTAGCTGGGAAGCAGGATCACTGCTCAGAAACAGACTGGGTATCAGCTTGCTTTTTTTTCACAGGTAGTGAGCAATTGCATTTGTGCATCACTTATTATATTATATTATATTATTCTCTTCCTTTGTTATTCTATTAAACTGTCTTTATCTCAACCCACAAGGGTTTTTTTCCCCATTCTCCTCTCCATCCCACAGCAGAGAGAGGGGTGTGCAAGCGGCTGTCCGGTGCTTAGTTACCAGCTGGGGTTAAACCACAACAATTTAGAAACTGTTTTATATTTTAAGATCACTCCCTTGCAAGAACAAAAATTTTTAAAGGTCGTCTTGTATTTTATGTGATATGTATTAATGCCTGCTTCTTACCCTAGCTTCTCAAATCAATTTCCTTAACTGAAAGGCCTCAAACCAACCTTGAAAAGGCAAAACACAACAAGACACAGAAGCCAGCTGTGTGTAGGAAAATATGTTAAAATTAACACAATAACCAACAAGTCAAATTACAGTGACAATTCTCCCTATCAGATATCTGGCTTTAACATAGCCTTCCTTTTTTTTCCCCTTTAAATAAAATAATTCCCAAAGTTGACTTTATGAATAAGTTAGCCTGCAAAAGAAGAGAACATGCGGTAAAACTGGACAACGCTGCTTTACTGGAAAAGCATACAGTGTTTTATTACTGAGTGTTTCCTATTAGACTGTAAGATCACCTTCAGTTCTTCACTAATTAAACTATATATGTTACAAAGCAGCAATCAAGTAGTCTGCCACCAATATATTATAGAAGAGTCGTAAGTTCAAAAGTGAAATAGGTAATAATGCAGATATTTAGTGGGCTGGAAGGGAATGAAATTTCTGGAGGGATTTATCACCAAGCAGACAATAGTCTGTTTTGCAGAAGAACTGAAATTATTTTTATAGAGATATATATGTATTTCTGCATTTGTATTTGCAAATACCACATGCACACAAACATATATATAAAAAATATATATATATGCATACATGAAACCCCAAACTTGAGCTAAATTAACTTGTCCCTCCAGCTTTGTAATGCAAATGAGACTAACAGGCTTGTGCTGTTTGTGGTTTGAGATGATTTGCGTTTCCATAGAGATGCTGACTGAACTAAAGTTTTTAAATTTTTTATATATATAAGCCTACTTGTATCTATAAAAGTCTAAATATGGATCTGCTGTACCTCAGCATTACCTCAGTGACTCCACTGGAACCACAACGATTTACACCAGTTAAGGCTATGTGCAAATATTGTGTCTTTCACTACTTTCCAATCTAAGCTCTACTTGGTACCTTCAGAGCCAAGAGCTTATTACTTCTCTCCCCACTCCTAGCTTCTTGGTAAGGAAGGGGAAGAAAAGAGAGAGTAGATAATATTTCAAGGGCTTTTGTAATTTATTGCCCTCTCTAAACGGCCTGGAGAAACATCTTTGCCTTCAAAAGTTCCCGCTGTCAGGAAATCTGGAATTAAGGGAAAACACTACATGTGCTGCTAGTGAAGGAAATGCCAAAAGGACAGACTTTCTGTAACGTGTCAGAAGCTTCTTCCCCTTTCCCTGTGAGCACCCACAAGCTGAAGAGCAGGGACATGCTGAGATGAGCCAGCAGCCTGGACAGCAATTGGTTCACTGCCTCCCTGCCTGGGTTTGGCTGTCCTCACCCTTCAGTGGAGCCTAAGTTCATTATGCACTACAAGGACCCCACAAAGCTAAAGTGTCTGTGTGTCCCCCAGAGACACCTTACAGACAACCACCAGCAGAAGCAACGCAAGCCAGCCAGGGTCAAAGTTTGGGCAGAGAAACCAGGCAGACCAGTTTAACTTTCTATTTCATACTGGCTTCGCTTTATGAGGTCCAGGCACCGGTTCTAGTCAATGGAGGCCACCCAGCATACCATCACCTGAGAGGAAAATCAGAGCTGAGCTCTGTGGGACCTCATTTCCATGTGGTTTCAGCGATAAGTGATTTTTGAACAGCGACACACCAGAGGTCAACCTCCACAATTGCTCTGAACCACAATCAAAACCAGTCCCCTGCGTACCTCCTATCTGCCTGAGGAGAGGAAGGATTTGTCCAGTGAACCAAAGGTGTCCACAAGCAGACAGAGCAGAAGCTCACACCCAACCTCTCGTTTGGTCTTGGGAGGGCCCGGAAGGGAAGACCCAAATGCACGCACACTGTACGGAGGTATGGCCAGCGAGATCCTCGGTAACGGCATATCAGAGGGACAAAACCTCCCTCCTGCTTGCAGGGTGACACCACACCTCCGCAAATGACACCATCTCGCCCTTCACATGACACTGTCTTGCCCTTCAAGGCTGATGGCGTTTCTAAGCTCCCACAGAAGCCTCTTTTCAAACCAGACGAGAGTTCCCTACTTCCAGCTTTTAAGAAGTCGTACGGAGAGAGACCTGCCCTGAGCCCCTGAAGGCACCATTTAACCCCCCCACGCCGCTTTTCAGGGAGGGTCCCAGGGCATGTTCAGCCGGCGAGCACCTACGTCTCCTACCTTTTGCTGCATTGCGGGCGGCTGTGGAGCCAGCACCGGGTCAGTGATGTAGGTCTTCTTTGTGCCGGGTGGCTGGTAGAGCCCGGGAGGAGCCTGGCCCACGGTGTTACTGGCAGGATATGCTGGCTCGGTCTTCCAGGTGCTCTGCGGCATATAAGGCGCTTCGGAGCCGTTCCTCCCACCATACCCCCCATAGTAGGGGTCCTGGTAGCGGCCCTGCGGAGGTGCATAGCCGTAGGTGGGCTCTGAGGGCCGGCCGGGTGGCGGAGCGTAGCTGTAGTCAGGCCCGCGGGGCTGCGGAGAGCTGTACTGAGGGGCACCAGGCGGGCGGGCCGGCGGGGGAGCGTAGGGCTGGCTGGGCCCCAGGCTGCCGTAGTGCATGGGCTGTGGGCCGGGCGGCTGGTAGTGCGGGCTGGGCTGCGCCGTCCTCACCTGGACGTTGAAGGTCGGGCGGCTGGGGGTGGAGGCCGTGGCGTAGGAGGCCGGCACCGGCTGCGGCTTCAGGGTGCCGACTGGAGTGACCGGGATGGGTGCCGGTTGCCCCGGGCCCTTGGTGGTGGACTTCTTGGTGGCAGTGAGGGGTGGCTGGTTGGGGATGATCATCCGTTTGTGGCCAGTGACGGGGGTGGACACAGATGGGGTGGTGGCGGCAGAGGTGCTCGAGGTTCCGGAGCCCTAAGGAGCAAGGAAAGAGAGCCGCAATGTCAGCAGGAGGGGCCTCTTGGACATCAGGTCGAGCAGCGAGGGGTTAAGTGGAAATGGGGTTTTACAGTAACATCTGCACAGCAACTCAAACTGCTTAGGAAAGCAGGAATGTACCTGAGACCACACGTTATAAAATGGTAATAGCAACCTTTCCCTGCTCTGACAGAACAGGGACAGCGTCGCAGCAGCTGAGCAGAACTGCCACACATGGTGTCTCCTCTCTCCTCGGGGTTTTCTACTCCGCCTCAAAACAAACAAACTAAAAAGCGATAAACGCAAGAAAAAGGAGGACTCGCTGGAGAATAATTAAGGAGAAACCTATGCGTTCCTGTGAAAATGAGAGCGTTTTGAAAAGGGGAGAGAAAATGAGATTAGAGTCTTTATGGAGGCAGCAAAAGGGGATGGCCTGAAAGCAGCTCCCAGGCTGTAAGAATTAACTTGGATCAAAGCAAAATACGGAGGTGTCCCTGTCCCTGGCTCTGCTCTTAAGCGCTGCTGGTTCAAAGCCTGGAGTGACCCCAGCAAAGGCAAATGTTACACGCGGCTCATTAAAGGGCAGAAAGGAGGCCAGGATTCCTGAGCGCTTCAGAAGTCAGCTCCCACCATGGCAGCCGTGGAACCCTGCACCGGTGCCCTGGGCACAGCAGCGCTCGGGCAGCTAGGGAAGAGGTTCACAGCAAGTGCCACTGCTTCCTGCGATTTGGCCACCAAATGAAGATTTAGTGCAGTGACACTGTCCTAATAGGCATCGTACATCCTTCTGCCTAATGCACTTGTTTGTCTGGTTTACCTCTTATTTAAATCCCACGTCCTAAAACACCAGTGTGAAAGAACATCTTTATAAAAGAGCTAACAATGTGAAATAGTGTCTGAAGAACACTGAAGATCACCATTAAGACTTTTCACTAAATCAAAGAAGAGCAAATTTGAATTTGTGGACTTTAGAATTAGGTAAAATTTCTTGCCCCTCTCTATTTTCCTTTATTAGGGACATGGTTTAGTGGTTGGGCTTGGCAGTGTTAGGTTAATGTTTGGACTTGATGATTTCCAACCAAAACAATTCTATGATTCTATACCTGAATTTCATGCCTTCCTGTACAGAGAGGCATTAAAGTGAAGACATGCAGTTTAACAGTATTTCTTTGCTGTTGCACTTAACATGATAGTTATATGAGCTTACATATCTCATCCAAACTTTCTGCACTGGGCTTATCTCACCCATGATCTACTTGATAACCTCACTGCAGCCCAAAGTCAGACCAGTTCAGCCCTCACCAATGGTTGTGTTCATGCTAAGGCATGTGCCGCCTCCCTAAATGACCAATCTTGTATTTGTCTCCAGGTTCCTGCAGGCACCCTGACCTCTCCCTACTGCCCCATCACACTCTTGCAGGCACCACAAGCTGGGGAGAGAGCAGTGGGGGCTCATCGGGACTCCCCATGCACAAGCTCTACCCAGAGAAATCCTCTGCCTGGTCAGCAGGTGGCGGCAATAAATTGCTGCCAGACCAACCCAGGCCAGTGGCTGCAGAGGAACTTCAACCACCCATTTCTCTGGGCCTCCAAGGGTACCAAACTGACCTGCCACAGAAGGTGGGAGAAAGGCAGACACCCCACCCCTGCCCCAAACATTTGGCAACCACCACATATGAAGAAAAAAAGGGAGATAAGAGCAAGCCACTCAATTTCTAGCTCACAGCCCACAAGCAAGTCTACCAAAGGAATAAGGAAGCTCTACTACCCAACTGGTAGTTCTTCCCCAGTGACGTACAAATACATTTTTGCTGATGCATTGGTAAAGACCTTACTCACACCTTCAAGGCAAACCTCCCATGAGAGTAAACCTCCCATGAGGAATCACTACAAATGAGAAAGAAAACAGGCAAATAAGAACATCAATCTGTTTTGAGAGATGTAAAAGGTGTGTATGCAGAAATGGGAAATAATAAGGCAGTAAATTTCTGCTGGAGAAAAAACATCTCAATGTATTCAAACTCTGACCTTGCCAACAGATCCATGACAAGGCAGTGCATAGACAGACTGAAGAGATATTGAAACTGAGAGCAAGGAAGAGCTGAAGCGTGTCTCAGTTGAACTGTAAGGGCAGAGACGGGTTAAGGGTCATTAGCCCTCCATTAATATTGCCCGATTCTTCTATTTCTGAAACACCTGATGAGGAGCAGGCATTCCTCCATCCCCGCTTCAGAGCACAACTGCACCAGTGCTCATTGCTAGCAAGACAATTTGCTTTCTGTTGGAATTATTCTCCCATTTCAGCTTGGCATTTATGGCTGGGAGTGCTAGAAACTTTCCCATTTCCTCACCTATTTCATTCTTGTAAATGACAGTAGTTTGTGCACTTATTGTAATGGGATGAAAGGTCCACAACGTGGCACTGTGTAATTACCACCAGAAAAGCATTTTTTTTTTTCCATGTGAAGAGGGAAAAGTTAGATAATGTTTTAAAGACAATGGCCTATTGGGAGGAGGGGGAAAGCCCAACAAAAACAAAATAAATGAGCTCTATTCATCGCATCTTATGTTTCTGAATGCAGACTCTGGAGGTAGGTGATGACAGACCACTAGCAAAGCTCCTGCGATGGAAGTCCATTCCATCCCAAGTACCGGGGGACTTTAATCTTACATATAAACATCCATGTAACAATTCACTTGATGCCAGTCTCCTGCCTGGAATACACCTTAAGAATGAATAATAACCCCTTCCTCCAAAAAACCCTTCACTGCCTGCTAACTGGCACACTGAAAGCGTCTGAGCAACTCCCACGTTTGACACTCCAAAGAGGATGTCTCCTCTCCTGCACTGGAGCCCAGTGAAGGAAGGCAACAAGCTGGAGGTGCCTGGGTCAGAGACGCAGCTCTGCCATCAACTTCACAGCAAAGGCTCGAGCTAACAAGTACCGGCTGCATTGTGGCATTCAAACCACAGGCCGCCTTGAGGAGGAGGAAGTTTGCATCAGTAGGAGTCCCCAGAGGCGCCCTGCGTGACTCATTCTGAATTCCTCTGAGGGTACTGGGCAAGTGTGTGATGAAAGCTGGGCTTTAGGGGGAGGAAGAAGGTGTAAGGTTAGTTAATGTGGTGTAGTAGAGAAATGGGACAGGTTAGAGGGAATTTAACACTACTGGAACACCAATGATTTACAGGGACGCAAAGAAGAACATTGGCTGTAGCTCCTGAGTGAGGGCATAGGTGAGGTATCACCATAAATCCTCTGCCCTTTTGCCTGGGAGAGAGAAGGGTGGCCACAGTCCAGCCTTCTCTATGTCCAACCATGCACTCAAATATCACCCCCCAGGCTTAAACCTCTAGATTATTAATGGATTAAGAAAAGACTTTATAAATGCACATGAACTATGGACAAGATTCCTGCTCTGAGGACAGGCATGTGCGGAAGATGAGAAAAGGGTACTCAGATACCACAGTGAAGAGTGATTTCAACAGATGTCTAGAAGGCACTAGGAGGATAGGAGGGATGGATGAGGCTATAAAGATGCCAGGTAGATGGAGAGGGAGTAATGAACAGAAAGCTGGAAAGGGCTACCTATATCACTGGGTACAGTCCCAGCACAACAGTTTCTCACAAATGTTTCATCCAAACGAATCCACAGAACTTCTACCCACGCAATGAAGTAGACTCGTCCAGAAGCACATTGAATTGACAGCCCAGAAGCATGAGAACAAGTAGAAATAGGAGTCAGAAAAAGGAGAAAGACAAAGACAAAGAGTGGATTCATAGGAGTGCAGGCATCCCTTCCTCCAGCAGCCCCTGGACAGCTCATTTCAAAACCATATTGCATTTGCAAGTGACTATCACAGCCAAACACGCTCTCTGACATCCTCTAAGGGCTGTTTTCAGAGGAAGACAGGCTTTCCTCTGCTCACCATGCACTAGATGAAACTGTCTGACACACTTCGCAAGTGCAAATTAGAACCACGTTACTTACCATCAACCCCTTCTTGCAAATTCATATTTGCAAAGAGAGAGTAAACTAGAAACCCCAGGTGCTGATAATGCAGAGTTGTTAAGAGAAACTAGAGTAGGAAGGAGTTAAATTCAGAACCTCATCTACCACAAGCATTATAATACAAAATCTTTTTTTTAATGGGGAAAGCACAAGAGCCTTGTTTAAACACAGATGGAAGTACCTAAATGTACTGCCTCTTCTACAAATGAATTATCCAGCAGTTCAAATAAAGGTGAACTAATACTGACAAAATCAAGTAAAACCCAATCAATGTGGGAGGAAAAAACCCCCAAAACACTTCTCCTAAAAAAATGTTACCATGTGTAATCATGAGGGGAATCATTTTGCTTGGTAACTCCTGCCCTGTCTTCTTAAATGCAGTTAAAGTTTATAAACATTTGCAGGAGTTTCTTCTACCAACCATCATAGGAGAAGTCTATGGTGTTGTGATAAACCTGTGCTGTCCTAGGGGTCTGAATGTCGAAGCTGGGTATCTGGATTCAAAGCTACCCTGGTGGGGAAACCCAAAATCCTGAGTATTTGTGAGGTTCTTCATTCTGTAGAAATTATTTACATAGATCTTAAATTAAATTCAATGTATATCTACAACTAAAAAGTCATCACATAGATACTAGGGATGAAACCTGTTGTTCTACAGAAATTAGCCTATAATTCTCTATCATTTAGTGGGGTTAAATCTTAAAAAGAGTACAGAATAACTACAGTCTACAGCAGGAGCATGATTCTATATGATCAGCTGGAACCCTTATGAAAAGGACTTCATTCACCTTTTATTTTGTGCATTTGTTGAGTATTTTCTATAGAATCCCTTCAGTTATTCAGTTTCACAGACTGGATCAAAAATGCCAACACAAAGTTTATCACGTTCTATTCAATTCTCCAGGCATTTTTCATAAAGGTACAGTTGAATAGCTTTAGCCCTTTAGCTGTCAAATTATCACATATAAAGATACATTACTCCACCTCAGTGGTTTTCAACCTTTATGCTCAGCAGTCCCCAAATATTTTTCAGGAGATACAAGCTCCTTTACAGAGATAGTTAATCTACTGACAATAAACATGGTTTTTTAAGTTACCTTTCACTGAATTCTTCTTAGTTACCTTAGGACTGATTCATGGACCCCCAGGGTTTGCAGAGCACAGGTTGAGAACCACGGCTCCGGCTTGGTCTGCCTTTTTCAAGCATTTCAGGCATTATTTACTCTAGCAGAGGAATGAAACAAGACTTCTTCCTCGAAAGGCGGAAGCCTGGCAACTACTGGCAGGCTGAACCCAGGATGCAACATTCCCAGGGGGCTGCCAGTTCTCAGTGCTGGTGCAGCATCTCTCTTCCTAATTCAGCCACTCTTCTGCATGGTCCACCAACACAAGCTGGACTGAAACGCACGCCCAGCTCAGGCACGTGCCAGCTGAAAACTCCTCAGTGCCACTCAGTGGTGGCGGCAGTTGGAGGCCTGGGTGGGAAGCCAGTGAAGGGTGGAAAATTAACTTGGCTTCTCCTGACGCCGTGGATAGGCATTCACCTCAGCTAGCTGGAGCTGCTTAAAGCTCTCCCTGAGTGATGCATCTCCACGAGGTCATTTATCCCATTCTAATACTGAAGCCTAAAACAGGGGAGATGAATCAGCCACCGGGGGAATCTACTTCACTCCACTGACTGTAAAAGAAGCATAGAAAGAGCCAAGACAAGTCACTGAATATTTAGACGGCACAAGTTAGTGGAGACAAATTCCACAATAAGCAGGTAATTTTGACATGACTGTAAGAAGCAGAGATACCTTTTCCCTGCATTAAGCGCACTGCCACTCAAGCTCAGCTAGTGCTGCGTACCAAGGGAATTTCTGAGTGCCAGCAGCTCAGACGATCAGCCAGGACCCTGCCATGCCGTGCAGCCAACGCAAGACCGAGAGGCCAGGCTGCAAAGGCATTTCCACCGTATGAAGGTGGGTGATGTGGGTGGGCTGTCCTTCCCCACCTCTGTGCTGAACAGTGGCTCCGGCTGGAACTGAAGCTGCTGCCTTGCCAGGAACAGCCGCTGGGCTGGGCCTCCCTCCTTCCTGAGGTAGCAGATCCCAGCTCCCCCTCGATTTGGGAAGGATGGCCCCAAAGAAAAATCAAATACTCTGCTTTGAAACCTGCGCCTTCAGGTACCTGAAAATGCAAACAGGCGTTTTACGGGGTTTCCTGATGTGCAGACACATCTGACTCCTGCTGACTTCAAATTCTGTATTTGAACAAGCTGCCTTGCTAGCAATAATGTATGGCCGGGTTTCCCTGAACATATCCTCTTTTTCTGTCTGAAATAACATCTGGGTGAAAAAGAGAAATCTGGCCTTTCATTTGGGACTTGCAGATGTCTGGAGTCCTGGTCGAGCTCCAGCTGGGTTGCTGAATGTCCAGAGACCCTGAGCAGAAGCACTGCCCCCATTCAGCATACCTGATGCATTTTCAATGTACGGGATATTCTGGCCTTCTTTATAATGTCCAGCTAGGAGGCCAGGCACACTGAGGGCACGTCAGTCCCCTCTGCACTGCTGCTATGCAGTGCACACGGCTCAGTTGCTAACAGATTTCTTTAGGTGTCAAAATACCCTTAGAATCCAGTCCAAAATTTTGAAGTCTGGTCCAAAACCTTAAAACCCTCAGCCAAAACACGTTTATAATCAGAGGAAGCTTCTCTTTACAGTTTAATCATTCTCTCACTTATGTTTACAGCTGACAAGTAAATGTCACGGAGGCATGGATCAGCAGCCACACTCATACTTCCCAGATGTGTTTATATGGGATTCAGCTTGTTGGCTTGATCACCAGAAGCTATCAAGGTATTCGAATGAATAGCTCCTAGGCATTATACCAAAAGAAGAAGAGGAGAAATCTAATAACGTGTTCATCTCTGGTTCTCAAATGAAGAGAATACCTTACAGATGCCATAAAGCGTTACAAGAACACAACTGCTGCTGAGCTTTGATCTGTTTTTCAGCTGCTACCACGGGTGGAAAAGGAGTCAATGTAGTTGTTAATGTTTCTGTTCACAACCTCTTCTGTACTCCTCGTGACGGCCCAGCTTGAAACACAGGGGAGAAGAGGGTGCATAAAAGAAAAGGTGATAACAAGTTGACCTCCAATATTTTATCATGGAAAACAGCCTTTCACAATGGACGTGCACAGTTATAGACACACACCTTGGTTCAGCTTTCAGTAGGGTGTCAAATGTTTTAGGCAATCTGGGTTTCCACTTTCCAACACTCCATTAATTCCAAAGAGTCTGAACACATCTGAAAAGTTTGGGCTCCGAAACACAGTAATGTTATGCCACGGAAGAATTTTGCTTTTCCTTCTTGGTTTCATGTTTACTTTTTTATTTGTTTACCCCAATACTATCACTACGATGACTACTATGCGCTTTTTTTATTCATTTTCCCCTTTCTGATGAGTGATCATCTGGTATTTATGAGAAGGACTATGAGAGAGACCAGTTTTAAAAGATGTGCAAACAATTGACCTAAATACTTCTAGCTCTGGTGGACAGTCAAGGGCCATAATTTTAGTTTAATTCATTGAAAGGGCTAGTTATGATTAAAACTCTCCTATTTAAGCAGTTCCACTTGACCAGTTCAAATGCAGTAGCAACCTCATCTACAAGAACATCGGCTATCAGGACAAGAAATATCTTTGTCAAAAAGCTACAGAAGATGCCAGTCATGAGAAGTTAAATGTTTTCTGAATTCGTCTCGGGATATTTCTGTAGTTTCCCACTCTCATCACTAAAATGACAAATTTGCACCAATCTGGACCTCAGGAACATGCAACGGGAGCCCCCTGCGCTGGCTGAATCGGTGGCGCATCAACTCAGCAATAAGTTACGTAAGGAGCTGTGCACCACAGCCCTTTGGTTACATCAAAACACAGAACTACTGAATCCAATCCCGGAACAGAAGACCACAAAAAGGGCAGAGCGGTACCATGTGAAGACAAGTCACTATGTGCATGGAGCAGTGAAACCAAGCTCCTAAAGAAGTACCTTCTCTAAAGCTTAGCAACACAGGACTGTCCAAAGCATTTCCATTCAGCAAACTGGGCCCTTCTAATGGGCTGAACAAGTCTCCCTGCTTAATTTAGGCAAAATGTTGCCCTGCCTGACAATGGGGAAGCCCCCACCCCTCTATAAATAAGAACTTTGGGTAAGCAAAGTATTTTTATGACTTTTGCTATTACTAAGCTAATGAAGCTTGAAGTATCATAATTAGACGATCCACAGACTTAAAAACGTTTTTTCTTCCTTTATAACTTGCTATTTGCAAAGGAAAAGAAACTCATGTGCATGATAAATACGGGCAGGCCAGAGGTTTACACAGATTATGCCACTGTCCATGTATGTGTATCATGATTATATAAAAATGGATTAAAAAGGTATAACAGAAGATGCCTGAGTGAGGGGAATGGATGTGAATCTGTGATTGACAGGACAAAATACACGTATTCATGAAGTCTTCTGGAGAAGTCTTCTACAATTTATATGGAAAAGTTATCATTTTCTATTGTGTGTTGAACAACGGATTTCAAGAACACTCCAAAAACCTTTAATGCTTCTCATTTCCTACTAAATTGCAAAGGAGTTTTAGAGTGTTTATTGAGTATGCAAGCTTTCTTCCTTTATTAATTCTAGACAACATTAAAAGAGTGCATATGCACACGTAAAATTATATGAAATACATATGCACTCAGACACTACTTGGTTTACTTTGCATTACTTGTTATTTGTTTACAATTCCATTTATTTGCCGCATTGCTTGCATTTATAACCTATTTATCTTTTCAAATTCCAAAACTCTATTAAACCAGATTTAAAAAATTATCCTACCACAGGGCATAAACATTTTTGAATGTTAGTATTGTCTCTATTTCCTGTGAAAACCATGTGTTTTTATTCTTCTCTTCCTCACATTTTAAAGCCTGCGCAAATAGTAGTACAGAAGAGCAGAAGCATCAGCGAACAATTCCGTGTTCATACAACATCTGCTTTCTTATGGTTCACTTGAGGTCCAGAACCCACTGTCATCCGCCAATATTTTTAGTGGGCTACAAAATGATTCAAGTTAGTAACTTGAGTGGTTAGCAGCAGAGAAAAACTATACAGCTTCTCCAAAAAAATAACAGCTCGACCAAAAAAACCCATAAAAGACCGGCAGATGTGACAGAGAGGTTATTTTCCTATTAGGTCCAATGTACACCTTTCCAAAAGGCTGACGAGCTCCAACAACAGGTCAAATTTAACTGTTTTCCCAGATGGCTCCTTCTGGGAAGTGGAGTGGAACGTTCCCTCATTTATCCGTCTGCCTGGGTTATCACCGCTGCCCGAAATACCTTAGTCTTTCCACAATATTGCAGACTCCAAGTACGATGCTGAGAAATCTGATTATAAAGGTTTTCTTTCATGTGCTATGCCTTGTTAAATTATTCTATAGGTATATAAATACATACACCAAGACAAATAGAATTTACCCACTGCTACATGTCTAGTCAAAACACTGGGGCAGTACTGTAACAAGTCAGGAAAGCGAAAGAGAGAACATTAATTTATAGCACAATAAAAAATGCCATCTGTACCACAGAAATACTTTGAGTATAAAACGATACAGAAAGTTAGAATATTTTTAAATTGAAGTGTTAACTCAGAATAATCACTGCTTCCTATTTTCCTCTCTTCATATAGAAGACATAATTACATTAAATGTATGGTTAATAAAGTGTTTACTCAAAAGACACATTGATAAAAATTTAGAATCATAACAGTATCACTCTAAAAAGCCTGTGTAAAGCAACGTCAAATCCATTGCCTCACCAGGCTTGGTTCTGTTGCAAATGGCATTATAAATTAATCCAGTTTTCCTAAATATGCCTTGAGGAAACAAAAACCACAAATAGCCATTGTAAGTTTTAATATAAAAAACACAAAAAAACAGAGAACAAAAAAATCTTCTCTTCATTCTTAACCGGAATGCAAGAGTTGTGTTTCTGTTTTTCATGACTGATATTGCTGAATAGGTTATATACTTAGTCCAAAACCATCAAAGTTTTTGATGCAGCTTAGTCCCCCATACTCATTCAACACCAGGTTTTCTCCTCCACCGCACTCCTCTCAGCTCAGCAGTTTTGGGGGAGAAAAAAAAGAAAAGAAAAAAAAAACAGGTTGCTAAACCTCATCAACAACGACCTAATGAGCCCGATTACGTTATGATTTATAATTTTTCTCACTTACACTGTTCTTAGATGAAAATAACATCCCCAGACATTTGCTCCATGGCTGCTGATTGGGTTAAGGTCATCACAGCCACAGCTGAGAACCAGAACATTCTTTAGTACCCCTTGCTGCCTGAGTTACATTTTTTAAATGTGCCTTATATCAAGCCAGATTCTGATCTCAGTGACACTAGTGCCAGCTTAAGCACGTCTGTTGACTCCAGCAGATTTACTCCAAATGCCCTGGATTGCAGATCAGGATTTGGCCTACTACAGCCTCTGAATTTGGAGAGTTTTCCTCCCTGCTGGGAACACAGCGGAGGTTTCTATGCAAATTGTAACGAATCCTATGGATATAACCTCCTCCAGGTAATCATCGTCTAGCTTTGCTTAAAACTCAACATGTAAGGAGATCTTGGCAATTCGTACTGCTGCAAACTGAACGAAAGCAAATGAAATGTATAATCGTGGCTAAATATAACCTGCATCGGACTAAACCTCAGCACCTCCAAGCACCCAGCTCGGCACGTAACAGCAGCATCGACCAGCCCGGCCCTCAGGCCAGCTGTGCGTCCTGACCTGCGCGCCCGTCCACAAACACTTTTGCATTAGGAATTAAAAACAAGCATGCTAATTCAAAACAAACAGACATATCCTCCCTCTCTCCTCGCTTCTTTCCTTGTGGTGGATGTATAAATGCATACTGATGGCTACTGGGATTTATAGCCTAACTGATTTTGACATTTTTAACTTCAGAATTTGAAACAGTGATTTCGTAGCTCTGGGGCAGGAGTGCTAAATGCTAAAAACTTTGGGACTAAGAGTATTAATTTAGTCCTTCTGAGCAGCTTGGCTTCAACAATGTTCTAACAAGGGCTCAACGCTCTCCAAAACTCAGCAGTGGACGCCCAAAAACTGTAAGGAATTTTGGATCTAAAACAGAGTTTCGTGGCTTTCGTTCTTGTTTGTCACAAGTCAAATTAAGCTCCAGACCTCAACTCGAGGGGAGTGGGGAAAATTTAGGTCTGGGTCTGAAGTTACAGCAGGATTAAATCATATTTAATTTCTAGCTTGCAGTGCATCTTTTTTTTTTTCTTTTTGCAGTTCATGATGTATTTTTATTTTAAAAAAAATAAAAATTATGCACAGAGCAAGCATCCTGGCATCACAAGTCATCAATAAATCTCTTTTCCATAACAACCCACAAGAATTCACTGCAGGACCCAATTGTTAAAACACAAAGCAATGACATTCTATAAGCTTTCAGAAGCATCATTCTAGCCCTTGTGGACTCGCTGAATTCTCTAAATGAGTCACTGGCCTCTCAACGGAATTGTCAAAACTTAGGTTAAGCCAGGTTAATTCCCTCCCCCCTTTAATTTAGAAGTCCAGCTGCAGCGCGTGGCTTTCCAGTGAAAAGAGCTAAATGCAGAGCCCATTCACCCCGAACAGGAAATCTCATGGGGCCCAAAACTCACCTTTTCCTAAAAGCTCGAGATAAGCCACACTAATGGGAAATAAATGTGATTTCCAAAGCCTCATGGGCCATGTGATGTAAAAATCAATATTCCTCTTACCTGGCACAAATCATTTTCTGCTGAAGGCCAAAGGCCCACAGTTGAAGCTTCTATGGTTGGGGAGGGGAAAGGGCAGCTGTAAGAAACGGGGGATGAGGAGAACAGACACTTTAACCAGAGCAGCGACAAGGGAGACGCCAAAAACAACCCTTCAAACCAAAGCAAGCGAGCAGATGTGGCATCTGAGGTTGGACTCAGTTGGGGTCCTTCAGCTAGGTGGGACATGGAGAGGCATCCCCTCTGCCCTGCACGCTCTCCTCAGTGGGAGGTGAGATGATGGGTACTCATTCTCTCTGTCCAAGGCCACTTGTGACAACTATGGCTTGCAGCACGGCGTCCCGCTTTAGCTACCTCGCCTCTACTCCACCACACAGTACCAGCTACACTGGAACCCCACAAAAGAAAGTTTCTGTTGCGCAGACGCAGCATATCATACTCTTCGTAAAGGGATAAACTATGCTGAAAGTAGCTCAAGTTTTTTACCCCCACCTCTACTCTGCCGGCAGACCCATTCGAAAACATCATTGCCTCGTTTGTTAGAAAATACCCTGAAATTTCCAGGCTAAATATTTCATGTCCAGTTTCTCCTTAGGAACGGGTACAACAAACAAAAATCACAGCAGATCATGCTGTTGATTTCAATGGTCTATATGAATTTGGTTGAAACCGGTAAACTCTCTTTAACCTTCCAACACCACTACAGTTTTCACCACTGAGAATACATCTTAACGAGGAAAGATTTTTGCCTCAGCTGTAATTAATTCTATTTTTAATAATAAAAGAAAAACCTACCAGCAATTTGTTTTGAAAAAGGAAAAGAGAGAAAAGGAAAAAAGGAAAAAAAAGGAAAAAACAAAAAAGGAAAAAAAGAAGGAAAAGAAAAGAAAGAGTTTATCCTACTACTATTGCAGAGAAATATTGAATTGAGGATTTAATTGAGGGTTTTTTGAAGACAAAATACAAATTATTTTAAACCAATCCCATTATATTTTTAACAGCTGGAATTGGTAATGCTGAACTCGGCCAAAATTCTACTGTATTTAGTTTTGTATCTATCAAAGTCCACACGACTTCTCCATGAGACACAGATAGATATATAGGCTGATAGACAGATGGATAGATACATAAAAAGAAAAAGGAAAAATATCATTAGGAAAAGGAACATTTTCTTGTCTGTTCTTTCAGTATTTTTTTTTCATTTCAATTTCTACCTTATTATTTCCTATAAGTAGAAACAGATTTTTCTCTCTTTCAAAAAATTCTTAAACAGAAAACCTCCTTTGACAGTTTCAGCAGCAGATTAATCACTTTTGCAACCCACAAAAAAAAAAAGTTTTCTGGAAAGCATAACTGTCTGTAAATGTAAATGACAGAATTACTCTCTCTTATGCTAAGACGCCTACACATTCTCTCACTTCCATGACTCAGCACCAGATAAAAGCTTGCAAGATAATAAGCAGCAAACTTGCCTTTAGAACAATAAAAATGGTGAAAAACAACTCTTGTGTTGTCCCCCCCAAATAAAAAGAAATCCCTATGGTGTTAAACCAAATTCTGCCAATGTATTCCCCTCCCACTGGAATAAAATACAAATATCCCAAGGACTTCAGAGAGGAGAAGGACCAGGCTCAAGCAGCATCAAAATCAAAACACATGCAAACATGAGAGACTTTTCTTTTTCCCCAAATGAGCAAGAACGGGTCTGTTTCAACAAAGAGGAATTTTATTACTGTTCATCCCCTGCCTTGCTCTAATTTGGTAGACAAATGAGTTGAAATTTTGCTCACCTATAATGAAAATTTCCAGGCACTCTAAGGCAACGCACTCATGCCAAAAATCACAGAAACCTGTGGGGAAGGGAGGGGAATTTCAGTGGGACTTTCCCTCCTGCACTGTGGTCGTTGTCTGACTCGATCTCGTTAGAGCCAGAGTAACTTCTCCTTCAGCAAACCAAGTCAGTGGCAGATCCTTCAGACCAAAATATGACTCTTATTTTGGAAAAATCTTTGAAAAAAACACTGAAAAGGAGGGGCTCAGACCTCAGCTAGACCTTTATGATGCCCCTGAAATGAACAGGCATGGTCTCGATGCCAAAATATTACCAGACAGCTTGCGAACGCTAGTGGAACAGAGACCATACGCTCATCAGCCCCAGCACACAGGTTAAGTAAACAAAGCATGGTAATTAAGAGAGGGCAGATTATTTACTTATTAAGCAGAGATGCTGTGGACCTGAGGAGTAAAAAAGGGTGACTTCCCAAGCCCTGGTACAGTCCAGAATCCCTCTTGCTGAGTGATGGACATTTCTGCTAGGAGCTTCTATCACCTCAGGTGCTGAGTGGGTCACCAATGAGCCCGCGTCCCTTGGAGGCAGCTCACTCTACCAGGAGCTGGAAATTATCTAGTAAATAAAGCAGCAAAATGCTGCCCATGCCCATCACCTCTGAAGGAAGCGGAGTCCAGCCAAGGAGTACCACAGCCCCCCTGAACATGCTGCTACTGGCGGTTTTTACATTTTTTATGCTGGAAATTGTAAATTAATGGTATTAGCCATTAAAGTTTAAATTTAAAGGAAAGCCCCAGGGTAGGACTCTTTCAAGGCAGCAGCCCCGTTAGGTCCTTAATCTCTCTGCTGTGAGGACTAATGTCCTGTACAGCCCACAGAAACGCAGCCAGCTTGTGCGACAGCATCCAGAGCCACGGGTGCGGGACTTCTCGACAGAGGGATGCTTTGAACTGAGCCAGAGGTAGAATCAAACCCTTCCAAATACCTTCATTAATAAAGTGCACCTGCTCCAGGAGGAGACTGGTGAGCAGAGCTGACATCTCAGCGTGGTGCTGGCAGGGCTGCGCCTGGAGCACACGTGTGTCCCACGCAGACCGAGGTGCGGGCAGGAGCATCCCCACCCCGGCTGCTCCCCACCGCACCATAGGGAGCACTGAGCAAACGGAGCAGTGTCTGGATGCTCTGGCTCAGCCGGACAGCTGGCTGCCAGGCAGGTGAAGCATTGCCACTGACGAATCCAGTGCCCCTCATCTTTATAGAGCAATGGCTTGAAATTTTGGGCAGGGTCCTCCGAGAGCTGCATACTTCCCAAAGAGAGCAACCAGGGCTGGGAGAGGCACGGGGAGAGGGCTCCCATGTACCCAAACACCATCCCTTTTCCCCAGCATTCCCAGGGAAAAGCCCTGTAAGCGCTAGATGAGAATTTGCAGGCCCAGAAAAATGACAGCACTGGCCTGTTCGTATTTGTGTCTCAAAACCATGCACTTCTCCACGTCCAAATCCTACTCAAAGCAGGTGTAGCTCCAGTGGTTTCTGTGCAGCCACATCTGCTCACACTTCAGGGCAAACGCCAAACTATTTATTGGTACTTAAAATTTATTGCATTTTTAGTCCTCCATCCCAAAACTGCTTTTGTTCTAAAATTCCTTTTAAATCCTTCTATGCTGACTGGATAAATCAAACCTGACAATTAAAATAGTAAATTGTTCAGAACCTCAGAGTTTCCACCTGAGGATCTCCAAATACTTTTGGAACTTAAACGCACTTAATCACTCCCATGCCTATGGCAAAAAGGAAAAAAAAAAAAAATAAAGCACCCTTTTTCATTTTCTTTTCACAGATGAAAAACTGAAGTCCTGGGAGCCCAAAACAGCCTGCTAGGAAGCTGCTTGCCCCAAAGACTGCTTATCCAGTAAATCAGAGGCCGGGCTGGGAAAGGAAGCCAGGAGTTTCAGCAACTCTCAGTCCTCTTGTTCTCACCACTTCATCAAACAACAGGCACAGCAATGTGATCATGCAGTTGTCAGTGTTTTCCCTCAAGGGGGCTGGACAGAAGATGCTGAAAGCATTTGATTCACTCGGTATTAAACACTAGCACTGAATGTTATTGTTCAATGCTGAAAATTCAGACATAAATAACTGGCTTGTTTTGAATGAGTAAAAGGATGTCTGTGTTTGCAAGAAACTCACAAGAGGGAGTAAAGAACCAGGGTGTTCCTTTTCTTTTATTATTACCCTTTTTATTTCTTTTGTAGCGGTGTCTCGAAATAAACCATCAGAGAGAGGAGCTGCTCCCGCTGCTGCTGTGGCAGATGGCAAGCAGGGCTCAAGACCGGGGCTCTGCTTCGGCAGGGCTGCGTGGGGAATTCTGCAGCGGGAAGAAACAAGGCAAAATGTGCAGGCTGCCGTCTGCATTCAGATAAAGCACTGTCTGTTGCTAGCAGCACAAGTTGTTCTGAAAACAAGAGTCAATCATCTGTAGCCTTATTTCTGTACATTTCCTGCAGGGGTCTCATGAAATAAATGAGAATAAATGTAAGGGCGAGAGTTCCTATTAGGAGCAGCCTCGTCAGCATCACCCAGCCAAGCATTTACGTCATCAGCATGCTAATTTAATCAGACCTGAGCAGTGATGCTATAAATGGATTACCATCCCAGCTAGTGTGGTTACCGAGGTAACTCAGCCCTTTGTGCCACAGATACAATCGGCTTAATGATAATAAAAACCTCAGCACAAATGAAACAGAAGGAAAAGCCTGACAGGGCTGACGCATACACGACCCTTTCTCTCCTCTTCCCCCTCCCCTTCCCCAACCTCAGCCGCTTATTGCAATAAAATTAAGTGCTGCTGTGATCTGTATGCACAGCATTCCCATAGGGAGCACGCAAGTAAATAGAACCCACGGAAATAATTAATATAGGCCAACAACTAATGCCGTCAGCGCTACTTAGTCATTCCACCAACCCTGAATGGGAGAGGGACACACAGACAAGACACTGCATGGGCAGACTCCAAAGAGCCTGTAAAGGGTTTCAGAGAAGTAGTCGCTCACCCCCATGCAGCATTAATTATACCAATGGAGTTCTTGGGCCAGGAGCTGACTGTAACAGCGAGCTTAGTCACTGCCCACCCCTGCCAGGAGGGGGGCATTTCCGCATCGTTCCCTGCTCATCCGAAACTGGAGGTGACCTGAGAGTAGGCAGCTCAAAGGCCAGGGAGAAACTCAACTGCAACGTCACCAATCCGGATGCAGAGGGGAGCGGGTCATCTGTGGGGAGGGCTGAAATGGGGCTCTGGGCTTTCCTGCGTTCAGAACCAGCCGCCTACTCACCTCCCAGCTTAGCCTGGGACAGGACATCCCCTGCAAAGCGCTAGCCTCGATGGGCTAAAAGGGAGTGATATCCCTGCCTTAAAATGGGCAGAAGATCATACTCTTCAGGTCGTCTAGCTCTTTGCCTGACAGCGCAAAGCTCCCTGTGGATGCTGAATGCCACATGTTTTCCTACTCAGATCCCAAAGACCAAATATCCCACAGCTTTCAAGATTTGATTTTCTTTTCCCCCTACCCAAAATCTCAGCACCTATGAGCTCAAATACCAGCATCTAAGTGCCCAGCTGCCAGAGCAGTTCAGGCATTTCACTCGCCCTTACTGCAAGTCACCAACTCCTCACCTACCAGTGCTTCATCTGAAAGCACCAAACATTGCAACCGGAGCAGGAGCGCGTACCATAACCTCGGGCTCGTCAGGCTCTTGGTGGGTATTGCTCCGGTCTAGGCAGGATCTTAAGGGATTAGCATGAGACCAATAAATTTTGATGGATTCACCAGGAGTACAATGAATTTGCCATTGCCTGTCGCATAAACACACGCATCAATCTTACTGCTTTGTAAATGCCAAAACACAGCTCACACAGCCTTTGGAAAAATTCCACAGAGACTTCCCAACACTTACAACTGGACATGTACAGAAGTGGCTTTGCCCTTGCCTTTGTTTCACAGATCAAAGCTCTGCGTGTGCTGGTGGTGGGCTTGTGTGAGAGCAGCTCATTCCACCTATGGGAGACCATGTCAGCAAGTCAGCCCAGCACTTTTTAACTGAGCAGAGGTACCCAAGTGTCTGGACCCAGAACAAGCATTAGTGAGATCAGCTCTTCCAGAAGAGGAAGCCCTTTCTGAAGTGGCAGAACACCAGCAAAGCCAAAACAGCCTCTGCGCACCGTTGCGTGTCCCTGCAATGAGCAATAATAGCAGACCTGTCTATAGAATAGACACATTCAGACTCATCTCTTGGGAAATCTCACTAAATACTTTCTCACTCCTCCACCACGCAGAAGAGCACCAGTCCTCCTGGGAAATTTATTACATACTTCTAGAGAAATAAATAGTTCCTTTAGAAGCCCTTTTAGATCAGATTAGAGGAGTACACTTCTCCCTGGAAGGGAGAGAATCCTATGCAAATGACACCAAATTATTATGAAAAGTTACGCTTTTGGCTGGAAACATCTGACTGGCTGAAAGCAGACAGTTGTGTGTCCTGATCTAAGCATGCCCTCACGGCAGCCAGGCAGGTGAGCCGAGGATAACCCCAGGAAAGGAGGTGGGGGGATAAAAATCCTCAAACCAAAAGGCAGACGGCAGAACGCCAGAACGCACAGCTCTGGAAATGGCGCGACTGTTGATGTGAAAAGGAAGCCACCACCATTGCTTCAGTTTAAAAGTCATCGTGACAGCTTGAGAGATTGTAACATTTAAGTGACACAGCGACAGCTTGATCCAGTCCAACAATCGCAATTCGCAGACGTGCTCTAAACACAAACCCTGCTTCCCCGGGTGCAAAGCAGCTGCTCGCTGGGGAAAGGCACGTATCAAAAGGGCGGATGTAACATTAGAAATGCTCCTCCAGGATGGTCACTTGGCCAGTTATTCTGCACGTACTGCCCTTGTCAGACTGGACTGGGGCTCTCTCCATTCTTGTGGCATGGAAGGGATCGGAGCAAAGACTGATGGATGGAAAGAAAAGAGGAAGAATTGGCATCGATGTCAAATGTTTCATTCATTTCAGTGGGAGCTACAGGTGTGCAGCACTTCAGAGAAAGCCCTTAAATATCTTCACTGCCACAGTCAAGCGAAAACTGAACCATGCAGCCTCCCTTTTTCCCCTTAGACCGTGCTCCTCCTGCCAGCCAGGTGGGCCCTGAGCGACATGGGGCAATGCAGAACAGCCCCATCCAGCTGCAGGTGTCCCAGCCACGTTACAGAGTTAGGTGTTCATTAAAATTTACAGTATACTCCTAACCTCTTTATAGTTAGGTGGTTGTT
Source organism: Grus americana (assembly GCF_028858705.1). Lineage (NCBI taxonomy): Eukaryota > Metazoa > Chordata > Aves > Gruiformes > Gruidae > Grus > Grus americana. The sequence continues at coordinate 16,770,087 of NC_072860.1, forward strand.
CTCTGGGCCACAAAGTTGTATTAGGCATGCTGGGCCTAATAATGGCTCTTTTAGGTGTTTTCTTTTAGCCTGCCCAATGTCCTGCTTATTCAATTTAGTGCTATGGAGTGATGCCAGAGTAACAACTCCAGACACCAATGTCGTCTTTGGCAGATGCAGAACAGCCAGTGCTGGCATTTCTTTCCCTGAGGTGGCTTCTTTTAGGTCCCCACAGCGCATCTGGGAGGGATTGCTCCGAGCCTCTCTGGAGACGACTTCTCAGCACCGTAGGATTTCTGGCCATTTGCAAGTGGGTCCTAACCCTGAGTGCCAGTTAAATCAATGACCAAAAAGGAAATACTGGAGAATTTGTACAAGAAAAAAGAGTCACCATGCCAAATATGTATTTCGCCCCTTACAACTGTAATGCTAAAGTGCTACTATGTCCCTTCCCACTGCCCAAAGACCTTGTCATCCACAGGCAACATCAAAAGAATGATTTTGTTATTGTCATTATTAACACAACTTTTTCAGTGACCCACAAAGGTAGAGCAGCACAACACACACTTGCCAACTGTTATCACCCCATGTATAGTCTAATGCCTTCAAAAAACAAGTCTGCTCTCTGTAACCAAGTTTATTTCACTGTTTCAGGTTGTCTCAAAACCAACTAAGTAAATAAAAAGCTGAAATATTTTTGCAGCTGTTTAGCTTCCTAAAGGCATATTATATACTTAAGAAACATGAAGACAGTGACCATCTTGCACAGAGAAACCAGTGGCTACAGAGCTCGCTGTCTTTGGAACATCTGCTCTGCTTTGCAAGTCCCTCGGATTGCAACGGAAGCCAGAAAATGAAACCTTCGGTAATGGCTCGTTTCCAAGCCTTTATGGACAGATCAGTGGCAGGGCACTGAATTATTCTTCGAGAGAAAGCAGGGCATCCCCAGCTGTTTGCTGCGCACAAAGGCGGTCAACGACTGCGAGGCAGCTGGGGACTTGCAGGTCTCAGATGTGCCAAGGGAGACCACGCGCTGCCCCTGCCTGAGCACACCTGAGGCTTCAGCTCCCTCAGGGAACGGGAACTGGTCAAAGGCAACCCCCTGATGACACAGTATGGCCTCACCTTTCTTAAGCAAACCTTACAGGGTGAAACCTCAGGAGGTTGTTCAGTCCAGTCCTCTCCCTTGAGGTAGGGCTGACCCTGCCTGAACTGTTCCTGACAGACGTTTGCACAACCTGGCCTAAAGCCTCTCCAGTAATCAAGGACCTACTGTTTCTCCATTGCATCTTGTTCTGGGGTTACTTATCTCTCCTATAGCAATTTTATCCTATTGGCTAATCTCTGTCTCTTTGGTTGGATTTTAAGACCCAGACATTGCCCTTTCCAAAGTAGATGTACAGAAACTTTCACTCCCCTTTTCTTTGCAGCTGAAAGCAGACAGACCCTGAACAATTAGGAGGCAAGAACACCCACAGGGAAGAGGTTATTTACACAAACTGGATCACAACGTGCATGTGTTTATATATTTATTACTTATAAAAAAATACCGCAGTCTCTCTTCTTTTTTAATTAAAACACCCAGTTTGCCCTGCCGCACAATTGCTAAGCAGATTTCAAATGGGGACTTCAGTAGCTATTTTATGGCTAATCAAATGAGTAAATATAATGATCTGCTCCAATTCCCATTCTGATTACACAGTGTAGCTATTTCATTCCCTCAATAAGATCCTTGCACCCAAAAAGAATAGTTTAACGAGCTTAAGAGCAGAATGTTAGGCTCAATTTCGCTAAAGGGTAATAGAGTGGGAGTGTCTGTATAATTAGCTTTGTTGGGCTCCCTCCCTCACTATACAATACTTTCTATACAGAGCTTTCATTGTCTCTACAGGTACTCACGTTAAAGCAGCAAAATAATGCAGAGCACATCAGATTCATACTGGTTGCGCAGAGGAGTTTTGGAAGACGGAAAAAGAGCTGGAGAAGTGCTAGTTATTTCAGCCCAAAAGGGCTCAAGTTTTAATTTAGCTTTAGCAATAAAAGCACACGTTTGTGCACATATCTTAATAATCTCTAATGTACTGAACTCTTAGATGTTTCTGAAAGTTAAGATCCTCCAGACTACTGACACACTGATGAAATAATTTCAAACTTGCAATTAAATTAACAGCACACAATCTATACTGTAAAACATTAGCTAACACATTTGGGAGAGTCTGATGCTTAATTCTCTTCTAGAAAATAAAAGTATTTGATATACTGATTTTTCACTGTAAGAGACAATTTTTTACATAAGCTGGCAAAACCATAATATTTTATGCTTGCAGAAGAATTTTTAGCTGAAGATCTGAAAATCCTTTCTGAAGTCAGATAGTCAGGTGGGATACGTGCTTATTACCATCTCTGTTTTACAGATGGGAAACTTAATGCAAGAACAGTTCAAAATCTTACTGAAAATACAGGGGATATCTCCAAGATCTGGAAGGAAAGGGAAAACAATAGTTTAGTTCCAAAATACCATGGCTACATCAGACCTCTCCCAAATCAGTCACCTTGTATCTCTCCTACCACTTTGTATTTGAAAGCATCAAAGTGCCCTTGGACACTGTCTTCGGAAACCATCACGCAAAAACCTTGGCAAAAGCGGTCACTTTGGACACTGTCTTCGGAAACCATCATGCAAAAACCTTGGCAAAAGTGGTCAAAATCTAGTCAAATTGTTTAATCCTGTAACAACTGCAAAAAAAAAAAATCTGAAAAACAGGGCACTAGGTAAGTTACCCTGAAAAGAAAGTCACACAGCAGAATCACAGGCTTCACCTCTAACAAACAAAACCCACAGTTAATCCATTGCTTCAGAGTAAGTTAATAGCAAACAACAAAGGGAATAACACAGGTCCAGGAGCCACTTCCATTGTTTTGGCATTCAAACTTGACAGTCTGCAGTCAGACAGCAATAACTGACCAGAAACAGATGGATACTGCACTTACATTTTTCAAATTTCTCTGAAACAACTAAGTATACCAGGAGCCTTCAGCCTTGAAATTAGGCAGCTAAAGCTCCGAGTGGTACAAAGAGGAGGAATGATCGTTCTGCCTCTTCCAGTGCTACAAAGAAGCAACATGAAACCACCCTGGTGGGAGGCAAACAGAGAAGAAGGTTGGTCTGCCCCACCTCCATGGGACTCCTTTGCCATGGGATGCTTTAAATTCCAGAGATTTACATGAGTTCATAAAGCGACTGCATGATCTGATGGAGGAAAAATCCCTGACCGAGTATTATTGAAGACTTCATTTTTATCAAGCCAATCTCTGTGAACAGCAAATTCTTAGATAAAGGGAAATATTCTGGGACAGTATTGCTATGAATTTGCACTGCCTTTGTCTTCTTCCTTTGGTATTTACTGGGAAGGACACTAAGCTGGAGCGAACATTCATCTGAGACAGGAAGGACAATCTTAGGTTCTTAATTTCAGGCCTAGATACACTGACACTTGATAGAAAGACACTGAAAAGCCAAGGCTTAAATTCCAATTTCTGATCCAGGCAGGTTCTTTTTCTAGAAACCAGACTTGTGCTACTTCTGTCTTTAAAAAGAAAACAGCAGTAGGCCAACACTATAACGATAGGAGTTGGGACAAAACACACTTGATTGAGTGCGCTCAAGATGTGATTTCCCTCCAAGCTCAGTGCAGACTTCAAGGTCCTACAACATTACAAAAGCATTTATCTGAGTTCAGGAAGCAGGATGCTGACGCTGTTATCAAATGAGCCAAGCCAGAGCTGAAGCTGGTTCTTCATGACAGCCAGCATTTAAGATGCTCAAGAAAACTTGGCAGGTAAGAAAGATATTAAAAATTCCCCAGGGGATAGTCTTCAAACTATCATGCAGTCTCTTCTGCATGTGAGAAGTCAGATCAATGGAGGGCCAGACAACAGCATACGATGGAGCTAGTGCTGGATGCACTGGTACATCCACGCACAGTGCATCTCCAAGGGAGATGGCAGTCCTGAGCACAAAGCCTTACTGCCTCCCTTCCACTGTACTGCACTTGTCTGCAGGAAAAATTCCCAGCTGCCTGGCACAACATCCCACTTGGGAAGCCGGTTCAAGCATCTTTGCAGAGCAAGAGGATCTCCTTCACGTTTCCTTGAGTCATGAGCTTACAAGTCCTCAGAGGTGTATTAGCAGATTGAGGGACCTGGTTTGGATGTATAGGGAGTTCTTAAACTGTTCAAGCAGAGAACAGCTTGAAAATGGAGAACAGCACCTTGGTAAGTATTTCAAAGACAAACAGACACCCACTTTGGTGTTGGCTGTGCCAGCTTAGCCACACAGAAAAGTGAAACAGCTGCACAAATTTGCAAGGTTATGCTCAACCATAAGCCTTGGAGAGAGACAATTTATCCCAATCCACCAATGCTGCAGTCACAGAAGAGTGGAGAGCAGAAAGCCCCAGAGGTCCAGATGTAAATACTACAGGTCATAAATAGCACAACACTACCTACGCATCCTCACTGCACCAGGTACTGAACGCTCACCCAAACACCTTACACTGAGCAGGCGGGCAAAGAAATGGGTTTATCCCTGTTTAACAGAAGGAGAAGTGCAGCCCAGAGACACAAGATGGCTCAGCCAAGGTTACACAACAGCAGGTGAGAGGTCTGGGAGTCTCAGGGACACATCTACAACACAGGTCTGAGAAGAACTCACCTCCTTCTCAGGTTCAGGGTGGAACTACGTTAAAAGAAAGTCCAGGTTAGTGATAGATGCTTCAGACTGAGTATTTCCTTCCTCCCCTCCCTCTTTCAGTATAGCCTTTCTATCTTTAGTAAGCTTAGAGGAAACAATTAGAAAAGCTGATGCCAAGCAGTCAAACCTGACCCTTCTCAGGGCCAAAGCCCCAAATTCCTACCCAGCAAAGCTCTGATGGACATATCTGAGAGTCCTGCAGAGTGCAGCAAGGAAAGCCCCTTCAGGGCTCAAGCTGCTGTTTTACAACAAGAGACATTTTTAGCCTCTAATTTTATCTCTTCCATCTTTCCCCATTGCTTGAAATTAAAATAAACATGGACCAGGGCCTAGGATTTTATTTTATCTGTCACATATTGCTATCATTAAACACACTTGAAACGAGTGGGTTTAGTTCAAATAAAACTGTCTCTTCCCTCTCCCTTTCTCAGCTCAACAAACATAAAATAGGAAACTGCACTCCAATACATTCAGAAGCAATACACGTTACATCATGAGTAGATGATCCATCTGGCAGGCTGACACGGTAATAAGTTTGCTTAATTGTCAGGTCAGGCATATTACAGACCCAGTCTGTCAGTCCTTTTATTACAGCCCTGTACTGGGGAATTTCAGCCTCCTTGTACCCTGTACGTATAGACACGGTATGGGAAGTGAATGCATTCACTTGGTCAGAGCACACGTGTATAGATACACATATGAAGTGTCACTCAGAACAAGGAGATTAAATTAAGCAAGGAAATGCTGAAGTCAAATAGCTCTTAGCAGCTGTATATGTTTCAGTCTGGAATAATCACCCAAAGAAAGCAATAAGATATTTACATTTAATTTATTTGAAACCGGGCTGGGGAAAGCACTGATTATAGGGGATAATCCAGCACTGGCTCATAAGCGAAAGAGTCAGAGATCCTCAGATGTTCCCTCCATTTATACTTTCTAAGTGATCAGCCCATCATTTCGCTTTTGGCTCCATGCAGTTCCTATCATGCAGTCTCCTGAGATTGTCCATATGTCCTCCTGAGAAATCACTGAGTACACTCAGCAAATGATCCAAAATGTCAAATGGTTGGTTTGCCTTTAAAAAGCCCACAAAACAAAAAAAAAACCCTTTTCCTCCTTTGCCTTTATACCTTACCTCATCTCCTTCTCTTTGTTAATGAGCTCAATTCTTAAATGACTTTATTTACAGGAAGACTTTAAGCTGTTCTAAAATACAATTTGTAGGAAAGATGCCAAATATAAATTGTATTCTGTAGACCTGCATGCATTTTGATTTTACATGAGCACGCACACATATGTTCAATATAGAAACAGCAGGTGTTCTCTAAAGTTTTATTGCCATTAGTTAGAAATGACCACACTACTCAACAGTGTCAAAGGCAAGTCTTGCCAAAAAACTAAAAAGCCTGATGATTTCAAGTGTTACACAGCCCTGCTTTGGGGTGCTGGCTCTTCCAGATACCTCCAAAACCTAACAGTGATCTACATTTACCCTAAAGAAGCACTTAATGATTGCATCCTCTGCGTGGTTGCATCTCCACAGCTTTTCATGCGAAGTGGAGAGCGCAGTCTCGAGCACGGTAGCAGCTCTCTGTCACTGGGGCCTCATAAAACACCGTGACCTTCATGGCCACCCTGTTCCACAGCCAGTTCCCCGTCTTGCACTTTGGACATTAGCTGCTGATGCATACTCCATTCAAAATGTTTCCAGAAGAAGATTAAATAGAGTTCAATACAATATTTGTACTATCTCCCTGCTGAACTCTATAGTGCTCAAAAAAATCCCAGCTGAACAACAGCGGCTTATCCATCACTTTTTAAGACTATAAAACAGTCTCAACTGCACAGATATCTCATGTAATGCACAGTTGGTCTTCCTGCAAACCAGCACAGTAATCAACCCCGACACCTTCTCTTCCCTCTTGATAATCACAGCTTGACGGCGCACGTGCATCCCAGCTTTCTGCCAGATGGAAACAACTGTGCCTCCCATCTTTCTTGAATTCTCCTTGGATCACGAGTTAATGGGTTTGGAAGGGGGAATCAAAATTGCCTGAGCCTCCAGGACAACTGGAGTGATTGCTGGTATGCAAGATGGCAATTCTTCATGGCTCTGAGCTTCTTGGGACAGCAATGGGCTCTTACCGACTTCTTACAAATCACTCCAGAGGGGGGTAACATACCCAGTCTCTCATCAACCCAAAGATAAACAACAGTGCTACTTATGACAAGATAGCAAGGTCTCTGACCTGGGTTATGCTAACAACCAGATGAGATGATTGCAACCATCCTATCTGTCTTTACCTGTATAATGCCATAAAACTGTGTAAACTGCCCTCGCTCTCTCTGTACTTATGCACATGAAACTACTTCTCTCCGAGCAAAGAATTCATTGTAAGGCTTTGAATATTTTGCTTGGGACGGGAGGAATCAGTCTCAAACTGCAAACATTGGCAGAAATATTTATAACAACTGCATCAAAATCTCATTTTTCTGGCCAGGTCCATTTTTTGTTGTTGGTTTGGGTTTTTGTCGTTGTTTCTAAATTTGTGGGAGAAGACAGTAATACTCATTGGACCAACGCATTATTGATTTCCCATAGAAACAGCAGTTAGAGCACTCACTTTCAGCCGGGAAGCAGCATGTTAGGTTTATCTTGCTGTAATATTTTTTTTCCATTTTATCCTCTTTTACATACTCATAAAAGTTTCCTATTCACTATTGAAACACCATATGGTGATAATATATGCTAACACAGGCACAGTGACACAGTTCACAAGCCTGCTATTGAGCAAAAGTTGACAACATAAGGCTGAGAAAATTGTGCTTCCAAGCCACAATATGTACGTCACCTAATTGCATTTTACTGTGATGCAAAGAAGTCTGAGTCAAGGAAGGAACTTCCTTACAATGAAACTATAACAGCCTGGAGTAATTTACAGTTATTTGAAGAGCTATAGCAAGGATCTATCAATTCATAGCTTTCAGATACGGGCTGGGTGTGGGCTGGGCTTTTTTTAGCCTAAGCAGCTTTAATATACAGAAAGAGACAATGCGTCTCAGCACCGCAGTCATCTCTCAAAAGGTTCCAGACAGGAAGGCAAAAGGCAATCAATAAGAGAAAATATAGACACAGCCCCTTAAACCGTCCACAGATGCGTCTGCCTCTTACTTTAATGGTTAACGGTTTTGAACTAGGAACATCTTGCAACAATCCTGAGATATGTTCAGGCTATAAATGTATCATGTTTATTTATGCACTGGTAGCAGGGTCTAATGTAGAAACTGCATGGCCAGCTCTCGCTTTTCTGTAGGGCTCTAGATTCTTCCAGGCAGCCCTACCTGAAATGAGGCTGGGAACAGATCTGCTCTGCCTTTGGACAGCCCGGCCAGGGCTCTAGGGAGGGGTCCTCTCTCCCCAGTAAGACAGACCCTTGTCAAAACAGACCATGAAAGACAGCACAGACCAGCAAATGACAACGCTATCCCAGAACGTCACCGGTGTGTGTCCAAAGACCTGTTTTACAACGAGCTGCAGGGTGTCTCTGTGCGTCAGCTCTCCATTTGCAGAACTGAGAAGAATGAAACCTCTCCTTCCTTAGGGCATTACAAGGATAAATGCGTGAAAAGCTGCGAGCGCTCGCGCAAACAGGCACCAGTAAGGAACCACGACAAACTTGTGAAGGCCATACTTTAAATGCTAGGGCTCCCTAGCGTGTTTTAGCCTTCACTTTTCAAATGTATTTAGAAACTGCAACCGCAGAAGTTAGCTGCCCTCCTCTTCTATAGAGCGCAACTCAACAGTAACTCACGTCAGCAGGATCTACGCCTGCCCTCCAATGGTCTCTGGATAGATTCGAGGCAATTTGAAGGCGTATCAAGGCAGTGATCTCCTTGCTGTGAGTGTAATGCACAAATCACAAATTCATCATTCCCACTTTGGTGGGAATAGCCTGGGGAAGACGTCCAGCGCAGGCCACAGTGGGAGCAAAGTCCCAAGTGATGCATTGCCATGCAGGTGTTTCTCTAAATTGCTGTGCTGTTCCCTTGGCTTTGAACTATTTCCCTTTCCCTAACAGGGAGGGAAACACAGCTGGTTCCTAGTGTGTGCAGAAGAGAAATAATCAACACAAAAGGAACAGAAACCATCAAGAGCAGAGCAAAGGAAGCCTAATTTCCTATGGACTTGTGTCTTGCATCTTGAGCAGACTCTGACCCTTCCTGTTCTCCTCCGTTACCTCTCCTGACCGCCACTCCTGCTTCCCTTCTCCCCCCAGTGTTAGCCTTGGCATTTATCTGTGTATAGCAGTCAAACAATCCGTGTTTCAGGTCAGAGATCCTGGTTACAGTGCAGTCTGGAAGAGCAGAAGTTCAGGTTGCCTGCAAGACGCGCGGCAGGCCCAGAGCTCGCTGTGCACGCCTGCGGATGGGCCAGCCCACGGGCCACAGCGAGGACGGGCAGCACCATGCCGCAGCTCCCCGACAGACAGGTCTGGGTCCCTCCTCTCCAGCCACTGAGTTTTGCACGCACATACCCCTCTCTTAGACCCACTTAAAAGCAGCTGCTGGATTGGGGAGCAGCCAACCACTGGACACCGATGGGTGCTCGGTGGGAAGAATTAATCAACTACACTTTCATTTCAAAATGCGCTAGCTTCTTCCACAAAAGAAACATATGGGGTTTTTTATTACCCCTGCTTGGTTCACACACTCCAAGACAGAGATGGATGCATTTCCCCACACCTGAGACCTCTCCAAATCCTCTTGACAGGGGATGTTCTCATGTACTCTCTGCATTCACGAGAACGTGCTACGAGAGGCAGATAAATCCGTGTTGGTATGCCTACGGTCTGGCCTCGGCTCCTCTGGTGACCCATGCACAAACTAAGCCATCTAATCTCCCAGTGCCTTGGCTCCTTCCTCACCCGTGAAATAGCAAGCCTACTTCCGTATTTCACAGGGCTGCTGTTGTGGTGGTAAATCTAATGCCGCTGAAGCACTCAGATGCATCGACCCGTGCAAGGATGCAAGCAGAGTCTGCGTCCCAGTGAAACGCAGGTCTCTGCCCCAGAGGCGGCTGCTCTTTGCTGGCTAGACACACGCACAGCTTGTGAAGTGCGCCAGGTCCCTTTGAGATGACTGCCAAACCACGGCGAGTGCCAAAAACCGAGGATGAGGAAATTATGACAGGTTTCCTGAGACGATGGTATACAGTAGCTTGGTCCCATTGTGGGGAAAAAAGAGAGAAAACAAAACATAACAATAGGTAGAAGGCCTTGAACAGCTTTAGAGAGTAAGAGCCCCACTCTCAACCACTCACAACAAAATAATCACAAATGCAGAATGAAAAAAAAGACCAAATTATGAGGTACTATTTGCTTTTTATCACTGTTCCCAAAGTAAATGTTTATCTTTATCCACACACAAATCTGAGATGCCTGCACAGATTTTAAAGTCCAATATATCCAACACTAGTTGTCATCTAAAGCTGTAGCCAAGCACGTAGGCAGAAAACCCAAATGGGTGCAAAAAAGAGAAAGGGGAAAGGGGAAAAGTAAACCTTACTGAGATTTCTGTGAACTTGATTATATATCAGAAAAAAGAAACAGCAGGAGTAGTGCTGCTTTATTTTCACTCTGATGATAGTACAAGAGGAAGAAATAATACCCTGCAAAGGTCACTCTTATCCTGTTCATCTGTGACAAGCTGATAATCTGGGATCTCAGAAAACTTTCTTTAAAAATCTTCACGGACGTGCTCTTATCAAAAGGATTAAGGTTTAATACATACCAGCAGATGCAACCGATTCGAGCATCTGCTAATCAGAGCAGCGTCAGTTTGCCGTATGAGCTGGCTGAAGCTGATGAGTGCAGGAAGGTTTCCCCCCTTCTTGTAGAGAAAAGTCAAATCCAAACATACATGAGAGGCTACGCCTATCAACCCACACGTACGCAGCTGAACAGCCCTGCCCTGTGCACGCTCCTCTGCCCACGGGCGTGTAAGGGGCAGTGTGACAGACGTGCCCTGATTGCAACCAGCACACCCGCAGTGGTGCTCCTAGAAAGCTTCAACCATGGGACCATCTCAAACACCACCCACACGGGGTGGGAATGTCACTCTGCCTTTGGAGAAGGGAACTGCAGGAAAAAGAGTCTCCTGGACGTAGAGTCTTTGCTCCTTGAGTGCTGGGAGGAACCCACTGAAATTGCTCCAGATGGGATGCTTCCTTTTCCACTTTAAGTAATCCACCCGGATTTTCCAAACAGCACAAAGCCAGCGTGCTGCAGCCAGACGTGGGAGCGCTGCTCTCAGAGGTGGCCCCATCTTTAAAACAGCCCGTGTAATTCCTGATGTCTGTGACTATGGCAAAAGTGTCACAGCCCCCTGAGAACAGCCCTCGCCAGCAGCCCTGTGGTGAGCCTGCACAAGCCCTCCGGCACTGCGACAAGCGTTGGAGCTCACCAGCTCAACACCAGCCTGGGCACACCTCTGTCAGACACTGCCGTCCCTCTGTGTCCACAGGACCCATCCGAGTCAGTGGGGAAATGGCAGCAACTCACAGCCTTCATGAAAAGTGTTGTGTAGCGCACATAGCTCTGGGGTAGCTGGATGGTCCTACTAAAAGGTCATCAACACTTCAGGATGGACAGGGGATGCTTCTCGGTTTCAGTAGATAGGCCTATTCCCAATGAGCCTTTCTGTCCCACAACCAAAGAGATTGAAAAGCCCACAAAAACCAAAATGTACTGACCTCAAATGAACAAAAACAGAGAGCCCCTTGCCACTGGGAAAGCACTGCCTGGCTACCATGCTGTGCTGCTGGGCTCAGAAGCCTCTTTGGTAAATCTGTGCAGATGCCCACAGATTAGATGTGCTCAGACCAGCAGAAAGAGGCCTGGGCACTTTAGCTCAAATATCATATCTGAAGACAGCAGAAGCTAAGCCATTGATTTCAGCCCAAATTGCACTGAAAAAGACTCAGCACCATTCTGATTACCTGAAACAGCCAAATCCCACCGAGTCCCGTAACTGACGAACCACAAACTCACTGTCAGAGAGACAGGAAGGGGGAATTAATTCTGAACCCACCAAACTAATCTTAACTTGCTTGTACCCCAAAATTTTCTTTCTTAAAGAAAAACATTCCTGACAACAAGTGGGATGCTAGCAAATACTCCATGGACTGCACTTGCAAAATCCTTTTGGCGCGTACCAACCTAAGAAGCCAGCCTCAGGCAAATAACAGGAACAAGGAAACCAGACTCTGAGCCTGGACTAGCAAATTTGCATGGACTGTTTTGAATACAGATTCAGGGATCCGTTTTTCACAGAGCCCATATGTCAATCCCACAGCCCAAACCAAGAGCAATCATAAGGCTCTTTTGCGATGCTGGGGGAATGTGCTGCTCTTTGCTGAGTAGGAGGCTTTATTCATGGTTGGAGATACAGCTCCGTGTAAACAAAGATAAAACACCCGAACTCTTAGCTGTGCATTCCTGGCACAGCTATAAGTGGGGCACTAAAATTAGAAATGTACATGGAAGAGTGCTCCTAGGAGTCCTCAGCACTCAACATTTTGCTTTGTTTTGTGGTTTGCCATTCTACAGCTGAAACCGTTCAATCCTGTCCCATCACTCTGCAACAAAATATGTCCATTGCCTTTTCACCACTTTTGTTATCCCCAACTGGTTGTCAAAAGAAGTGATGGAGTAACAACCAATGCTGTCAAACATTTTAATGCCTTTTAAATTCCAGTCATTAGAAGACATTATTTCCCACTATGTTTTGAACTTAATGAAAATGTATCACTGATTTTTTAATTTAATTTTCTTTACTTTTTTATTGTTCTGCAGATCACATTGAAAATGAGCTGCTTTTCCTTCAAAATATTACTCACTTAGGCTGACATGTTGGATAGTGGCAGACGTCTAGTACTGGGGGCAATGGTACAGAGACAGGGACATAGACATGAATCGTTAGACGCCTCGCCTAACTGCCTTCATTTTCCCCATCTGTCAGATGAAAAAAATAATTTCTTTCTCTCCTTCATGATTTGTACAACCACATCACCTAAAGGCCTTCAACTCAGACCAAGGTTTCATTTTGCTAGATGCCATGTACCTGGGTAGTAAAGAGGCAAATCACATTGAAGAGGCTGCCAAGCTACAAGGACAGAAGAGCTTTTGAGAGGAAGCAGAGTAGAAATGCTACGTTCAAGGTCATTTAGCACAGTGGTGGTACCAGGAATGAAACAGAGTCTCCAGAGTGCCAGCCCAGTCCCCTCTGGATCAAGCTGCCTCTGACAGCTGTGCACAAGTAGATTTGATCTTGACCATCAAAGCATGAGGCTTTTTTGCTATTTGAATACTCCATAAATTTTGACCACCCAGTATTTGCTTTTATAAAAAGGCTAATTACCTTCGGACCAGGTACATCTTACTGCCTGGTACACCTCCCACAAAGTCCAATTTTTCCAACAGACAATCTGTTGGAAATTCAGGATAAAACTCAAGAGTTTCAGAAGGTAGGTGTCCAATTCCAGACAAAGCAATCAGCATTCAATACATAATTCACAGCAGGGACAAAAAATCCTGAGCTTTCGTATGCTGCTATTTCCAGTATTTCATTTTCACAGCCTCTGCTGGAAGCCCTGTCTCCAGAGTCCCAAAGTTTTCTTGTTTTTTAAAAAAATGCAAAAATTTATTTTATGAGCTGAAATTTGGCATGGTTTTTTTTGCTTAAAGCCTTGCTGCAGTCATCTCTTAAGCAAGGATTCAAGCAGAACAGGTAAAAATTGGGAAAAATACCCTTTAATATAGAAGCCAGATGACCACAGCACTCACCAGGCCCCCTAGTTGGGGTTCACCCAGTTTAGGAATAGCCCCTGCTCCCATCCATGGATTTTATGCATCTAAATGCCTTGTCTGTACAAGCTCCTTTTACTACTGAAAGGCATAGTGGGTTCTCTGCCTCTTGAACTTTCCACTGGATTACTGCAATTTAAAAGGTGTGATATGTAAACAGAAAACACATTGCAGCTACACAAGAGGAGCTCTGTACTTTACTCATCACACTAGCATTTCTAAACTTTACCAAACAGGAGGAAAATATTAATTAGATTTTTTCATAATGCATCTGCAGTTCTTCAAACAATACCTAAGGCAAGCTCATCTATTAACATGCCATGGCAGTTATGGTAATTCTGAGATTATGTCGGTCTCGTTCTCCATTTCAATTCACTGCACCAGAAGGCTGGAACTGGCTGTGCTAGTGAAGGTCACACAGAAACCTCTCAAGCTCAGGTGATGTTTGGTCCCTTCTAAAACTCCAGTTCCAGCTGAATTGTTGAAATACAGTCTCTCCTACACCACCTCGCATGACAGAAAGCATCCTTAGACGTTGCTGTGCTGCAGCTAAAGATGTCTTGTAACTTTCTGCTCTTTGGGATACGTGCAATTTTGAAAGAAAAAACCCTAGCATTTTAATCACTTTTGACTGCTTCTGTGACTCAGTCAGAGAGAGACTTCCACTTCTAAGTCACGGGCTCAGCCCAAGGATGAGGTGATGGTGATCGAAAGCTGCTTCTGACACGCATGTTGCTGATGGCCAATATGAAGTAAACTACCAGTGCCTAGAAAACCTCTGCTGCAGCAGAGTCTCAACAGCTGCCTCAAGATAGACACGAACTAACCAGAAAGGAAGCCTGAGAGAATCTTTCACTATGATGTTCAGCAACATCAGGGTTGACTCACCCTGGGGTAATTAGACTCACGTAAGGACCTATTCTCACCAAACCTGCTGCTATGAGGAGGAAAGATCTTTTCTGCTCCATAAAGGATCTATGATGAGGAAATGCTTTTCAAACTTACCACTTCAGAGGAGAGGGCAACACAGGTCTGCAGGACAACAGCATCCTACCACCTCTGCCTGAGGCATGGGAAGCAGCCAGCAGGACCTGGGTGACTTGCCAGCTCAGCTGCCTTGAATTAGGCAGCGCCACAGGGTACAAGGAGGGTGCTGCCAACCACAGGCATCAAAAATCTCTCCCTGCCCTCTATTAGCAGTGGTCAATTTTAGCTCATGGCAGTGTCCTTGTTACCTGCCCAGTGCACAAAAAACTGTTGTCAGAGTGATGCCCAGGTAAACAACACAGGGATGGTGCAGAGAATCATACTCATGCATGTCCTCAACAGCGGGTCTGCTGGCCAAGGGGAATTGTCCAGGGCTGACACTGGCCCACCCATTCTGAGAAGCATCATGGACTTTCTAAACCTACTGTGGAGGGTACAAATCCCTCTGCTTCAGAGGCACCTCCCGGGGCAGTGTGTCTCACTGCAATCCTCAACTCATACCAAGGATCTAAAGAGCTTCCCTCTGTGTGAATTTATGCCAATGGGTAGGGCATGTTAAATAAACTGCTTGTCGTTATCCCGCTATCACTCCTACTCCAGTGTGAGAGGACTATTTCACAGTTTAGTTTATGTTGCTTTAAAACTATTTTGAAGATAAAATAAAAAAGAAACCTAACAATAAAATTTCTCTTATTCCAGGAGTATCCCCAAGGGCAAGGTATACCTGTAAAATTATTATAATGCTTTAACCGCATAAGCACAACTGGAAACGTCTTCTCTGAAAACAAGTCGTAACTCTATTTTTCTATCTGCAGCCATTATCCTGATAAATTTGGGAAGGTCAGCTAAGGTGTAATCCAATAAATGTGCTGATGTTCTGAGTAAGTACCTCACAATTTGCAGCCTAATCTGTTATCCTACTATAAGACCATCAAATGACTCACCAGTTTTAATACTTAGTACAGATCAAACAAAGGAAAATATCAAAGCTTTACGTTCTAGTTCCACCTTTCAAGGACTTGTTTGAGTACTCTTTAATTACAGCAGATGATACATTCAGCTCTGGCTTTTCTTTCTCTAACAGCTATAGTTAGAAGTTGCTGTAGCTGTACTTTTCATGGGACTTCATTACGTTAACCAATAAATCCTGAAAAGTCTGATAAACTGAACAAAGAAAGTTGGGATTTGGTCCCAGAGATGATATTCAGCTGCTTCTGCCCACTGGATCGCACACAGTTATTGTAATGCACCAGCAAGCAGCAGCACCCCGTCGCTCCTGGGTACAGGGGACAAGTCTTCAGAGCCCCCACCTGAACTGTGGGCAAAAAGCCATGGCACACACCAGTCTATTCAGAGAATGCCAGATCCCAAAGGAAGAAGTATCAGGAGACAGTCAGCAGTACTGTCAGCAAACTGCAAACGCTCAGCAAACCGGTTACAGAAGTTACATGTCTCTACGAAGATGCTGGAGCTGACCGCAGGCGTTGCCAAGGAAAATAGTGAGTACAAATCTCTTCTAGTTAACTCTCAGAGCGTTTTGACACTATAAAGCATTTCCCAGTAACAGTGTGCATTCGTATGTGTTTGGCTCACACGGACAAAATGAACGCAGGATGTTCGACACAGTGCCTGAGCACTATCACTGTTAAAACTTGTCTCATTTATCGCAACAACAAAAACCCACTGGGAAAAGGACCAAATAGTATCGCGTTTATGTTATTGCTCTTTTTGACTGACTGACCCAAATCAGATTGTTTTTCCAGAATAAGTCTGTAAGTTTATGCAACAACTGTGTACATGCTGCTAGAGTGAAAGAAGAGTTTATCGGAAGGTCCCTGCAGAAGGGACAGAAACCACACAGGCCACCACACCAGAGCCTCTGCGTGCAGACGGACACTTTCAAAAGTCTGCAAATCTGATCTAACTCTGCTCTTCCTAAAGTTCACGTACTTAAACAAATCTAAACAAACTCTGATCACTACTTTAGTTCTGCTCAAAAGGTATTGCTTCTCAATTACTTCAAACAAATGCAACAATGAAAAGAACCAAAAAAGCTCCAAATTAAAGAGAAGGCCTATATGGATATCGGTGTGTACTGCATCACTCAACTTTCCCTTTGGTTCTTTTGACTTTTGGGGTTTTATTTAGGGTTGACATTGGTAAGACAAACACAACACATACATATAGCTGCATACACACCTACAGACCTGCTATACGTATAAGAAATGAGACCAGTCATGAGATTAGGAAGTAAAGGCACTGCACAACTGGACACAAACACATCTGGGATGATTTTAGAGATCTCAAGAATTGCCCTTTTTAAAGTGCCACTGGGGTGTCACCACTTCCTCTGATAAATAGATGACATCTTACCAGAACTTAAATAGCTCCACTCAAGAACTACCTAGATGAGTGACAAAAATTAGCTGAGCTGCTCTCACCCCTGCAGTCCTTGTCTAGACACAGCAGAGTAAGTGCAAATTCCAGTCTGCCTTGCTGGGCTACAGCCACCCTGACAGTTGAGCTACGATCCAAGCCACTTCGTTGCCACTGATTAGACAACAAAAACAAAAGAAAACAACTTGAGACATGGATATCTGGATTATTCTGGCAGCATGACAGATAAAAGTTAACAAAACAGAAAAACAAGAAAATACAAGCGTGAAAGTACTTGAGAATTGAGCAGGTTTTAATTCACAAGCTATTGTTGGTGGAAAGTGGAGGCGAATGAAATGCCATTTTTTTGCAAGTATTTTTCTAACAATCTCTGTGGCAAGCTAACAATCGGGATAGAGATACGGCAGCTTTTGAGCCGGTGCCCCTTTCAGAGCGGCTGCGCCCTTCTCCCCATTGACAGCCACATCTGGATGCTATCAGGAGGAACTGGCATGCCTGCTCGCAACAAATACCAAGCAGTTAGCAAATTAACTCCAGCAGTCGACGCTGGCCACTTTCCTGCTGTTTATGCAATGTGCCACCAACCTGTTGAGTCCGAGGTTTGTAAGGAGAGCTGCTCTCTAGGTCGGCCAGGATGCTGGTCAGAGAGTCGATTTCTGCATCTAAACTGGACCGCCTCTCCTCAAGCGTCTTGCCACCAGGATTCACCTTAAAGAAGAAAGAAGAGTTCCAGTTATTCGAACCACTTGGCTTGGTACACGGTTTCTTACTGTCCTCATAGAGCTGCTATCATGCCCAGCACTAACTCTGGGGTTGCAGGGACAAACACGCTGAAATGCTACAGTTGTCTCCTAGAACCAGCAGCAAGCCTCCGTCTCATACGGATTTAGGCTGCTGTGGGGCTTTTCTTCATATATTTCCCACAATGGCCCCATTGTGTTAAATTAACTTGGAGGATTACGCAACGCTGGGTGCAATCTGCTGCCGAGGTGAAGAGGCAGGAGAATCCCCGCTCCTGCAGATGGAGAACACTTATTTTTGAAGGATGCTTGGCTGGGCAGCCAGAGCTGGGGACAGGCTTGGAGCACCTGGATCCTGAGAGCATCTCTACTGCCACATCCCCATCCCAGGCAAAGCACAAACAGAGCAGAGCTGCAAGCCCCAGTGGCCGGAGACTGGCCACCTGCACCTATTATTATTTTACATCAATTTCTGGTAGCTGTGCCTGTCTGATTCAACGCTTCTTCACAATTTCCATCTGAAAAAGTGAGCTCCTTCAAGGGGGAGTGAAAAGGTTCAATTAATTTCTAGCAGATTCAAGGTGAAGCGCATGATTTGCACTAAGCAGTCACAAAATAACATAAATAAGGTCCTTGTGAAAAGGGCTATTACGCAGGAAAGCCCATGCATAGAGCAAATACCAACCTACGGCCAGGACCCTTTCTGATTCAATACATCTTGCTTTCTCTCTGCTTTCCAAACAGCCCAGCCCCACTTGTACCCAGGCTGGTAGGGAAGCTCACTCAGAAGGGAAGAGCCACGATTTTCACCACCACCACCCAACTCCGAAAGTAAAACCCAGGTCTCGGCATCACAGGAATGATCCCCAAGCCACTGTTCAAGGGCTGCACTGCAATCCCTGCTAGAATAAGCATTTTAAAAGAGGACTCATTCATATGCTTTTTGAAAAATCAACCTAGTCCAAAACCTCTGGAAAGGACCTCTGTGCTGTACAGTCCAACCCAACAGTGGTACCTCCCAGCAGTGCACAAAGGCAGGTACAAGCTAGGAAACATCTTCCTCCTTAATGTTTTTCACTGCTTGGAAATGAGACAGCTCCGTCAGGAATGAGATCCCTAAGGATCCCTATCGACGCAGGTGTCAGGAGCTAGCCCCTCTGAGCCAGCCCACATTTAGGGCATGCGCAGAAACCAAAGTTCTTGAGTCAAGTGAAATATTACACAATGAAAGTCTTTTCTCAACCTGAGTCACAGTCAATATTTTTCTTTGTCCTTCCATGTCTGACTTATCTGCAAATCCCCCAGACAGAGTCTCTCCATGTACGTGCAACTACAGAGCTCAGTGCAGAAGAGCTCGTTCACAGCTTGACTACTACAATAATAAAAATACTAAAGAATTACCTAACGATGCACCTAACTTCAACTGTAAAGCCTGTTCAGACCATACCAGCACCTCCCCACTGACAATCCAGCTCTGTTTGCCTTCACTCTCACCAAGTTACTTCGATTTTCCAAGCCAAAAATTTGCCTTTTCCTTTGGCTCACTGGCTGTTCCAGATAGTTTTTTATTTAAATTTCATTTCAGGAACATTCGATCATTACCTGTTTTACAGAACTCCCCAGTCATCAATCCGACACATAAATGGCAAGTTGGTCAAAGAGAGACAGACAATGCAAAGCAGGCAGGCTCTGATCTGCCAAGCTTATACGTGCTGAGGCATTCATTAGTTCCTAATGATTATTAAATCTTACTGGATTACAATAAATTTGGCTTGACTAACAAGAAAATGGAAGCTCCAATGTGCTTCATGCAAGAACAGATCATTTAAAAGTCTGAGAGTCAGGTTAGAAACTACTTACAAACTCAATTCTTCTTGCCTGTTTCTATTATAGAGCCAAAGTTTTTCCATCCAAACTATTGTTCAAAAAAAGAAATACTTTTCACAGGAATTACCCCAGACCATTACTCCTGGCTAGCTGTAGGCACCTGGATTTTTAAATCTGCAAAAGTAAAATTTCCTTTCCACTATTAGTGCACTTCATGGCTCTTGTTTGGTTTTTCTCCATCTTCCAGTTGTTGGTCTATAACTACAGGGCAGCCACAGGCTTCCCAGACACAAAAACTGAGATTGCTCCACTCCAGAGAATTTTTAAGCTAAGCAGCCAAAAATCAGCCTGGAAAGGGGGGTAAGATGCAAAGGGCACCCAAGGCCCCAACATTTGAAGTGATAAATCAAGACAATGGCAGAACCAGGAATAAAACTGAAGCCCAAACATGGCCTGTTTTGTACCCTGATCCTGGAGAGGAGGGATGGTGGCAGATGAGAAGATCAGCTGATTTAATTTCTGCTTCTTAGCATTTCTGGGCCATAGTATTCCCAGGTTCTCATTCCCCAGAACAATTACGCAATAGCTGACTAGCAAATGCTACAGAACAAGTTGTAAGTTTGTAAAAGTTAAATGTCCTTAGGAAACCCAGAAAAATAAAATAAAATAGCATGGAAACATCTCTATTGATTCTGGGCTCTGTAAAAGATTTATTTATTCAATTAAAACATAATCAACGTAGATTAAGAGCCCAATTCTACAAATGCTGGAGCACAATGCAGTACAACAGTGCCAACAAAGGACGCTACTGATGTGTGCAAGGGCCTATTGGGACAGGACTGGACCTTAAGTACGTTTAAGAAATGGTAATCCTCACAAAGACAGGTTTCTGCTTGCTCTCTCTTCCCCATCTCCACAAATCTTGCATTTTTCTCCCTACAGCAATCCAGACTCAACCGAGGGATTTGCTGCATGTGGAAACAGATGAAGAAATTGCCACACTAACTTTAGCAAGAGAGGGTTAAGTTATTTCTCTTCTCGTGCTCTTCGTCATGACGTTGCTATAAAAGTTTTATGATATTGCTCTGGAACAAAACCCAAGCACCAGGTCCCAAGGCACAACAGGTTCGCACAGACAGAGCTCTGCTCCGAGGAACCCAGACTGGTTAAGCCCATGACCTCGCAGATACAAACACCGGAACCAGAAAGAACTGCTAATTCTATTTCTGTCTGGATTTATGGCGTTGTTGCAGACATGTTGCTTGCGCACCCTCCCTTTCAGCCAGCGGAATATGGAAAAATGGGTTTAAAAAGAAAAAGGATGCTATCTTTGGCCCAGCCAACGTGAGTTCGACAAAAAGCAAACATAAGCCAACCCAGTCCAACAAATTACTCATGCCAGAGACTATCCACTCACGTGAACTTCTGCAACGCCTACACTCCTATCCCCTGGCTCGGTCCCCGCTGCAAGGCAAGAGAGAGAAAAACAGCAGAGAGCTTCACTGCTTGGCTTGTCTTGTCCACCCCTGAATTCCTGGTGTGCAGCTCAGAGCAGCTGTGATGGTAATCCACTCCTGAGCCCCATCAACACACTCTGTTCCAATGAAAACTGGCTTTAATTTTGCTAGTCCTACCACCCAACACCAGTTAGTGCCACGGGTCCCCCCACACCACCCCAAGGGATGTTCACTACAGAACATGCAGTGCAGAGGGCAACCCAGGGCCTCACTGTGCTAAAAAGGCCGTAAGACTATTCATCAAGCTAGGAGACATGCAAAGCACAGTGATTTCCCTAGATGCCACCTTTCCCTACAACCTAGATCACCTACTCTGATCACATTTTGCAGATTACAGCAGAGAAACAAGAACGCTTCTCATTTGTCCAAGCCAGCTCCTTGCAATGGGCTCAAAGAGAAGAATCTGGCTCCCAGATGTCCTTCCTAGCTCCTGCTCCAAATTCCTTTCCCTACCCAGACCAGCCGTCTCTCTCATTCTGTTTTCCCCTGTCTCCCTGCCCTGCTTGCTGCCACGCAGTGCTGCAGCCTGGGACAGTCATCAGTCCCTGGGACAAGAGATGCAATGTGGTCTGGGCTGCCAGGTTGGCTTCTGAGCCTCTACAGGAAATCATGCTGATGCCCAGCGGTATTGCTGTGTCAGGAAAAGATGGAGGGTGGCTTTGCAGTAGCAACTTGCTGACTTACATGGACAGTGGGTTAGAAGTGACTCCAGCGTCCCAGGGTATATTTTCTTCCAAAACAAGGCAACAGCGAAACTCCTGAACACCTTCAGAGCATCAGGACTTTGCTGACCACAGTGCAATTTTCCAGCATCAAGATCCACCTTCTCCCCATCCACCTTAGCCTTGCTCAAGCCTTCTCTAAATTAGGTTGAGCTGAGTGTGTTTCACGAGCGCTGTGGCCAGCTCATCCTCTGAGCTGCGGCCCAGGAACGCGAGCTGTCATTACTGGGAAATGCAATGCCGTTATATATGTACGGACATGTCCAAGATAGCAGAGTTACAGCTAGGCACACAGCCTTCCTCGTAGTATCAACTCACTCTGCACGCTGTGCTATCACAAGTCACTGATAACCTCGTAACTCACAAGTGGAACAATGGAGGTGAACACCAAGGATATTAAGAAAGGTCGTAGCTAATGACTCGAAACAAAGGGGCTCGGGGCCCCCAGTGCCCTCTGCTCCTGGTACATTGGTTTTACTGGGAGCCTGAGGTGCTTGGCTAGTTTTCTTTGGGCTGCAGCAGGTTTGCAAACACTGTTTGCATTTGCACATCCAAGAATGGGGAAAAGTAGGGAGCAGAAAAGCCCTCTGCAGCAAAGGTAGTCATGGAAAGGAAGGACTAAAGTAACAAGAGAAGCAAGGAAGGGAAGAATTTAGGCAAATCAAGGGTTATGAGAAGGTACGTAGTAAATAAGGACTTTCGCCCTGAAAGACTTTATTGTCTTTTCCTCCAGTAAACGCGAGTGAGCCACAGACGAAGCGGCAGAGCTGATAAATTCAGCAACCGCTGCCTGCTTCCACCAGGTTGCACCCACAGCAGCCGCCTGCCACGCTCTGCAGGCTGTTGAAATCCTCAGGTAGGCACTGAGGTGGTAGGAAGAGCAAATGAAACAGCTCTCCAAACAAGGAGTTAGCATCTTTCTACTCCATGGCCTCAGGCACTGGGCTTAGACAGAGCTGCAGACAGAGAAAGAAGGATGGGGCTCTTATTTCCTATTTTAGCTGGGGGCAAGCGGGGGAGAGGAGGGAAAGATGTTTGATGTTGATGGCATCCACTATACATACAACAAGAGACTGTGAAATATGTTAACCAGGAAGAAGAAAAGAAGTGATTCAGTCTTGATATACTTCAGGCTGGGGTTGGTGTTTAATTTTCCTCTTTTTTTTTTTCTTTCTTTGCACTTTCTCCAACAGTACCACTGCCAGAGGCAAGATCCTTTTCAGACACACACCCTTACTACCCCATCTCTCTCTCTTTGTAGAATTTCCCAGTCGTCTTTCCAAGTTCACAAAAGCCATCTAAAGCACAAAAAGACACTGCAGTGGCAAAAAGATGCATCCTCAAAGGCATCTATCAGGAAAATGAGGCAACCTAAAGATGAGCTGCTGTGTCTATTCTCCCCTGAGCCTAAAGACAAGTGCAAACATTTTCTTTCAAATTCCCTAGGGTAAATTAAAACAGTCCCAAGAAGCGGCCCCACCAACCACGCACGTGGAGACAAGAGCTGACTGCAGCATTGGGGGAGAGGGGGGTCTCAGATGCTTGATTGATGCCTAATCGCCGTTCCAGGCACCAAGGAGGGGCTGGAAAAGTAGTCCTGCCCTTTAAAAACAGAAAGATTGAGTCTTTTGAAACAAATCCGAAATGATGGAAGATTTCAGCAGATGTGACCGCAGTGATTTCACCAGACGTGATTGTATCAAGGATCTAATAGAAAAGAACTTCCCTGCTGTTCCATCAGCTGAAGCCAGGCCTGAAATATCCTTTTTAGTCTTTTGATGACATCAAGGATAAAAGCCAAAGGGAAGTTAGGTTTTGATTTATTTTTTCCCCTACTCTTTCTTTTTTTTTCAGGCACGGAATAGTTTTACCTGGTTTGTGTTGCTGGATATTAGCCGGACCAAAGGAAAACACTTCAAAAGTTTGAAGTGGGCTGTTCAAAGGCATTGTTCGGTGCCTCCTGGACCCCGCTGTCATTTAACTGAGCAACATATTTCTACAACCACTTTGAAGATCTCCCCGTAAGGAGGCAGGTGAGCCTACCTGGAACGGGACTTAAATGGGGCGGGGGACAATCATCCACTAAACACCAGCCTACTTTACTGCCCCAAAAATGGCCAATAAATGTGCCAAATGCCTGGCCTTGGCAAAGTTCACAGCAGCAGCTGTGCCACAGCAAACGGCAGGAGACACAGCAGGGTAAAGGGGGCTGTGCTCCTGAGGTCCAGGCTCAGCTCAGTCCCAGACCTATGGCCTGCGTCCCAAGCAGCCACCATCCCTGCATTCAATTTCTCCACCCATGTAAAGTGCAAATAGCCCTGGGTATCCTCGGATTAATTGATCTTATCTCTGAAGCAACAAGGTGGTGTAAAGAACTGCACGGGCTTACAGCTGGGGCAAATGTACAAGCAGATGAAGAAACGTTATTTGCTAAGCATTGCTAGGAGACATCTTGCAAAACCTTAACTACCAATTTATAAACTCACTGTGGTGTAGGAGGCTTATAAAAAGGACAAATAATAAACTTTTTTAAAAATACAGAACAAAAGAGAAAGCAGACAGCAGAAGAAAAAAGCATGAAACTAGAAGGCATCAGTCTCAAAACAATGAAAAGGAGGTAGGTGTTTCGTCACATAACATGCTGCTAAGCTGCAGAGCTACTTCTGCTGCAAGACGCTGTGGTTGCTATGAGTTTACATGGACTTCAAAAGCAGCCGGAGAAACACGTGGAAGAAAACCACCAAAATACTTAACAAAAAAATGTTCTGTGCTTCCCCTTTTACATTTTTCTTTGGACACTCACTGCTGACCACTGGTGATCTGATTTGGCTCTCTACAGATCAGAGATTCTCGTCTTCTCCTACACAAAGCCTCCACTTGTGCTTTCTGTCTGCCAGCTGACACCAGCCAGGAGTCACTTCTGCTGGTGGGTATACGTCAGTCTCTACAGGTTAATAACTGACCATCATCTTAGTGCCAGGGCTTGGACCAACACCTGGAAACACACTTCTTCCCTCTTTGTAGCCGAGACAACAGAAATGACGGCCGATTGCGCTCAGCCTCCTGGGACACATATATGAAAGACAGCAAAGACTTTGTTGCAGTTATGAATCTGTATGACAATAAAGATTTATATTTCCCTAGAGATCAGTGTGGCAGGCACTGCTCATGTACAATAGTTAGGAATCATCCCTGTCCCAAGGAAATTATTGTCAACTGGATGCCAGCCCTGAGAAGGGAAGCAGGTAGAGAGGTGGGAGTGAGGTGCTGCAACTCAGAGACACAGCCAAGCTCCTGCTGGCTACCAGATGAAGACACTAATTCACTGGGCCAACCCAGCTCCTTAATGGACATTTCATTCTCTGTATTTGCTGTCTCAGCCCTGACAAAACATGCCAGAAGACAACAAACTGCTGTCCAAGCCATCTAAGCTCCAGCTGCAATTTCACTACAGGATGGCCCTGATTTCACATAATCAGAGGGCTGGAGCCGAGCCGCCGCCATGCTGAGCCCTGGCTTGTGGGCCAGTGGCCCTTCCTCCATCACCGTTTAATAAGCCATTGCCCTTGGCACGTCCTGAGAGGGCCCCACTCCAGACACCAGCACCTCGGCTCCACACGGGAGCAGGATGCCACCAGTGTGGATGGGCAGTGGTAACGGCAGGACAGAGCCCAGGACTACGTTCCCTTCCAAACAGCTCCTGCCCCTAATGCCAGAGAGAAGATTTTCCCACAAACACCCAAGGGTTGTCCAGACTTCTCAAGACCACAGAAAAGGATTTGGCCCTGGATATTGGCGAATGAGGAAAAACACAAAAAGGATGAAGCTTCATCACAGAGGTTTACCCACAGGTTCCATGGCCTGGGGCACACTCTGTTGAAGGACTGAGTCCATGGCCAGCAGTGGATGACCCCAGTGGCTGTGACAGGACATGGACAATAGCCCATGAGGAGATGTATAACACTCCCTGTCCCATTGCCACCCTTGAGGACAACAGGAGGCAATTATGTGACAGGAGTAAAGAGGATGCAGCAAATAGGTCAAAGTACTGTCGTGGTTTAGCCCCAGCCAGCAACTAAGCACCACACGGCCACTTGCCCCCATGGGATGGAAAGGAGAATCAGAAGACAAAGGTAAAACTTGTGGGTTGGGATAAGGACAGTTTAAGAGGACAGCAAAGGAAGAAGAAAATAACAATACTAATAAAGGACTACACAAAGCCGGTGATACACAACGCAATTTGCTCACCGTCTGGAACCCAACGCCCAGCCCGTCCCTGAGCAGCAATCCCCCCTCATTGAGTGGGCATGACATTATATGGTATCAAATATTCCTTTGACTAGTTTGGGTCAGCTATCCTGGCCAAGTCCCCTCCCAGCTTCTTGTGAAAATTAACTCTACCTCAGCCAAAAACCAGGGCAGCATTCAACAAGATCTGCCTTGCAGCCTGGGTGTGTGCTTGTAGGTGCCCCAAAGCTGGAGATGGCAACACAGAGGTCCTGTGCTGTCTGGTCGGCTCAGCCCCAGGATGGTGTTATCCAGCCCTTTGCCCCCCACATCACAGACTGACACCCCTACCCTCTGGCATTCAAACCTGCACCCGGCTTTTTCAGGTTTCCGACTGCTGCATTTTGCTCATGGAAGGAAGTTATGGAGATTTCAAGGGTGGCTAAAAAGGGTTTTCAAAACCACAGTGCTACTGAAAAAACAGCAAAAGCCATTCAGTCGACTGGAGGGTCTTCGTACTGTGGACCAGCTAGTACATTGGGAAGAGGCACCGTGATCCTCAAGCACATGAAAGTGACAGGATGGATTTGATAAGGAACAGTCAGGGGATGAAGAGAGAGGAGGAGTCCCACAAGCTGACATCTGCCAGAGCAGCAGACCCGACAGTCCTGATAGTTTACTTAACATGTCTGATCAAAAGCTTTGGGAGTCTTCTCTGTGTTAAGTGCTACCAGATGCAAAATCAGCAGCATGAGGAGAAGTGTATTAATAAACTAAGGAGGCACATAAAGTTATTTGAAAACTGAATGGGGAAGACGGGGAGAGAAGGGGGAGAATAAAACCAGTTTATTTTTCCATTAAGGCAATTTAATATTCTCCAGGTGGAGTTACAATCACTCGTCCTTGGGAATTAAATTGAATTAGTGAAACGTTCCTGTTCATCAGCAGAATATGCAATATAAAGTGGAATATATCAATTTTTTCTTTATGCCTTCTGCAGGACAGCACTACCTCTCTGTTCACAGGGCAAGAACAGCTGGCCATGAAATCTTTTTGACCCAGCATGACTTTCACTGACTTTAACTTTACAGCAGCAGGGAATATATCCTTTTTCTTTTAATTAATGCAATTACATTAGGACTCGTTATTTATAATTATGGTGACTATTAAAAGTTTCCCCTTTCTTTGCCCACTCCCCCGCCAACTTAAAATCTGCTCCAATATCGTCACAAATTAATGTTTAATTAGCCATCAAGCAGAGCTGATGTTCCCCGCAGAGTACTGCTGCTTGCAGACAAACTGAGAACTGAGAGGAGATATCAGATATTTCATCATCTGCCTTCAAGGGGAACCATAACCAAAGAGTAACCAATTACCCCAATACAGTTACAAAGTTTAATCAATGTAGAAACCAAATAGCTCATTAAGTGTCCGCTGCAAGAAAGGAAGACCTTCCCACTGACTCGTATGACATGAAAGTTACATCTAAAACAAATCCCATCGTGATGCCCAAGAGCAAAGACTCCCTTCACCTCCACATCCTGGCCAAGTTGTGATCTTCCTCTTCTCTTTTCTGGCATAAGAAAAGAGGAAAGAGGAGGATGCCTCCAACGGCACAGGACGTGTCTGACAAGCCATGAATTACACACGCCTACACACAGGGTAAGCTGTCACATCCAGCCCCCCGACTCAGGATTTATATTCCATGGGGGAAAAACCACACCAAACACCAGCTCCTGCTCGGTGCCGCGCCATCCTGGAGCAAGGAAAGCGCAGAGCTGATGGTGATTTTACTCTTTTCAACACTTCTGGTGAGTCTGGCAGTGAAAGACTGTGTCCAGTTTGGAAGGCAGTGTTTTAAAAACTTGAGAGACACCCCAGAAAAGCAGAAACAGCTGACAACGAGACACAGAGAGCGCTCACTTGGTTTCACTTATGAAGGAGATTGAGTAGCTTGATAGTGATACCTAAACAGCTTCACAGAACAAAAATGCCAGATATCACCAGACTGTCCAATCTAGCAAAACAGAAAAACACAGCAGCTGGGAAGCTGAAGCTAGGGAAATTCTACTTAAAAATAACAGAGATATTCACTTATGCGTAATACTGCAGGTAATTAAATGCTAGAACAAACTTCCAAGATTTCTCCATCTCTTGATGTCTGCTGATCAAGGCTGGATGCCTTTGGTCTCCCTGGGTGACTGGGTGAAGCTTTATGATCTGTGACACGCAGAAGGGCACAGCTGAGATTTTAATGGCTCTGCCTGGCCCCCACATCGACCGAGGGGAGAAAACAACAGCACTGCCGCGTTCATAAAGATCTACTGAAATTACTTTGTGTTTGTATCACTTTAACTGGAAATTAAATTTACATGAACAAACTCTATCCCACACAAGACTGTATATTGTGACAGTTAAATGAAGAGCTTTTTAAAAGGGACACGTCTCAGGCAATTTTAATCAGAAAAGATAGGTTTTGTTAAAGCTACCAATTTCAGAAAATTAAGGTTGACTAAAACTGTCTTTAAAAACTCCTTCTGGAATTTAATCACATGTTGGAAACCCATATGCAGCTGCTTGTGTCACCTGCAAAAAGGCTGTATAAGACACAAGCATATGCTTAATTTTACACGTGTGCTTAAGTTCTATAAACTTTAATGAAGTTTAAGCACACAGTCAAGCTTCTCTGAATTTGAGAAAGCATTCCTGAACATGGGCTGTGAAGCTATTAGGAAATCACCACCAAAAAAAATAGTAAAATTAAAATTGGCCAGTCGATTTTCACAGCCTGAATAAGCTCCAAGTGCAGAAGTTAAACATATAACATACTTCTGAATTTGTTTGCTTGTTTTGCTGTAATAGGAAGGGGTGCACGCCAAAACGTTTGCGAGGATTCAAGAATCTCCCAGCGAGCGTGGCAAAATGCCAACAAAATGGATGTATAAAACTACACGAAAGTCAATGGCTTGGGTTTGGCTTCTGCAGAAATGAGTCACGTTAAAAATCTACTATACGTCTCTCAAAGCTGAGAAGAGGAAAATCTGAACTTTGCCTCAGTCCGCACATTTTTGGGGCGGTTGATGGCCGCAGTCCACGGGGCAGGCAAGCCTCAGCTGGGCAGACCCTGCAGTTCTGATTCACGGAGGAAGGTCCTTGCCTTCAAGAAGTCTGCAATCTCATTTTCCAAACCATTAGGCCCATTTTTACCTTCCCTTCAAGGCTGCCAGATGTATGTCTGGTATTTGATTTGGCTGGATGACTGTGGGTTTTCTTTCTTTTTTAACAACCTCCTCCTCATTTGGACACCTTACCTTCTACACATTTGCTAAGTGAGAACCTCAGATGAAGAAAAAGGACCTGAATGACACAGAAAGCTGAACAACAAATAATCTGCACTGCCCAGAGACTGCTGCAAAACCCTGCAGAGAGAATTTCCAGCATGCAGATCCCTCCCGGATGAGCTCCGAGGTTTATTTGGTACTGTCCATATACAGATAAATGAATGTAATTTGTTGTTTTTCAATAAGAATTCGTGCATCAGAAACTGTGGTGTCCCCTGTACACATCAGGCCTTGGGAAAAATCTTTTAACTGTAATTTTGCTTGGGCCCAATACAGCCATAGAAGCCAAATGGGGTTTACTTCCGCGCAGAAAGCGTATTCCCTACCTAAATGTCTTTAAGAGGCTCACCCAACCTCAGCACAGACCAAATCCCACTCCCTACCACCGCCCCTGGGAAGCGCCGATGCCTGAACGTCTGCACAGAGCTCAGCAGCGGCATCTCTTGGGAACACAGAGGGGTACTGCAGGGCAGAACCAGGGCAATTTGCAGAGCCACAGACCGGGGAGGAAGGGGAGAGCGAGTCAGGAGTGAGTGGAGGCATAGAGCTGAAAAGGAAGGCCAGACCTGGGACGTGACAAGACACAAGGCTGTTTCCATGGCAAGAGAGAAACGCGGAAATGAGGAGATGGAGAGGGAAGGAGCTGTAGCTCGGGACTGCTGAGCGAGAGGAGTTTGCACAGCATCTCTGGCGGAGCTGTCACCGGCAGGCTCCAGCAACACTTGGAGTTGCTACAGCTTTCCCAAACATTTCTATTTTACCTCTCACACTACTAAAATCAAAACCCTAAAAAGGTCACATAATGTTTTCCAGATGCTCTTCCTCACCTGTTCTTTGTGCGCTAAAGCTAATCAATGCCCTGCATTTTCATCAGCAAACCAAAACTGAAAAATACAACTGCGGGGAATGGTCCTGCAAAGACTGAGTTTAATGGCAGAAGACACATAAAAACATGCCTGCCTTTCTGTCCTAGAACACATTCCTCCGGCTCTGACTACAACAACATTTCTCATCGGTATTTCTATCACCTTTCAGCTTGCTCAGTCACTGTGCCACACGCTCTTTGCAGAGGCAACATTTCCTGACAACAAAACCACCCGGCATGGCAGTTGAGGATGTTTTTCACCAGCAATGGAATCTAAAAAACAGAGACAGGAACTTGCATTTGAGCCACTTCCATTCTTGGGGATGAGATGCTCTCACAACTTCTCCATATCCACATCTCATTACTGCCAGGCAAAATTCACATCAAAAATAAGATGAAGTTTGCCCTACTCCTTGAACTACTCCAGGGCTATAAAACTGAATTTAGACAGACAATTGGGTTCTGCAATCCATGTATCTGTATTTCCTTTCATCTTGTTTTACCAAAGCTCATTTCTTTTAAAACATCAAAACCAAGATGGGAATCTGACTCCGTCTGCTCTGCCATGTTCCAGCTTACCACTATACCCAAGCTGCATGGAAAGACTTTGACTTTCTAAACCACATTTTCCAATCCCAACCACCTTCAAAGAAAAGGTATAATGATTTGTCTGCTGCAATTTTTAGAATCCCTTCTTGTTACTGACAGTCTGTTTGTCTTAGTCTCGCCGCTGCATTACAGTTCCCTAATGCAACACACAGGCTACCGAGGATTTGACAGAGGAGCAACTGATCTTACAAGTGATCTTTCCTAGGACCTGCTAATCCAACAGAAGATTTGAATAGCACTCAGAAATGAGAAGAATGGAAATGTCTTCAATTCTGATCATGTTATCTCACCCTCTTCTATCACTCAGCTCATCTGTTTTGATGGGAGAATTCCCACTACTTCATTATCTCTTTATTTTCCCTCTGTTTAAATAATTCTACCTTGGATACAATGACGTTTTTGCTTCCTTTTGTCTGTCACAGGCCGGTACCAGCTCTGACAGGATAAAATTGCTTGGATTTTCTGCATGCTCTCCATCCCTCCCCCATTACTTTCCACATTCATGTCTCTATTATGCATGGGCGGATGATCCAGGTTACACATTAACCTCTCTGCAGGTGCCAGCACTGAACCCCACTCCAGCGCCAGCAGTGTGACAGTGTCCCACAAAGAGATGCACCCACGTGAGCCAGGAGGTGACCACCAGGGCTTGTAACCAAAGGCGCAGCACTGGGGGACCACAGACATGCTGTCTGCACGCTACCCCGGCTCTTAACCTGGCTTTAGCTTGATGATCTCTGAACATCACAACCAGCCACATCTCTGACCTTTCTGTTTGCTATCACAACTTTTTAGATGGTCCCATACCCTTATTTACATATGATCCGTATTAGGTTTTTGCTTTCTTCTGCTCCCTCACCTCATCACCCGCCGTATGGCAGATTATCAAAAGCCACTCTGTTCCATCTCCAAAAGAGTCTCCAGCCTCAGTCACAACCCTCCTCCCAAAG
Organism: Grus americana; assembly: GCF_028858705.1. Classification (NCBI taxonomy): domain Eukaryota; kingdom Metazoa; phylum Chordata; class Aves; order Gruiformes; family Gruidae; genus Grus; species Grus americana. The sequence continues at coordinate 16,801,865 of NC_072860.1, forward strand.
AACACACGAGTGTGCACCAGTGCAGGTCCTGGCGCATCCGGCGTGCTGTGTTACTATATTAAACAATAACATAACAAATACATTAAATAACACAGTAATAAGCATGATGAAAGTAATGAGCACAGTTAACTGTTTGGATCCTTGTTTCCTTTGTAGTCCTTGCCGAGAGGTTTAGCTATTAAAGGCTGCATTGCATTATAACATTGCCAAGATATTAATAGCCAGGCAGAGAAATGAATGGCAGGCTTACGCCGTACAATTAAAACTTTTCCAGTTTACCCTTTCAGTAAAATTTGTGGTTTATAATAAGCATCTTTGTCTATTCTGAAGAGAGTAAGGATTGGAAAGTTACATAGATGGGAACAGAGGTTCATTAAAGATTTAAAATAGAATGTGGTTTGGCATTGTAAAACAAACATGCGTATGAGATGGGTTGCATCAAGAGCTGCCTGAAAGAAATGCTCAGTGTTCCTTTTGTCTTGTGATCCTGGATCTACTGGTCATGCTACCCGCAGAAAGGGATAAAAAAGCAGCAAGGACAAAATGTGCAAGCTTGTTCCCCAATAATGTGGAGGTCTGCTCCATATCCCCACTCAGAATGCTTTTCTCATACATATATATAGTGTGTGTGTACACATATATATATCACTGCATATGAGAAAAACAGGTATTTTATCTATCATGCATCCAGATATTCACCAACATATACAGACTTTGTATTACTGATTTTTCTCACCTTAGTGCCTAGAAACCTCTATTATAGAGCAAACACGTATTGACCTGTAGAGACCCAGTGAGCTTTCAAACATGCAGAGAGCATACATGTTATTTGTTCAAGTCTAATTCAGAGCACAGCACATTCCTGTTTCTCAAACACACGAGGAAAGCAGAAGAAAGGAGACAGATCAAAAGCATTCCTGCAAAGCCAAGGTTTGAGTAAGAGGGTTAACATTACCAGGTAATTTATTTTTACTGTTGGACACGGCTTCAATTTAGATAAGAGGCAGTTGCTTATCACATGGATTTTAATAAATCAGGTTAGGAGTCCCAGAAATCTGCAAAAGCTGGATCTCAAATGGTAAGCGATACACACAGACTGTGGCTTTATTTACAGAGTCACTGGGAGCTGCCGCTCCTTGCCGGGAGCCAGGCAGCCCGGCCGGCAGCAAGAGCTGTGCCGCGTTACCGATGCTCCTCGCCAACAAGCACCTACGCCCAGGCCGATAATCCCGATGATTAACAAAATCTAGCACTAGAGGGAGGCTGAACACATGTTCTGCTCTCTTTGGCCTTTTCGGCTTCTCCAAACGTTAAAAGGCAGGCGATTTAAAGCAAGCCCAGCACCCAGGCAGAGCCCAGCCACCACGCTGCGGAGCAGGAGATGTGCTATTTAAGGCAAAATATCACATTTTGCCCCTGCAGGCAAAAATCACACTTTTCCCTCCCCAACTACTTGCCAATATGTGCACCCAAAATAAAAAAAAAAAGGAAAAAAAAAAGGAAAAAAAAAAGAAAAAAAAGAAAAAAGGAAAAAAGAAAAAAAAGAAAAAAGAAAAAAAGAAAAAAAAATTCCTCCATTCTGGCTGTTTCTTTAGCCGGTGAGTCACAGCCCATGAAGAGGCACCACCACTGCTGCCGCTGCTTGCTGGGAGGGAGTCAGACAGAAAAATGCCTGGCAACCTCCTCTGTAACAGGGATGAGGCTCCCGCCACTCCTATCTATCAACACATTCCCACCTTTTCCCAGGCACGTGCACTAGGGATGAGCAAGATGGGTCTCCTCTGAACAGCATAGCAAAGAAAGGCGCATACGCCTTCTGATCGTGTTTCAGCATTTCTCCTCCCAAAATTCCTTGGCAATCGGAATTTGAGCCCTTCGGCTGATTTCCTGCATATTGAAACAGGATGATACAACCTGGTCCCTGAGTTCAGTAGGTCTGAACGTGAGAATGGCTCCTGCCCAGGTACAGCACAGCACTGCAGCCCCTCCATGCATAGGTGGTTAGAACAAGAACTGGTGTATTAAATTATTTTATCATAGAATCACAGAATGGTTTAGGTAGGAAGGGACCTTAAAAGATCACCTCATTCCAACCCCCTGCCACTAGAGCAGGTTGCCCAAAGCCCCATCCAACCTGGCCTTGAACACTTCCAGGGATGGGGCATCCACAGCTTCTCTGGGCAACCTGTCCCAGTGCCTCACCACCCTCACAGTAAAGAATTTCTTCCTAATATTCAAATCTAAATCTACCCTTCATGCAATTGTTCAAAGTCTGATTGTTTCGTTGCTCCAAACCCCATCCTAAACTGCTGTTGCACATCCTTTTTGGTATACCCCAAATTCTTTCTGGTCTCAGCCACTGATGGCATTTGTTCATTAATTTGCAGTTTTACAGTAACGAGGCAGTGCAATGTAGCAGACAGAATTGCTCTGGGACGCAGGAGATCTGGGTCCTATTTTTAGCCTGCCGCTGGTCAGCCTGGTGAATTAGGCAAAGCACTTTCCCTGCTTCAGCTGCCTTATCAGGGAGAGACTGGTATTTCTTTTGTGAAGTGTTTTGTGGCCTGTCAATAAAAACCACACTGATAACAGCCAGGGATTGCTGGGAAAGAGGCAATCTCCCAGCTGAATACAATCCTCTCCTTTCTGTGTTGCGGTAGCATCTATAGGGTCCCAAATGAAATTCAGACCCACGCTGCAGATGCAGCACCTGCGGAGTAATTAGCAGCAATTCGTAAATGCGTGTTCTTCCAAGGTGGCCCTTGGCAGGTCCACAGCTGAGGGTCGCATCTGCCCTGAGCCACCCAGCTCCTGCCCCAACACGAAACACTGGGCTCTGAACCTCTCTTTTAAGGAGAACTGGTCATTTCAAAGCCAGTGGAGATCTGAAGCCCCCATGATACAGCTTATCAAGATGCCCCTGCAGCACACACGGCTCCTGAGCCAGCCATCCTGGGGACAGGACACGGGGTAGGGACCGAATCTTCACACCGCTGTGCACAGTCCTCATCCCTGAGCGACCCTGCCTGGCGAGAAAGGAAGAAATCACCGGTGCCATAAGCGAGGGTCCCTCTCTGTGAGCAAACAGGGCACTACAGAGGTTGCTTATGAGAACTTTTTCACTTTTGCTTTGCCTGGCCTGGGCAGAATGCCTGTTTTGAAACTAGAAGGCAAAAAAAAAAAAATTAAAAAAAAAATCTGCCTCCCTCCCTCCCAGATCTATCTATTTCCCTTTGACAAACAGTGATTTCATTTTTCTTCCCGTCCAGGATTTTTTTTTTTTCTCTTTAAACTGAGCCCAAGCCAACGTGGCAAAAGGCTCTTTGCTCATGTCCTTATTTGTCAAACACGCCATCGCCGCACCCTCACCACCATTCTGGGAATAAGCCCTCGCCTTCGCCGGCTGACTTCAGCTGAAGGGGAACTTCCCAATACAACTCTCCCCCAGCCCCAACACACTCTTTTCTAAAATAAACGTTTCCTTTTCTTTTTTTTTTTTTTTTAAAGGATTACAGTTAATAAGAGGAGACTTTAAATTTCCTTCCCCTTTCCTCCCCAGCCCTGCTGTGAATCCAAACATGACGAATCTAGATGGGAAAACAGAAATTACAAGAAAATACCAGATCTATTGCAAAGGTATTTCATGACCCGGTCTTCCTCTGATTTCCATCAGAGCATAAGCAGCTCAAGGGAAGTCAGATACTAAAGTACCTTTTTGGATCTGATCCTAAGCGGCCAGTTCCACTGTCCAAATAGAGATCCAGAGACAAACAGGCCTATGAAAACTGGGCATTATTATTTTAACTGCTGCTCTTAAGCTACAACTTAAACTGTAATAATCTGTGCAGCTTTTAGCCGTCTGCTAACAGTAATGCAAGAAATGATAATAAACTAAACATACATATTCTGCTCCCCTCATCAACTTAACACCCAGCATAAAAAGCTTTACCTGGAGTCACAGCACACATATTTCATAAGTTATTATCAGCACTCTGCCACCCAGAGAGAAATTTCTGTCATAAAGGGGTCGATCTGCTGGAGCAGATAACTTTCAAACTCTGGAGTAAATCTGGAGGGTTTGCACCAGGTCTGCAGGGGCCGAACTGCCCCAGGCAGCAGCCTCAGATCTGGTCCATGCTCAGGAAGGGGTCATCTGCTCCGGCACTTACATTTAGCAATGGGGAAACTGAGGCACAGAAATTAAGTGGCCTGGCATCGGAGAGCAGAACGAGGATTGGGTTTAGTTTGTTGGAGCCCAATCCAACACATGCTCATGAGATCCGTGCCTTCATGCAACCACATCTCAAGGGTTGAGAAACGATTCAGAGCAGAAGGAACACAGCCAACATTCCTCCTTCAGTACAGGAACCTCTGTCTGGAGACGTGAAAATGACTGTGTTCAATGCACAGAGGCATCGAGCAGCTTTCTCCATCACCACCTGCCCTTTTCCCTCATCCCTCAGGCCTTACGTCTTGCTTCAGCATGGCTTTTGCTGCCCCTGCAAGATAAGAAGCTGATCTTGCAACACAAGACCCTGTCGGCTCTTGACTTAACCCTGGCTTTTGTCTGCTCCTGATCTCCTTCAGAGGATGGAAAGAAAAAGAAAGGCGAAAAAGGTGACAGGACAGCACAGATTAAAGGCAGAGATCCACTTTGGCTGCGTGGGGGTGGTGGCAGGCAGGAGTGAGGTGGTATGACTGGTAGGCTCGCCTTCCTCCGAACGGGCTGCCATGGGAAGGAATCTCGCTCTAATCGAGCTCCTGCCAAAACCCAATGCTGTGAACACGGCTCCAGCCCCAGCTTCCCAAAGCCAGAGAAAAAGGGTGTGACAAATAGCAATTTCATGAGCTCAGCGGGGAAGAGCCATCGCGTCGGGTGGTTCTACCAAGGGGCACGTCCCAGTGACAGCCCCAAGCGGCTCAGGCACGTCTTTGGACCCGTCACAGGAGGGAGGTATGAGGAGCGGAAGACATGAGCCCCTTCCAATAAACATGGCAAGGCCCCTCCTTGGGTGACCTGGCAAGGGGGAAGCCTGACCCTGGAGAAGCACGTGAGGTGCCACAGCCCCTTCCCACTGCCCAGGCTCCTGTGCAGGCAGCTGTGCAGGCAGCACCCTGCCCTCACCAGGAGCCTGCTGCTCCGCTGCTTCCCAGCATGGTCTGGAAGCTCCCCTGCTCCCACGGGGTCCACTCTTCTCAGAGAGATAAGAGACAGAACAACACTTGCTGGGGAATTACTTCATTCCCCCAAGGCTGGGAAAAGCCATGCTCCTCGCTTGGCTAATGTCCCTGACGGCTGCAGCCTTTCCTGGCAAGGGAGAGCACAATCCTCATTAACCCCTTCCCTCTCGAAGGCTGCTTGTAACGCTGAACTCATTGCAGGAACGGCGGAGACTTTGTGATAGCATCTGAACATCTCGCCACTGGCAAGAAATCACAGGAAGCCCAAGAGGGAGGGAAATGTTTTCTTTTTAGAGGCCCTAGAATTTGCGGTGGGCTCAGGAACTAAGTCAGGTTTCTTGAATCCTGTTTAACATCTGCCCGCTAGCCTATTCTCAGGTTCAAATCCATGGAGGGACACAGAACTGCCACAACCTTCCAGGGTCATTAGGGACAACCCCATGGCTGTGGATATGTGGTTATACAGCTCTCATCAGCCTCAAACCTAGATCACGCTTGCTTTGCTCTCAGTACTCCTCCCAGAAGGCTCTTCCAGACCTTCGCAGCCTCTGTGCTTAGAAACTTTCTAAACACCAGCATGAAGGCACTTCTGGCAAGCTCAGTCTCTCCTGTTCCTGTACCAACACTCACCAGAGCCAAAGTAGTTGCTGTTCTCTGGTTCTTATTCCCCAAATGTATTTCAAATTTGCAGCCATACCCCCTCCCCAGCCTTCCCTTTGCTCAGCTAACAAGCCAAACACTTCTGCTCTCCACTGGCAAGATCAGCTCCTCACTCCTTGATCACTTTGACAGCCTGTCCCTGCAATTTTGAATACACCTCTCCTGAACGTGCCTGAGCTAACAGAACAGTACCCGGCACTCCAGGCAAGCCAGTGATGTCTGCACATAGGTGTTGATACCTTTCAAAGGTGTTCAAGGTATGTCCCTTTCCACACAGGACATGCCATCATCACCTGATGCATCTTAGAAGTTGCACTTTCATCCAGATGGCAAATCTAGAGGATCCAAGCCAGCACAACGGTGGTGAAAAAGGTCTCAGTGACATCACTGGAGTCAAGGCCAGGGCTTATGTGCTTCACTTAATTTTAGGCATCTAAACAAAGCACTTTTTGGATCAGATTACTGCCCTAAAGTCTCTCCACAGTCCATGGAAGGAGATGGCCCTTCCAGAAAACAATTCATTCTGGGAAGGTTTCACTCTCATCCGCCATCACAAGGACATTATGCAATTAGTCTTCTAATTCAAGCCGGATGGGAAAAATCCTTTAATAGCCCAGTAAGTTTTGAATGGAAATATTCCCTACTTGGGAAACACCGCTTGCTAAAGCTGACTTGGTTGTTCCTGACACATGATCTCTAACCACAGCACTTTGCCACCTCGTTTTATTATCATCCATTTATTTCCCCAGTTTTTGGATCAGTTCTGCACTAATAATAAAATTCTTGTCGTCTTACCTGCACGTTGAAAGTAGCATCATCCAGCGGGGGTGGTGGGGGAAAGGCACCTTGTGATGATGTGATGTTTCCGAGGTCATCCAGAGGAGGTGGGGGTGGAGGAAGGAAGTCCCCTAAGAGAGAGAATGGGAGAACTTAGACTCACCAGCATTTCCCCATATCATGACATGGATGATCTGCATGAACCCTGCAATACTCACAGCTCTCCCATCAGTTTTGTGGCACAGGAGTTAACACACTGTTTAACCACTAAATGCTCAGCTGCACCCCTCACTGCTTCAGGAGATGGCTATGACAGCTTGGTGACATTGGCAGATTGCTTAGAGGTCCTCAGACCCTACAGCAGAAGATGACTTGCCACAAAGCCTGAAGGCACCAACAACCAGCTCCACAGACTGAAGCTTGCATGTCAAACCTGCCACAGGCAACTACAAAACTTGCAATAATGAATGCCCCACATCCAGCCTTGCGATGGAACCCATCCAATTCACCTTTTGTGCCAAATTATGCCAGCTTTTCTGGATCACTATAAAGACAGTATCAGATGCTGTCTAAAAGTAAGGATTCCCTGTTGCAGAGGACACATGGAGGGTTGGAGCTGGAGCCCATAATCTAGACCAGCCCATCTCCCTGCATCCCTGCTGCTGGCAGACAGCCATGCTCTTTGCATTTCCCTCTCCTATAGGGACCTCATAGCTTCACATAAAGAACTACTGGGAAGGTCATAGGGTCTTCTCAGTGACAACAGCCAAGTAAGCAATGGGCCAGTTGCAAGCTGAGAAGCATCCACCTCTTAACTCCAAGGAGACTTCTTACATGGGGCCAATGTATAAAACATTCTACACTTTAACGTGCTTCATGTTAAACTTCCAAAAGTGCTGATGTGAAGCCAAAGCAGTACGCTGGCTGTGAAGCCATCCAGCTTAGCATAGAGATGGGAGACACCTCTTCCAGAACTTCAGAGGAGGGGGGAGCACAAAGGAGAAGACACGGACAGCGCAGCACGGGCTGCGGCCAGCAGGCTCTGAAAGCACCTCCTAAGGATGGAGAAAAGGGCGTTTGCCATTAGCACTGCCTTTGGCTCCTACGGAGGCAGCTGCCTGTAATTTGGACCACTTTGGTATATTTTTATTTCCTCTCATAAAGCTTGATACTGCAAGTAGAGCTGTTTGCTGTTGGCTCTCCTGTGTACCTGGGATGGAACTTTAAGATAAATGAATAAAAGTGTGATATTTCACATATATAGGAACTGTTGCTTTGGGAGGGTTTTAGCCCTTTCCGGGAGGAAACATGGGCTCCCTACTAGACCCTCCACATTTCCATGCAGTGCCACACCACCTCCCAGCTACAGACCCTCAGTGCCATCCCCTAATACCAAGAAGCAGCCTCCAAACCACTCGGAGAGCTGCTGAGTCAAGCCCAAGCGATCTGCAGCCTGGGTTCAAAGCCCTGGGCTCAGCCCACCGGGCACGGGCACCAGCTGGGCAGCACTGCCGGCACAGCACCTTCGTGCTATTTGCCGTGGGAAGCAGATGGGTCTGCAGCCCTGGAAAGCTTTTTTGTTCAATTTCAAATCACTCTCTGCAAGGCACAAACTCCCCCTAGGACTTCAGGGATCTCATTTCCCAGGGAAGTAATTTCTTCCCATTTTCCCCAAAGTAAAAGTGAGCATGGACAGGACTCAGAAAAAACCCCCTCTGAATCCCTAAGAAAGTATCATTCTAAATACAGATGCACGAAGACAGTTTGAAAACAACACACTGAAAACTAATTTAAGACAACCATGTTGCTCCAATACATAAAATCATGTGAAACCTACTGGCTCATGATATTATAGAGTTCAAGATTGATTTTTAAAAAAAAATGACATCCAATAACATCTGCAGTATTCTCCTCTTTGTCCTACAATTAATCCAATTTTTTTATTTCAAATCATATGAAATACAATACAGAGTAAAAAGAAAAGAAGAAATATTTTGAAACTAATATCTTGGTGTCTAGTTCTAAAAAATGCTGTGATGTTTGAGTGCTAAGTAAACTTTTCTCCTTTGCTCTGAAAATGACCCTCCAAGCAACCGATGTGATTTTGCAAACAAATTCAACTCCAGCAGACACATACTTCCCAAAGAATACACTTCAGATGATGTTGCTCCAGTTAGTCTCGGCTCCGATGCCAAAGACTCATCTCCCTGCACAGCACATTAGTCAGACACTCTTGCTTTATTGCAACCTTTCAAAACACCTAAGTAAAATTGAGGCAGAGAATGTGTTGAAGGGGATAAGACAGGGAAAGGGACAGGGTTTGTGCATAAACAGGAGGGAAGAATAACCATTGCTATAGCAGAAGGGGAAGACAAGGACTGCTAGAACAAACACAAAACAAATACCATTTTGCCCCTTTGAAAGATCCATTCCTCCCAAAAGAAAAAAAACATTGGCAAGGTTTTTTCAGAAAAGGAGCAAAGGACGGAAACAGAGAAGAGCCCTTTTCTAGAGTTTGGAAGAAAACACTTTTCTGTGCAGTAGGAGACAGCTGGCTTTACCGCATCCCAGCCCGGCTCTGCTGACTCTGTCCTCTGTGTCAGATAAGCTGCTGGCTCTGCTCTCCCCACAAATGGGAAGGTTTTTAGACTGGGAAGCAGAGAGCAGATGCCTGATGAACTGGGGGGACCTTGCAGATGTTTGGCCTTTTCCTGGTCCTCTGCGAACAGATGGACTTTTCTCCTTCACAGCTTTAGTTATTTATTCTGCCACCGCACTTTCCTCTTTCCCACACAAAGCCATAGGACCCGATGCTGTTCCCACTGCACTCTCGGGAGAGTATTCCCTCGGACGCAGGAGGGAAAGCTGTTACTGTATTATTATTATTGGCATTGCTGGAAGTCTCCCTCCGGCAGAGAGGGAAGCATGCAAAGACTGTAAAATCTGTATCCTGAGCAGCGTACGGTTTTAGATGACGTGTGGAAGAAACAGGTCTATGCTTGAGGGAGTAAAGGATAGAAAAAAGCTGAAAGTAAGCTTACACTCCCTTTAAGCAGCATCTCCCTGCAACCTTGGGGATCTTCCCCCACCCCCAAAGCTTTGCAAGCCAGACAGATTTCACTTGCTTAGAGCTGGGCAAGCTGTGGGAGGAAGCAGGAAAGTCCATGTGTAGGCGAAGCCTATCACTGCCGCCCACTGCTGACCACCTCCGGCACCAGCCAGCTACGCAGGGAGCTGTCTGGGGAAGGGACTGTCCGCTGGTCCACATGGATGCGCTGGTGGCCACAGGGGAAATGGGGCTCTGGGGTTACCAGAGTTAACCATGGGCTGGTGGAAGACAAATCCCACCCTGAGCGCTCACCCTCTCCTGACTGATTTAACCCTGCTGCCCCTCCACGAATAAGGCGTAAGATAGGTAAAAGGCTCATTAGTACTGATGACTGCTCAGCACCAAGACTGGCATTTTGGTTGACATTCACCTGGCATCAGACTGAACACTTCGAGGTGCTTAAGTTACGAGAACAACTGCACTGAGCTCCATCAACAGAGACACATCATGGCACCTCCAGGAGGCAATTTATACTTCAAGGCAGGTGAAATCACCTTCCGACGGCAAGTCTCCCCGCAGAGGCAGCCTGGGGCAGGCACATTTGCAGGCAGGGAGCCGCATCCTGCCCTTCTGCACACCTTGGCGCAGCCTGCCCTCAGCTCTTGCAGTGAAAAATCTCAACCCATTACATACGTTTAGAGGAGAAAATAAACACTCCTCATTGCGCAAGCTACTCGTTTCTTCTTCTTACAGCTGTCAAGACTGTGAGTCAACCTATGAAGGGGCTGCGCGGTGTGACACACGCGCCAGCTCGGTTATTTCAGATACGACGGCGCAACATGCCGTGAAACCGCAGCTCTGAGCTCTTCTCTCGGCACTCGTGCCTGCTCCTGTGCCGGAGCATCACCTGGTGCAATCACGAGAGATGATACTGTCAGCCCCAGTAATGCTCTCCCCCATATTTTATAATCAAGTAATTAGACACAAATTTAGTCAGTCCATCAGGGCTATGTTGGGAAACTACAGCAGAGCCGTAAGCAGAAGTGATGCCTCCCAAGCCCCAGCCCGGCTTCTGGCTCCAATCTAATCGGTGCAATACAGATACATTTGCAAGGTTTTACCCCTCTCCTCCCCTCTTACCCTTTCCAAGGAGATTTAGACATTTCATTATTACACTTTTAAAATGTACAAATAAAAAATTGCTCAAAGCTTTAACAGATGTCTACATCAACACGAGCCTGTCAAGCTGAATAGAAACTCTTAAAATTTTTGCCACTGGCTGCCTGATGCCTTCTGGGTACAAGTATAAGCTGAGAAAAACATCCTGTCTCATGCACCAAGCACCTTTCCACTTACAGTCTAACCTTTACATTTTTAAGTGCACTTCAGTTTTTTACAGGATCAGGCTCCTATGTCTCAAGCCTTTGTTTTCAGGGAGATATATCTGCCAGTCAACAGATGAATTGCAGCACAGTAATTGCCTCCCCCCTTGACTGACACAGTTGTTTAGACATGAAGATTTGCAGCTTTGAAACTTCTAGACACGAAGATGATCTCACATGTTCGGTAAGAAGAGACTGTTTGGGGGGAAAAAACCCTCGGAAATACAAAAAGCAAAACATCATATTTTTCCCCTGAAACAATAACTTAATGAAATCTATCAACCAACAAAACATGGTTCACACTGGTCTTCCCAGATCTCTGGCTGACATCTGAGGACTATATGCCCAGATGTTTTTCATTTTTCTCCTTCCAAACAAAAATAACCCTTTCTCATTGTCATCTTGATAATTTCTGACTCTGAAGCTGGTACAGAATCGGTTTGAATCACCTGAAAAACACAGCTCTCCCCTGACTCAGAGACCAGAATAAAGACAGTGATGGAGCAAACCCCCACTGATGTGTTTCCATTCTGATCCAAACAGACTCCATTTGGGAAAGCACCAAGCAGATACAGGCATTTCCCACCGCCCAGTCAAGTATTTACCATCTACTGCAGAAAGCCAGAGTTTGCAATTCGAGGGTGATCGACATTGAAACAATTAAGATTGACACTTAAATCCTAATTCGTTTAGCACTGCGCTAACATCCTTTTGATTGAGGCTACCATGAACCTGTATTCCACAATAACCACTGCAAAAACCTGCAGAATATTGCAGTATTACTAAGTGAGAGAAACCTCATACTGCAAAAGTGACGCCACGGGATTTTTATAGAAAACTTCAGCTAGGTATGACCTGGTGACTCTTAGGTGTGAACACGCATCTTACTAAGTCTCCCAAAATGAACGTTTTCCTGTAACATCTGTAACACACATCACTGGACAAGGAAAGCACACGATCAAAATTGTGTTTTGTGTTGGCGCATCCTTGGTCAAAACCATGTTGTGAGAGGTCACCCACACCACGTCAGTGCAGGGGAAACCATCGCACGATTGCACACCAGCTCCACAATCCACCTAAATATACCACATTGACCTGTGATTCCTAAAATAAAGCAGCTCTACCAACCCAAAGCACTGTTTAAATTACCACTCTCTTACCAATCACTAATCCTACCATTTGAACTACTTTTGCTAATCAGCTACTGTATTAATAAGCAGGAGGGAGAAAAAAAAGCCCACACTGGCTAATTTCATCCTCAGCATTTAGAAAAGGAATACTGAGTCTGTCAGGTAGTTGCACTGAAAATTTACTTCACCACCTGCTAGCTGAAATATTGCTTTTATGGATTTATATTGTATTAAAAGGTCACTGGCTGTTTAAGTCTTAAACAGTTTTAATCATTCTAAAAGTCTCTTAACAGTAAGAAAAGGAAGCTCAGAACAAACAGCAGCAGGGATTCTAATTAAAAGGGCCAATTCATCTAATTTTATTTGGGGTTAATTATTCAGGATTCACTCTCTGATGTGTAAGGAATAGCAATTAGTAATTTTAGTGATTTGAGGAACATTGGAGGTGTAATCAGTTAAAATGAGTGAGTGTTTACAACACAAGATGTTGAATTAGTTTCTCCCAGCTGGAGAACAGGAACATTAGTCCCCTACAGTTCAGGACTATGAATCGCAGTCCTGCTTAAAATATTCTCTTTAAAGGAAAAAAAAACAACCCTCGCACACCAACAATCATCTGGTAATTTTGTTTACTACATGGAAAGTCAATAGACAACGCGTACCACGGCAGCTTACGTACCCTCACCTCCACCTTCATCCCCTCATCCAAGTACCCAAACCCCCGGGATTCGCTGGAAACAATTCCCAGCATTTTTCCTGTCTGCACAACTTCAGCCGGACTACCACCCTCCTGCCACGCCGCCTTTCACCACAGCTAGCTGAGATAATGAAAGAAGCAGCCTGTGAAACTTTCAAATGTTAATTAACTTCAGCGGTTAAATATACAGAGGAAAAATGACCGTGCGATTAACTTAAAACCTCTAGGTACAATTTCTCCAGCAAACACAAATCCAAAATAGCTCTGCTGGAGTTGCTCTGGATTTCTTCCAGTGTTACTAGAGCCAGAATAAGTTACTAAAGCTTTCAAGAGTAGCAGATGAGACTCTGATGGGGACAGAGGAGCCGCGTGGGAGAGTGCTAACAGGGAGATCCTACGCCGGCTGCTTTGACGCTTGGGTCTGACCTGAGGCAGCAGCTCAAAAGTCATTTTTTTTCCACTTCTCAAGAGATAACTGGGTTTTACCACCATTTAGGCATCACCAGGTACTTTGGCAGCACTGGAGCTGGACCCCTTGCATTGCCTACAAGTTTGTGACCACTAAAAGGAGCGGCGCTGGCACACCATGCCAGGCTCAATTCGGATGATATAGCTTTTATTGAGCAACTTGATTTAGCACAAGCAGATGCTATCTTTAGTGTCCTGTACACAGATCTTTCACTCCAGCTCTGGTCATCAGTGGGGAAAATCCCACCCACCTCTGGTTCACATCAGAACTCACTGACCTCCCTCTCAAAACACCCCAAAGGCAGTAATTAGCACGAGGGTTGGAAACAACGGCTCAGTTCCCCAAATTATGCAAAATCTCAGCCGCTTCGCCACAGTGGATGCCCCTCGTTGTGAAAACAATGCTTTTTTTTTTTTTTTGATGAGACTGCATTTTATTCAGCTTGTGTCTGTAGATACCTAGCCGTGCCATCCTTACCAGCAAAACACAACCGATGCTCCTGTGGCCCCAACGGGAGGCAGGTACAACCATGGGCTGGGTTGTTTTCCCTCATCCACATCAGCGAAACATCCTACACACGGTACGCTTGTGATATACGCCGCTAAGTACAAAGACATCAATACGAGGCTGCATTTTGATTCTTCAACTTATTTTTCCGCATGACTGTGTGGCAAAGCATTCCAGCTAATGTCCCACGCCAACCTCTCTGCAACAGAGATGACTGACTTTGCTCACCTCAACAACCTGTTTTGTAAAGACGATGTGAATGAGCCAGTTCTACTCCTGCTCAGATCACGTTACACCTAACAGTTATCTCATGATGCTGGTATCTGCTTAGAGGAGAGGTCTGCTAGTATCAGAACTCAGCTCAACAGAAAATAAATCAGTCCTTTACTAAAGCTTAGTGAAGGACAACGCTGAGCCAATGCAAGGAACAGCCCACGGCACTGTAAAACTTTTTAATTAAAATCTGTGCTGAAGTAGAAGGAGGACGAAGAGCCATAAGATAAACAGAAAAGCTTTAAGTACTGTTCCTTGTCATATACTTCTTTTAGGACTTTGGGGATGTCATCTAGCCCCACTGTGGCTCAGTCCACAGGCATGCAACGCCTTCCTTTGCCTTCCCTCTGGTGTTTATTTGTAGACGTAAGGATAGAGTTCGTCTTACTTGGTCTGTGCAGCAATTAGTACGATGAGATCCCGCTTTCAGTTGCAGCTGCTCAGGTCCAATAACGGGGACAAAGGTAGTTCCAAGTAATTTAAAAAAAATATGAAAGAAAACAGTCTGCTGAGATGGAAAGATTTCAACACAAACAACTGGAAATATGCTGGAAATCAGGGCATCTAAGTCAGAAGAGCAAACCCTATCCTCGGAGGGGAAACACGGGCTGCATTCCCACACACCATCCCTCTCCTCTGCAGAGTGAAAGGTCCATGAAGCAACTCAACGAGGGAAATGCTGCCTCACTCAGAACAAAACCGAAACAGGTTGTCTATTTGTTTATTAGATTATGGTGTTCAACACATTTGTTCATTGCTAAGCGCTCCTGACGAGAGTTGACATACGCATTGATTTACTAAAGAGGGCTGTTGTGAAGGAGTTGAAAAAAAAATGAGCTACGACACTGGATTCGGACCTCGTTCTCCCTGGCCGTCGTTGCATGGCGCAACCAAAGCAAATCTGTTTTTTCGGTCAGCTTTCTCCCCTGAGGAGGCAGCCAGGGAAAATGTGGACTGTGTCCTTCAGATACATCCTTTCTTATCACCAACCAAACCCTCTCTGTGCCTAGTGATGAAATACAAAACACTGCACAGATCACAAAAAAACCATCTCCCAGAGCTCTTTACTGCAAAGGGACTTCTCAAATTTTGGAGGCTGCAGCCAACAGTTTTTAAGCAATCTCAGACTTATCTTTGCCTATAAGTGTTTTTGTGTTGTTTTCCCACTTTGGGGGTTAATTGCGATCTGAGCTGCCAGAGGAAACCCAATGTGCTCCAAGCCTTGGCTTGAGCCTTGGAGCCAGCAGTGGCCCACGCTGCAGAACATCTGGGAGAGTTGGATCCATTCTCCTTGCCCAGTATGCAAAGGAGAGGGACAACAAAAACTACTGCTGTAACCAGACCATTTCCCTGGGTGACGGGGTCAACCTTCCTGCAAACCATCCTCTTCACAAAGGCTGCCGCTGCTGGCTTGAGAGACTGGAGCAAAAACGTCAAGTGGGGAACGCATGTATGGCTCTCACAGATGAATGGATAAAAAAAAACCCCACCCATAAACTGATTTTCAAACTGGCTCATTTAGTTCCTCCCATCCTCTTCCCCACCCCTCCCTATGTAACTCTTATAAACATCCAAATTTGGGAAGATTAAAGCAAAAACGTGTGTCTTTATCAGATGTGTTTTAGTTCACTGTTTTCACCAAACAGCTCTGGCTTGCTTCCTTCTATTGCAATTAGTCAGTGCTACTGGGGAGCAGAAAAAGTAGCTAGATTTTCTTCATGCTACAAAATTAATCACGTTCTTATTCACCAGTGTAGCAGTTGAATAATAAATTACATCCTTAATCCCTGAAGATAATTTAAGATAAAATCAAATATTGGATAAATATTCACCTCTATCTTCTTCCAAAGTAAACAACTAATGCTCCATATCTCCATATATAAATATATACAAATACATATTTGTATGGAGTGGTGGTGGTTTTTGTGGAGGGAGTTTGGTTCCTTTTGCTGGTACCTACTAGAAATGTCAGACATGATCATGCTAGACTGTGGAAGAGAAATGGGTTTACAATCAGAAGAAAAAAAAAAAAAGGGAGGTATCTTTCCCTGGGTAGATTACACCTGGAGGTGCTCTACATCCCCTCTACTGTACTTTTGCATAACAGGGAAGACAGAAAATAACAAAAAAAAAATGATGCAGGCTTTCTCTTCTGAGATGATTTTTCCCCTAAACCACTGATGCACCAGCTTTCTGTACCAAGGATCACTGCCCAACACCCCAAAGTTACTATACACTCTTGCATGTGCAGTTATCACCGTATTTTAAGCAGAAATGCTTTAAAATTTACACTTTTCCATCATTCAACAAAGTAAGTGTTTAGGAAACAACATGCTGAACTGACTTTTTAGATAAAGAGCTACATTTATGGTTTCCATATTCCACAAAACCCCCACCAAGAACTGCCCCCCTCATCTGCTTGCGGTCAGAGCCCAGAGCACCGCGGTGGGGAAAACGAGAGCGAGCACTTCCCCCCAGGAGCATCCTAAAGTGGGCGAGGAAGAGGTGAATGACAGAGCCACAAAAAGCACTTCCAAGGATGAGAATGACATTCCCATTCATAACACTCATTACAATAAAACTAATCAAACCAGTGGTTTTGCTGTAACTGCTCAGCATATGGTGCCTCCCTTCCAGAGAAAAAGTATTAGGGTCTAGAACCAGCCTGGGGTAACCAAGAGGGTGCCCTAGCAGTAAAACATACCACACCAAAAGCTGGGTCAATTATTTGGTGTAGAGAAATCTGGCTGAGATTGTTTTCAGATTAAATTAAAAGTTTTCTATTTAACCAATGGAAAATGAATTACTGAAATATTTGTGGATATTGTTAAAAGGAAAAATGCGGAAGAAAATGAAAATCTCCTGCAAAGATTGTGGTTTTGTTTGAAAAGCCAGAGATTTTATTCTTGAAATAAAATGTTGGGGAAAAAAATGATAACAAATTGTAGTGTAACATACTGCTAGAGCTTTTAGACTAGATTTCTGCAGTCTTCACTCTGAGGTTTGGTTTTCCCCCAGAGCTGCTGCTGGGACAATTTTAGGCAAAAAAATGAAATTGGGTTAGGTGGGGAATCTCTCTTGATTTTCTTTCGTCCTAACTTCTTTTCCAGCCTTGCTGCAAATCCATTCTTTTCAGATTAATGATTGATCTTCATTCTAAATCCCCACTCCAATATTAATAACCGCTCAGAAAACAATTAAAATGGATATATTGTTTGAGCATGTGCTCAGGGAGCAAGAGAAGAGGATAAATCTTCTATGAGCACAAAAACCTCCATCATACTTTGAGATCTGCTGATGCCTGCAGTGACATACAAAGGTTATTCGCTGTAACATGTACATGTCCCCACGCTACCAGAAGCGCATTGCTGGAGCAGTGAATAGGAAGGAGAGTGCTTAGCAGCACAGGGGAAGAGTGGATGGTCCATCTCACCTTCTAACAAAAATCCTTCCATCAGTGACACTGAAAGAATAGGCCTTTTCCCCCATCGGGCAGACGATGCTGT
The DNA here is from genome assembly GCF_028858705.1 of Grus americana. Taxonomy (NCBI): domain Eukaryota; kingdom Metazoa; phylum Chordata; class Aves; order Gruiformes; family Gruidae; genus Grus; species Grus americana. The sequence continues at coordinate 16,819,496 of NC_072860.1, forward strand.
GGGAAGGAGAACAACTTCCAATTTGACGTCACTGGCAAGTACAAAGAGCCAGAGCAGGCAGTTTGCTAAGAAATTATTTTAATGCACAGAGATGCCTGATGGGCTGAGGCTGTATGATGAATCATGGAGCCTACATCATTCGGAGTTGCTTATTAGCCCAGTTTCCCTGAGCTCTGAGAATTTTGGAGCCAATGTCTACTTTCTTCATGAATCACAACAAGGAGAGAAACATCTTCTGGGCCAAATGCTCTGGACTGGCTTGTCTCCGCACTGCTCAAGGTTAGCGCTCTCTGTAGCAGACTGGTTGCATCAAGGTTATCTAGCCCAGGTCTAGATTTCCCCCATGACCAACGTGGTGCCCTGGAGCTGAGAACTATCACTATTCTCTTGCCTTTTTCCAGTCCCAAGTGAAATAACGGGGAGGTTGTGTTGCTGCTTTCCACCATGCTGTTTTTACAGCACAACAGTAAGGAAGCATGCTGTCTGCCCCAGTAAGAGTGCACATGGAGATATTTGAGGGTGAAGATTTTTCTTAGAGGACCGTTTTTGGCACAGGAAGACAAACTTGAGAGTCATGGCCCTAGTGTCTGCCTAGAGAAGAAGAGAACCATCCTCCTTTTGAAAGCACTAACCAGCTTTGCTAAACAAAACCAAACAACAGCAGGTTTTGAAAACTCACACTGCAATTTTGCAACGCATGACTTGCTGCATGCAGTCATCCAAGGTGACTGCTTTATGCAAAAGCAAAGCTCCTTCCTAGAGGATTTAAACAATCACAGTCAGATTTCTGTGATGAAAGACACCCAAGTGAATAACAACCTTACGTAAAGAGAAAACATGGCATGTTTGGGTACTTGGGCTGTCAAGAAAACAAGAAGTAATCGAGAACACACCTGAGAATAATCTGAAATTAGCCAATGTTTATCTTTATACACAAAGGAAGAATTTTAAATTTAAAAATACGAGTATAACCTAGCTTTAAAATCCAGTACCACATCTAGGCAAAACCTAGATGTGGATGTTGAGGATTATTTAAGGAACAGGATTCTCTCCTTTCAAGAGACTGAGAGATTTACTCTATATCCTTATCGAGCCATACATACCACATCATGTCATGGTGATTAGCATCTTGCTTGATTAAAATCTTTAATTCCACTGGATTTAAAAGGCTAATTTGAGAGCCACTCAGACAAGAGCCCAAGGCTGGAGCTGATCACAAACACAGAATGACATGCTGAGACTGACACACTGATATCTGCTCCCCTCGTTCCTCAAAATGTTGCAGCTAAAATCATCTAACCAAGATGGGTAAACAAAGGTGTGTGCCAGGTCAGCCAGCAAAACCTTTCAAGGCAATGGCTCCACACTCATCATGAGAAAGGAGATAAAACCTACTTTGGCTCCCCTTTACTATATACTTAATATTTGTAAGAGAAAAATCAGATGACTGCTTAAAGCTTGGGATGATGCACGCCATCTTCAAGCTATTCTTGAGCAAAACGTTTAATGTTTCATGTGGTTTGGAAATGGCTTAAATTCCCTGCTGAATTTTTCATGCCCGTACACAATTTAGCCTTTATCAAAAAAATCCCCTTCAATTATGTACTCTGCAGAAAATGCAGAATTTCTTCAGAAGGATTCTATCCACTTTTTCTCTCCTTTTTCTGTTTACTGTTTCTTGGCTTGCTAGGATCTGCATAAAATATCCTTACTTGGATATGACCACTGAAGTTACCTGGACTTCACCACTTGTGCCACTCAGAAAATCAATTCCCCATTCTTTCCCTCTCTCTCTCTCCATCCCTTTATTTTAATCAAGGGGATTGGAAAGAGAGAAGAGCACTGGGGAGGGGGTAAAAGGTTGCAAGCTTGTGGACAGAACCTGCTTTTTACCCTGATGCACAATAGGGAGTTGTAAATCTGCAGGAGCGGGGCCACTGTGGAGCGAAGCCGGCAGGCGGGCAGCCTTTGGGCAATACGGCCTGCAGAAGGCACGATGCTCCCAGTGCAGGAGATGCGGCAGGAAAACAGGCGTAATTAGAGCACTGCAATGTGTCAGCTATTCTTGGAGGCAGAACAGCCCCTCAGGAGCTATCGCAGGAGAGCGAAGCGAGGACAGCCCTCGGACCACTCTAACCCACGTCACAGGCATCCCCAGGAACATGAAGCCATCCTCCCATGTTCCGTCCCGCCGAGCAGCTCAGGCTAAAGACACCGCCTCTCCCTTGCTTTTGTTCTCTGAACACCTTCATTTTGCTGAGTATACATCCCCTAAGGTTCCAGGCATTTTAACACAAGCCACACAACAAATACTATTTTAAAGAAGTGATTCCCATACTTCTCCTATTTTTGGAGATGCATCTTAAAAAAGCATCCCTAATATAACAGAACAGGACCCATATTATCTCTTTATAAAAGGAATCCAACTTCTAGGCTTCTAAATTCATTGGTAAGCAGTTCAGACTTCCTTTTATACTGTAAGATTTCCTTCCCATAAGACACAAGATATATTGCCTCAAGGGAAAAGCAGTTTTATGAAGAGGAAGCTACATGTGCCAGAATTGTTCTCTTCCATTATTTGCAACATCCTTTCTCCCTCTCATTGTTTTAATAGAGTTGGTCACCAGAAGAACCTGCAGCAAAAACACCAATACCCTCAGCAGAGCATCTACCTGCCAAGAGCCCCAAACAACATCTGCTCTTCTGCAGAGCTTTCTCAATGTCCAGAAAACATGTTTTCTGTGCCTGCCCCACAGGCAGTTCTGATAGAAACATGACTTTGCTAACAGACGCTCTGCTGTTCCCGCCAGAACAACGTTTGAGGAATGGATGGCTCACCAGCTACCTCCCACCAACATACATTTTTGTAGAACTTCATTGAATAGAAGGACGAAGAAGGAAAAAAGAGAGAGGAAAAAACACATTCAGTAGTAACCAGTGAGGAAAAAAAAACCCAACTAAAAAATCTGGTGTCTGATGTTCCTACACATGACCCAGAGAAATGTTCCCCTCTCGCATGCATGTGCTTGCATGCAGCACAGACTCAGTTACACGCTTAAATTCAAGTGCATGCTTAAATGTTACATCCCACGGGGCTTTGGAAAGCATGTCTCAAATTAGGCATTTGTTGAAATGCTTTGCTAAGCAAAAGGATCAGTTTACGTACTTTCCCCAAAGATTCTGCTGAAATGAGGTTGAATGGTTGCAATGGTACCTCTCAGGAGATCCCCAACTCTTCCCCGAAGCATTCATTTGCTAGGATTTCACTCTTGCACATTCAGCTTTGGGGAATCAGTATGGGAAACTGGGACCAGGGAATTTGCGACATTAGAAATTACAGTATTACCAGGGGTAGCTAATGTAACCATGAATCCCTCCCACTGATCCAGATCACGCACCCCACCAGGGCCACTGACATCTCTTCCATTTATTTTAAAATCTCCTCTACAGGATATAATCTCCCCAAATTCAAGCAGAGGGAAACCCAGGGTTCCCCCAAATCAAAACCTACTTGATTTGGGACAAAAGGAATCTGCTGCCAGGAGGACTGAATGGAGTTGCTAAAAATAAACAGATATTCCCAGTGTTTCTGCACTCCTCTCCCTGAAGTGAAATGATCAAGAGGATTAATTTTAGAGTATGCACAGTTTTAATGTGGAAAAAAACCAAGTTGCATCTTAGCTTTTAAGCAAAGACCAGATGGAAAGTCTATCATTAGAAATGCCAAAGGGAGAATACACTCAAAGTTCGCTCCAGGATGGAAAGGTCATTTCTAGTCATCCTTGTTTTAAATGTTCTCAGAAGCACTCAGGCTTTTTTGTAATAAGATGGTTTTCTTTCAGTTTATCAACTTGATTTCCTCCAAAATAAAATAAAAAAAGACCTGCAAAACAAAACAAAAATCCCCAAACAATATAAGACAGAAACTTTAAAGGCAGGCGCCAGCTCTCTTTTCTCCTCTCCAGAGCAAGAGAGTCATTAAATTTTTAATGAATTATTGTTTAGATGACAAGAAATGCCACAAAAATGATCTGTCGATTCCACCCAGGGGTGTTTACTTAGAGCTTCACAGGGAGATTTACGAGACAAGAGGCAACAGACAACGTGTCAATGAAGTCTGAGAAGCAACGCTTCACTTATCAGGTACCGATGTCAACGAAGAACACGTCAAGCTGATCAGAAATGGATCAGGTTTTACCACCTTGTTCAAAGCAACGTCCCAAAGCCCCACCGTAGATCGTATGCCAGCTGACCGACCCAAATCCACCAGCCCATTTGCATCGTAACTACCACGCTGATAGTCAGAACATCTGAGGAGCTCGGTAAGGAGCTAAAGATGCCTTCTTAACTCTAGTAGCTCACATACGATGACTAGGAGGAGGCAAAACTGTGATTGGTGATTTTCACCAGAGTTATTAGGGTGACCTGAAGATAACACAGTGCTTACAGCTTTACTCTGCTTGCTAGCTCACACGAGAGCTACAAACACTCAGCTTCAACTGAGATTTCACCAGTCCCTCGTCTCCACGTGCCAGCTAACTGTGAAACAAACTCCCTCCCCATTAAGATAAGCCCACAGCTGAAGTACAGTATGTGAATAAGCCTGCTGGGACACAGCTTCCAAACCCTAACAGGAAAATATTTAATCAAAGACAGAAAACTCCATTCTCTTATTTTCCAACAAATATAAAAAACGCACATAGATACGATGATATAAAATTGGCATTTTCACAGTAAACACATCTGTGTTCCGGTGCAGATTATTCCCAATAAGAACCAGAGCTATTGGCTAAAGCTGAAACCTTCCTAGTCCCCACAAACAGACATTTGCTGCCTTCCAATAGACTTGACTAATCATTTTTCTAAGTAGCCAAAAGATTTCGCAATTAAATGCTTATAGAAATAAGATGCATCTTTCTGCTGCTTCTGATGCCTCATGAGTTTTCCCACTTCTCTCATAAAGAGCTTTCGTTACTCCGGGCACGACAGAGCCAGAACTGCAACAAGAGAAAGCTTCAATTTCAGCTCCATCCCAGTCACCGACTGAATGCCCAGAACCTTCATCACCGCTCTTGGATCACGGGAAATAAACAAGAAAAGGGGAGTTTGAGTCCTAAGATAAGAACCACATTTGCTGGACAGGTTTGTTAGAAAAAACAGTCTCTGGACTTGGTGTAAACTAAGCATAGTCAGTAAGGTACTAGTAGATCAAAACAGATAGGGAGTCTCACAATTCCCTTCCTGCAGCCTCACGTTTATGGTGACAACTGCACTTTCCACCCATGAAATGTGACCTTTAGGCCCTGACATTTAGGCCCAGATTCTCCAACTTGTGTTACCTCCGCCTCCAGTTTCACAGGTGGAATTCATAGCACTTTAACGTTTAAATAGTTGGCGGTGTCCATCAAACACGAGCCCGTGTCTTACCCAACAGATTCTTCAAACAGAATATTCCCGCTCCAGAGACCCATGCCATGCAGGATGGTCAACTTACACGAGGTATTGGACGTGCCGTATCTCTTGGGAAAATCAACATGCCAAGCGAAAGCTCATCTCTCAAAATAGTTACCCTACTACTTTATTTCTCTTTTATTTGTTTCCCTACCACAGTTACACAACACATTCTCACTGGGGCAAAAGGGATCATTATCAAGAGCACTTTTGGACACATACAAACAGGCAGTGCTAAATGTGCACCAGAAACAGGAAGATTAATAGTCTTCCCACATGAGAAGGCATAACAAGGCAAATGGATACTCTGTTAGCTTGTCTCAGTAATATCTCCGGAAAGCACCATATACTCAGAGTGGAAACATGGTGGTTCAGCAATTATTTGTTTAAAAAGTCCAACGGTGATTGTAGGGAAAGAGCTCGGCTGTGATCACGCATCACATCTCTTGTCTTGGATTAGCTGCTAAGTTTAAAGTATTTTCTGTCTGGCTAACAAGAGTGATTTACTGGCATGGAAAAACGTTTTAAATATCAAGAGTTTTCAGGCTTAGCCAAACCAACCATCCCAGCAGCTCTCTAAAAGACTCTTGTCCCTAATGAAGGAAGTGAACAATTGAACAAAACCAAGAAATCTGGCAGCTGGAGATCCACCAGCCCAATCCCCTCCTGCTGCTGCAAGGTCATTTTTCCCTCTCGAGGGCTTATGTCCCGTTTTTACGTGCACAGGCTGAGTGCCTGATGCACCAAGAGAAGTCGGTCAAGTATTCTCATGTTACAAACCCAACTGCTTTTTCTGCTGTAAAGATGGATTACAGGCTCAAACTCCACAGGACCACTGTCGGCAGAGATGGGTTAACAAGGAAAATGGAATTATGAATTTAATCCAAATCTAAGGCATTGAATGGACTAAGCAGAAGATGAGGGATATAATGCAACACTTCATACATTGCCCATTGTGACTGTGTGGTCTCATGTCCACGCTGATACCAGAGGAGATGCAGGCCAGCTGTGATTTTACCCAGCTCACACTTCTTTCATGTGTTGGCTCTTGTCTTTATAAATTCATTTTTATGTAAGACAGCTGTGTCAGACCTGAGGTCCCAGTGCAATTTTCCTGCTATATTTGCAGAATGAATTCAGTCAGCCAGGTCCCATTTCTCCTTAGGCACCACACAAAGAATTACAAATGGCTCTATTTGTGCCCAGTCGGTACAAAAAGTGATGTCAAAAGCATACTGGGAAGAAGGAAAGGATCCAATTTCAAAAGCAAGATTTGTGACATAATTTTGGTCCCAGGACAGTGAGAGGTAGCAATTAGGAACATCTCATCTATCTGTCAGTTGGGGTCATCCAATGAGCACGTTACTGAGAGGAAAGGCAGCGCCTTGAAATGCCAATTACAACTTTCCAGACCCAAACTGTGCTTCAGCCTCCTCTGCCCCCTGCGCCTTCATCTCTAACATGACAGGAAGGTAAGCTTGAGCAACAGGAATTCAGTTTTCAAGAAGGAGCCTAATTGCACCACAGTTTAACAACCAATTAATGATTTTGCAGAAGTTGTGCGCTCTGCCCGGGGGGCTGCCTGGCTGCATTGAGGAAGTGCATGGTGTTGACTTCCCAAACTGAGTCACCATTGTAAGCCCTGGGGTGGTATTTATAGAGATGGGGGAAAATTTCCAGGAAACACCACTTACTGGCATTCACAAAAATAGCAAGGAAACTCTTCAATTACTAAACTTTTAAGGAAGAAAGTCTGTCTTCTTTATGACATGACAGCAAAGCAATGATTTGCCTGGAAGCAGTTACAATTAATATAGTTCCTTATCTCACTTTTCCCTGACAGTAGTAGATGTTGCTCCTAAGCTATTACTTCTGTACAGCTGCAAGGTTGTTTTTTTCCCTCCTCTCCTTCTACTGATTATTTCCAGGATAAGATGCTGAAGTCAGCCTTGTCTCTGATAACTTTAGCAATTCTCTCCTGGAACATGTCTGCAATACCATCCATAGGTTAAACCTAAGCCCATGCAGACAGAGACTCGAGTGAACACAGGTACTAATAACAGCTCAACCGCAGCAGCCCAGAGGTCAGCCCAAACCCTTTATCGAACTGTGCAGGATCCTGATTTTGGGCAATGGTTGCAGCCTTCATTAAGCCACACAAATCTGCAGGTAAACCTGTTACTAGAAGTCAAGCTATCCCACACAGAGGTGGGCTGCACAACCTATACATGCTCTAGGATCACAGAGCGGACAAAATCAGAGGAAGGGCACAGTTTAGTAGCTGTCACCTAAGTGTCTGTTCCCCTCCATATATGCAACAGTTTCTGTATGTCTCCTCAGAGCAAGAGACTAAGCCAGGCTTTCAGAAACATTTTGTCCCTGCAATGGTTTTAAGGATGCAACCGCAAATCTGGAGGAGTCTCACCGTCTTAGAGCATGCACCTTTCCATTAAACACACATGGATTCATGCTCCTGCTTAGTGAGGGTGAGCAGACTATCCCAGACATGGTCCTCTTCCCCTAGGCAGCCAGCATACCCTATCGGGAAGGAAGTAGACTTGTTGACCACAGCAGTGCAACTTTCTGGAATAAAAAAAGTATTTTACAAGCACAAGACATGAGCAGACGAGCTTGTCCCCTTCCTGCACACAAAGTGCAAATGCCTTATTTTATTACTATGACTTCCAGACTGTCCCCACCACTGCTCTCCCCTCTGAGCCCTGTGACCAACATTGGCCAAACAGTCTTTGAGAAGGCCACAAAGATGTTCCCCTACATGTCTTACACAAACCAGTAGCTCAGAAGAGGACAGAAAACAAGGGTAATGAGGGAAAGGTTGCTGGCATGAACTCGACCAGTACCTGCCCCCTTTGACCTCTCAGCAGGGTGGTCCCAGCACAGCTACTGGGAGGGCACATTGGGTCCAGCTTTCTGCCAAGCTGTCAATCAGCATGGCACACGGTCCGTGACATTCATGGGACATGACACCCCATGCAATGCAATGGAGACCCAATGAGTTTGTTTTGTACATGCCACCGTGGCATCGGCAGATACAGCAACGTGCTTTGGCTACTACTGACATGGGAAGCATTCAAAGCACTTGTGCAGAGATAAGAGGCTCCCCGCATCCCCTGCCTGAGACATGCTGACCTCCCCTTCCTCCCTTCTCCCCAGCATTGCTAAAGATAATACAAAAATCTGACACTTACTTTTTAAAATGTCTCTGTTTCAGAGGGTTCCCCCCGCATCCCGTTTTTCTGAGGCCAATTAAAAATAAAAGTTTACCAGGAAGATGACAAGGAAAAAAAGTGTCTGATATCATTGGATCCAGCCTATAAGGATCTCACACATAAAAGAATTATGTCCCTGAGCACTTCCAACAGACTTTCAGAAAATTTCATCTTTCTACTTCCCTGGCTGGATAGTCTGTTTGAGTAATTTTCTCTTTCTCCTGGGGCTGGTTGCTAAGAGACGCACTATTACTTCTCCCTCTCTTATGACCCGATTACTGTGATCAGCAAAGACAGCGTGCAGACAACAGCCTGACACGGCTCATACAAGAACATCGGGCTCGTTACAAAATGATGGACTGTATTAACACTCCGCAGCCCCTTCGCTCGCCGTGGCCTTTGCAGAGTCTCCTGGCACAACTGGGGGCTTTTACTTCCCCGGCTTCTGAAGTGCACGTTCAAACATTTTAAATCGCAGGACTGGGAAGGGAGAAGAATGGACTTTTACCTCCTGTGTTTCACTGCCTGCCAGCCAGAGCAGTGTTAATGGATCCTCGTTGAGAAACCCTCCTTTCCTTACCCTTCCCGAGAAGTGGCCCAGGAGCTATGATTATCCCTTTTTGCTCTCCTGCAAAAAGCTTTCCAAATACGTAACGCACATCAAGTTAGCACATTCCCTTGAAGAGTTTGATGGCACATTGTAAAGCTGATCTTGACGCTTCAGAGGCCAAGAGGTGACCTGGTCCTGCAAAGAGCTGAGCTGGATTGCTCTGGATGAGAAAAGCAGCTGGAAATGCATCCAGCTGTAGGTGCACGGTGGTCCCAAGGAAGCCACCAGGACATCCAACGTGCTCCCAGTACGTGCTGAAACAGCCACAGCCTGGCAACTGTGTCCTTTGCAGAAGAGCCCTAGGTGATAGGGCCAGTGGGGGAGATGGGAAACTCAGAGCTCAGATTGTGAGCTTGCGCTGAGGGGTACATGGGCCAAAAAGTTAAGGGAAGTTGATTCTGTTGATGTTGTTACCAAAGAACAGGTCTGCTGCCAGCTGCTATGGCTCAGGATGGGGTCACCAACCTTAGAGACCCTCAGTCGCCACTTAGTAAGAATTTAACCTTCATCACATTCACTTGAATTCACATGAACATGAGTCAACAGTGTGCCCAGGCTGTCAGGAAGGCCAACCGTATCCTGGGGTGCATCAAGCACGGCATTGCTAGCCGGCCTAGGGAAGTGATTGTCCCACTCTACGCTGCGCTGGTGCAGCCTCACCTCAAGTACTGCGTGCAGTTTTGGGCAGCACAGTACAAAAAGGACATAAAACTATTGGAGAGTGTCCAAAGGAGGGCAACAAAGATGGTGAAGGGTCTAGACGGGAGGACGTATGAGGAGAGGCTGAAGTCCCTTGGCTTGTTCAGCCTAGAGAAGAGGAGACTGAGAGGAGACGTCATCATGGCCTACAGCTTCCTCACGAGGGGGAGCAAAGGGGCAGATGCTGATCTCCTCCCGCTGGTGACCAGTGACAGAACCCGAGGCAATGGAATGAAGCTGCAATGGGGGAGGTTCAGGCTGGGTATCAGGAAAAGGTTCTTCACCGAGAGGGTGGCTGGGCACTGGAATAGGCTCCCTAGGGAAGTGGCTGAGTTCAGGAAGTGTCTGGATAACGCTCTCTGTCATATGCTCTGATTCGGCTGGTCCTGTGTGGGGCCAGAGTTGGACTCAATGATCCATATGGGTCCCTTCCAACTCAGGATATTCTATGATTCTATGACTTTTTATAACATAAAGCCGCTATAATTTCTTGTATTAAACCTACTTTCGAAAGATTGTGTTTACTAGTACTGTTTTAGTACCATTTTCCTATTCTTGAGGGCCCCCTCTCCTCCCGCCAGCTTGCTCAGGGGCCGCTCCTGCAGCAGGACCCCTGGGCAGACCCTCACAGCACAGACTGTACACAAACCAATGCTGTTGCAGAATATCTAGAAAAGCCAGTTGCTAAATCTTTCAAGTGGATCTTGTAACAGAAGCAGCCCAGATGCACAGGTCGCTCCTTTTATAATTTTTCCTCACCTCCATGGCATTTCCCATAAACTCCGTGCTTGGCAACACAAATGCCAGTTCTCATGTCAGTGTGATTTCTACCAACCAGTCCTTCACGCCAGGCTTTGCATTATGGTTTGGTCACGTCTAGACTAAGCCAAAACCTTTCCTTAGTCATTGTCATCACAGGAATTAAGAGTTGGAAAAGACGTGCGAGTCTTTTGCACTTCGCAGCTCCTCAAATTGTATGGGTAAATCCCCAATCGAGCACCTAGAGCATGCTTGCGCATTCTTCCGTGGCTACGACCTTCCAGCATGCACGCTAGTTAAAGACAACGACAGAAGGGGAATTTTTAGATAGTGATGTCTGCTTATTAGGAACTAGACCAGATCCCTGCTCATCCCCTTCTGCATAACCACCCTCCCTGGGGCAGCCAGAGCTGCAGGACTCTCAAGTCCTACTCATGGACCCTCAGCTCACATGCCCAGTCCATCTCAGCACACTTTGCTTAGCAACGACCATTTCGGGCCTCGTCTATTTAGTCCAAATTGTAATTGTGTAGAGTTCACTGCCAGAAATGCCTGCTCTTTGGCCACAAGTACAGCTTCTGTGGCTTCAAGAGTTGCTCATTCATTCTTCTAACCTTTTATTAGACCAACCTGTAATATAATCCAATAGACATTTATTGGTTGCTCTGACTTAGCAGTACTCTGAGTACTCTATCTGGCAGAGTAAAAAAGCTTTAGGCAGAGAAAAGAAAAAATGTATGTATAATCCTTTATTGTAACAGTTAGTTTTCAGGGCATGGAAGAAGTGCATTGTGTGAACAAGGGCAAAAAAATAAAAAAATATTACTCAACTGTTAACTGTCATATAACAATTGTTATTATTTAACAGACTAGCATCTGGAGGATGTTAAAATTTCAGATTAAAATAAAAGGAACAAGTGCTGCCTGCTTGAATTCAAGCTTTTTCTGCATTAACATTGCACTCTTGCTTTGATTGGGCACCACAGCCCTTTAAAACTATATAGAGAACAAACATTATCTTTTTAAAAGTAGGTTTGATACAGTCAATGACAGATGTTTGCAATTCGAGTTATAAAAAGATGGCTTCTTTCCATTTCAGTGTATGTCAGAACTGGGGTTTTTTTTCTCTTTTTCCCTTCCCTTTTTTGCTCCTTTTCTTTATTCTACCCAAACTACTGTGGTTCACAGAACAGGCCACTACAAAGATGAATCACTATTCAATGTTTGAAATAATGAAGTGGAAAAATTAAATATAGTATCTTGGACAGACAGGAGGAAAAGAAAATGAGAAAAAAAATAGGCATGGCAGAAAAATTAAAAATCTACCTGCTGAGGAGTTCAATGTTTGCTTTATGATACCAAATAACAGAGAAAATACGAGCTCACTAACCAGAATTAAAAACAAGGCTAGGCACTACTTCAAGTTGTTCCCAAATAAGAGGCATGGTGTTCCAGAGCCTGCAGAAGTTTAATATTTGTAATTCTAACAAAACACAGTCAGAACTGTTAATAAAACCTGGTGGCTTGACTTGAGATTTTGTGAACTACCGATAAGTATACTGGTTCAATAATAGTTTTTATGCACCTGTTTTATGTTGCATTTTTCCCGGTGCCATTATCTGAGGTGGTATTTCAAAAAAGAAAATGTTCATCCTGAGAGCAAAGCCAAGAGCACAGACCTACGTATTTGTCTCTAACAAAAAAAAAAAAAAACAGATGCAGACACTATTATCCAGCCCAAGCAGTAACAACCTCTGGGATGACTGCAATCAGAACAGTAGGACCCACCCAGAGCCAGTTAATTTACACTGGTGAGAATCACAAGTCCTGATACCGGTTCACCATGCTGTGGACAACAGCAGCAAAACTCCGTGTCTCCATAACTCATACACTATCGAGTAGAGGGATGCTGCCCGGGCACAAAAGCACCAGCTCGGTCTCATGCCTCTTCAACACAGCTCAGCTTGCTTGGGGCAATTTAAATTCGCTATTATACAAATGAGAACCACCACTCATCTCCAACTGGTTTCACTTCATTCTTAACCAACGGGGAAGAGGATGTCATTAGAGAGAAATCAATGGAGACTTCCGAAAGGCTGCTCCAAACTGGTTCACAGCTACCCCTTAATGAGGGACCCCCGCCTTCCTGCTTGTTCTGTGGGGTTTGGGGGCTTTGTGCTTTAAATGCTCTTGCGTAGAAGGTAGCAAAGCCACCACAAAGAGGCCTGGAGCTTCAAGTTCATTTTCACTGGCTGTATTTTGTAAGAGCCAGTAGATGATGCAGTCCTGACACTAATGAATAAAGTATTGTTTCATCTGCTCCATTTTGTTCAGCACAAGAAACACTTGGAAGAACGAGAGCAAGGATTAAGAAGGGCTTTAAAAGTTTATAATACTCAATTTAAAAAAGCTTTCACTAAAAGAAAAAGCACCAATGTTGGGGCTGTGCTCAGGCACAGTCAGGATGATTTGTAACAGTAAGGTTACCTCTTTATTTCCACAACATTTTTCATCTCCACAAGCTCATCCTGAGAGGGATGGGACCACAGCATCCACTGCAATGATGGGACCAGAAAAGGGTTAGTGCACTTCTCAGCCTATTTTTTTTGTCCCGTCACTGAGACGCTGCCTCCCCCCTGGAGCATCAATGATTTTTTTCCAGCTGGTAGCAGAGCTGAGGAGCGAGGCAGAGACCAGCAGGTCCCACTGGAAAAATTCTGGTACGCACAGGACTCAATTCAGCATCAAAACGACCGAGTAACAATATATTCCCATGCCTCATCTGGGCTGCAGCAACAGTCCATGTGCATAACTCACGACATGTGCAAGACAGCGAGCCTCCGCTTCCATCGCAATGAAAGACCAAATTGCATTATCTCATGTTAGTGTTAGACGAGGCACACACAGACCACCATCAGAAAGTGGCTGAGACACAGCTCACTGTTCCTGCGCCTCAGCCTCCTTCCACTGATGGGCACAGCACCACAGAAGCTCAGGAGAAGCACCAAGGAGCGGGTATGCTGCCTCTCAACCAACACAGCCCTCCCACCAGCAAGGATTCCTCTTGCTATGGTGCAGACCCAGCACAGACAACCAGAAAAAAAACCACAAAACCCACAGAATTTCCCAAGTCAGCCTGAATTTATTCTTTCAGGGCTCTCATCCAAGTAATGAGCAGACTCTGGACCTGCTTAGCTTCCATGAACTGTCAAAGATTGCAGAGCAGGGAACAGCACAGCTAAAACAAGGAGTGTCTAGTCCAATAAATCCATACCCAAGCTTCAAAAATTAGACAGAGCTACTGATAGCAGCTGCTGTAAACAAAACCCACTAGGTATATCTGCCTATTAAAGAAAAAAAAGCAACAAACAGCCTGATAGTTCATGCTCCCAGTCTCCTAGAGACATAGAATATAATTCACCAGTGTTCAAGAGCCTCCACATGCATGAAGAGGAGGGCGGCAGGGAGGGCCAAGCCCCGGGAAACCTGGATCAGCCAGGTTCGAGCATACGCATTGTTGTCAACCACGTAACCTCGCCGTGGAGCTGGTGCTGCTGTTGTGCCCTGTCTCATGAGTCGCTGCCCTGTCCTCCAACCAAGGTAAATGGAAGGAGATGGTTTTAAAAAAAAGAAGTAATTAAAACTTCAGAGACCTTCATATGAGTCTTGTTGTTCACCCTATCTGAAAGTCACCCAAAGAAAGGAAGGAGATGGGAAGAGCTTGCTTTGATTCTCATCCCTTCATTTAGTTTCCATTACTAAATCCATATTAACTGTTTCTGCAGGTATTATATTCACCAAGGGTGGCAATTACAAGGAAAAGACATCAGCACTAATAAATACTGAATTTAGACGGACCCAGACACATAAACTAAAGCAGCTGATTTTGCAAAGCGTGGCCTCAGAGGGTGACAGAGAAGCACATCGAAGTGCTGTGCAGCCCTGTAAACCAAGTGACCGTCCTGGGAGGGATGCTGTCTGCACATCCTTTTCTGGCCAGGGTTGACACTGCAGTATCTCAGTCTGTCTCAGGCAGCTTGAGAAACACGCATGGTTGGATTTGTATGAATCAAAGACATTGCAAGAATATGAGGGACTTGGTTTCTTGGGAGTGGAGACGGTCATCTTTGCAGGAGCAGGAGACCTCCTGGGTGCCAAGCACCCAGTGCCTCTGGCACTTCCCAGCAGGTGAGGATGGACGCGTTCCCTTCCCTGCCACCATCAAATCACCCTTCAAGTGACCACGCATGATAGCAGAGGAGGCGTATCCAGCCTGCAGGAGCTGTGACAGTGCTCGTGAATGCTGGACTGGGAAGCCCAACTCTGCAACCTGGCAGGGCTTCAGCAGCAGCGTTGTTTCTCCTGGACTTGCACTGCTCATGTCTGCAGGGTTTGATTTGGAGGAGAGGGAGGAAGGCAAGGGGAAAAGAGCTTTTGCAGTTATGAAAACAAGCTTGAAACCAAAAGGATCCAAACTGAAAGGTAATTCACACTGCAAACCCTGCCACTCACTGCGCTAAAGCCATATGAAATCAAAAGCCCCAACTCAGGCTTTTCCAAGCGCCTCAGGCTAACAGATTTTTACATTTATGAAGCCCCTGATTTTGGCCTCACAACCCCTGGTGCCATCCCTGCGCACCCTGAATGCCCTGCCACAGCAGCACTCATTTGGGAGCGGCTGTCAGCTCTCCTCCCCATGCCATGGAGCGTGCAAGCTTGCGCCAGCACCGCCGCCACTGCGTCCACGGAAGCGTGCACAAAGACAGTGGATCAGCCATCACCAACCTCACTCCACGCCAGACGCCTCCTTCGTCTGCCGTGAAGGGTGAGGCCCTGTTTTCTGGGACTAATGAAAAGGAGGAGAAAAGGGAATTTGCTTCATCTGTAAGCTATAAATTCTCCCCATCTTCCTGAGCCCAGTGTAGACGGGAACATCTGTGCTGCAGAGTTTCTCCAAGGCCCCAGCTCTGCTGCTGAAATACCAATTTAAGTGTAAAAAGCTGGAAAGCAGGAGAGAAATAAGCAGCCGGGAGAGGAGGGAGGGCAACCGCAGAATCACAGAATGGTCTGGGTTGGAAGGGACCTTCAAAGATCATCTAGTCCAAACCTCCTGCCATAAGCACGAACATCTTTCACTAGATCAGGATGCTCAAAGCCTCATCCAACCTGACCTTGAACACTTCCAATGATGGGGCATCCAATGCTTTTAAAGGAAACAAAATTAATATTGTTTCCTTGGAAGAAAGCATTATTTTGCTTAAGAGATTTTTTCACTCAGTGAGTACAGAGGATGAGACCCGCTATGCATGCCGTTGGATGGGGTCTGCTGAGGAACAGAGGGAAGAGGCAGGTAGCACCAAACATGTGAGCACTGAGAAAGGAGCCAAATCCAAGAGCTGGGCTGTCAGGACCCATGGCTGGATGATATCTCATCCATCTTGGGACTCATCTTCTCCCAACATGCAGAAGATGCTTTCCAAATGCAAACACATCCAGCTCCATCTATGGACCACCCTTGGCTCTGGCGCTACTCTTTTAGAGCCACTGCTCAAACACCTGGACACCTAATTTTGATTTCTAGCCTAACTCATTAGCAGCTACACTTCCTCCCCATGCACACTTGATTATCTTGTAGAAAATCATCTTCCTCAAGCTCACACAGCTCTGTTCCCTCTGTGGGGTAAATACAGAGCTCTGTAAGATATCGGGCACCTGTACATCCCAGCAACTGTGGTGCTCATGCCTCCCAGGATCAGGCAAGGTTAATCCCCCACAAACTGTCGCAGCGGGGAACACTAGCACTAAATCCTCCAGAAATCCAGCCCAGACCACAGCACGTGGAAGTCTGGCCCGGTGTTTGGAGGACCTATAAAAACACAGCTGTGCTCACCTCTCCAGCCAGCTGCACGGCAGAGACCCATGCAGGACGTTAATCAGAGCTGTGGTCTTATTGATTATTATTACTAATACTACTACTGCAGTCATGCCCTGGGGCTCCCAAACGGATCCCTGTGACAAGACGACACGGTCTCTGCTTTGATGAGTTGACAAATCTAGTTTGAAACAAGTCACAGCGAGTCAGCATGGCACATAGCAAGGAGGGGAGCTGGCAGCGCTGGGAAAATTGCTCACTT
This sequence comes from Grus americana, assembly GCF_028858705.1. NCBI lineage: Eukaryota > Metazoa > Chordata > Aves > Gruiformes > Gruidae > Grus > Grus americana. The sequence goes on from NC_072860.1 coordinate 16,836,379, forward strand.
AGCTGGTCTAAGTCATGCGCGCCTTGAGTGCTTCCAGTCACACTAAAATGCTGCTGGTTTATAAACCACTGGCTGTTGCGATTTCACTTTTTTTCAGTCATTTAACCATTTATAATTTGTTTTAGAGTTCCATTGAGTAGCTTTTAATCTGGGTGATTTTTATGCAGGTGTTGGGGAAAAAAAATAAAATCAAAGTCAAGGTGAGACCAAGGAAATGCCTTGGAGGGAGGGAGAGGAGGATACAGCTGTTCCCCCACCACACACACAGTACCTGCTGCACAGCCTGTCACTCCAGTGTTTTTTCCCTGTGCTTTCAACGTGTTCAAGAAATAAACCCACAAATGCTATCAGCCAAGAGACCCACTACGTGTCAGCAACATACCTGCAAAATAACAAAAGAAATGCGAGGCCAGAGGATGCATTTTCCCAAACGTTAAAAGCAGCAGGAACAGAATTTGCCAGTCTCCCAGAGAAATTACCGACACCATCTCTGCAGCCTCTGGCAGCAGGGAACCAACTCCAGGCGGTGATGTGCACGGCTGCTTTCTGCCCCGTTGCAGCCCTGGGACAGCCCTTCCCTGGAGCAGTGCCGCTGCTCGCACTCATCTCCGGCAGAAGGATGCTGCACTGCGTGCTACCCACACGCTGGCTGGAAAGCCCACGTGCCTCCAGCAAAGCATCTCCAGAGGGGCAGGAGGGATGAAAACACACTGGGGCATAAGGGGATGCTGCAGCTCCTCCACCTACAGACTCATAGCTAACCAGATGGGAAAGACCAAGGATCGACAGAGAACAAATTTAGGCAAAACAACTCACAGTGCCCCTTTACACAGTGAACCAGTGGGGCATGGCGCAGCCTCCCAGGCTGAATTACTGCTGCAAAAACAATGGAGGTCATTGAAGAAACAATTAGGGAGCCTGGAGGAGAGAAGGGAGCCATAGAAAGTGAATGAAGCATGTTGGGCTAAGTATTTTCTCGCTGTCCCCCCTCGCCTGCCAGATCCCAGAAGTCTCATGTTCTCACAAGCTAATGGCTTTGCATTGGCTGCTGACACCAACTGGCAGCATGTCACCTTCTGAAAGTAGATTAGCTTAAGCTGCAGGCACGCTGTCACATCCTGAGCAGGTCTTGGCCAACCCTGAGCTCTTCCGGGCCTGTCAGATGATGATGGGATCTCCAAAAGCCCAGCACCAGACAAGGCATGAGACTGGCACTGAAAGATGTCTCCCGGTTTCTAACAGACCTGGCGATGCTCAGCTGCTTGCGGGACTGGGTAGTCAAGTGTTGCATGAGAAATGCTTGCGTGCCTCGTCTCCCCTTCCCAGCCCACAGTGTCTGCTCTGCTCTTAGGGAAAGCCTCCTTCCCCAAATGCCAAGAAACAAAGAATTTTTTAGAAGGTGATAATGTTCCTGAGTCACATATAATTGGCTCTACAATCACTAAAACCCCGACAATTAAAGCATACTGACATTTTTCACCAAAAATATGTCTGATCAACAACAGTTTTCCTAGAAAAAAAAGTGTGATTTTCCATTATTAGTTTAAATTTCAAGACAATTAGAAAAATAAGAATTTCCACTTTGCCTTGAAGGTGACATTTTCATTGCACTTCAGAAATGGATTATTTTTTACTTTTTTTTAATTCCAAATGTCTTTCTCTTCCTCATACTCGCTGATGTTTTGTTACTGAAGGCAACAGAACAGGTGGATATGACTTCGCTTTTCCCCTCCAACACATTTTCTTTTTTCGTTCTGAATTTTCTGAAGTTAGAGCAGCAGAGGGAAAAAAATGAAGCACTCGTCAGACTTTTCCAACTTTCCTATAAAATGCCCTTAACTTTAGAAAATAGCTCAAGTGCGAGATTTAATATGCTGCTTTGTTTTTCTTTCTCTTTTCCATTATTCTGTAGTCTTCCTGAAAATGTGCATGCTTTCAAAAGATAGAGTGGACAAAGGAAAAAAAGATACAGATGACATTTATCTTACTGCACTCAACACAAAAGAGGGAAAAGTGGTGACTGGAACAAAGCAGAGCATCCAAAACCAAAAATCAAAAGCTGGTTTGGCAATTTTCTTGAATACAATTTTTTTTTGGGGGGGGGGGGGGGGGGGGGGGGAGGATAGAGAGGAGGGGAAGATCTTTTCACCCATTTCTAACCATAGTAAATCCCCAGGAACTGAAAAGTTACTACTCTACCAAGAGAGCTACCAATCCCTCCTAAAATCCTTGGCTGCCACCTCATTTCTGCTGCAGTAAGGCTCCATCAGATACTCTCCACCATCACCCAGGGGCATCCCAGGTGCTCCAACTGGCAGGTTTCCAGTTGCAAACCCCATAGGCGCTCTCAGCCATGTGCTCCCGCTGCCGGGACCTCCCTCCCTCCATGTGTACACAAGCTAGGAACCCAACTCCCACGCTCGCTGCTCAACTACGTGAAGACAGGAGGACTTTTACAGCAGGAGTTAAAGGAAGGCACACGGTGACTGGCAATTTGTTTCACTGACATAACAGCTCCCTGGGCCGTTGCAATGGTCATTTAAATATCCTCAGAATTATATTAAAGTATTTCATATTCAACAGTGTTCCATAGTAGAATGAAAAGAATTAAAGTAAAACTGAATCAAACCAGCAGGCCAGAGAGGAAGCACTCCTCAACTCGTTCTGCCAAACTTATGTCTTATCACCCCAATTATATCCATACTCCCACAGCTCAATTCCATGTTTGTAAGAGATTCCCACTGTGCTGGGATGAAAGAACCAATACTGAAAAGGGCTGTTCAAGCCCCAGCTCCTTGGATCAACACATACCAGCAGAGAGCAAACAAGCAAAATCCCTTGAAAAGTACCAGTCTCGGACACAGGATATCTGCTTCCAATTAAAAACAAGAAAGATCTGTCCCCATGTCCTCCCCTAGCCCTGCACCTCTCAGGAGGGTAGCTAACCAGAGCGAGGGTAAGAAATACCTTCACCACCTTCTTGATTTGAATGATCTGAAACAGGAAGGCTCCCACAAACTCAAACAGCAAGTCAAGAACAGCCTGTATTAGCAGTCAATTCCTTTGAATTAGTCAGTTGTGGTTGCTTCCTAAAGAAGTAAATACTTACCATCACCTCCTGGTTGCTTGTATGGGTTGTACTTTGGCTTGGGCGCAACAACAGGCGCAAACTTCTTTGGTGTCTGCTGGGTGGACACCGAGATGCTGGGAGTCCCAAAGGTGTGCGTGGTCTCCATTCTTGCAGTAACGTGACCAACAGGCTCGTTGGTACTCTTGGGTGGCAGCCAGGATGGGTGGGACATGGTTCAGATCTGAGAAGAGACACAAAGAGAATCACACACAAAGAGAATTAGGAATTTAGGCTGGGAAATAAGAGTTGCAAACCTACTGCTTTGCTCTTTTATAAAATCAAGCCCACAAAACCCTTTAACATGTTTAACTTGTGCATGCTTATCTTTAAACATATTGGCCCTAATGTATAGGGCTTATAATACAAATTTGTCTTTCTTTCCCCAGTAGGTCAGAATTACTGATCAGCTCATTGGTGGTGCCTGCAAAAAGCGTTGCTATTTTCCTCTTGCAGGGTGATACCGTGGAGAAGCCCATCAATCCCACCATCCATTCAGTAAAGCAGTGATGTATTTGCCTTTCCCTGTTAGGCTTTTGTGAGTACGTTAACACAGAACATTGCAAGTGCTCTGGGGACAAATGTAGTCGCAGATAGACAGACACACTTTCAAAATACACCCTTAACACTTTTTCACATGTCATTTAGGATCCTACGTCCCAGAGACTTTCATTCAAACTTTTAAGAAAAAGGATTTCAAAAGCAGCTAATCATTCTTGATGCCTCCATTTCTGAATGCCCAGCTTAAGATATTTTAAAAGCATGTCAATTTTGAAAAAATGCCAGAATCCCACAACTGCTGACAGCCAGGCTCCTTTTAGACATCTCAACTTGTGCAACAGAAAACAGAGGCAGCCCAAATCATTACTTATTTATGAAAATCTTGGCTTTGGCCTCTTAAAAGCTTACATCACTTTTGAGAACTGGACTCAGATGCTGCTGAAAATATTGCCCATAAAAAAACCTGTTCACTGCAACGAACAAGTGCTTTTCACCACACACAAACCACACTCACTGGGTAGCAGCGATGGTCCTACAGTACCACTAGATGCTATCCCCCTGAGCTGGATTTGAGGTGTGGTGAGGAAATGAAGACCCCACACAGACAAAAACCAATGCTAATCTTGGAGCCCTTGAGCACCCTGTTGCTTCTGCTCACACTCTGCTTTGGTGTCAGGACTCCCCGAGGTTACTGAAACCAGCAGGCTCCTATGACCTGATCAGGAAAGATTTGTTTTGATCATGGAAAAGGATCAGTGCAAGGGAGTGGACCAGGCCATGGGAGACATTAGCAGACTGCTGTTGCAGAAAAGCACTTCCATCTGGGAACCACGGGACAAAGAAGAGGTTCTGCTGGACTTGCAAAGAGGTGTTCTCTAACTGCAGCAGCAAGTACAATCTGCCGGGGCTGAGATGCAAGGGAGAATTGTAGCTCTGCTGAGCACAGCAGCAAAGGGCTGTATTAGCTGGTGTGAACAGTCCTCTGAGCTCAAGGTAGTGAAGAAGAAAGGGGACAGATAAATGGTGACCTCTGGCAGGTGTAGACCCCTTTGCAGAGAAATAATTACCGAAGTCCACGGTGCTATAGCACTCTAATTATTCTGACACAGCCCTGTGGTCATGCACGCAGCCACCTATCTGAATGGCTCACAAGGAGGTATTTACAAAGCTGAGAAGTGCAGCCACATACAGCTCATTGATACCATGCAGGATTGTAGCCACAGGTCCTCCTAGCCTACTTGGGCATATTCTTGGTGCCTCACAGCTAAGACTTCCATGCACACATGCTTCTCAGAGAAACAAACAAACAAACAAAAACACTGAGCTCTTCAACCAGCCCCCAGGACTATATGGAACATTTAGGCAGAAAGGCGGCATATCGGGTAGCATATCTAAGCATATCTAAGTCTACCTAGAGACAACAAAGCAGAAATCACACTTCGTTTCCCCTTTCTCCTAACTAGAAACGTCAAGACTAAGCTGTTGGGGCTTAGGCGCAGAGCTATTTTGCCAACTCATCCTAGCTGGCAAAGCACCTGCATCCTATAAGCTTCGTGGTGGAGAAAATTCAGTTGAGTCCTTTAACAAAGCAGCAAATGAAGACTCTTGGGTATAACCTAGAGAAAGTAGTCCTGTGGGTTTCTGCATGGATAACCTTGTCCTAGGAATTTGCTGTTAGCAATGCTGAGTCAGCATGGGGGAAAGGAGCAAGGTCTCCACATGGTAGTGTGGAGAACAGTACCTGCAGCTAACAGCAATGACTGCTAAAACTGATGTATATATATACGCGTGCTTATTCCAGACCAGTAAGTTTACTCCAGGTAACAGGTTTCCTACTTGCAGAGTCAAAGTCCCAATGTCTGACCTTACACTAGGAGATAAGACAATCTGTGGTCACCTTCCACCTCCATTGCTCCTTGTGTGGGAGACAAACTGGCAAGTGCCAGACATCAGTCCCAACACTTGTGGCTCTTCCTCACTGTGCAGTCTGCTGCCCAGTGTGCACACAGCAGTTTTGCAACCACTGCCACCGGAGGACGAGCCCGTTGTGCTAGACATCCAATACCAGTGAAAGGAAGCCACCAGGACTGGCTAGAAATGAGGCAGATGGAGCACCCTGGAGATGGACAAGTATCGAAGGCTGAGCTGCAAGGACGTGACTTTCCTCCTCCATATGCCTGCCGTCCGACCTCACATTAACAGTGCGGAGCATTCATTGTGAAAGCAAGAAGTGAAAGGCAGGTCCTCCCCACAGGGCCAGAGAGGAAACCAGCCATGATGGGTGGGGGCGGAGGGCACGCGAACTGCGCTCCCACCGCCTGGTACTTCCTGTTACCAACATCAGCCCTGATGGACCTAGAAAATGACTCCCACTCAAGCAGTAAGATTCACGTACACTGCTGCCTCCTCCTCCCATATCCTTAAAAAAAATGTAAAACACAGGAATAAAATTCAGGCAACTATCTAGGTTTTAAGAGCAGAAAGCAATGAAGGCACTCAGCCTCAAGAGCTAAACAGGACAACTCTGCACTCTGGAGTTATAACACCCATAGACAACTACACCCTACCCAATGCTAAAAGCATCCTGGAGTTTTATTCTGACAGGTTTTCAGCCCCTGGCTTGACACCTGATATGAAAGAGCACCCCACTGCGTGAAGCATCCTCTGACCCTGGACATTACCTCCATGTAAAGCAAAAGAAAAATCCCAGTACCAACCAGTTTATCATCATTCCTGTTCTGGCAGCTACCTAGATATTCCTTAGGCACCTCCCGGCAACACGCCTTGGTCCCACTGAGTTCTCATGGTCTGCCAGGTTGATGGCAGGGATGGGTTGAGTGATGCACAAACCAAGAATATCTGCTTCAGTAGCCAGGTTGCACAGTGCTGGGGGCGCCTGAAGATGATGTGAATCTCAATGAATGAACTTAAAAAGCAAGCTGCTCTTATGGACAGTTTTGGAGCATGAAGACCATACTGCTGTAACTCAATTGCTGACTGTAAGCTGGCACGCAGCTCCCTCTCAGCTACCCTCTAACACATTTGTTTTGGCGGTGGTGGTATTTTCTAATTGTTTCCCCGTTAGCCGTTTCTTTCTCCCCCTCTCATTTTCTGTTATGCATTTGCTGCCACTTGTTTTTGCTATCTGTGCCTTGACAATGTTTTCAGCAAGTTCCCTTTTCCTCATCTGTTCCAGCCCCAGCTCCCTAGACTCAATTAAATTTAGCCTAACTACTTTGCGAGATCATAAAAAAAGAAAATGAATTAATCTCTTTTTAACAGCTGAAGCTAAACTTCTGGGTTTGCTGTTATTTTCCCCCTATTTTTCCATCTGGTAAAAGGCCTAGAGCAAGACAAAATATAAGGGTGAGTGGCTTGCAGATGGACACAGCCATGCAGACTTCTCTATGGTGGAGAACCCTGGCTAATTCAGGTAAAGCCATCAGTGCTCCCTCACCATTCCCTGCAATATTGCCTGGTTTTCAATCAGAAGCTTCTTGGAACCAAAACAGATGAACATTTTGTGACGAGGACAAGTAATCAAAACAGCACAGGGCAACTTGGGCTTATAACCAATCCTCTTACTCTAAACTTACTCTGACATATACCACCACCTCTGCGTCGTGGTTCCTGCACTTGGACAAGAACCTCCATAGGTAAAGGCAGTGCTTTTCTGGCTAGCCAGCAAACACAACCAGCAAATGCATGTTTCACTTTTGTCTTTGAGGTGTTTCCTTCCAAAAAAGTTATTTCTACCAGTTCTACAGTAAACTGTATTGTTTTCAGAAGTTTCTAACTAGATATGGGGGATTGCAGAAGTCAGTGGTTGCAAGAAGGCTAAAGTCACTGAGAAACTCAGAGAATAAAAAGAACAAACTCTATTGGATACTGCAGGCACCAAGGAACAGGTAAAACACAACAAAAGGAGCATCCAGATATATGAACTGGGGGAACCCAAGAAACAGGACCAGAAAACACATCCTGGGAACATGCATGCTGGCATGGGATAACGTGGTGAAGTGCATCCGCTCACCTTGGCTGTCAGGGATGGAGCTGTTACAATAGCTGCATTACCCATTTCTAAGGGTAGATACAGCAAGCTCCTCCTTCAAGGGTAATAGCAGATGGAGTGAAAAAACATTAAACCTAATCTCATCACTTGGGTTCTTCAAAAACAATCCCCTCATTGGAGAATAGCGAGTCTCGTCAGCCTTTTGCTGGACAAGTCATCTCTATTGCTGCTCCTTAGACACCAAATGCAAAGGGCCTGATCCCTCTGCTGCTCAAGTCAATGGCTAGACCACAGAGCTCTCACTGAAAAGCTAAACTGTAGATTAAATCTACAGTTGTCCTCACATTTCTGCTCCAAGCAAATCATTTGTCAGGCATAGTTTGCATTGGACAAGCCCCTTCCTAGCAAATCTGAATAAATCTAGCCACCCAACACTTAATGCAGCCAGGCTGGAATAACCCTTGTCATCAGAGCCCGTGTCCCTGGGAACCCTCCCAGAGGGACAGCAACCTCTTGCTTGTGTCACACCTCCCTGTGTCTTGGCTGAAGCCTTCTGCATTTCTCCCTGCCACTCCCACACAGCCTTGGTCAGCAGTAAGTCAACAGCTCCATTCCTCATCTGGCTGCTACAAGCTTCTCCTTGTAACTCCTTACTCCCTGACCACTCTGGCAATACCCCTTTCCCAAATTCACTGCTCCATCCCAGACAAAAATCTCCTAAGTCTTCCGTATGTCACTGCTTTGAAAGCCCTTCGAATTGACCATATCGTGTAGCCCTTCTTCACTGCGCAGGGCACTGAACTCTACCCAACTATTACTCCACAAATCTTTTGTTGAGCTAAAGAATATTTGTTATAATGTACACGTAGCCTCAACTGAAAGAATGCAAGTATTGGAGAATCCACCACACTATTAGGTAAACTGTTTGGGCAAGCAATTAAGCACCATAATTACAGCTTCTCCTTTATGTCTGGCTTTAAATTTATCTAGTTCCACTTCCAACCATTGGATTTTGTTACACTCCTGTCATCTGCATTACAGACCTGTCTTTCTTCCTTATGTAGATCCTTTCAGAACAGAGACAGGTCATTGGTTAAATCAAATCAAAACATTTAAATTAAATATCAATTAAACTCACTGTAAAGAGCAGACTTCTCTTGATTCATTGATGTATATTTACTCTGAACTCTCTTCAATTTTTCAGCTACCTTTTATGACATGGTGGATGCTAGCATAAGACCATTTTTTCAAGAATGGTCACTTAAAATGGAAGGGGTAAAATGATGAGTAATATTAAAGACAAAAAACAGACTGAAATCAGCTGTGGCTGCCTGAGGTTCTGTTATCCTTCCTTCCCTGGAAGCATTAGTCATCACCTACTTTTGGAGGCAGAGGATAAGACCGGACTAACCATGATAAATAACATTAAGACCAAAGAGTGAAATCACGCTGCATAAATAAGGAAAACAGCGTGCTCTGGTTCTATCATTAGGACAATCTTAATGCCTTTAAGTTCAGAAAATTCTAACCATGAAAGAATACACCGCAGCAGAGGAACTGGAATCCACGAATCCCAAGATGAGACCACATTATCTAAAAATGTCAGACCAGGAATATCAATTGAAGATAATACTAGGCAGTAACAAAAGCCTGACAAGGTTTTATTTCCTTTTTTTTTTCTTTTATTTTTTTTTAATGTGTGGGCATAAGTGCTTGTTTTTGCTTTTAATTACAGGATGTCATTCACCTTTGAGAAGCAAAGGTAAAACAAAGAGGGTTCCAAGTCAATTTAGCCTCACATCAGATAAGCAATGGAAAGGTAGAGTACCAATTTGTCTACTATTGAAATTGTTAGTACATTCATCTCCGAGACAGGCTGGCTTTTCTGTGATTAGACAGTGCCCAAATAAATCCTGGTTTCATTTTCATATTTATAACATGGACCAAATACTCCTTGGATGTTGATGGACTTTGCCAAGACAGAAGAATTTATCCCTGAGTTAATTAAGCTAATGCTTCATAGCAGGTAGCAACAGTGTTTAACAAAAAACAAGCAACCACAGTCTGTGCTTCCAGGCAGTCTGCTCTGTCTTCCATCCCACTCCTTCCTAAATCCACTGGCTTGATGTAGGTCCATAATGTTCTGTCTTAGTATCACCCATGCACAGTTAACCATCACTCCTAAGGCCAAGGGATTGACCAGATATGGGGAATCAAGGCCTTGTTTGCTGACAGTAGATGCAATTGGAAGCCCTATTGCAGCTTCTCTCTGATACTACTCAGGAACACGATCAAGACATCCCCCTCCCTGGATAACCCAAGTTTGTCTCTAAGGGATTACAAGAGCCATGTGCAGAAAGGCAGACTGCATTTTCTCCAATCTCCCTTCTCTTCTGTCCATGTAAAAGAACTGAAAGAAAAAACTTTTGACTTCACCTTACAACTGAGTTTTAAATATCAGTTCTAGCACTGAACCAAGGGGACACCCTTCATGATGCAAAATCATGCCGCATATTGCCCCTTTCATTTAGAGGTGCAACCTACAATACTGGATGTTTCTACTCTAAGCTTATTTTTCTTCATTTTTTGCCTGAAATTCCCAAAAGCAGAAACCCAAATGCCCTGCTAAAATACGGTTCTTTGCTTTGTCCTCATCACCTCCACTCCACTAATTAGCCAAAAGCATTAATTGAGGCTGACCAGAGAGATTTACTCTTTACAAACTCCCAAAGCTGCTTGTTTCTCTTGGCACTGTTCCCCTTTGAATGTTAAATGAATTTATTTCTCCATTTATGGCCGACTATCTCTAGCCATGAAGCTTTCTTGTTTCTTCTGGCCTCCAAAAGAGGATATAATGTCAAAATTCTGGTCTCATTAGAGGTCTTTAACCAAACATAGGAAGTGCCATAGGTACTTACAAACTCAGCCCAAGCTCTCCTGGGACATCTTTCCCATATGGTACTACTTATCCTCATCAATTTTACATCATATGGGAAATTATGTGATTTGGAGAACTGGGATTCCTTTTGAACTCCCTTAATCATTGCCAACCCGCACCTCTCACAGAATCTAAGTCCTGTAATATTAACCAGTCCAAAGAAGCTTCTCCCTCAGACTCACCCAGCAGCAAATTGACTCTGGCCCTTCATGCTCTGAAATGTCATGTCAGCAACCAGGAGAACCGCAAAGCTGCGGGAACAACTCAGCACTGGGAATCCTGGGCATGGGGTTGACGTGACGCTCATCACCAGTGAGCAGTGGAGAGCTAACAGGAGTCAACTGAGCCACCAAGAGACTCTGAGACATGAAGAAGAAGAATGGAACATGTTGTCACCCTTCGGTGACTGTCTTCTTGACCACATGCGAACTCGATGCACATGGACTCCGGAGTCCTTGTGGCACATTCTCCCTGAGATCAGGTTACTTTGCTTGCACCCACTGTACACTGTTTATGGGCATTTCCTGATGCTTTGCTTTAGTCTTTCACAGCAGGTGTCAGCTGGAGCAAGTTTAACTCTCCCTCTCCCCCCAGACCCAGAGTTTCTTCCAATTGCCTGGATAGGATAGGGTTTTGTATCTTCAGCTCAATCCCCTCAAAATAAATAAATAATTAATTATCAAAGTCACTTCTTCAGTTAAACAGGGCTGAAAGCATTCACGAGTTTCCTAATGTGGGACATCACTAATGTAATCACAGGAATTAAAGGAGAAAGAAACCTAGTTACAGTACTGTGCTGACTTATTCCTTGAAGCATATAATCTACTATCATCTCTCTTTGGCTTTAATAGCTTCAATCATGGGATCCTCCAGAAGACCTGATTTAAATTCAAAGTTCGCCCTGCTTTGAGCAAGGGGTTGGCCCAGATGACCTCCAGAGATCCCTTCCAAAATCAATTATTCTATGACTCAAAAACCCCAGACTTCCAGCTGTGACTTTATCTGCACTCAAAAGGGTTTGCAGCAATAAAGCTGTATCCCACTTAAGATATGTCAGCAATATCACCTACTGGCAATGCAACGTTATATTCCTTATTCTCTAGTTGCAACGGTGTGCAAATAAACACAGAATGTCCCTATTCTTTTAACTAAATAACCAATACTTGGAAAATGTCTTTTTTTTTTTCCTAGCATAGCTGCATCCACACTTTGGTTTTTTGCCAGGCGTTCCACACCAGTTTGGGATGTGACTTTTGTTTTATGTACTAAAGTCACTATAATTTCTACAGTATTACTCAGACATAAATCTGTAGTTGAGACTGTAAAGACATGATGGTAAAGAACGGTCTCTCTGCTACAAAGATGCTTGACGCAGGTTCATGTCATCATGAATGTAGTTCATCATTTACCAACCCATCACATTCATTCTTACACCAAAACCTTGCTGCTGGGACAATTTTGGTATCAACCAAAAACTTACCCTTTCTTAAGTTTCCTTCTTACCTCAGTTCTCTTGTATCAGCTTCAACAGTAGAAAAGGTAGAAGGGCAAACTAAACATAAAACTTCTTTTCTTTCCCAATATAATTGCATTAGTAGTTTGGGGATTAGATGCAGGCTATTTGAATTTGACTGCTGCTGCAAAACACACACATAAAAGCTGATGAACGAGATCTTCCTTTTACAGCCATGTCACACCCTGGTGTTGGATGACAAACTAGGCTTTAAAATCTCAATAAATTGAACTTGACTGGCCCATGTGCATTGAAACAAAGAGATAGTACTGGCTCCCTGGAGATAGATAGATCTATCTAATCTAATACAACTCTAATGACCGGCATTACAATTTCACCAGAGAGCAGGCTGATTCTTGACTTCTGTGGTATGAGACAATTCTCAGCCACTCCAAACATAATCATACTGGATAAAACATTAATCCAAGGCCTCAGCTACTTGTGGTCACAACAAACCCCAGGGCAATTGCAATGGAGGAGGTAGACCTGGTGGCCAGCCCAAAATGCTTACTCAAATACAGCAGAGTTTGCAGTTGAACCGTAAGAGCTGAGCCAGGGTGTAGCTCTGAGCCAGACAAATATCTTCCAATTCTTAAAGCTTCTCTTCCTAATAACTTGACCTACAAGTTTGTGAGGTTGTTGCTGCACCACAAAGAAAAGTTTGAGATGGATGTTTCATAATTTTGTGTATAAAATGAGAGAGGAAATATATTCATAGGGACAGCAAAAGAACAGGCAGAATGATGCAGAAAGGTTACTTTGGGAATCTCAGACCATGAGCTCCCTTACACAAATTCTGTTTTCCTGCACACAATTTATTTTCAAGATCCCTCTGCCAAAATAAGCTGCCTTTATTCCTTTTGTGCCCATATTCATTGTCTTGCCTGTAGCACAGCTCAGTACTCAGCTTCCTACTTCAGCAAGGCATTGGCAAGCAACATAGACCTTATCCATCAAATAAAATGGTTAAGGTTCTGGACTTCTCAACTAATGGAGACATACTGGAATCACACCTATCCAGAGAGTCCCACATAAGAGAAAAGAAATCAGGACACAAGAGATGGCAGTGTTAAAGCTGCTAGAGCAAGCCCAGGCTGTTTGGATGCTGATGCTGGCTGTAAACAAGAAGGAACTGTGCAGAACTTACATTCAGCTCAGCAGTGAGATACCAGCAAGACCCCAGTGGGACCAAATGGGACCACGGCAGCATATTGACACATAGATAATTGTTTTACCTTTGCAGAGCGCTGTGTGTATGTATCTCAGCACAGGAGAAACAGCAGGGATCTGAGCTCAGTACAGTGAGAAACTGATCAAAAGTGAACAAGGAAACAGTGCAGAGCTTGAGGTCCTACCCAGCAAGGCTAGCATGTGTATAGGTGGGGTTTTTATTTATGATGGGTTCCCTGCACTCCTCTTCTAAGATCACTGTGGTTGCAGGAAGAGTTAGCTGCCACCACCCCTGGAAGAAAACATATCTGCAGTCTGAACCCCAAGCCGTCAAGAGGATTTCTGTGAACAGAAAAGGAGCTGCAGCCCAGAACATGGGCACAGCATGGGCCCCACTCAAGGAGGACGCAAGTGTGGGACCAATGCCACCATAACCTTCTTGTGACACCTCAAGGGGCTGGCAGTACAAACCAGGCTTTGAAACTGTAATGCCTAAAAAGTAAGCAATTAAATCAATTAATGGGCAGGAACTGTGTCCAGAATCAAAATCTTTACTCCCTGATTCTTTTCCTCCCCCAGATCCCAAGCTGTCCTGGAACACACAGCCTCAAGTATGACAAATCCCTGGATGATTTCTCCTCCTTCCTGAGCACTGCACCAACCTATGCCTTGTTTTTGGCAGCTCAGCCTATGGCACCTTGCAAATAATCAGGGGAAATAGCCTTTTTCCTATGGAAAATCCTATATCCTAACATATAGAAGAGTGATTGCTGCCAGATGGCTGGGAACTGATGTTGCGGAGAGATTGCTAATGGAAGCAAGGTATCTGCGTGCATGAAAACTGTAGGAAAGGAAGTACACAGACCCCTTCATATAAACAATCAGAAAAAAAGACATTTCTCTGAGTTTCACAACAACAGGTGATTCGACATAATCAAGACATGCACACCCTAATGTATTCTTGTCTCCCTTTTGCAACACAAAGCAAAAATAAAGATTTAAGTGCTTCCTTCTTTAAGAAGCTGAAAGCCTGCAGTACTGTCAGGAAAGAAAGAGGATCTCTGCAGGTTACTGAGTCCTGATTTTAGCAGGAGACTGGACTATCACCAACACTAGATAAGCGGCTCTGTCCTTGAAAACCTCCAAAACAGAGAATCTCTTGCTACCTGGTGACTTGTTGAAGTGTTGCACTATTTTCCCAAAGAAAATGTTTTTCCAGCTCTCCAGCTGATTCTCCCAATCCACTATGCATGTTTTGCCATCTTGACAGAAGCATTGGGCTCTGTCATCTTCATGACACCCCTGGCAGTAGTCACAGGCTGCCGTCGGATCACTCCTTTGCCTCCTCTCCATTAGAGAGAGGAGGCAAAGCTCCCTCAGCCTCTTTTGTAGGCCATGTGCTCTAGGTCTTTGACTGCCCCTCCTCTGGACCCTCTCCAGCTCTTCAACATCCCACTTCAACTGGAGGACTCAAGATTGGATAAGAGCCTCACCAGCAGGGAGTAAAGGTGAACAATAACTCATCTCAGTCTACTGTCCAGGCTTCTCCTGAAGCAATCCCATATCCAGTTTGCTTTATTGGCAATGATAGCATATATTGGACTCAGATTTGTCCTAGTGTCCACTGCCTACTCCAGGCCCTTTTGTCAAGGAATAAAGAAGAATAAAAGGCATATTTTGAGATGGTGCCTAAGCTAGAGGAGCTCCATAATGTCCATGGCCACACGGATAGGAGGGTAAGTCATAAGGTGATGTTAGGTACCCCTATGCTATTTGCAACAAACACAACATAGAGCTCATTGAGAAGACAGTTGTTCAAAGAGGGCTGTTCTGGAAGCACAGAGAAAGGGGTGAAGAGTAATATTAAGAGCAAAGGCAAGCATGCCATGACACTCTGGAGCACATCAAGATAAAGTTCTGTTTTAGTAATCATAGGGCATTAGTTCTGCTCTGAATAGAAACTTGTGACTGAAGATAAGTGCCTGAGATTTGATTTTCAATTCTTCTTTGAAACTCATAAAACCACCAAGCACCAGCCTAGGAAACTGTTGCTTTTCCCTTTCATCTCAGTGTCCATTCATTCAAGAACAGTGATACTCAAAACTCTGGGAGATAACTCCTCAGCTGGTGCAAACCACAGTGCCAGCAATGAAGTTAAGCCAGCCAGGCATCCACGCTGGCCTTGCAATGTTGCTGAACAAGCGCATCATATTAAAAAGCCAACTTCAGTTGCTCCACCACTATCACATTGGTGTCTTCTGTTTTTGATCACCCAAATTAATTGTTTGTTCCCCTTCCCAGAAATCAGTATGAAGTTTTGTTGTGACAAAAGAGTTTCCATACTAGACTGGCCACATCGGTTCCCTAGATGTGAAATGGCTCAAATTTGACAGTCTCCAGGAAAACATTACAGTGCTTATCTATTATTATAATTACATTATTATATTATTACTACATTACTGCACCTCTTCAGAAGAGGGAGAGTGGAAAAGAGGAAATGAATCATGAGCAGAGGGAATTTTTGGAGGGAAGGAAGAACCAAACTTTAAATGTATCTGGACACAGTGATACACCGCTGCGTTTTAGCCACTGCTACCAACCGCATGTTCTGCTGTTGAACTACGCTAAGGCAGTCGGGCCACGCAGCTGGTAAGTGTACACGCAGCTCAGTTAATCAAATGCCCTCCAATAGCTGCTACCACTATCTCATAGGTCTAAGGCAAAGCATGTTCCCACACACAACTAAGAGTCTGCAAGGCATTTCAGCATGCCTTTGCTATGTAACACACATATTTCTTTTTCAGAGTAACACAGCTGCCAACACCTTAATCATTCCATGGGGACCTTCAACCCCACCAGCCCCTTAAGTGCTTCATTACCTCCAGAGCACTCCTGCAGAGCTCACGTCCCAGGTGAGCTGTATGAGCACAGCTTTCTGTCAGCTAAAGAAAGCAGACTGAACTGCAGGAGATCAGAATCTGTGCAAATCAGGTCTAACAGCCTATCTACCATCACTCTTTGTTCCTGCAAGTTTGGCCTCGTTTACTGCAAAATATCTAGGACAAAGGCAAGACAGCAACAAGAAACCACCTTTGAGACTGAAATTATTGCATGTTTCTTTTCATGAGATCCTGTGGGAGAGAAGATGCTTGCTCCTCTGCATGGACTCTCTAAGGGGCTATGGAGACCAGCCAAATAACATAACTGAGGCACCTAAGTTACGTGTACATCCCCAAAGCTTTCTTGTTTTTAAGTTAGAAACTGCTGCCTCAAGCCATAAAAATACTATGTTTTCAAATTGTATTGATATGTTCTTGGCACAGAAAAAAGTAAACTGCAAATGCAACCAATACAGAAACTTGAGCTGTCCTTTGTTTCCCCAGGACTTAAAACACTAAAGGGAAACCTAAGCAACAAATTAAATTGATCCATGGAAAGATGCAGTCTGTTAGGACCGGTATACAGATACCGACTTTGAAACTAGCTTGAGCACATGAAGGCATAACCTACCCTTTGAAGTTTCTAGGTTGCTCCCGTCAGGTTCCTTGAGATGACGCTGCTGGAGATGTCATCCTGAAGAATCACTTCCAAGGCAAGTGCGTTTTTAAAGCAAGCTACCTCAGGGCCATTTTTTGTGAAGCAACACCACCAGGGAACAGCTTCACCTGCTCTCTTCATGCCAGCTCTGCCCTCCCTCCTCTGCAGCTCTCTGCACAGTCCATTGCCCTTCCAATTGAAATTATGATCTAACGGCTTAAGATGATATAGAAAGATTATTTAATCATGCAAGGAATATGAACATATGCACATATGTATGCATACACATCCCTGGTTGTTTTGTTGGGTTTTTTTTGATTCTAGATCATTTGCTCAAGAAACTGGTAGAGGGAAAAAATAAGGAGAGAAACCAACAGTTGCTCACATGGATCAACACTTCCAGGCTCTCTTTTGCAGCTCATCTCACTCATATTTGTGGTTTCAACATGTGATTCACATTAGGTCCCTCTGCTCTCCATTTGATGGTTCTGCTAAACAGATGTGAATTTATTTAGTCACAGAGCCTGCTCTGTACACTGCTTCTTTGTAGAACAGATGGACTTTTTTTCCTGTTCTACTATATTCAGATAATGATCATACCCCAGTGTACAGGTTTCCTTCACGATTTCGTATGAAAAGGAACACCACATGAACACAGACATGATCTCACAAGAGCTCTCTTCAGCAGCTAGGACACACCGTGAGAGGCAATGGTACTGATGGAGAATGCCAAACTGCAACACCAGCAATGTCTAGAGAAGCCCAGGATGTCAGGGATCCCTGAGGCCAGCCCCATAACCTCAGGCAAGCGAGCAATGCATGCTGCACCTAGCAGGGTCCAGAAGAAGACACAACTCCACCAATTGCCCATCACAAAGCATGTCTCCCTATGCGAAAGCTCCGGGTGGAAGAGTGAGCTGAAGGGTAAGATCCCGCA
The DNA here is from genome assembly GCF_028858705.1 of Grus americana. Taxonomy (NCBI): domain Eukaryota; kingdom Metazoa; phylum Chordata; class Aves; order Gruiformes; family Gruidae; genus Grus; species Grus americana. The sequence goes on from NC_072860.1 coordinate 16,854,114, forward strand.
GCATTCATGGGGACATGAAACCATGTGCATCTCCTGGGACTCCTCAGCATGGTGAAATAGCCTGGAAAAGCTATTCGCTCCCTGTGTGGGCATTCTTCTTTCTGCACTGAGAGTGCCTTTGGCAATGGATGAAGCGGAACTGCACAAAGGCCCTCTCAGAGCAGAATAAGACTGCCCACATGAGAAGCGCACTCGAAACAACTATTGCACTTTAAATTCACACCCTGGCTTTGTTTCGCAATACTCTCCCTGTGCAGAAAGGCCCTAGGCTTCAGATTCAATTTCTGCCCATATAATCAATAGCTGAGCACTGCTCCCATCCAAGGGTAAGATATGGCGTATGTAAGAGGCCAAAGCACAATCTGGGAGGAGAAGGATGAGCTTCACACTTACTTTGCGCTATCCTATATATGGATGAGCCTCTATATTGCTTTAATAACTGAACACCGATGACTTCACCCTAGCAAATGGCCCTGCTATGTGGGTAAATCATCTCTGCTTTACCACAGAAACCAAGCACAGGATGTGTATACATGGTGCACATGAATGTCATGTCCACACCTGTGCAAGGATCTAATCCCTTTCCAAAAGCTGCAGCCCTGTCCCTCAGTCACAGCTTTGCCCTCCACGCACTGCCCACCTGTTAGGAAGATGACCTCAGTTTCTAGAAGAATCCTCTCAGAATTTTCATTAAGTCGCCAGTAAAAAAAAATTTTTTTTTTTAATATATATATGTATACACACACACGCACTTTAAATGTGGTTATATTACAGTTTGGGTTATCTGGAGAATGAAACTCCAAGTTTCAGAAGGGAAGCAAAAGTGGAATTCTTTGCTTGAAAGGCACCCAGGACACTGCCATTAACACCCCTCCCTGGGGGCCCTAAAACTGAATATTTACAAGAGCAGAAAAATATGTGTGGCTTTCTTTTGGGGGTGTGTGCATACAATTAAGCAGCGTTAAAAAGCTAGTAGGTATTAGGCAGTAAAATATTTTCAGTAAGAAAAGACTGGAATTGAAAAGGACAGCTGAGTCCTTGCAGGGCGACAGGCACTTCCAGCTACAAAGCACCTCGTGTTTCCTGAGAGTTTTTTCTTTCTTTCTTGCAAGTTCTGAGCCACCACGGTGTAATTTTCATTCCTATTAATGACTGTACTATCCAAATATTCTGTGTATGGACCATACGCCAGCACTTCACTCTTTTGTACATCTTAAGAAGCAGTGACAAAGCAGAACACTCTGAGAGACTTTCATAAGCATAAAGCAAATTTATGTGCCCAATTCCCGGAAGCCGGTTGCCTAAACTTCAGTACGAGCCTTCAATAGCTTTATCTGAGCAGT